>NC_086196.1:26713250-27350500 GCF_035770615.1 Melospiza melodia melodia
CATCAGGAATTGAGAAGTATGGCCTTTCTGCCATGCATGAAATGACAGGAAAAACTTCCTTTGGTTTCTTTGTTTTCACCAAATAGCAACAAGGGCAGAGTCAGGTTTTCACTGTCATTCAGGCAAACCAGAAATTTCTTGCTTTGGGTTCTGCTGGAATGTGTGATGTGTTGAGACAAACCTCCTTCTTTCAGTGATGATCAGAGATATGGAGTAAGTAGCTACACACTCCACTTTTCATCCCAGCTGTGTTCAGAGAGCAAGGTAGGACTTGAAGTTACCACTTAAGACTCTATCCTCATGTTTTGCCTAAGAAATAGCTGGAAGTCATTTAAGTGTGAAGATAATGCAATCCTGCTGGTAGTGGACAGACTTGCTGTCCAGAAGTTACTGTCATTACTGAAGCTGTCCAGCGCCCCTTGGTGCCCTTCTCAACAAGAGAACCAACATTTCTGCTCTGGCATTCCAGCTTCTGCAGTTGCTGAGCAGGGAAGGCACTCTAAACCATACCTCAGTGGTTTGGGTCCCTTTGGAGATTTCTTAAAAACTGAGAGATCTGGCAGGACACATAATGGTTCAGGTGGATTTGTTTTTTCCATTCCAGCGCAGTCTGGAAAACTCGCAGCAACTCTTCTGGTGTGTATGGTGCCATTTGGGGCTACAAAATATGGTGTTGCACTGTTGGGGGTTGCTTCAGTTTCTGCTGATGAGCAGATCAAGCTCTGAATCCCAAAGAGGTATCTTCCTCATAGGCTGGGACTAAAATAGTCAGGAGTAGTTTAAGGCACAGTGCTGATCCAAGACAGAGTCAGTCAGATCCTCCTGGGTGTGATCCAAGGCGGTGCCAGAGAGCGCTGCGAGCTGTGACTGGGATGCTGGCTCCTGTTGCTATTAATAATGTGGCTGCAGCATCCAGCCAGGCAAGTGAGAGCACTGTGTGAATTCCTAGCTCTCAGAGCCCTCAGCCTTCTGGTGCTGCTGCTGGCTGGAGAGTGTGTGCATCCCACAGTGCGACTTATGCACTTGGTCGTGGCGAGCTTCATTTGCTGTGTTGGAGGCGAAAATAGAAAATTGTGGAAAGAAGCTCAGCCTCTCGATCAATTTATCAAACAGAGTGGAAATGTCTGTTTGCTATATAAAAGATAATGAGAGAAATTTGGTTTTAACTCCCTTCACTCAGCCTGCTCAGGTATTCATGTGTGAAATTACCCAGGGGAAAAAGCCATAAGTCAGTGAAAGAACACCTATTGGCCTTAGCTTTGATGGGCTGTGCAGCGTATGCTACAAACTGAATCAATCTGGAAAGCAGAGTTCACTGCACTGCACAGACCCACTGATGGGAAGGAAGAAGGTGGTGGAACTGGAGAGCATGGATGGTGCCAGCAGAAATATGGAACTAGATTAATTCCACCTGATATGTACATTTTTACCCCTCTTCATCAGTGTAATTCTGAGGAGGTCACTTTTTTCTGAGATTTAAAACTTGAATTAATGGACCTGATTTCTTTATTCATTTATGCCAAAATGTGGAGAACTGCCAGATGAGGTAGAGAAAAAGGTAGTTATTCCATTTCATACCTTATCACTGAATATGTGAAACACGCCAATTATAAATTTTCAGTTAGTACATTAATAACAAAAAAAACCTTTTTAAAGACTTGAAAAGCACAGTTGAGTTGCCATAGGCTAGGAGCTGGGGTTCATACTACCTAAAGAGATTCAGTGTGTGGCTGCTGTTTTGAAATACAAATGGAGTGCTGGAGTGCTGCAGCTCAAATAGTCTGCTCCTGCAACTATTTCCAGTTCAATGGACTGAGTAAAACAGAATTAGCATTTTCATAACCATTGCAATAATGTTCAAGATCATTATCATGATGGCTGAGCGAAAACCCAAAATTAGCAAATCATTGAATTTCTTTGTCTGCGTGGGCTTTTCTGCAGACTCACATCTGTCTCGTTTTATCACTCTGGATACTGTTTTGCCATGGTGTCAGGGGTAACATGGGCATGGACATCTGTGACAGCCAGAACTACTTGTCTGCAGATTCCCTCTGCAGGAGTCAGTCAGCACAGCCTTTCCAAGATGTGATTTTTCCATGCTGATTTTTCCATCTGATTTCTCCATGTTTCTTTGGGCTTTCCCTTCTATATCCATGACCCATGTACTGAAGAATAACTTTTTCTCTCCAAACCAAGGCATGAATCTACTACCTTCTAAGTAGTTTTTCTTTCTGTTTTTTTCTTCTCCTGTTACTGTCTAATCACTGTTCGAGACAATGAAATCAGATGCACACGTTTCCCTGTTAAGAAGCTTCCTTTTCTCCCACCTTTCCAAGGGGATTATTTTAAAGCATAAGAGTCTCAAGTGGAAATAGTAGAAGCATTTTACCTGTAGTGATTTCAGGATATATGAAAGACAAGTTTTGCATGGACAGACTGTAAAAAGTAGAGGATAAAACCAGTAGGGAGTAAATTTTGAAAGGTTTAATAGTTTATTCTGGATTTTTAAAAATACTACATTTTCAGGTGCCTTTATACTCAAGTTCTTTATTTTAGGTACCTTGGGATGCTTCGCTTACTCATAATTTTGATTTGCTTGCCACAAAAATGCTATATATATAAGCTAAATTTTGTTTTGTGAACTTCATCTACACTTTTACGTAGCACTGCAGATATGTTTGGGTTCTTTTCTTTTTTAAAGTCAAAGCCTTTGTGCATTGGTAACAGAAGGAGTAATTTCACCTTACATTTGCTGTGATAGCTGGAGCTCGCTGCTGCAGTGGTTTTCCTGGTGGGGTTCTACAGTTGCACACTCTGGAGTGATGTCCCTATCCCTGCAGCCAAGCCATGAGCTTCCATAAGCTCATCTGCTGAACCTGACTGAGCAGATCCATTCAAGTACTGGGTTCCTAATGAACAATTCAGATAAATACCAGAAATGTCCGCTCACCAGAATCTGTGCTTGTTTTGATAGGCTGACCAAATCTTGTTAAGCATGTTATCTTGTTATATTTGTCTAGGTTTTGTGTTGTGTGTTTATCTTCAAATTGGCAGGCAGCAAAGACAGCCTTTTACATGCTGAAAGGTAATGTTAGTTTAATGTAGGCTGTTTTTACCACAGGTACTAAATGGTATCTATAGAAGATTTTTTGTGTGTTTTCATAGTTTTTTAACATTTATGAATATCATTGTATGATCCATATTGAATACTATTGATGGGGGAAGCATTTATAGACACACAGATGTCAGAGCAGAGCTGACATGATCAGATCTGTAGAACCGATTTAACTATTTGATTTGACTGGCAAAAAAGCTTTGGCACATGCTTTTCATGTCAGTGATGAAATCTGAAATGTTGTAAGTAAGGCACTTCCCCTGCAAAGGAGCTCTCTGCCTTCTCCTCAGAGGATCCCTATTCCCCATTTTTATTCTGTAAACTCATATTTATTCAGTAATCAAGTGAATCTCTTTTAAGTAGGTAAGAAACTGAGGATCGTATAAAATCATTGTGATTCAAAAATTAAATTCACAGGTTGAAAATCAAATCCGGGGACTCAAGGCTGTTAGATCATTGAGCCCACCTCAAAGTCATCTGGTCTCTCAATAAGCTTCATGGATGAGCAAGTTTGCACATGTAATGCACATGTACCTATAAATGTAGATAGGAAATCCACAGTAAAACTGTTTAATGATATGGAAACATGGGTTGACTTTTAGTCTGTTCAGGGTGTGTGACACTCATTAGCTAATTTGAGCTAACCAGTTTCTCTTCACCATGTTACTCTTTGTGCAGTTATCCTGCTTAGCACGGAGGGATGGATTTGGAGAAGCATACAAATCTGGATATTTTAAAAATATTTTTTCTTAGAGGAAATATGTTCTCTGTAGAAAGAGTAAAATGAAGCACAGTATCATTCTAAAGTAGCTTTTTAGACAGAGAGAGGAATTACACACTTCCCAAGAGCCTACAGTTTGGTACTGCAGTTGTGTGGAGAGTGGCAATGAAGAGCAATCCTCCCTCACTTGGTTTCTAAGGAATGTCTCTTTCCTCTGTTTTTGAATGTGTTTCTTTTTCCTACCTATTAATAACAAATCTCAGTAGATGAAGTTTGCAGATGAATATTAAAAAAACCTCCAAAACCTACATGGTAGTGGAGTGTGCCTGAAATCTTATCTGCCATAAATCGCAGATTTCAGCTGGAGTCTGAGTAGCATAGTACAGTGAACGACAAATTTTGGGTTTGGGAACTAGGTCTGCATCTTTCCATTGCTCTGATGGATTCACTGCTGTTTTAATAGGAGGAAAATACCCATTTATTTCAAAGGGGTTTGGATCAGTCTGACAGGGTGTTGACAAAAACCAGAGATTTGCCATGTACTCCAGTATATATTCCTATATTAACTTCACTATCTACCTTTCTACTTCAGTGTTGCAGAGAGCTGCTGCACAAATGAATTCAGCCTGAACCTTGTTTCTAAGGAAGGTAAAAAGGAAGGAATTGTCATAGGGCTGTTGGACTCCAGGTCTCTTTGAACTAGCTGTGCACAGATACCAAAGACAAATGTTTCACAGATCTTTGTTTAGATTTCCCCAAGCTTGCCCAAAGCCTTTCCCCCAGGCTGGAGAGCTGCCATGAGGGAGGACACTACCATGGAAAGAATACTATCAGACAAAAGAACCCACTGGCAGGAAACCTCTGAGAGAGGAATGAGAGGTATGGCCAGGAGAAAGGGGATATGGTAGAGCTGGAGCCATGAACCAAAGCAAAAATGAGTTTATTTTGTCTGGACAGCTCCTAGAACAAGAAAGAAAGCATATTTAGCTGCTGGAAGCCCCACAGATACTTCACAGCAGGACACAAGGCAATCACAGATCTGGCTGGCACTCTGGCTATGCAGTGGGCCAAGCCAATTGGCTGGCTGGGGTGAGAAATTCAAGCAGAAGGTGGGAATGAGGGACAGTGGAAAACTAGGGATGGGAAACTACATGCATTTGGCTCCTGAGATTTTCTTCAGCTTAGTCAGCTTCACTGCTGCCAAGTGATACTCAAGTTCAAATACAAAGTGAAAGAGGGGAAGAAAGCACTGAGAACAAAATTGTACTGAAAATGGAGGGGGAGAAATCAAGCAGAAGTTTGAAATTATTGACTTGTGTTTGATTGCCACGTGGGGGAGATGTAAGCCTAACAGTCCTATCAGAGCTGTGTCACATGGAAGGAATCCTTCAGCAGACACTGGGTGAGGCTCAGCAGTGTCTCTGTGACTCCAGGACAGCTGGGTGGTTTCATCAAATTGTGCTGCCATACAACATGTGAGGGCCTGGTGGCATACATGTTAAAAAACAATTAAAAGCTGATGAAAAGCAAAACCCTTCCTACCCTCTAATCCTTCTCACATGCTTTAAAAACTTTCCCCATTATGGTATTTTCCCTGTTGAACATGCACACTGGATGTGGGAAATACACTCAGACCTATCACCATGGGTTATGTGACCAAAGCTTTCAGAGATACTGAGGGTTCTGTAAAAAGTCCAAATGCTTCCTCAGGCAGGAGGCTAGATGGAGGTTTTGTAAATTTATGAAGCAGTAACAAATTACCATCACTACAGATTTAGCTTAAGTAAAGTTTGTTTTCTCCACAATGATAATTTCTTTAAGCAAAAAAGAATTGCTAAAAGAATTTCAAGATAATATAGTCCATTCTGTCTATTTTGTGCTGTGCTAAGGTGATCCAAATGGGGCATCCATCAAAGCAGAGTCAGTCGGGATTAACAAACAGACTTGCAGACACCTTTACATAAAATCCTGAAGTACCTCGTGGAGCAGCTAATAGCAGGTTGCAAGTGGTTGATGGTGTTCAGGTACAGATTCCTGACAGCTGCAGAATACAGGCACTTCTAGAAGTTCCACTGAATACAAATCATTTATATCCTCAACGAGGTGGCTGTGCTATTTGTCCTTCATGGTTTCCCACACACAGCATGCATGAACAAATAACTTGTAGTGTGGGATCAGCAGACAAGTCATGTGTAGCCAGAACCCAGTATCTACAGCTAGTACCCAATGGTCTGTGCTTTTGAAACCCTGTCTTTGCCTTTAGCTTTATCTGCAAGGGCTAACAAGTTGCCTGAAAGGTTCTTTGTGTTGTATTTTTAGTTCAGACACAAGTCTGTATATGTCAAAAAATTCAGGCTGACCTCTGATCTAGTGAAGCTGTGTGCCAAAATATGTGTACTTGAGCTTTCAGTTAACTGCCCTCCCTGTGTACTGTCAAACCTCATGATGCTGACCCAGAGCACGTTTCACAGCTGAAGTTCATCCTGTCCAAACTCACATTACATCTTCTAGCACCTGCTTTCTATTCACAAGCAAGAGATACTGCAGACAGGGTAGTTTTTAAGAGTAGTTTTTTTAAGTGCCTTTATTTATACATATATATATTTAAAATTGTTATTGAAATTATTATTTAATTATATTTTTATATTTCTAACAGCATGTTAACTTCACAGACATGTGCTTTAGCTGTAACTAACTTCAGATTTGTCCACTGCCTGTCTGACGACTGTAAATGATGGTACCTCGTACTGGAGCTGGAGAAACTTGGACTCAGAGAAGTAGCTGGCTTGTCTAAAACCATGAAAAAATCAGCTCTGGATCTGTGGCCAAAACGCAGTTTTCCCAAGTCCCAGACAGTCAATACTTAACATGCCTGGCCCAGGGGAAGGCAATAATTAGCTCTTGTTTATGAAGGACAGAGGAATTGATGAGAGTAAATTAAATCTCAAAGAGTCATTCCCATAAAAATTCAACATCCAAATGACAGGGAGTTTGTTCTGTGCAGCACGTGCCAAAACAAGGATCTGTGCCTGACCCTGTCTTTGGGTCTTCATGAACTCAGGGTAATTGGTGCTGTGTCTAACGACTCTGCTGTTATTTCTGCTCAGTTTTCAGGACTTTACTTGTTGTCGTTCTTCACAATCCTCGTTGGGCTGATGCTCTACTCCTCCACGTCCACCTACGTGGCCCAGGATCCTCGGGTGTACAAGCAGTTCCGAAACCCCTCTGGACCTGTTGTAGACCTGCCAGCCAGCAGCCAGATGGAGCCTTCTGTGACATACACCAGCCTGGGGCAGGAGACAGAAGAGGAGCCTCACGTTAGAGTTGCTTAAACCCAGGGCTGTTGATCACCTATTGACAGTGGAGCTCGTGTATCCATTATCTCTGTATTGTACATAGAGAAAGGTATTTACCAGGTGCAGTTACACTGGTGAGCTGCAAGGTAGCAAATAAGGAAAGCTCATACAAACGCAAATTAATTGTTCCAGGGTGTTCCTTGCAAGGAGATGCCAGTCCCTCGTTTACGAAATGAGCAGCATGTTTGCAATACAAACTGCTGTGTAGGAATCAGTTAATGTCAAACTACCTGTGACAGATATTCAATACATAAGATTAAATTACAAAAAAAAAAAAAATAAAAAAAATAGAAGGGTGTTTTACACACACAGAGTGATGTTATGCCTAAGCCACAGCAGCTGTGGAAAAAATGCCTTTTTACAGCAAATACACTTTGTGCAGTCACTGTTAATTTCTCTCTAAAATTTGTTTGTTTGCGCAAAACAGATGGGTTAATCGTGGTAACAACCCCCTGACACATTTTTGCTCGCACCTTGGATTTGGTGAGGGAAATACAATGAAGTTCTTCTGTGCTCTCTGTCTAGTTGCCCTTTCTAGGTAATCTGATCCATGAATCCAGAGAAGGGACAACTTACAATATCCGTCTCTATTCTAGGAATAGGTATAAGGCGAGCATTTTAGCCTTTCTATATTTGCAGAAGTGAAGTACTCAAGCATTGACCTCTCTATGATCCATGGCAGACTTCCTAGTGGCCAAGGTTCTGCATCAGGTGACAGGGAGTCAATTTCTCTGTAGTCGTGACTCAACACAGATTTCTTACTTTTAAAATTTTAACCTGTAGGAAGAAAAATACATTTTCTAGTTTCCTATGTATTGTACCTCTCCACGAAAAGATGACATATCATGTTGATCAGGGCACTTATTTTAGATACTCAGTGCATCGAGGGTGCCTTCTGCTCTTCCAGTTTGCTTAGTCTCCCGTGGTTCATTATTCTAACAACAGCTATTTAGAAATGTGTCAGTTTTTCACCAAAACCCACAGATTGTAAAAATCAGGAAGATTAAGGGAGGAATTCATGAGCAGAAAGACTGGACCATCTGCTGGTGTTGCTGCAGTAGCACAAAGGCATTTTACTGGCAGGGTGCAGCCAATTATTTTTCATTAGCTGTGAAGCAAGCAGAAGAATTCAGCAGTTTTCTTACATTCCTGGGGACGTGTGAAAATAGTAAGGGTGTGCTCCACACTTCTGTATACAACTGTACTTCTGCCTCAGGAGCCTTACCAGAATGGGGAAAATCTTAGTCACCACCATGAAAAATCCATCTTTGCCTGTATGTTTGCTCCTCTGAGAGCCCAGTACAAGGAAATAATTATTTCAATATCCTTTATCTATTTTTAATTTAAAATTAAAGAAGACAAGGTGTTCCTGTGTCTAACAATAGATGGGGAATCTAGGAGAGATCTTGGTTTTATTCACCAATCTGCCACATCTTTGCATGAATCCTTGGGCATGACTTACCTTCTGTGTGGCTGAGTTTCCCAATCAGTATATATGGAAATAATGACATTTTACCTACCTCATAGAGGTGCTATGGGACCAAGTTATTTTAAAATGCTTCAGGATCTTCAGAAAGAAGGAGTTTAAGAAGCACATAACAGTGCTGTAAAAATGTGTTTACATTCATTGTATTTGAAAATGGAGTTTACGGCATGGTTGATGAATATTTTGCTTGTGGGCATAAAAGGTGAATTTGATTTGAATGTTATTCTGCTGAAAAGGACTGTTTCAAGCAAAAATGTAGGCCTTCATGTTTGAAAATTACAACTTACCTATTTCTATATAAAAAAGAAGAAAAAAGTCAATCTATACATTGGAGATTAGAAAGGTCACACAGTTCAACCAAGCAGGATGAATTTCTGCTGAGGTAACATTCATATTTTACAGTCCCGTTCTCCTTTAATACAGAAGGAACTTCCCTGAAGCAGACTGAGAGAAGTTTATATATGCATAAGAGACATGAAGTGGCAAATGTCAAAATGCTCTTGAACAGCAGAAGTATGTGGTATCTTATTCTTACCGTGGAGAAGAGGTCATTTCTTTCCCACTGTGTTTAGGCTGTCTGCCACAACCCTGCTGCACCTAAGGGAGGGTTCTGCAGTATTGCCAAATCATGCCCAAAACTGGCCCTAAAGTTTTGGTTAAGATGCCTTGGCACTAAACTAACAAATGTATGATTTTTTTTTTCCTGCCTTCTGGTTTTTTTTTTTTAATCTTTTTAGCACTCATGTTTCTGAACTTTTTTTTCCTTAAACTATTGAGGATTAAAAAAACACAAAAAACCCCCCACTAGATTCCTGCAGAAAAACAGAATCTGTATTCTGGGGATATTAAGGAAAATCTAAATCAAAAAAGTAAAAAACACAGAAGAAAGAGTACCAGACACTTCAGGGAAAGATCCTTGGGTCAAGCTCTGTGAGAGCTTCGAGCCACGATGGATTTTGTACATTCCCCAGGAGAAGGGGTCTGATTACAATCATGGCTCCCTTAGGTACCCAGAGGCACACTGGTGGGCACCTGTCATCTCAGTCTTTTTTGCTACCTTTTGTACCAATTAAATACCTTTCTCTGAGCATTAGTCCCCGTGTTGGTCTGAGAACCTTGAGGATTGTGCGCGTGTGTGTTTCATGTTTACAGTTCCTTCCTTTTGCATAACTGTTTTGATTAATTTCCTAATTAGTATTTATTTTTAAGCCAAATGTTTGTAGTCCCTCGGCCTCCCCCTCCTCATTTTTCTGACACTAACTTGTAGACGTTTGTTAGAGTCTTCTGTGAAACAGCTGGGCAGGAGGCAGCTCCTGGCCGGGTCATGGGGCTGGGAAGTTTTCCTTACGAGGGGTTGCGATCCATGGGTGGCTGAGAAGTGCCACCAGGCTATTCTGAAAGGCTCTGTTGTACAGGAATAAGTTCTGGATGTTTCAGTGAGTGCTCTGCAGCCAGCCAGCATCCCCTGTGCTTCTGCTGCAGGAGGAGTTTGATGTGCAAAGCAGGGCTGCTTCGCTCTCTGTGTTTCCCCATAAACAAGGTGGATGCTCGGATTAGCGCCAGTGCGCTAGTCCTGGATGGACCTCGAAGGAAAACAGTAGTATAGCTTTACAAAGAACTGTGTTGACTGAAAAACTGAGGTCTCGTGGAGGAAAACGTTCCTCCTGCCTGCTTGTGTTCTGCAGTGGGAGCCCTCAGTGTGCACCAGCAAAGGCTCAGCTATCTAACGGCAGCTACTCTCCGTGTGCGTAGGACGTCTCTAGCTCTGCATAGCTCCTTGCCTCAACAAACTGAAACTCTCTGATTCTGCTGGTCCTGGGCAGCCCTTAGCAAGACTGATGGAATTTTCTGATACCAGATGAAAACCCTTACTGGGAGACAGACCTGGTCTTTGTTCCAGCTATAAAGTTTCGAAACACACAACGATAGACCAAGCAATTTAAAATTTTGCACCACTGTGTCATAAGAAGAAGTTTCAATGTATAGTGTAGAGATTGCTAACTTGTGCTATTAACATTTTGACAAGCGTGTAGTATCATTTCCTTTCTTTTCTTTTTTTTTTTTTTTTGACAACCATTTAGTATTCCTGAGCTAGCTACAAATATAAATTTTACCCCATGGGTAGGATTTTATTGTTAAATGCCATAATAAAGCACACTAATCTTGACACCGCAGATGGAAGTATGAACCAAAACCAAAACCAGGCAAACAAAATCCCAACCCCAAATCCTGCATTGAGAAGCTGAATAAATCTTTCTCCATTTTGATATTTGCATGCACCTATATGGACTGGCTGTGGCAATGTAATGCCTGTATAATGTTTTCAAATAAAAAAATAAATGCTTTATGAAAGCGGGGTTAGTGGTTTCTTGACTGTTTCCTTTCTGCTATCTTTGCCTTAAACGATTTTTCAGAAGTGTAAATATTGAATTGCTGGGAACAGTTTTTTGCTGTGCTCAGGGCTTCTCCCCCTTGTGAGGTGTTAACCCAGAACTCTTTCCAAGGTGTCTTAAGAATAGATGCCATCATCAAGTGTCTTGCCTGGCCCCAGAGCACTCATCCAGAAGGATAAGAGTACTCCTGCATACCCTCTGTCTTAACCTGCCATTCGCCTAGGGCTAGCTCAGCTATCCTGATAGTCACTGCCCTCATTTGGAGACAAAACTACTCTCTCCACTGCCTTTCAGAAATTATTAATTAGTCTAAAATTAATCTGGGTAAATTAATCAGTGTAGAAACAATCTGACAAGTGCATGGTATTGAATGGCTTCTCTGGCAGAGGCTATGGAGTGCCTGCAGCTGCCTTTCCCAGCCCTCCCTCCCAGGCTCTCCTGGGACACTGCAACACTACACCCAGCTGAGTCCTGAAAGAAAGGATGGAGACAAAGTTTAGATATTGGGGGGAAAGGGGTGTCAGGGAGAGCAGAATTAGGTTAAGAAGGAAAATAAGACTTCAACTCATTGAAAGTTCACATGGACAGGAAAGGAAGGTCCTCAGTGTGTGAGAGCAAGGCGTATTATAAACATGTATTCATTCACTTCTAAGATATTTGCTAGCATATGCAACTCTCCATCCCTCTTTGTCTGATGTCTCCCTGGGAAACTTTGCATCAGTATTTCTCACATACTTCATTGCTGGGAGTATAAAAGGGAATGGAGAGTGGTGAGCTCATTTCCAGCCACTCTCTGCACTGCAACTGCACAGAGCCCAGATGTTACAGAGCCAGCAGTGCTGCACCTATGTGCAGGTTATGTCTGATATTCCACTGTGAATGTCTCCTGTTATACAGAGCTGCAGAAACTGAGTTAGTGTGCACAGCTTGATCATACTAACAGTTGATTTGCATTTTCCTCCAAATCTTCTCGAGAGACTCTCTGGCACTATAAAATTATCCTTTTATTGCCTGGCTAAAATTCAGCCTGGGTGCTTGAGTCATATGAATAGTAATTGCATGGAATTACTCTAAAAATAGATCATAAATAGGCATTAATGAATCTTTCTGTTCTTAAATAAAACACGTTTTAACACTGAAGGACACTCAATCAGCTTAAAGCTGCCAGTCACCCTTTGTTTTTGTTTATTTAGAACTAGTTCTCCAAAACATTACAAACCCAAAGCTGAATGCTTAGCAGCAATATCTTGTGGCATACAAACAAGGAAGCAGTGCTTTTACAGTTAGGAAAGTTGTTTTGTTATGTTTGCTCTGCAATTATAAACACAGTAATTGTCACATAAACAGTAACTAAAACCAAACCCTTGTGGAAGGGAACACCTCTGCTAGTGCAGCCATTGACCTGTTCCCTCAGCAATTGCAAAGTGGATACCAAATGCCAACAATGCAGCAATAATGACAGTATTGGAGTAGAGGATTGTCCTTGTCATCCTCCTCCTCCTCCTGTTTGAAGTGTAGGCTCATGCACTGTCATATTTATTAATAAAAATCCTGCTATATGGAAGATACTAATTCTACAGGGCTGGGATCACTAATCACTGATTAGTCACGGACTGGCTGTGAGCCACCAACAGAAAACAAAACCCTACATATTGGCCACAAAAAGCCAGTGGTAACTCTCAGATAACTTGCACTGCTGGTATTTCAGTTTCACTAAAAGGCCCACAGTGTTTCTTCAGGCCACATCACTCTGATGCTTAGAAAGCATCACCTGTGCCCTTAGAAAGCAGCACAGGTGCCCTGTGATCCCAGTGATGGCACTTGGCTGGGTGCAGGGAGGAGCCACTGCCATTGTGCTGCCTCTCACAGAGGAATTGCCCTCCATGAGGAAGAGCCCCTGCTACCCCTGCTATGATACAGCAACCAGGTGGGGGAAAGAAACTGGCTCAAAGCAAATCTTGAGGTCTGAAGTGAAAAATCAACATTCTGTGCAGTCCTTTCTGCTCTAGAACCATACATTTGCTATTATTTGGAGGTATTTTTTTTCCCTTGTCCTAGAAGTTCCATTTTATGCCCCAAGTTCTTCTGGTATTCATGATGTCAAAATTTGCCCCTTTATTAATAGTCTAATGTATGGAATCTCTTTAAGAACACAGATATTGTCAGTCCTACATGCTATACAAACATTTGTAGGTTGAGACTAGGTGAAGCTGATTTTATTAGATTTATAAATTTTATTCTACTTGGATTCTGATTTATAACCTTGAGCTACAGTTGACTTTTTTTGTGACTCCTTATTGTGTATGATGTCCTCAGGCAATTTCCTAGTGCTACCCTGATCTTAATAATGCATTATTAATTCCTTACTGCTAAATAAATTATTTATATTAACTACAGCATTTTATTCCCCACATCTTGATAGTAGCGAACTCATCAGATTTTAACATAACTGCAAAGTTGTCAGTATGAATTCAGCTCCTCCTTCCCATGTGCAATATGTACATGCTTGTCAGGAGCAAAATACTGGATTTACCATGATTAAATAATGACTTTTTTTATTCTATTACTTACCAAAGCAGAGAAAGATAATGAACATGTGCTGAGTTCACCTGATCACTGAGCACTGAAGCACAAAGTGATTCAATGACAGCACCAGAGACACTTTGCATGCAGAATAGCTGGGATTTCTACAGGTGCAGAATGCCTGCAAGCCCATGGATCAATGTTATGGGAGGTCATGCATATTTAATTTCCCACTGCCTATAGTAGCCAGCATCACAGAAGCCTGGCTGCTTGCCAGATCCATAGAAATCAGCAATCAGCATTTGCATGTTCTTAAAATGACTGCCTGCCTAAATGAACTTCCTGCGTGAGAAGGGGGAAGGGAATGGGCTAATGACAACAATAATCTGAAGAACCTCATTATGTGACTCACTGTGAGCAGGGGCTTGAACCATCTAATGCAGTTCTTGGCATTAAAGAGATTTCTGGATGATAAATAGGTCACACATGTATGCAGACACATATTTCATGAGTCTTTATGTCCCCACACACTGTCTGTGAGCTACACTGTAATTAAACAGAAAGGAGAGCACCTACAAAACTGTATACAACATTTTTGTTAATTCAAAACTGGTGCAGCAGGATTGATTTAATGACTGGGTTGACAAGGAACATTGGTGCTGCAGGACCTGCCTTGACTTTGCATCCTCAGGTGGATGCATCCACCACCACGTCTTAGGATGATGTGTGCTGCTACACCAGCCAGCAAAGCATTTGAGTCTTTATTTTAGCCTTGAGCTAAAAAAATTTGAGTCTTTATTTTAGCCTTGAGCTTTAACACAACATACAACAAAAGCAGACAGGGATTTAAAGTGAAACAGGTTTATATTAAAGGAGCAGGATAGCACTTAGTTTCCTACTCCTCTGTTATCCAGTTTGTCTGACACTCTTTTTCCCCGGGTCACCATCCACCAATCTCCATGTGACCAAAACAACTACTAAGCTCATCTTCATCTTTTTGGTCTAAGTTACACTCCCTTCTGAATCACTGACCTAAATGAATTCATGCACAACTTCAAGGTCCTTAGCTATCCTGCCTCTCCCTCCCAGTCTGGCCCAAGTATGGTCCTCTGCCTCCTCCATACGAACATCTTGCTGCTTTATTGCACGTGTAGTCCAGCCAAAGGGGGTCCTGGCCTCAACAGGGAGGCTACTTGTCAGAGAATATTTGAACAGGAGTGTCTTTCAGTTTCTGTACAAATGTCAGATTCCAGCCCCGCTCCACTGCAACTATTGCAACTGGACATATTAAAAAAAAATAAAATAAAATGCCTGCTCTTCTACTATATAATATTCAGCCAATGGCATACCAGTATGGTGTGAAACCAGTCATAGGAGACTCAAAAACCAATGTGAATTTGCCTGCCATTTGATTTACAGTGAAGATGAAAGAAGAGTGGCTGGTGGAGGATGAGCTGCAGGTACCCTTCATTTGGTCTAACATGTCAGCAGCAAAAATAGTTGTACTATTTGAACTGAGCAAGGGAGAGTAATCCCCATCATTCTGTCCTCATGGTAAAGACCAACAGAAAAGCAAAATGTCTCTCCAGCTTGTAATTATTTAAATTATTAACAGAGATGTCACTGATGATCCATTTACATATATAGAGATTGGCTTCCTCTCTTGCAGCTCTTGTTTTTCTCTCCAGCTTCTCTGCATCTGGTCTGACCAAGGAAATGCTTAATTCCACTAAAAATATAAGAAAAGAGAAAAATTAAGGGAAGTGTTTATCCAAGGTATAAATGCTTCTCTTTCTCCTTGTACAAATGCCTCCTTTGAACTACCTGTGGTGCAAACATGAACTGTGGCTGAGCTGGCATTTGTCTTCACAGATTGGGAGGACTGTGAGTCCTCAGTCCCAAACCTCAGCCTTCACCTCTACCACACACTTTCATTTCTGTGAGATGATGGAGAGATCCAGCTGAGCTCCTTTAATTTCCCCTGGGTGCAGGAGGAAGGATGTGTGCTCAAGGCAGCACAGGAAAGCTTGTCCTGCTACAGCTACTTGAGTTCAGATTTAGTTGCTGGGTGCAGGGCCATGCTCTGCAGAGCCAGCAGCCTGGCACCTGCCCCAGGTCTGCTTTAGCTGCAGTTCCTGGGGTAAGCTGCTGATCTGAAGCAAGTAATTGCAGCAGCTGCACTAGCACAGGCTGCTCTCTGCTGCTGCAGAGGGGTAAACATCCCTGTCAGCTCCAGCATGGGTGTTTCATCAGGGCAAGGGAATACTGATGGACTTTACTCTCAGTGTGCATCACGAAATACCAGGGAGAAGTTACACATTCATTAAAAAAATACCCTAGCACTTTCATTTTGGCTTGTGCGTTTTCCATTCTTTTTGCCCTTACATGGTCAAGACACTTCTTCCGCACCAGCATTTGAGCCTTGGAGCAAAATCCAGATACAGAAAAGCCAAAAGAAGGCTTTGGCAGCCCAAGAGACTTTCAGTCACATGAAATTCACCTTACACCCTGCTCACATGGAAATGTTCTAGACAAGAAGGTGTCTCCAAGGCTAGCTCCAGTCTCCTGCAAGCCCTGGTGATGGTGAGGGAGAAGGCTCACAGCTGTGAAAGGTAAAGATGTGGCAGAGGGAAAGAGAGGAAAGCGGTGATTTTGGACAGAGGGAGAGAAAGAGAGGGGAGTCTCTTGGGATGGAGAAGTTTGGAGAAGGAACATGAGTTATGAAGGAAAGAAAGCCTGGGATAGGGGGACCATGGCCTGGACCCAGGGTTATTTAAGAGGTTAGAGAGGGGTAGGAGAGGGGTTCATCACCTCATCTGCTGCCAAAACACGACCAAGGCTTTAGCTCTCCTCCTGATCAGCAGATCTGCAAGGGAGATGTGCTCTGACAGCTCAGTGAAAATGGAATAGGTGACTTCTCCTTAGGAGCTGCACCTCAAGGTGCTTGTGTTGGATGTGTGTGAACCTAAAGCAGACACTGCTGAAGCCCATTAATGAACAACCATTCCCACATATTCAACATGGAAGAAAAACTCCTCAGACAAGAAGGATAGTGTGGAAAAGGGCTTTATTTATATTGTCAGACAAGGTATTGCTGTTGTCTTGCTTTTGGGGGCTTTTATTTTCTCCAAATAGCTGCCACCCTACACTGACTTTTAAAAAGTCTGGCAATGTATGAGGGAACATTCTTGCTGCATGGGCTGTTTGCAGTCTCTGAGCATGAAAGATGGTTAATTTTTCTGAGCAGAGAGACATAAGCCATCCTAGTTTGTTTTTTACTGTATTTCCCAGTTTTGATACTGGCTGTGTTCAGACTGTTCTCTGCACAAGCTAAATGGCAATTGGTAAGTGTGTCTGAGGCAGTGTCTGGAGTTTGCCACTGACACTTTACTCTAATGAGAAATGCCAGGGACCTTCTGTTGGTTATTTCAAAATATTTTGTTTGGAACAATTTTAAGACTTATAAAATAAATCAGTCTGTTATATCAACATTTCTGGACAAAAACAACTCCCAGATCTTATGCTCAACATTTTCTCCCCTGCTTGCCTCATACTTGGCCTGCATCAGAGCCAGGAAATAAACATGTCACTTCTTTAACTGCTCATTTATCAGGAAGGAGAAAAGATGGGGGGAGAGAAATAAAGGAAAAAAAACTGTTGGGGCTCTCTGGGCATCTTGTGTGATGGCTTAACCTCCATAATTGTGAGTTCACAAAGCAGCAAAGCCTCAATTGCTCTGATCTCTTCCTCTCCATTTGCCTAGTGATGCACCAGAGTGTTTAACACCAGACCTAAGGATGCTCATATTTGATAAAACAAATAAAGAAAAAAGAGTGAAGCAGAACATAGTAGAGCATACTGAACAAAACCTTTTAGTCACTAACCAAGAACTACTCCAATCAGCAAATGTCACTAATGCATTTCGAACAAACAGCAGAGCTGAAATGCTCGGGCATTCTGATTTCCATTAAAATGAAAGGTGTGGTGCACAGAAAATTACCCAGATGATCTCACCATCCACTGAAGAGGGCAGAAGGTGTAATCCCCAAATGGGAGATGTTTATGCAGAACTATCCTCAGGATAACACATCTTCCTTGGGAGCTGCTGCAGTTCTGAGGCAATGGCATTTATCCACAGCCCCACAGAACAAATCTTTCTCTAGGGGTCTTGCTTACAGCTGAACCTGGCTTTTCTAGATGCAAAAGTGATTTTCACTTTAGGATTTAACATACAACTATTTGTATTTATATTATCTAGAGGCAAGCAGAATTTTTTCAGCCTGTTAGCCTGTTGAGGCCGCAGCAGGTGGTGCTCATTTGCATTCTGCAGATGTTTGGGCTTTCCAGCAGGGCTTCAAGAGACAGAATATTTTCTTTGCTTCTTATAAAGACTAAGACTTTGAATTTTCACATGGAGAAACATATAACTAGATCTGAATGCTTCTATTATGCTTGCAGAGCTGTATATAAAGTGCTGCTCCGTGTATCTTTCGGGTGGCATTTGTAGTGTGCCCATTTGGCCTTCATACATCTTTTTGCTGATGCAAGTGATCAGTTCTAATTCTGTATGATGGCAGGGCCAAGTCTTGTTTCTGGGTCTTGTCACTGAGATGATTTAATAATTTAACCTGCCATGATTTAACAACCATTCTTTTTCTGTATATTTACATCTCTGCTTGGAATATACTTGAGATGTAAAAGTTCTACACTTTTAAAAACCCCTAGAGGACACAATTTAAAATGTCAAAGGGAGTAAGTATTTGAAATATGTTTGTTCTTTTCCTTATTTTTATATGGCATAGGTTTTAAAATTTAAACATGCTGTTGAGGTACAAACTAATGCCAAAAGTGCTGTATTGCTCTTACTGGTGTTTTCACATTTATACCAGTTTCTCCAATGCATGTATGATGTTCTGTGTATTGTATTTAAAAATAGGAGCAACCTGATAGATTTTGCATTTAAGCAGAAAACAGAACTGTGGTAAATATGCACAGACAAATTATTCTTGAAATGCATTGCTCTCTTGAGCTCTCAAGCGATGTTTCTCTTTAAATGAGCTCTCTCATTTTGGATGCCTCCATCCCATTTCAATCCCCTGATGGACAATGCCTTCAGGCATCTGTACACCTGGAAAAACTCCTACAGGAAACTACTCAATAACAGCTTCAAATGCTGACCTTTTCTGGAGGTGTGTTGTGCAAATGTTTGCTGGGCAGTACCAAATCCCCTTGCCTTCTTCCCAGCTGCCAGATGGTGCTGAAGCTTCAGGATGGCTCCTGCTCAGCCCTTGGGAAGATCTTTATGAACACATCTCTGGTGCTGCACCTGCCCCCTTCATTTAACTGGCACCTTGAAAATCTGTCAGCCTGGCAGTTGTATGCTCTCCTGGGATTGAGAAATCTGTCTTTCTGGTTTGGCCCTTCTCAGCTTTACAACTTATCCTCTGAATGCTCCTAGTTGTGCTCCCTCCAGCTCTCCTCCAAATCTTGGAGAATTTAAATTCTTGGTCACTTTCTCTCTTTCTTCTGCAGCTTATCCATGAGTAAACTTGTTCATATACTATCTGCCAAGTTAACTTGTTCATATACTGTCAGCTTTGTTTGTCCAGACTAAACTGTGTGTCTCACTAACATCATTTTGTGGGTGACAGTGTGACTTAAGCCTTGCTCAGGCTCTTCCCACTGGAGCTGCTCATCTCTGCTCTTAATTACTGTGAACTCTGCAGTCCTGAGGCCACTGCTTTGTTTGATGGCTGTGCAGTTTTGTCCTGAAGTGCTGCTGCTCATCTTGTTTTAATTAAGGTAGTTTCTCCTTAAAGGTTGTTCTTTGGGCACAGCACTTAAGAGATCAATTCCACTTCTTTTTCACTTCCACTGCAGATAAGAAGGGGGGAAAGTAATTAGCACAAATGTCTCTAGCAGCAGTGGCTCCTCACTGTGTATCACTGAAGTGTTGTGTATTCAACTGGCATCAGACAAATGGATGCTGTTTTGGGGTTCTTTTTAAAGGAAGCTAGTCACTTATTTCATTTCAAATAGAGAAATCCTCTAGTACCTGAAATCCTGTAGTAAATTAATGGAAGAGAAGTCTGTGTAAGACTGTACAGAATGGGGAAGAGATACCTTAAATAACAACTGTCATCAATCTCACTCACTGTCTCATGGGCTGCACTTATTCACACCCAGATGTTCACAAGCTGCCCACAATCACAACTGAACAACACCAAAAACTAGGATTTCAGTTTCCTCAACAGATCTCTTGGGAAAGAAAACTCATTTCTGGATGGACTTGATGTGCCTCTGAGAACTCAGCAATTACTATGGGATGAGCTTTTGCCTCTGAACCTTGTTTATCTTCCATTATTCTTAGGCACTGTTGCTACCCATTGCCTTTGTTTCTTCATTTTGGTTGTCTTTCTGGCTGTAACTTGATTTCTGGTTATGTGAAAGGGGTGAGAATGGCACATGTGATGCAGCCTTGTTGCCATCATCTTGTTTATACCTAGATGAGAGGACCTGTATCCCAACAGCAACACATTTCTCTGTGTTTACAAGGCTGACTGCCCTGTGTGTGCTATGTCCTATTGTTTTAACCCTTCATATTCTTCTGGTGCCCTCACATGGGCTGACACATCCACAAAAATCTTGGTATTTCTGCTACAAATATTTCTGTTCCTAAAGTCTGAATAGTGAAATAGAGCTGTGAATTCTGCAATTATGGTGATTTATTTTGGTCATTTAGCTTTTTGCTGGTATGTGAATATTTAAACCATAGGACATGAACCAGATGTACAGGGTTTCAGGTCTGTTTGGATTTTTGCATGACTGGGTTATACTTCCCCTAGGTTGCAAAGACCTATAAAAAATTTGAAGACGGCAACATGAACATGAAACAAATCACCACAGCCAAGAAACTTGAAATACTGGAAGTTATTTCTTGAGCAGAAATAATGATAACATTTGTTTCACAATTTTCCAATACAACTATTTTTTTTCTTTCCTGAAATATAAAAGCAGAGAGACATTTATGTATATAGCTAGTTTGGAAATGAAATGCTTGAGAGCAGCTCAGCTGCAATTGTCTGTATGCAGGAGTTGCACAGCACTGAGTCTGCCTGGAGAAAAGGAATGTACCCTTAGTGCTGAGCAGAGCATGGATCCCCCAGGAAATGCCTTTTTTTGGCTGTTTTTTTTCAAACAGATGAAGTTTTTGGCTGTATTGTTTCAAACGGAAGAAGTAACTGCTACCAAAAAGAGACCTGTGTACCACAGGCATTCATTCATGTGTGGCAAAGAGGAAGATGTTCCTTACCCGGTGTCCTGCCCTGGGCAGGGTTACTCCCCCATTCTCTCCAACAAAGAAAGTCTGGTTCTGACATTATTTTCCACAATAAACAAATCATTTGATTGCTGCTTTGGGTGGAATATATATTCGAGGTCTCTCTCCAGCTTGGCTTCCTTAAGCTGTCCTTCTGCAAAGGCAGTAACAGTACAGTCTTCCTCTCACACACAAAACTTCTAATATTGCTCTTAAGATATGAAAAGCATATTGATTGAAAGATCAATCAATATATCAATATTCATTTCAAGATATGAAAAGCATAGTGATTAAAAGATCATTTAAAGCCCTCATTTGTGTGCCTTAGTTCTAAATGTTCCAAGACTTAGAAGACTTTGATTTGCATGAGTCTTAATACCTTATTTTTTTACCCTTAACTTGTACTAAAGTGCAAACCTGAAGTTCCAGCTATCAACACAACAGCAAAAAATAAGTGAAATATTAAAAGCATAAGCATTTAAGGTCTCTTGCATCACAAGTCCTTTACACCTTCACCTAATCAGTTTAGAATACTCTCTGGCCCTTTCTACTGGACTGATTTGGGGGTTACAAATTCAAACAAATGAACAAACTTACAGCTATCTGCATTGTTTTTGAAGTAATGAAAGAAGTGGACTCCAGTCCCAACAGCAGTAAAACATCTTCATTTTCAACTTCAACAGTTAAAAAAAAATGTCATTAATACAGGAAATCTCTACATGTTTACCTCTCTTCCCAGACCTCTCTATTTCCACCTGAACTGTCTGCTTAGGGCTTAAAAAAACAAAACAAAACAAAAAACTCAACCAAAGAACCACAGAGTTTTTAAATTTCTTGCAGTTACTCCATGCAAAACACTGCTCCTGCTACAAAACCATAGCTTTCAGCTCCCTTACTGTAATATCTATTCATTTCCTTACCTGACTTTGGGAAAGCATGTAGTTTGAGGACATTGTTTTGGGTTAATGAAAGCATTCTGTAATCTTCTGTCCATCAGCTGTTCAGCCTGAAACATTTTCACGTTGCCTGTGATTAAAGGCAGACAAGTGAGGGTTAAATCTGCATTTGTCTCTGTTCACTTCTAATTGTTTGCCACACAGCAGCTGAGAGTGCACCATTCTTCACTATGAGATCAAATGGTGGCTTTTCACCTGCTTTCTATTTGTTGCAGTTTTGAATAGTTTTGTTTTGATGTCAAAATTATGTGGCTTGAAAACACTATTCATTCTGTCAAAATAGTTAACACAGGGTTACGATGGGGGATTACAAATTCCAACAAGATGTGCTCAATATTAAGAGAAAATTGTTCTGAATCTGGAGTTTTCTTTCTCCATGGAGATTATATTGCTATGTAGATTTTCCATTTTTCTAATGTTTAGGTTATTAGGACATTGTGGCCTGCAGTGAAAACTCAGATTGCAATAGAATTTCAGGATTTAACTTTTCATTTGCAATTATTCAAACAGAGGATTTGTTCCTTAAGAAGTTCATGAATGAGTGCCTTTGTGCCCTATAGACATGACTTGGTTTTAATAGAAATGCAGCAGAAAAACTGAAATACTGGGATGCAGAATAATTTCTGGCTAGAGCCTTTCTGACACTGACATTTGATTTGATTTGATTTGAAAATAGAATAAAACAAGTATATTCTTTATACAAAAGGGTGTGTGTATCTGGATCTCCCTTCCTTCACTGCTGTCATGGAAGGAAGGGAGATCTGGATACACACACCCTTTTGTGTATGTCATGGAAGCAGCCAACACGCTCAACACGGACCCTTTCAACACCTCACAGCTGCTTATGAAGGAGCAGGAGCAGCTCTTGGGTTCTCTCGCTGGTCAGAGTGACCCCGAGATGTGTTAGAAAGTCTCTTTTTCCAGCCCAGAGCTCGAAGAAGGAGTCAGAACTCTTCAGTTCTCCATCTCAAGGTTGTTTATTTTTCCTTATCTATAAATTTTTTTCTCCTGTCCAGCTGAGGTCCACTCAGCAAGACAGTCAGAGACACTCTGCTTGCCCCCAGGTGGTGTTATATTTTTATACTAAAAACTACATATACAATGTTTACAATTACTTTCCAATACCTATCATCTATGTTAGACAGTGAGCTTCTACTCTAAACCAATCTAAAAGTGATCCATTCAGAAGATGGAGGCCAAGAAGAAGAAGGAGAAAGGCTGGACATGCCCAGATTCCTCCATCTTGCCCCCTGAACCCCCATTCTAAAAACCTCAAAAATCTATTTTTCACCCCATGATAAATTCACTATCACTCAAACTGTCGTGGCTTGTAATCCTTCATATAAAGATTGGCAATTGTTTTTTTCCCAAGGGCTAAATCAAAGGCACAGGGGTCTTGAGCTCTGTGCCAAGGCCTCTGAGCCTCCTGACAGGGCCTCGCATCCTCCAGGGCAGCCAGAGGGATTTCCTGGGTTCCCACAAGCAACAACAGGAGAAGGGATGCATGCCATGGAAAAAGAGATGGAAGGGAGGAAGCTGTGGAAGGTATAGAGGCTACATCTGACCAGGGGGCCAGAAGGGCTTTGGCTGCATTTATGCCCCTCCTACACATCAACTCCACACCAATGTAAAACGTGTGGGATGCTCCAGTCTTCTCTGGCTGTGCTTTCCACATGTCATTCTCCAGCTGCTCCCGAGTCCCAAGGAATGGGATACACAAAACACAGCACAATGAGCCCCTACAAGCGAGAGAAGGAACTGGTCACAATGTGCAGTGCAGAAGTTGTAGGCACACGCACACCACTGTTAGCAAGAGATATCTGCTAACAGAGATGTGCTCCGGGAACGGTGGCAGGAGCTAGAACATCACATCTGCTACCTGAGCTGCTCACTGGAATTCTTCCTAAATTTTTATGCTGGTCTTTTTCTTTTAATTAACCATGCATCTGGCTTGCTGCAAAGGTCAATAACTGACACATAGGAATGAGGTGTTTGTGGAGCTGCCTGCTTGACTTTATTAAATAAAGATTAATTTATCCTATGTGTACAGAGTATCTTGCAGGGTTGTGTAGGGCTTTGGTCCTGAGTCAGGGTTTTTCACAGTCTCTTTAGATAACAATTTGTCATAGCCATTACTGTCACTTTCCCACAGTGCATATTCAGAACATGGAGGAGTTATCTTTTGCTGATGGTCTCACAGGACCTTTGAAGTTGAGGGTTGAACTTCTATCTGCAATCTTATATGACATGCATAATGAATTGTATAAGACCACTGGAAAATCTCTGCACATACTTTTTTGTGGTGGTGTTCACAGGGGTCCCAGGATGAGAGAAGAGACAAGGATCTGACACCATGTTTCAGAAGGCTGATTTATTATTTTATGGTATAATTCTTATATTAAAACTATCCTAAAAGAATAGAAGAAAGGATTTCATCAGAAGGCTTGAAAGGAAAAGAAAAATAATGGAATGAATAATAAAAGCTCGTGACTCTCAGAGAATCTGAGCCAGCTGACTGTGACTGGCCATTAATTAGAAACAACCACATGAGACCAATCACAGATCCGCCTGTTGCATTCCACAGCAGCAGATAATCATTGTTTACATTTTGTTCCCGAGGCCTCCAGCTTCTCAGGAGAAAAATCCTAACAAAAGGATTTTTCATAAAACATGTCTGTGACAACTTTTTATCTTCTTTTCCAGGATACACCCCTCCATTTTGGGGCTCATTTATTTCAGTCTCCAATAGCAACTACAGCTTTCAAAGAGTAAATTTGCTCTTTAATTTCAGATTGTGTGAAAAACTAGGGAGGGGGAAAATGTTATTTACTTTGGAAAAAGAATACTAACCAAAAAAAAAATAAAATCTGAAAAGGTCTTTGTCTTCCTCAGATGTCTGCTGCCTCTGACTTACAAGTAACTGACTCTGGAAAAGTTGAGTGATTGCAGGAAGGGTAAAAAGTTTTGAGGGATTATCAGGAATGTCTGAAATGTGGAGAGATTTGTTCTGTGAAGAAAAAAATCTTGATACAAGTTGGTAATATAACATTTTCTACCCATAATTGTGTCTGAAATGCTTGACTGTCAAAGAGGAGAGAGATTCTGAAATCAGTAGCAGTAAACTAATTTGCAAAAAAAATTAGCCTGCAGCTAAATTTGTAATTATTACCTATCAAATTAGAATGGTTTCCTAAAACATGATGAAGAAGCTGCATTACTTAGGCAGGTTGTTTAAAGCAACACCAGAAAAACCATCAAAAATAGAAATTGGAATAGAAGATAGAATAAGAAAATTTCTTTGATTAGACCACACTCTCAATAACTTACCTGTTGTTTCTGATTTCCAAGAGTGGTGTTTGGCAATAATAATATATTTGTTGCTTGGGAAATACAGTTCTTCTTGTGCTAATTAATGCAGTGTAAAAAAATTCATTATTCTGTTAACACATGAGCCCTTTGTAATTTACAGTCAAATTTATGTTAGATGCTTATATTGGCTTTATTGGAAGTGGTATTTCTTGAGGTTCAAGTGATCCAGTCTCAAGAGCCCTAGACAGTTCCCACCATGGAGATGGGCTGTCTCTTTAACTGTATTTCCAGAGCTGTCAGGGTGAAAATTTCACAGTTCCTCATTTTCTGGCTTAGATTTGAATTAAGGTTATTACATTCGCATCAAACGGAAATTATAACTGCTAATCACATTATGTTCAGTGTTGTTTACCCAAGATTACAGCTGTCAAAATAGATATGGCAATATGAGATTTTGAAGAAGCTGTCTCTAGCAGTTGTAGTATGCATTAGTAAATGACAAACAGCTCAGGTTTTTATTCCCTTGTTGGGGAAGCTTCTTCTGGCACAATTGCAAAATCTCATTAGAAGTCAGCACTGAGCTGTGATTTTCAGATTATGAGCATGGTGCTCACTGTATTTCATATCCTAATATAATATTTGCCTTCCTGTATTAGTAATGCCACCTCTCTCTTTCTGGGTTTTACCAAGCTGGAAAACTCTTGGTGTTAATTGAGGTCAATTATTGCTAAAAAGAGAAAAAAGGCTTAGACTGTAGTGAGCATCTGTCCAACACGTGGAGCTGCTTCTGGAACTACACACCTGAGTCCTTTCATCCTGGATTCTTCCAAGAAAGCAGCCAGTGCCTGATCTAATGGGACTAAAAGCCCAAGTATCCTACTGGTTCTGGCAAGACATCCTTTAGAGTAAAGTATTTTGCAGTGTGAGCAAACAAAATCAATCTTCACTGTATAAAGTACATCCTTTGTCTTCTCAACTGCACAGTCAGTGTTCAAAGGAGAGTGTACAATTTATGTTCTTAATCAATATGTACCTCAGTTCTTGGAAACAGCTTTGAGATGAAAGAGCTCACTACAGCTAACAGCTACAGAATAGTTGTTACCAGTGTGGGATCATTCTATCATAGCCTTTTCAAAGGCTGCATAAGGAAGGTTAAGGAGAAGGGAGGCAAAAAATCCCAAAACACCAAAAAACAAAATAAACAGAAAAGCTGCAGACAACTCCATAAAATCCACTTGGCCAAAATGTCCAAGAAACCAGTGGAAGGTGAGCAGTGGGTCAACACTCACCTGCTGCAGAACTCAGCACAAAGCAGTACTGATTGTTCTTTCCATTTACATGGCTGCCAGGAGAGATAATGATCAAACCAGTTAGGGAGAAACTCCTGTCCTTCATCCTAGAGATGGAAGAGCTCTTTGCTTGCTTATTTTTTATATATGAGTGGAACTTTTTTTTTTTTTTTGAGAATGTTATTCAAGTTTTAGTGACATGGTTTGGATTTTGAGAAAGACATTGGTTTTATTTAAGATTAGTGGGAATTTAGAATTTAAAGAAACCTTTAAATTTAGGGAATGGTATCATCAAGAAAGATTTTTAGAGAGTTTTTTTTTATTTTCCAAAACTTCCAAGATATTTCCAGGATTTTTTAATGAGCAGAGAATTTTTAAGTTGAGTTGCAGTACCAGCTGCATTACTGATGTGCCCCTTCAATGATAAACCCATGACTGTGTGCATCATCAGCACTGGCATCTGGGATTCTGCAAGCTGTGCCCACACTGCTTAATCTTTCATAATCTCATATTGGGCATCTGCAGACAATTTACCACTGATAAATAATGGTCAGTAAGCAGAGGGTATTCTGCAAAGAGACCAAAATATAAGCTTCAATATTTGTAACTGGAAGGACAAGTGAAGGTGATAGATGATTTCAGGTACAGATATGGTAAAAGGTGGAAAGCTGTAACCAGAGCAGTGAGTGATGCAAAGGTTTCAACGCTGAAACAGGCTCATCCCTGTCCTGGTGGGACAGTGCAAAGTGCTTTCTGTCCCCCTCTAGAAATGTATCTTCAAAAGGCTGGCAAACTGTGTACTGGGCTTCCTTCCTCAAAGAGGCGAGTTCCTCTAGATGCTGTGATCTCTTGCCAGCCGTCACCCTGCCTTGTAGCCAGACCTGGAGAGAAAAGCACTCCTGAAAACAAGAAACTTGTGATAACCTCGTGGCCACCGTGGTGTTGTCATAAAGTGTGGGCCTGAGGGTCTTCCCCTAGCAGGACACAAGTGCCACAGATAAAACTTGGCAACTTGTCTTTAGGGCACGCCTCCTCTTCCAGCCAAGGCAAATGTTGGTTCAGTGCTTCTAGCCTCTAATCTGACTTCCAAGAAACATGTCACTGTGTCCTTTTCTTCTGTCAATGATTTGTTTGCAAACAGAACAAGCCTGGGCACTGGCCAGGTCTCAGCATACAGGACTTTTCTAACAAAGGAGGTTATTCTGCAACAATCCCCTATCCTGGGTTTTGAACAGAGAGAGGTAGTTTCTGGGCATTTTTTGATTTACCATAGAGCACCTTTTAATTACCATATATAAACCCTGTTGTTGTACCTCTTGGGTTAAATACATATGAAAATCACCTGCTGTCCAGCACCCTGAAGTGTGAAGTTTGCTCTGGCTTTCAACATCCAGAGTTCAAAGCCAGGGAGGGTATCACTGTGACTTCTGAAGGACTCACAGCCAGACGTGGTGACAGTGGCACCCTCTGTGTCATTCCTCTGCTTGAAGCAAGCTGTGCTGCAGCTTACTTGGAAAAGATGTGGAGTTGTTTGTCCTCGGCCAGTGTGACTCAAGCTTGTCAGAAAAGTTCTTTTCCTTGTGTAAATTTATCTAATATTTAGTGTCCTCTGATCATCATGTCTTTTTGTTTAGAATGTAATTTTTAGAGGCAGTAGTCCATCAGCTGAGTATCTGCCAACAAGAAGCACAGGTCAGACCTTATTTTTTTCCTGAGGCTGAGTGCACTGAGTAAGAGATCTCTAATTGATGGCTACTGGTTGGAATACAGACTGCCCCAATTCTTTGCAGATAAAACCTGGCTGCAGTTTTATCTGGAGCTCTCCTTTATTACCAGCTCTCACATGAGGGAATCTCTACTCAGCTGAAGATACCTAAAGAGCTTCCTTTTCTGCATGGTCACAGCGGGGCTGACACCCACATTTTGGACTTGGGTACCTGGTGGGCAGCGGAGTTGTGGTAGAAAGATCACAGGTTTGCAGATGATGAGCACAGGCAGCTTATCTCTCAAACTGGGCATGTCAAAGCAGTTGTTATTTGATGAAAAAAGTCATGCTTTGCTCTTATCTGTTAGTCTCCCAAGAAAGCTATCTGATAACAAGCTAAATTGAGAGGAGTCTGCACTCTGCTGTTATTAAGATTCCTCTTTCAGAGACCACCAGTAGAAAATAAAGAAGAAATGACACTAAAAAAGGCAGAAGAGATTTCACAAGCAAACACTCTTCCTGGAGCCTGCAAATTAATCAGTAAAAGGATGATTTTTTTCCAAGCATTGATAAGTTTTCATTATAATTCTGACAGCATTTCAACAGCCTTTCACCAGTTGTACCTCTGAAAGTCTTGTGACTTGTTCATTGGAAAAACTGCACCACGTGTGCGGCTGCTCTGCTTTTACAAGATAAGGAGGCATCAAGAGGTGCCAGGCACAGTGCCAGATAACAGGGCCATTAGAGCAGGACAACCACAGCACCTCTGCCTGAACAACACCTCTGCTTGCTCTAAAAGCATCAAATGGTCACAGCAAATGCTGAGGGATCTGCCTCGTGTGAGGGATGCTGAAAGCGTGGTCTCAGGCTGGGATGTGTGACCCCAGGGTTAGAGCGAGACATTAACCTACTCTCAATTAGAAAATGTCTAATATGGGTGAAAAAGAGGTGTTCAGATTATTAACAGTGTGATTGCAAACAGAAGGCTATAACAAGAGCATTTTAGACTTGCAGTTCCCATTTTGTTAGTTTTTAGAATAAATGCAGATACCTCAGCCTGCTGCCACCTGAGTAGTACCTTCTGGCTTCTGCAGTCAGCAATCTTCTCAAAATTGTTTTAATTCTTTATTGTCTTCTTTTTAAGTTCCAAGTAAATATTTCAGTGAATTTATATGCCATTGTTCAATATTAGAAACAATTAGTTGCATCTATTAACTCAGAGGAGGATAATGTAATTTCCCCTGTTTGTGGAAGCTGCAAAGAATATTCCAAGTTCAGCTTATCCTGGGACACTTTGAAGACCAGGTAAACGTAAACTTTGGTGACATGGAAGAGCTGGGGATGCAAATAATGGTTTGTCTGCAAAGGGGACAGATGAGAAATGAAGCCTGTAGCCACCCCCTTCGGTCAGCACTGGCTAAAACTCTCAAAGCAACCCCTCAATGAGATAATAAAGCTCATATGACAGAAATGAGTTTTCCTTTTCAGAGAAAGAAATTCTAAAAGATCTTAAAGATCTCCTCGTCTTTTCTTTCTTCCTGCTTTGCAGTACTTCAGTCCCACTCCCTGTTACACAGCTGCACAGAAGTACAGTACGTCTATAAAAAATGAATTTATTAAGTCTGTGGTTTCATCTTACTTATCTCTGCAAAGTGTGTGTATAGCTGTCCCTGTACACAGTGATATATTCATAGAGTACAAGAATAAAGTTACACTTGAGAGACAAAATTGATTTCAAGTTCAGTGGCTGGTGCTGGCACCTGGCCTCCTGCCTGGGAGAGTTTGCTGCTGTGCTTGCAGGGTGTAAGTGTAGGTGATATTACCGACATGGAATTGGGCTACTCAGATTATCTTGGTGTGAAAATTTTAAATTGGTATTACTGAGAAACATAATGCAGTAGATGATGGCTTTTGCATTTATTTTAAAGCTTTAATTTTAGGTTTATGAGCTCTTCACAGAGCTGAGTGGTTTTTTAAGATCAATTTTCTGGGTCTGCAATTTTAAACTCTGCTTTAAATTCTGCTTCTGAGCAAAAGGAATTGCATGGTCCCTGCTTAGCCCAAGTAGATCAAATGTGTTGGGTCACCTAATGGGTAGATGGATGTTGCCCTGAGTGCAGATGATAGGATCTGGTGTCCCATCACCACTTCTGTTTAAAGAGAGAATATTGCCATGGCCACAGCCATTCCCAAACTCCCATGAGATGTGCTTTATAAGACATGTAAGCCTTCGTGCACCTCTTAGGGGGGTGGGGAGGAAAAATGTTCTTGCCCAGACCTGCTGGCCACCCTTGGCTCTCCGAGGGTGAAGAGGGTGTTCCTTCCTGCTCCCTGGGAAGCCTTGGAGTCCTGGGCATTCTCCCCCATCCCCAGCATCAGGTGGGCTCATCTCCCTTCCTCAGCCAGCCACGGGTGTGCTACTCCCACATCCTGGAGGCACGAGGGGCTACAAAGACCTTGCTTCATGCCATGGCATTCCCTGACAGAATAAAAAAATGGTTGCATGTTGCAGTTGCTCATTCACCAAGCATGTGTTTGCCTGTCTCTCAATTATGCAGGCAAACAATACAGATCAAAGAAATCAGAATTACAGCTCAACAGCAGCTCTGATGCTAATGGCACTGGGATGCAAACTGAAAGGTTGATTTCACTGAAAAGCCTGATCATTACCTTGCTGTAGGAAACAATGTGCTCCAGAGGGGAGAACAGGGATGGCAGTGGGAAGCTGACCACCCAAAGAATTGCAGTAGGTCCATTTTTAAGGTAAGTATGCCAGCTTTGAAATATGAGGGAGTTGAAGACTCAAGTTGATCGCTTATGCTAATGCTGGTGTGTGTGTGTGTTAAGCTTTCCTGCTCAGGTTTTGGGCCAGGCATGAGGTGGCTTCTTGGGAAGATTGTGGCCTCCTTGTGGTGCCTCAGAAGCAGGCAAGCCAGCTCACAGCCCTGGGCAGTGCATCTCCATCTCATGAGGGCTACCCTCGCTGGCTCAGGGTGGTCCAGCTGCACCAGTAACGATATCACAATAACTTACTAAATTTAATCTCTATTGAAAAGTCAAGGCAAAACCTGCTCTCCTTCACCTCCACAACATCCCATTGAATGGAGAAGATCAGACTGGTTCTAAAGAGGGACTGGCAATAAAAAGGGTAAACGTTAAACTCTTGGTGTTCTTTCAAAGGATAACAATGCATCTCAACCAGCCTAAAAGCTGAGTTTGAGTGTATGTGTGTGTTTCAAGAAAAAACTACATTAAAAATCTGTATAGAAGAATGTAAACACTACACAAGTTTTAAATAAGAGCCAGAGCAGCAGAATGAGAAACCACAACAGTGGCTCTGGAGGTACCTGGAATACAAAACCAACCCAAGCTTATTTTCATGCAGCTGCCTTTTACATGAAAAAGGATGAAAAAGGCAACTTATGTTTTGGTGTTGAACAAATCCTGCAAAGGATTTATAGTATTTAATTTGTCATTTTCTGTAAGCAGAGGATATCACCTAAAAAGAAAAGAACCTTGACAGAGGCAGGGATCCAGCATGGCAATAGCTCTAGCTGTTCCCAAGTTATGTCAGGATTGAATTCAGTTTAAATTCAGGTGTGGGAGGACCAAGGAGACTGTGCACAGGAGCTTGGGGCCAGCCTTTTGCCTTGGAAGATGCAGATGCTGGGCTTGGAGCACAGCTGTGTAATCAGAGACAGGATGAGGGAGCAGCTCCGTGAATAGCTGGTGCTGGGGAGAGGGGGAGCTTGGCTGTCTTGCTCATCTATGTAAAGAAAGAGGTGATTTCTGATTGTGAAATTCCCATGAAAATCATATTCCTGTGTTTCTGAGCAGTGTTTCATAACATTGTGGGTGCATAGGGAAGCCAATGCACAAAGGCTGGAGATGCATTCACTATCACAGCTTGACTGTTTTTATAATATCACTTAAATGCCAGTACTTGCTGTGCTTTCTAAATGTTGATCCAATTCATGAGAGCTTTAAAGAAAGTGTGTGGGTGGCTGATCAGCATGGTTCTTTTTCTGTTTTATATGAAATGATGCTGTCATTTACCAAATTAAAAAGCAACAATCATGCATATTTCTGCCTTGTTGTTTGTTTTTCTTTCAAAGACAGATGTGTAAGTTGAGATGTCAAAGTCTATAGGTTGTCTAGTATGTTTCTGCTTACTGTGATTTATTTCAAAACATTCTACAATCATGCTAAGAGAAAATTATGGAAGTCTAAATTTCTTCATGGATTTGCTTATAAAGTAAATTGCTGGTTCAGACTTATAAAAACTCCAAATTTTAGTAGAGAGGATTCTGTACCACAAAATGTTTTAAATACAAGAATGCTCCAGTGTCTCATTGGCTGACAATGCAGGCTTCCATGCAGGTGTGTACTTAACCATATTACTTCAGATTAAGCCTGTGGGTTATCCACAGCCTATCCTAACTACCAGTCCTTAAGCATCTGAATGGTCACAGGAACTCAGTTAATCTTCTTTTCCATTTTTCCTAATGGTAGTCTCTAATTATTTATGGTGCTGCTCAGAATTCTTTTTCCTCACTGCACTTTGAGAGAAAACACCTACCTGTCCCTGAGAAATTCCTGATTTAGGGGCAAAAGGCTGGAGTAAGAAGTACAGCTGCTGTTGGGGTGACAATTGTCAAAGCCACATCTCATCAGAGACACTGCCAGTATTCTTCACCAGTGAAAGACAGGTTCTTCTCATATCACCCTCAGCTCTGCTGTTTCTGATCAATGTTATGATGCCTCAGCTAAGGGAGCAAGCTGCACAGCCAGGATGAGGAGCCAGAGCTCACCCACCCAGCCTCATACCCACTGTGCTTTGTGCATACCCTCTGCACCCTCCAGCTCCAGCAGAGCCACATAGATAATGGAGGTGTGTTTGAAAAATGAACACTGAGAAGCCAGGATGACAGAGAAAAATGCCACAGCCTTTACTGTGTCTGTCAGACTGCTGCACTTGTGTTACAGGAAAGTGATGACAAACCTTTCTGATGTTTGATGCCAAATTAATTTAAAAGGCATTGTGACAGTGTCAGCTCAAATCTCTGTTCCTGGCACTGGGGCCAAATTTGGCAGTAGATCACCATCACCACGATAGTGTGGCTATAAACTAAAGTGTCTCTCTTGTTCCCTGCAATGAGATTTCAACTGCACTCAGAAAAGAAACTGAGACCAGCTCTAATGTGTCTTCCTCAAGGAGGGCTCTGAGTTAAATTAAAGGTACACTGATTTACTTACATTTTCTATGCCATTTTTAAGCAGTCTGTCCTGTGGGTACACCAGCTACACAAACTCCAAGACTGCAACTCCTTAGAGTATGAGAAATCTGAACAAGCAGCTATGTGTGATAAAACATCATAAAGGAGCAGTATGTAATGTTGTATCCTCTAGGAATATAGTCAACAGCACAGAATAGAATATAAAACTGGGTGTAAAGAACTAGTAGTTTTCTCTTCATTGAGACTTCTTTTTAATTGCTATGTGTAGGACAATCTGCAAACTTTGCTAAGCACAGGTTGAAAATACAGTAGAGCAATTGATCAGCATGTGAAATAAAATAGGACTTTTCAATTGCCTAAAGTTTCATAGATTACAGTAGCTCCCAGTTGCATTTGGAAGTACTTAAAAAGTTAGTCTTGGGGTCTACCATCAAGGCCAACTGTGATGTCTATCTACACAGACTAGAATCTGGATTTACTTGCAAATTACCAAAAGAGGGAAAAGTGGGTTTTAGCATCACTTGTCTGTTTTTAATTCCTTTGTAAGTATCTTTGCTCACAGAAGTATAAAATAAAATTTTATTCACATTGAAAATTGTAAATATCTCCTCAGTTACCTAGTGGAACTGTGCTGGTTCTGCCTGGTTAATATCATCTTACTTTCTAATCATCCTGGTTGTCCAGGGAGGTAACCAGGGAAGTTTTTCACAAACAGAAGCAAATTAATGAGAATTGTGAGTGTTTATTGTCAAGCATCCTCTTTTAGTTTATAACAAAGAGAGCAAGAAATGAGTTTATGTAATGGAGGAGGATTGCTCTCATAAAAAAGCCTGTGTATTTCCAGTGATTTATTGGCTGGTAGACCTACAGACAGAGATTCCCAGAGGCTGAAATTTTCATTTTGCTCTACATAGAAAGGCTGAAAGCCTCCTTACATTGCCTAATCTCCCAAATTATGCCTAATCAGGCATTAGCTTTTGATGTCAATTTACCCTTAAGCAAAGTTTTATGACCTTCTCAACGTGTGACAAAGAGAAGGATCTTTGTTCATAACTGGACTTGATGTCCAGTCTTAGCTTATGCTAAAAAAATCAGCTTGCTCCACTCCTTCCACTTCTGCTTATTCTCACTTAGAAAAATAGAAAGCAAATCCCTTTTTTACAGAGAGAGGCAAGTCAGAGGAGCTTTCTGGAAAGGATTCTCTGGAGCAGGCAGGTCCTTACCACAAGACTGGAGAATTACCAGACAGATGACTTCTCCCAGGAGTGCTTTTAACTTCCTGACCCTCTTACCTTGTTGAGCCTACACCCTGAAGGGCACTTCAGGACTGTGTGGTGCCTAAGAATCTGATTTTGTCTGTTTGTCATTACCTGGGATCTGACAAGGCAGTGGAACAGCAGTTTTGTTACTGCTTTAAGCATGTGCACGCAGCTAAACCTGCTTCTAAACACAGCTTCTGTTGCTGTGTTCTTTAACTTTCTGAGATTGCTAGGGAAACTGTTTCTTTTTATCTGAAACAAAAGAGTAGCTTGATTGTTCAGACATGAGCAGCAAGGCTAGGTGCCATGAACTGATTTTTTTTTTAAGATCCCTATCTGTAATTTGAATTTCTTCAGCCAAGAAGCATGCTATTAATTTTTTAAAACCCAAATTAATTCTGCCTTTAAAGAAGTTCTCTTTTTACCTCATTACTTGTTGAATTATTTTTTGTAAGTTTTTAGAAGCTGAAAAATGTTTCGGGCGCAGGTGCTAGATGTACAGACTTTAAAGTAGCATTAATTTTTATGGAAGACTTCCTTACAGCACTGGGTAGTTTGAAAATCTAATTATGGATATGGATTGTTGCTAATAGTGTGTGTGTGTATGTGTGTATATATAATATAACAAAATTTATTTAGGCTACAGTTTGCTTCAGAACACTGGAAATCCATATTGATATACCTTCAGATTACTTTTTAGTGTAGACCTGGTCTCATTACATTGTTTTGATTAATACAGAATCTGAAAGGACACCATTTCCATTAGCCTGTTTCCTAGAAATAAGGCTAAACCTGCCAAATTATATGAGAATGTGATTTCTCATATTATGTAACTATTATGCACAATTTCCTTGGAGTACCTCTTACAAAATCTTTTCCCATAAGAGCACAAGTACCACTGAAGCAAGTCTTACTTTTAACCCTCTGCTGAAAACAGTGTAAACAAGATCTGAATAAAGGTCTGTTGAGTTTAAAAGCTCCATTATTCATGCTCTAATTGCTCCTAGAACACGTTTTTCAGGGAGGAGAGAGGTACTCAGGTGGTGATGCGCTCTAACACATTGTCAGTCCTAGAGCACCTGCAGATTTCACCATTATCAGGTGGATTTGGTTTGGTTTCTTCTCAGAGAAGGATAAACAAGATGGAATGGGGCTCATCTCCTGCTGCCAGAGAGGGTCAAGAAAACCCCTTAAGAAAGGCTCAAGGCTCAGGACAATTGCTGCTGGCTGATTCCTGGTCTGTGCTCTTCATGTTGAACTTTTTCCCGCAATAGGATCTGCTCTGAGCCACAGTGCATTAATCAGGATGAGTCATGCTGGCTCATACCTGCACTCAGCTGTCACAGAGAAGTGAAATGATGTTAAACCTCTCAGACATCATCTGGTAATTGCTGATCTGCTTGAGGTTGCAGCAGTGTCCATATTGCTGCCATGCTAGACCAAGCTCTCTAAAGCACTGAGCGCCTTTGCTCCAGGCACTGGTTTCACCTTGCCCAACCACCTGGTTTTTGCTGTGGCTTGGGGTCAGCTATCACACATTTTGAGGTGTTCCCTCCACATCCTTCTTGATTTTTCAGTGGTTTTTGTATAAGTCCAAAGTCCTTCCATTTATGTTCATTGTTCTAGGGACTGCGAGCACTACTTGCGCTTTGGTGACATCTTCTGGATAAGGCTGCCCCTGGAAGGACTAATTGATACATCTCAACTTCTAGCCTTCTCTGTGCTTGTTTCTGATCTCTTTTGGGGGAAAAAAGCTCACAGGTGCCTGGTTCCAGTGATTAGCACCCTGTCTGAAATTTAATAATGGGTTTGAGACTCCAAAGTGAAAGATGAAAATGGATCAGATTAAAAGCCAGCGGAAATTGCCTACATGGTATTTCATACACAGGTGCAATAGGAACTTCTGTCTTGCACTTGGATAGAAGATTTCTTTAACTTGACCTAGCATCTTCTAATTTTCCTCTTAGGACAGGTCTGTACTTTGCTTCCTGTTTCCTAGACTAATCAGAGAGGCTTTTCTTGGCCAGAACAAAGTCACACATAGCCAGGTTTCCTGCTTTTAGAAGCTGATGCCTAGAGGAGAGCATAAGGTTCTTTATTTTCCTGACAAGATTGACTCTTTAGGTGAATATCTTTATTCTAATTCTTTAAATTTAAGTGCAATGAGGTAGAATAGTATTGCCTTTTGTCTGTGGATTTGATTTTAACTTTTCCAGTGCTCTCCTTGCCACCCTGGAAAACTGCACATGACTCCAGATATGAATTTATCCCTGCTTTTACCTACCTATCTCTCTTTGAGAGAGTGTGATAACACTGTTTCAGTGTACCAGACCTTGCTGCTGGACTGTTTCAAAACACCACTAAGCTGTTTCAAAGCAGAACAAAGCACTAACTTCAAAGTTTTCTCCTATCATGGATTATGGGAAAGCTTTCATTTTTATAAGGGCCAAATTGGAAAACTTATGAAGGAATTTTTAAAAACATCTAGCCCAAATATTGATCCTATAATTTGTCAGTCCTTAAATATGTTTTGAAAACTTACTCACCCAAACCTTGATGGAACAGTGTTTCCCCTTTTACTGCTATTCCCCCAGAATTCCCACATGCCCACTGTGCACTCTTTCCCAGACAATCCATTTTGCCCCTGGGGCCTTCTGGGGCAGTTGTGCCTGCAGAACATTTCATTACCATCCACCCAGCACTTGGAGAGGATGCACCCACCAAGCAGCACTCTGCAAGGTTAAAATAGAATTCAGGAAATAAATAGAATTCAGAAATAAATTTCTGAATTCAGAATTCAGAAAAACATCTCTGTTGCTGCCCACAAGCCAGCTGTGAGTAAGCTTAGATGTGAATGCACAGTTCAATAAGCTGCTGTGCTGCACACTCTGCCCTTTTGTGGGTAAAGGAAGGTGGATCATTGCACATTTTGCACTGCAAGTGAGGCTGGGCACTGGTAATGAAGCCTGGAGCTTAGCACAGACCCACAATGACATCACCTGGGGAAAGTTGTGCACACCAAAGCACCTCTAATCTTTGTCAGTGTGGGAAGTAAATGTAACAGTCTGCTGGCGCAAGAAAGGCAATTAATTTTGATTTTTGTCAAAGGAGTTGCTGAAACCAAGTTTCCAATACTGCCTGTCAGAAAAGCTTAGGGTGTGTAGTGGTTTCATAGGGCTTTAAAGGTAGGGGTTTTATCAAATTTTTAAAGATTTATCATTGTTTTTGTTTGCTGTTAAAGTAGAACGTGTTTGCAGACAAGGTTCGGGGGTACAGAGAGACAGTCACTAGGTCTTAATATTTTCCTCCCCCCCACAATGATTCATTTACAATTCAAAGAAGGATGTTTCAGTCTAGATCATGCTGAGCAACTCTCTAAATAAGTCAAAATTGCATTTCCTTCCCACCGGTGCCACTGATGAGCACCACTGAAGTGGTGAGAGCTACCTGGCTGAGACTGGACAAAGGTTGGTGTCAGGGCTGAAGGTGTTCAAGCCACAAGAACCTCTCCACATTTTGTACTACCTGGAGAGCTGCTGAACAGCTGGAATGGTGTCACAAGCTTGTCAGCCAGCTGCAGCACTGAACAGAGAAATTACTGCCCTCCTCCAAGCAGTGCCTGGCACAGGTCTCGTACAGAGGCCACAGATCTTTGTACACACGGTCCAACTTTTGTATCCCGGCCAGAATGAAATTTGGCAAGTCCTGACACTCTCAGGGAGAGAAAGTGTGACACCCAGAAGTTTAGATGTCCTTCTGTTAGAAGTCCTCTCCCTTGATAGGTTTCTGGTCAAAGAATTTAATGATTTTCTTTCAGGAAGATAGATGGCTGCTCTCCAGGTGGCTCAGCACCACTTCCTTTCTGCTCGCTTTCTGAAGCCTGATAGTGACATTTCAAATCTAATCATAATTTAAAATCCTGGTAGGAACCAATTTCATATCTAATCTAAATCGAGTGAAATAAATAGGTTTGCGCCACAGGTGAATTTGCCCTGATCTACTTCCTGCTTTTCAGAAGTCAAAAAATGTCCCAGAAGTTTTGAAGTAGAATTTAAAGAATTACACTGTGCCTCTGATGTGAGATGTCATCAGTCAGAGATTGACAGCTGTCCTATTTTTCTTGGAATAGAGGTGGCATTGGCTGGGAACTCTATGGCAACTCTTCTGTGTTTCTTTAGCCCTGTCACAGTTCCACCCAGAAGCTTTCTGTTGCTGTGGCAGGGTGTTTCTGGGAGGCTGGAATTACTGCTACCTGTTTGCTTCATCCCTGTCCTCAGAAAAAGGGACTGTGAGCATTGGGTCAAGCAGACAGCCTGCCTGTAGGACACATTTGTGGCGCTTCCTAACACTTTAACAGCTTACTGGAACGCCAAGGCCCACACTGATGGGAAGCACACTGGGTTAGGGCCTTTGTTCTTAGTCTTTAGATTCACGTGGTTCAGTCCTCTCTAAGTGCAAAGAACTTGCATTGGAGAAACTCAAGAACTTTAGAAGTGCTGTCTTTAAAATAAGAAAAAGTCTATTAGATATAAGCATATAGATAACAAATACAGAACGATCAAAGATCAAATTGGAAAGTGCTTTTTGTGTAGGTACTCAAGCATCTTTATATTTTTTTGCCAGGAAACTCTAAATCATGGTCCAAGTGGTTGGTTTGTTTGTTTGGTTTTTGTTTTAAATGAGACATTTTTGTGCCTACATAATTACTTATGTATATGTGTATATATACATGCACTTACATTACATATTTATTAATAATATATTACAATTGTAAATGTACTATTTATGCCAGATTTTTTATTCTTATTCGCAGTGGACTTTTTGAAATACTTGTGTTTAGCAATTCAGACACTTCAGTTTTTGGTGCTATGCATTGAAAAATGAAATAGTTGGCTATTTCTGGTTTAAAATTAACGTGTCTCATGAATTCTGTGCTATCCTAAACGTTATTTCAGCAGTGGTGTGTTTTTTACTGAAGCTCCTGCAAATATTTGCTATCATAAAGGTGTTGCTACAATGGTGCCCCATGGTGCAATTAATTATATTTAAATTGAGTGCTTCAAACAAGTCCTGCAGTTAGTAGCAATTAATTTCTCATGTTTTGATGTGACAATTTTAACATTCATAAGCATAAGCACTGGTAGATTTTGAGGTCTCCAGAGCCTGGGTGCTTTGTGTCAACCAAATTTTTTGCTAAGAATGGCTCCATTGTGTGATTGAAAGGGGAAACCATCAGTTTAGACTTCATGTTTTGCTGAGATTTGCATTTCAATGAAAATGAGGCAAGAGAGCAGATTTTTAATTAATGGATTTCAGATCTTTTTGATCATGGTTATGGGGGCTAGATGGGCTGGACTTAGACCTGTCAAGACAGTCTTACCCATTCAGAGCTCCTCTCTCCTCTGCTTTAAAAATGTGGGTGCTGCCCAGGTAATGTGTGTAGTAAGTGGAGAAATTTAAGAGTTCCTGAAAGCTACGAGGAGTGATGGGGAGCCTCATGTTCTCACCCCAGATCTCACCATCAGGCCTGGAATCAGCACCTTCCTCTTGCAAATTCCTCCCCTCTGTGCTTATCTCACGGTCCCACTGTGGGGGCTTATCTTATGGCAAGTTCTTTCTGTGGCCTTGGCAGTGCTTTCAGACAGGCAGCGTGGGCTGCTGCAACCCCAGTAGGGCTGGTCAAGTGCTGCCTGAAAAAGAGAAATGTCAGCCATGAATGTGTAGAGCAAACAGATTATATTTTGTCAGCAGCTTACAGGGGGAAGGCTTAGGCACTTCACGTGAACTTGTTTGTACTTGTGTTCAATACTACTTTTTTTTCCTTTCATCATCTTCTGGCCTGGCAGTAAAAAAAATAAAAAATTGCCAAATAATATACAAATGTCAATGCTATCATAATACCTTCTACAGTTATGTAGGAATTGCTCTTTGTAGTGTCAGCCATCCCTAGAGTGTGAAATATTTTATGAATACCTGAAATGAGATGGGCTGAGTGTCTGCCAGGATATAGACACCTTCATTGCTCTGAATTTAAATGATATGTCAGGGGAAAGAACAAGATTAAAGCTTCATGCATAATTTAAAAGAGAAATTTGGGTCATCCTGCACAAATGTTGAATTTATTTTCTTTTTATTTTTTTTTGGAGAAAGCACTGTGCTTGCCCCCATGGGAGGAACAACTTTCTGTCCTTCACCATCCTTCTTCATCCCCTGCCTCATCAGAGGGGTCGAAAATTGAGTGAGGGAGAAGCTGTGTTCACTGTACAGATGTGTATGGGCTGTGCCTACTCCTCACAAGCTGCTTTCCTTCCCTTCTTCCACTCCCTCCTGACACAACCCGAAAGGCAGGCTGTGTCCAGGGCAGGTACAGTGCCTCCCAGAGCCCAGTGGGGGTGTGGATGGAGTGATGGGGACTTGGGCTCTGCCCTTCAGCCCAGGGGTGGGCAGGATGGCTGGGACACTGGGGAACAGGGCAGCACAAGGAGAAGCTGCACAAGCCATAGGTGGGATGTTCAGCTCCTGCCCTCTCCAAGGTGTCCCGAGGCTGGCGTGGCTTTCTTTCCAAATATTTGTCTGCAGAAATGTAACGTAGGAGGGACTAACCTTCACAGGAACAAGCAGTGACCACCATCATTTGTTTTGCTGCACACATGGCTTTGAAAGCACAGGTTTATAAATAGCCTGCTGCAATTAAATGTGGATCGTTTCACAGCACTGCTAAGCAATAGCAGTCCCTGAGCATGCTTGCAGAAAACAGGTTGTGGTGTGTGGTGGGAAAGGATGGTGGTTGGTGCCAGACTTCTCCAGAAGCTGCTGCACTTCTCATGGAGAACTGAGATTGGACCATTCTCCTACATATGATTTAGTGAAATATGTCAACTTCTTGTGCTGCCCACCTTCAACCAAGAGAAATTCCCAGCAGGAGGTGCTGATTTGCTGTCATAATGAAAAAGCTTTAGTTGTGTATCCTTTCTCTGCACCAGACACCAGCAGGGACCTGGGAGCTGCATGGGGCACACCAGCCTGGCCAGCTGCACCCCACTCTGCTGCCAGGATAAATAAGTTTCCAGCACTTGTTATGGAGATAAATAGACAAAAGACTGGGTTTAAACACTTTTCCCCTTGTCTTTGCAAGAGAAGCAGAATAGCAGGTGGGGGAACCAAATTTCTCCCCACATTAATGAAGCAACTGATGTGCCCATTTCCAGGGTAAATGTTGTTGGTGATTAAACAGTGACTGGTGATAAATCCCTAATAAAGAGAAACGTTCACCCAAGACAAAAGGTGATCCCACGTGATCTTCATTGAAATGGCAAGATTTCATTCACTTTCCTGAAAGTAAATTCTTCCAAATTGGACAAAGTGAACAACAAAGTGGAACAAACACTCTGGCAAGGAGATATGATCAAATAAAATTCAATTGAAAGAACGCAAAAAGTTTGCAAATGGACTGACTACAACCAAATGTACTGAGATTAAATGAAGTGCAGTGAAAAGGACTGAAACTTGCCAAAATTATTCCCACTAAAATTTCAAAATCAGGGAACAAACAAAGAGACAGGAGAGGGAATTGAAAAAATGAAATTCTAAAAACAAAAAAGAGAAAATTAAAACTAAATTAAAACAATTACAGTTACTGTGATGATCCAATCCCTCTTTTTCTTACTGCAAAGTCCAGGCCTCTGAACAATTTTAAATTTTACTGGGTACTCTGAGAAAATTGCCAGATAGAAAGGAAGCTACATACACACATTCAGCCTTAGTCTGGGGTTTTCCAAACACCAGACCCATAAAATCCAGTTTTTTAATTTTTAAGGTTCCTCTTGAATTTGGGTGTTTTGGGGTTTTCTTCCCTTTGTTTAATCTCCCTTCCTCCCCTGAAGTGTGTTCATTTTTAGGTGACAAGTCCCTGAACGACAGAGGACATCTCAAGAAGGTCCCTTTTCCTTTGAAGCTGTTCACAATATCTCACAGTTCATTTTCCATTTACACATACACACCTGAAGCACTGTCAGAGCACGGAACACGTGGGCAGGGGCCTTTCCAGCAGGAGAATTAAATCCCAGAGAGCCCCAGTGGGCAGCAGCAGCCGTGGCAGTGCTGGAGCTCCTGCTCTGTCCCTGCCTCAGTGACCACTGGCACGGGGAGGGAAAGCACCGTGGTGCAGCAGCTGGGAAGGGGTGCTGGGAGCTGCTGCTCTGTAAATTCAGGGCTGGATGGAGAGAAGGGGAGGGAAGGCAAGGCAGTGCCAGCTGCCTGCAGTGGGTGGGAGGCAAATCCCTGCAACACAGCCCCGAGATGCTGAGTGAGGCTCTCCCTCAACACTCCCTTCCCAGCAGGCCAGTTCCCAAAAAAGCCAGATGCCTGAGCAAAGCACTGGCTTCTTCCACTCCCTTGGCCGTGGCTGTGCAGGCCCACGAGGCAGCAACACCACCATGATGCACCAGCACAGGGTGACAATCTCCAAAGCATGGTTTAGCAGACCCCAGTGAGGGGAATCCAGCAGAGATTTTAATGGCTAACAGGCTGCTCTGGTAGTTGATGAAAGAAAACTTGAGTATTGTGCTAGCTCTACAGCAGGAGGAAAAAACATCCCAGGTCTTCTTGCGAAAGAACCTGTGGATTCAGGAAAATCATGAAAATATGTAAACGAAATGACAACTTTTTTGTGGGTATTAGTCAAGAATGTTTTTAAAGCCTGGGGTTCTCCCCTCTGTTCATTGTATGAGGAATGGATTTAGTTTTGTGCAACTCCAGTAATCTCAGCTCTGGAAGTAGGACAGTTTTCCTGGATTACTGAGATGCAGTGGTAGGGGACTCAAGACAGGAGATGCAGTATCTCAGTTTTGTGGTCAGATTGAAAACCACTAATTTTTTTAGCATCTAATTTTTTAGCATTTCACTTACGCAGACAAGTGTATGAATGCTCATTAGTGGAGATGCTGCCTAGTTCTCATGGAAGTTTTCATCCAGGGCTGTCAAGGTGCTTTCCAGGGGAGCCTGGAATTGCAAGAAATTGCCACTTGACAGACATTGAGGCACTGAGAGGAGCTCCTTGCCCAAAACTGTCCAGCTCAGCCCAAACAGAACAGCCAGAACTGCATTTGCACATTTTGTTGTGCCTATTTTCCAGGACATGGTGCCTCTGAAATACATTTCAGGCCTGCCACAGATGCAAGATTGGTTAGTTTGTGTCAAGAAGAAACAATTTCTTCAGTGTGTACACTGAAACAATTCAAAGCATTCCAAAGTCAGATTTAGAATATGAAAGTGCAGAGCTAATAAATTTCTTCTTATTTGAAGGTCAGCTTATGCAATAAGCTTATGTTTTTTGGTTTGTTTTTTTTTTTTTTTTTTTTTGCTTTAATTAGACAGAGACCGTGTTGTGTTCTGCATTAATGTGCACATAAATCACTGTACTATGCTGGTGTGATATTTTTAGATATTCTTTCTGGACATCTGCATCGGTGTGAAACCCTAGACCTAAGACACAGAAAATGTCACTACTGCTGCCTCAGACGACTTCTCCATGAGAGCTCCTTTTATTCCCATTTTAATAATTTGAGACGGACCTGCCACATAAAGGGTTTGTTTCCAAATATCCAAGGCAGGGCTCAGCTTTGACTTCTCGCCATGCTTTTCTCATGGAACCCATCTATCATGGGTGAAGGCTTCTCCCTGTCCCTTTTCTCCTTGGGTAAGGACCCTGCAGCTCCTCTGTGCTCCTCTGTGCTCATCCAAGCCTCCCATTCCCTGCCACACAGCATGAGGGACTTCTCTCAGCCTGCCACAGAGGACCAGGGAGAAATGTCAGCTTAAGCACCACCAAAATGCAAATAATGCCAGTACTGTGGGGAACCCAGCTGCAAAGCAGCTCTGTGGGTGTGCATATATCTGTGTGTGTGACTCCTGGCCATGTTCCAAAGGGACCTGCATAACAAGGTCATGACAAGCAATCAGTGTGCTTGGAGCACTTGATTCACTGCTTCCTTAATCTCTCCACCCCAGGCTGGGGCAGAGAGGAAACAATTCACCTTTTTCCTGTATAACCAGCCTGGCAGGCTGGGCTGCCTCCTGTGAGCACCCAGCAGTGGAAGGTGACACTGGGGTTTAATTTTGTCTTTGTGCTGCCTCATAAGCACAACTCCCATCGCTTAAAAGAAGGAAGAAAAGTTCCTTGGAGAAACACACTTGTTTAAAATCATGTCAGGAGTGTCCCACAACTCGGTGTGCCTCCTTCAAAGGTTCAGATAGGTTTTGTTCCAGCATTGAGCAGGGGGGTGAACAGGCAGCTGGCAAAATGGGGAGGGAAAAGTGAGTAGGTGCAGAAATGGCACATCCAGCCTCCACAGATCTTCAAATTTAACAGGTTTTTTTGCTTGACATATGTTTCAGTTCAGAATAACAGTGAACTTTCAGAGTGTTGTTCTTCACTTTTGGGGGTCAAGTTGTTTGAAAGATGGAAAAAAATCAGATCAGCATCATCGCTTGCTAAATCCATTGAAGTTTTAACTCCCTTAACTGAGTGAGCAGTGCCTGCCACCCTCAGGAGCTGGGGAAAGACTCTTACATGTGAGTAAATGAAAGGTGTAGCCAGCAGAGATTAGCTCATTTGCCAGATTTGGAATTGTGGAGCAATGAAGATTTACCCACTGTGGAGGAGGCACAGGTTAGGTGTTTACACAAACCAGGCATGCACAAACCTTTGGGTCCAATGGGAAGTACCCACGAGTGCTGAGGGAGCTCCTGATGTCACTGCCACTCCTGGAAATCTTTGTACACTGAGGATCCTGAAGACTGGAAGAAAGCAAATGTCATTGGCATCTTCAAGGAGGGCAAGAAAGAGAGTCGCAGGGAACTACAGGCTGGTCAGTCTTACCTTGATCCCCAGGAACGGGATGGAAAAAGTTATGCTGAAAATTGTTTCTGAAACACATTAATGATCCGTGATTTGGAGTAACCAGCATGGATTTATGAAGGGGAAACCATGTGTGACTGACCTGACAGATGACAAAACAACAAAATTATTTGCTTGGTGGAGAAGGGGAGAGCAGTGAATGATATCACCTTGAGCTTAGGAAGCCTTCCAGCACAAGTCCTGTAACATCCTCATGGACAAACTGATGAATTATGGATCCTATTGCAGGTGTTGGTTAATTTATCTGGAATCCTGTAACAGTGTAGTTGTTTTCTTACTGGAGAAAAGAGACCGCATTTCTCTACCAAACTAGATGTTCTTACTTTATGTGATTGAGGTCTTTGACTTACTGTTTTGCTTTGTAAAGTCACCACTTGCAATTTATGTTACACACAATCTGATTTTATTTAATTTGTGGAAATAGTTTGTTGCTAACTCCACATCTCACAAAACAATCTGTTGGAACTTCAGAAAACTGTACAGTTTGCAAGTATATAAGTCCTGCTGATAGATACACCACACTGCGTGGATTTCCCAGGAGATAACAACACAGAAATAACACTTTTTTTTTTTTTTTGACAATTAAGGAAAGTCCTTGGTTAAAATTGTTGATTTTTCTTCGGTAGGGGAAGCATTTCTGCTTTGAACTCCAGAGCTGCTAGAAAAAGTTTAATGCCCAAATGAGCTGTCTAAAGACCTAAGTCTCCTTATGTTTATGCAAGCTGGGATCAGTGATGAGCCTTGAGAAGGTCACGGCAAAGTCCAGCCAATGATTTTTTTTTTAATGATCGATTTTTTACTTATTCTTACCCTCTCAATGTGTTTTGGAGCAACACTGCAAACACTGCAGTGTTAATCTGCCTGGTATCCCCATGTTCATAACAGCTCTCTCAGCCATTTGGGGGGGTCAATTATTGCGCTGACCTTTATGGCTGCTGCATCAGAACTTTGGGGAAGATTTGAGACATTTTAAAAAATCTGTCGCCTTGAGAAGACAATTTTCTTTTTAAAAGTCTAGGTGTTTTCAGCTCTGCTCATCTCCAAGATATAAATGGATGTCTGAGAGAGCCAGGTCTGAGCAGATCATCACTTTTGCTTAAGTGACTAGCAACACCCTCCATACTGGGCCAGCACGGGGCTGGTGAGCTGCCCTGGTGACTGCACACAATTTGGGCTGGATCAGTGCACAAAGCCACCCAGGCAGTGGCAAACTCAGGCTCTGAAGCTGCCACTGGCCAGGAGCAGGATATATGCACTCGTTGGCCTTCCACGGTGATAATTAATTTTTATGAATGAGAGTGAGGGAAAGGATGTTAGAAACAGATTGATTATAATAGGCTTTTAATTAAAATGTTCAAACCACAATTTAAACTAAAAATATCCCATTACTTATCTTTGCTACTTCCCAGGCACCAAGGCAGTGGGTGATAATGTAACTAATGATCTGATTGTCGCTGGCTTGCATAATGAGCTGTGTCTGGGGGCTGGTGGGATTATGCCATCAATCAAGACCCTTTGCAGCATTCCCTCCTCCAGCAGGGCTCTCAGCAGGGCACTGTATGCCTGTGCCAGCTCCCTCCCAGCTGTGACCTTTATTGTCTCTCCCTAAAGTGAGGAGCTCCCATGAGGGGTGTAGAAGCTGGGATGAAAACTGGGATGATTTTCTGCACATGGTTATAGTGTTTCAAGAGTGATTTTGCAGGGAGGTGGCTGCTTTGCAGCTTTAACTTGCCAGAAAACCATTTATTGAAAAAGTTACTGACAAAATTGAGAAAAGGAGGCCAGAAATTGGGTGCTGCTACCCCAGCTCTGATAACCAGGATAACCAGGCACTGTCCAGATTAACAGGAGGGTGACTTGCAGTCACCATCAACTTGCTGTGGCACACCCAAGCTTCCTGAGGAGAAAGCTGTTTGAAAATCCCATGGGAGCTTTCAAGTAGCTGAGCTGAATGCAGACTTGGGTGGTTGTGCGCAAAGCATGATAACCACCACAGCACCTGAGTGGGGCTTTCAAGGACCAGTGTGGGGTGTGTCAGACTCCAGGGCCCGTCCTTACCAGCCCATCTTGTCCTGCTGCAGGCTGCCTTGCAGGTCTGAACTTCCCCCAGGCACCAGCATTACTTTCAGGCCACCTTAAAACAGCTTTTGAACAGCTCAAAGGTCTCTGCATTGAGTGAAGATAGATCATCTTAAAGTTTGTGTCATCACTCACTCTGATTAGAGCTCTCTCCCTCCCTGTTGCTGGATTGCCCCCAATTAACTTACCATAAATTAGGCATCATCTCATTTAACTATTATGAGATCAAAAACAGCAGAAGGTTAAAAAATGCACCAGTCCATTAACTCCTACTGTCCCCACTGCCTGGCTCCTGTGAATGCATCTCAGCAGGGCTGCAAAGGGTCAGGGGGCTTCCTGAGACACCAGGAGAATCCAGCTTCTGGCCCAGGGCACACTGAAGCTCTGTGACCAGCTCTGGGGCTGGGAGTGGCTCCCCTGGGGACAGCTCGGCCCTGGGAGTGGGCTGGCAGCGAGCTGGCCCAGCACTGGGATGGGATATGGCTGGGCCCCCAGCCCAACCCAGGCTGACAGCAGTGGGGCTCACAAATTCCCTCCCTTGGCACCTGGGGCCACCTCAAAGCTCAGTACAGCCCATGCGGTCTGGGAGGGGTGTTGGCATCTCCCCGGCAGCAGTCAGGGGCTACCTGTATTCCCATGTTCTAATGCAGGGAGACAAGCTTTTTTGGTACTAAATTCTATTCAGGTCCCATATGAGGAGGGGTTTTCAGCCAGAAAATTCTCTTACAACCACCTTTAGCATTACAATTCAGTCTCTCAGCAGGAGACACCATTTTTCTCAACCAGAGCTCTACAATGGTTTCCCTTTGCCTTCCTTCAGGCAAATGTTTCCACAGGCACACAGGCCATTAAATCCATTTTCTGGTCTATTAATACGTACAGGTTGCATTCTTTGGGAGAGCTGCCAAACTGCTCATCAAGGCACCTCAAAACATGAGCTGAACCTATCAGGTTTTCCACAGTCAGGCTCCAACTCCATGACTTGAAGCATGCCTTTATCTCCATGAAATTCAGACCTGTGACACCAAGAAAAGGAGGAGAAAAGCAGCAGCTGCCCCCAAAGGGGGAGTAACTAACAACAAGCCAGAAAAGAAATATGCACCTACTAAAATGTAATTAAAAAACATTGTTCATACCTTGCCACTTGGAAATTTTCCAACTATACTGAACCCATTCATTTACAAAACAAATTTCCTGGCATGCAGCCTTAATTTACATAAGGAAGGCATTGTGCCACAGATTTACCTGTTGCAAATTGTCCTCATTCAAGATGCTGCGGTGTTATTTGCAGCGTTATTGTGTAAGGCTTCATTTTTACCCACATGTGGAGTTGTATTTTGTTTGTGGAACAAGAGGCAACCGGACATTTTCTACCACTACTGTTGCTAGCAGTGCTTTAGTCATTGTACTTTGAAACAAAACCTGGCTTTGAGCAGCAGCTCACAAAAGGCCACCCTCAGCAATCTATGAAAAGCTGGCACCTGTGCAGCCTGTTACATGGATGTTTTTGAGTTGGAAACCTATCGTGCAACCTTCAGTCACAATTCTGGAGGAAAGCGAGTGATGTCTGCCATATATAATGCATTACCTAACTGGAGTGCATTTCTCAGTGCCTTTGAAAAGAAAAGCTAGTGCCAGCTTTTGCCCTCTGCACAATGGAGGGTGAGGAAGGGAGGAGACCACTCCACATGCAAAGCTCGTTCAGCACCTGATGCTCCAAACAGGATCCAAGATTTACCAAAAGGAACTGTGAAAAAACCCCTTTTGGGTGACCCCACTTCCCTCTACACTTGTGAAGACTCTTGTCAGATTGACCAAAATCCTTACCCTTTGACTTTTCAGAAGTCAATGCTGCTTGGTTGTGTTGGGCTGTACTGACCTGCAGTATTCCATGCAGCAGAGATTACTGACTTCTGCCTACAATTTTGTGCTTAGTCTTTTAAACAGACCTACCTGTGATCTCTCCAATCAGCCAACAGGAGCATCTGTCTAAAAAAGATCAGGGAATGCTGCTCTAAAATCCTTTTATCATACAGAAATAATATATTTTATATATTGACCTTGATTTAAAAAAAATAAATAAAATAAAAATAAAAAATAAAAATAAAAAATAAAAAAAATAAAACACAACAAAACATAAGGCCTAGAAGGGAGAGCTTGGTCAATGGTATTTTGGCAGAACAGACCTCTCAAGAGAAGCTGGGGTGGGTGCTGGGAAGATGTTTCATGATTCCTTTCTTGCCTCCAGCTTTGATCACTTCTGTCACATGCCAGATACTGGACAAATGAGAACCGTGAAAAATTCACTTTTGTTACAAAATTTATTTCTGCTCTGTGGATACAAATCCCAAACATCAACAAACAAATTCCAGTGGAAAAATACCAGTCATTAACAATGAAAACTTTTATTATTATTTAATAAATAGAACTTTGGCATTCAAAATTCTAGCTGTAAACCCTACTTTAAAAAAAATTACAAAAAGAGGCAAGAACAACAAGCCTAAAGCTGAGCCAGCCAGTGGCTCCGTTACTTTTTACAATGAACACATTGTGATTAAGTCATGACAACTCTATTTACATATGAGGTATTCTGAGCAGTTCAAAAATTGAACCCAATTTACAAAACTACCAGTCTTCAGGGACTGATCCAGTACATATGTCAGCTGTGCTTTTAAAAGAGAGCTCCAGACACTCCTCCCCACTGAACTAATGATATACTGTAATTAATATACACAGAAAAAACACATTATGATTTGTGTTTCCTGCTCACACATCGTATTCAAAGAAGCTGCATACAACAACCAGCCTAACATTCAAAGTGTACACCAAGTACCTATTTTCAGTATTTCTGTTTCTAGACATTATGCAAGAGTTCTTACTACAAAAGCTTATTAACAAAGTAATGGCAGGTGAGAAGAAAACAAGGTGCAGTCATCAGCACGCTAACAACTTATCTGAAGTTCCATGGGGACATACATTTATTTACTTCAGGCTAAAAAGGCACAAAGGTATGCAGCTGTGGAATTAATATTGCTAATGAGCTACTGGAATAAATCATCCCTTTAGATAACAACCATTGAGCTGTTTGCAGTGTAAGAACGCAGATTAGTTCAGATCTTTTCTCCACTCATGGCAGAACTCATCATATCAATGAGAAGAGCACAATTATACTTCCAACTGCACCTGCATCACACCTCTGAGAAGGGCAAGGAAAACTGGAGCAAATTGTGCCCTGATGGAGAGAGCCCAGCTTGCTGTCACTGCCCGTGCTATGGCAGCAGGTCATGGAGGAAGGGTTTGCTTTCTTCCTTTCCTTGTGCTCTTACCCTTCCCAAGAAAAACCAAAAAAATGTATGAAACTAAAGACAGGCAGCAAGGGCAAAGGAAGGAAGGAAGCCTTCTGAAGTGAAAAGGACGTAATTTCAGCTCTCGAATGACTTCGTGCCCACCATCAGTTTCAAATGCTGGAGCCTGAGTGGGTGGTTACAGCAAATCTCCACAATTTCACACACCTGTCACACCACAAAGCTGCACAGCGGAGTTCAGCAACCTAAATCACATTTACATGACTGAGCTGAGTTACTTCTATATAGTAAATACTTCTATATAGTGAATACATCATCTACAGCTTGTCAGAAGACAGTTACTTTTCATGTCTTTTTCAAAATACATTCTTAAATACAGTAGTTACTGTAAGTATCTTCTAGAGGGTCATATAAATTCTACTTGGAACTGTACAAAATGTACAGTTTGCTGACAGCCAGAACAGTACAGTATCCATTCATCTGCAGTTGTTTTCAGCCCTTGGGATTGTCTAATAGCTACAGCAAAAAGTTGTCATGACTAAATCGAAGCAATTCCAATGTTAACATTCGTTAATCACCTCTGTATTAAATATGCTGAATGAGACCACACACACTACATTTTAACCAATTAAACAGTCATGCATATCTTAGACAAAGCTTATTCCATTTAGAGGCATCTGTAAACTGATGCATATATAGTAATTGCTACCACTACAACAGGCCAAATTTTAAGAAATCAAAGCAAAGTACTGTATCACTGTAAATAATCAATTGGTAGTCTGCTTCTTTGGCTCACACATCCATCATTTACCTCCCTACTTTAATCTGACTGAGGCAGATAAACTCAGGGGGTTTTAAATCAAGTGCTTTCAAGTCAACATAAATATTACAGGTTTTGTAACAAAAACATTAGAACACAAGATTACAGCACTGCAATCAAAAGTATTATGAATAAAATGGGATCCCCTCCCAGAGGGACTTTCAACTAATACTCGAAGAGCATAAAAGCTCTGAAGTGCTTGGCAAATATAAACTAGTGATCTCAACTTTGCAGTACAGTATCATCATTAAGCAGGAGGGACAGTGGAGAAATACCAACCAAGTGACAAGCTTAATAGTTCCAAGTGACTCAGAAGATCTCCTGCTCCCCTGTAATTTCTATATTCAACTCCTTGTTATTTCTATCAAATGTAGATTAATGTTTTGGTGATTTTTTTATAGGTACAACATTGCCATCTAAGGAAGCAATAATGTGTAACTTGTAGGTTTCCTCTCTCCCTAATATTTCTAATTTATTATCTGAAATGCTATTGTTGAATTCTGATAGGAGACAGATGCCATAAACTAAAGACTGCCTCACTGCAGGGACAAACCCAATCAACCACACCAGAGGAATGAGCTGAAGCCTTAGTCACGAAAGCCAGCACTGTCAGAGGCACAGCAGACTGTGCAAGCCCATTGGTACATGGATCATTGTTTTCAGTTTTGCACTGGTATAAAAGTACCCCTCTGATGCAGCAGGTGTGTATCAATGTGGAATTAATATTGTTATGAGCTACCAGAGTAAATCACCCCTTTAGATAACAACCATTGATCTGTTTGCAGTGTAAGAATGCAGATTAGCTCAGAACATCTTCCCCCCACTCATAGCAGAACTCATGACATCAATGAGAAGAGCACAATTATACTTCCAACTCCACCTGTATCACACCACTGAGAAGGACAATGAAGACTGGAGCAAATTATGCCCTGATGGAGAGACTGAAGTGTGCCTACAGAAAGAGTAGAGAAATTTAAAATAAAATGGCCTTTTTCCTTGAAGTAGACACTAGATAACTTCACTTGTGATTTTATCTAAACACTGCTTTAGTGCTCACAGGAGCTGAATCAGTCAGATTAATCTATTTGATAACACCATGTAGCAGTAGTATAAATAGCAACACTATTTTTCACAAATTAGTCCAAGTCTACTTCAGGACAGAGAAAACTGTCAAATAAATAAATCCATAGAGCTAAAAACAATTAAACCACTAAATTATAAAAAACAACATTAACAGTAACTGTTAAACAATAAACAGAAAGCAACACATCACCAGATCAGAAAACTGAAGATATCCACTTTTGCCATAAAAATGTTACCCTAGAATTAACTTAGTTTGAATTGCTAAGCTTTCAAAGAGATTTCTGCTGTTATCCCCACTCCAGATCAGCTGACTGACTTGCACCTTAAGGCATCTAAAACCTTCCTGCAATACCACACAAGTAAGTGATGCATGTATTTTTCTTAACAGTGTGATTTAAAAGCAGTTTTACTCTTTGCAAGTTTTTGTCTCCTTCAGTTAAATACTATTTTCCACCATTCATAACTGGGCAAACTAACTTGCAAGGATGTTCTGGAAACATCATCAGTCCCATGGGAGTTAAAGAGCACTGCCAAGTGACACTCATTGAATAAGCTATGGAACATGGGCTTACTATTTTATGTAATTGCTTCCTACAAAAATGGAGAAATCAAGATTTGCCAAACAATGTGGAAAATTTTTCAGTCCTCAGATTACCAAGTACTTTACACTGCTAACGGGAAACATTCTGTTTTGAGCCTTCATTTTGCCAAGAGTCAAACACTCGTTTTGTAGTTGTGGTAAAAATGGCTGAGGTGGTGCACAACTTTATCAGAGGCCTTCAGGAACAAAGTACAGCAACATTTTGAAATGGAAACGACCTATGAGGAAAAAGAAATACAAACACTAAAATACAGTTGTTGGTTGTTTTGGGAGGTTTTTCTTATACACATGGAGTAAGCTGCGGTTTTATGTCTTGCAGCTTCTCTGGTTTGTCACAGACTTTGACCTATTCCAACTTCTTACAGCAATGTTGGAGTGCTTCAAATAATCTGGTTAAGCTCTGTTTTATGGAGTTGTTTGCATAAAGGAGTTAAACCTGGGGTTTTTCTGCTACTGGACAAACAATGTAGACATCCATTGCTAAAAACATCTTTCTTATAGCCTAATTTTTGACAACTTGGAGAGTAATTACTTTTTGAATGTCCCAAGATTGTTCTAATTGTAATTCTTAGAGTGAAGTGCAGCGGTAGAAGCCTCTGGCTTCATCATGTACAGCCAGACATACACATGCATAGGTTCTTCAACCCTCTCCCCTAAGATCTGAACTCAGATAATGCCACACAAACCCTTGATGAAGGAAAGGACTGAGAGTTGTAGCAGCACGGCTGTTCCAAAGCTCTGGATCCAAAAACTAGGCAAAGTAATAAAATGAGCCCAAATGAAGGAAACAGAGAGTCCAACTGAATCATTCTTCACAGCTTGTTCCTACATTCAGTAGTTTGGAGAAGAGATTTCTTGCAGTTTGTACCACTGTTCACACGATGACTGCCCCCTGCACACCCGACTCCCGAGATCCATCACACACAGCGCTCGGAGATGCGTGTCTGGTGCTATTTGCAGCCCTCCCATATGGCTCCTTAATGGAAATGCAAAGCCCTGTGACACAGCAGGACCTAGTAAGCAGTTTGCTACAGGACGGGGTGCTGTCACTGAGTGATGCAGTTGTCCCCCATGTCCTGAGCGTAGCGGTCCGACACGATAGTCCTCAGCTCATCGATGTCCTTCCGCAGCTGGCAAACGTCCGACAGCTTCTTCGAAAGGGTCTCTGTGCTGTGGTAATTTTCACTCTCTTCAGATGAGCAGCTCAGTGCTACAAAAAACAACACCCAAGGTTAAAGCTCCAGCAGCTGTGGCCTCTGAATTCTGCAACTAGTCACCTCCTTGGAAATAAGAGGCAGGTCACTTGCTTTACATCAAGACAAATCATGCTTCGGTGTGATGAAAAGTCTACAAAATAAGGTACCAAGTGAACTTAAACTCAATTCAGAGCCCATCAGTTCTTCTCTGAAAGACATGCTTTTCTGTCTGCACCAAGATCTAGACTTCCTAAAGTCTGATGAATCAGAACAACAGTGGAAAAAAAATGAAAAGAGCATTTCTAGAGACTTTGGGGGTTTCTACAGCCACTCAGAAAAGAGGGCTAGCAGGTGTGTAGCAGCTCTTGCTGCATACACACTGTACTTTACCTTTCTACCTTGCTGATGGTTCAGTTCAGCAACCCACCCACCTGATGAATTCTAATTAACATTCAGGAAACATCCAAATATGATACATTCAGGTCAACACAACCAGCTTGTTGGAAGGAAAGACCTAACATAAACTTTGACTGGTTTTAGCGCATTTTAGGGTGTGCTTGTCATTTCCTGGTTAAATTTAACAGCTTAGTGAATGCTGAAGACTGGATGAACAGCACAAGAGATGAAGTTACAGGCACAAGGCTTATTTCAAACACCTGGACATCCCCACTCCCAAATAAGACCTATACATATTCAAACAGCAGATGGATATTCCTTTCACTTGACCCCAAAGGCTTTAAAACCAAAGTACAAGATGTGGTTAACCCTCACAGTGACTGCAGTGTGTCTCAGGAGGGACAGACACCTGGCTACACACCTTTCTTTTCTAGAGCAGTGAACATATCCATGACTGGGTCCACATGAAGAGCCAGCTACCTGCTCTCCTGACCTGGCAAGGACCTGTGCAGTCACATGCATTTAGTGGCCCAGAGGCACTAAGATCCCAGCTTCTCCAGAGAGCTCCATGAGCTCATGCACCACTGCTCCAGCTGCACAGCAAGGGGACACAAGCTTGTCCAGCTGGCAAGTTCAAGCACCACATTAGCTAAACTGTTACTCCTTTGTGTCAAAACATTTATTAAACAGTGGAAAGTCAACATCACTTACATCTGATTCCCAGCAGTAAGGAAAGGTTAGGCTCCTTGCCCTGAGCTCTCTGGGTAAGAATACTGCACAGTGCTTTCAAGTCAAACAAGCAGTGGGACATTTCCTTGAACAACTGGTCTGCTACAGGCATCTTCTCAGACACTGGCTGCTTGGACTGCTCCACCAGCCTCATCTGCTCCTTCAGGCGGGCATTCTCTTCCATCAGTCTTTGGTTCTTTGTGAAAAGCAAATAGAAAAAAGGGGAAAGTTAGTCTGCAGCATTCAATGGAGCAGAAAGTTTCAAGCCACAAATAGCACAATTAAAAATAATTAATTTTCAAGCATATAATCAATATTTCTGTAGCCCTCTAAAGAACAGCATACAGACAGCTTTTATAGGGCTATTTCATGTTGTCATTACTTCTGCATCTTCACCTTTTAAACTCTCACTTCTTTAGACAGGGGTGGTATGCATTATGTATCTGCTTGGGAGCCAGGATATTTAAGTACATAATAAAGCTCATAAAGCCCTACCAGGGGATCTTATTCTATAAGGTTCTTCCTGGCTCTGATGTGATGGGGGGTTGGAATACTAGTGCTATTTTACTTACTTCAGAGAGAGTTTTATTCAGCTGCTCTATATGTCTTTCTTTTTCTTCAAGCTCATTTGTCATCTTCTGAATTATCAGCTTTTCTTGTGAAAGCTTCTCTTGCATAGACTGAAATGAATGAAAACACAGGTTAACGATCTTAAACAACAACAACAAAAAAAACTCCTGCAGTACAGAATCACCTGCTGTCAATTCCCTGGCTTTCACCCACAGAGCTCAAACTGAGAAATCATGAGATACTGCCAAAATGGAATTTTCAGGGTGAATCCAGCATGAGCACAGGTGCCTTTACTCTTGAAAGTACTCATATTTATTCCACTACTTGGCTTTTAAACCTGCAGATATGTCTTTTCAGGTCATCTGGCAAAATTCAGAAAGAGGAATATTCAAGCCATCTTATCTGAATACTAACAATGAATAGAGACTACATAAACTCCTGGTGCTTTCAAACAGAGAGATCTCTTCAGCTGTGACTTGCCACCTGTAAGATTTACCAGTATTGATGAGAAGGCAGGGAGTAATGAGAGGCAAGGCAGGTCCAACACTACATGAAGTTTTTAAAGGTCTGGCGAGTCACAGGAGGTGCTGCAGCATTGACAAAATTTCCCTGCACATTCAGTTCGACGCCACACAAGCAGTGGGGACTCTGTCTCACACTTTGCAAAACTGGAAAACAATGGTGCTAACATTTACAGACTTAATGTGGACTAAAAAACCCCTAACACTTTATTTTCACGTCAGCAGTAGGAATGAGCAGGCAGAACCCAGATATGATTACTTGTTTTTAAAACCATTTTCGTACACTTGACCTGCTGCTCTTTTAACCCACAGCGTGCCCCTCGAAAGGAAGTGCTGAAGTAACGTGTATCCTAAAGATAAGCTCTTTGAGAGAGCACAGCCACACACACCAGTGGGAGGAAGGAGGCAGAGGAAACACCCTGGGCCAGGAGAGGGCAGGAAATAACTGCTTCAGGCATTTCCTTTGCGTGCTTGCAGATGAGCAGAACCTGCAGTGATGCTGAATTGTTGCCTTCAGGTTTTTATAAACATTATCTACTGAGAAAAATCGCCATTACTAGGTTGGACTGAAGGTTCTTCAAGCTCCATCTGTGGCGTACAGATGTCATACTTAAGAAGCACGAAGTGAACAGGGCAATGCAATGCCAAAAACACCCTCCCAGCTTCATTAATGACTGTTAAAATTGGAAGATATTTGGAAGATCAAGTTCAGAGACACCCAGTGCCTAAGCTATGATAGATGCATTAGGACTACCACTTATATGTTTCATGTTCATGTCAACAACAGACAGAAAAGGTTTGATTGTGCAGCCTTCTGGAAGGGGGGAGGTGGCAGGGAAGACAGGGTGAGAAATATTAACCTTTCCCAGTGTATTTTCAGAACTACATCTGCCACTAAACTTACATGACTCTGCAAATGAAGCAAAAAACAACTTTTAGAATATTCCATGCAATGTGCTCATGTTCAGCTCAGTAACTGCTCCATGTAATGGGAACTACTAGAAGTAGAAATCAGTGTTTATATTTAAAAGATACATCTAAGATCTATCATTCTCTGGTTACCCTCATCTTAAAGCTCAGAAAAAGAACAGCCTGACTGAAGCTATAGTGCTAAGTTTTCCATGTTCCGCATGGTGCTGTGAATTCCTTATACTTCACCCTTAATTCTTCCATATGCTTTCCAAAGTTACAATTTGGTGGCAATACTCCCAGCCTGGCAGAGTTGGGGTTTATTGTGACTGACAAGATTGACAAGGGTGCTTTGGGTAACATAGGCATTGTACAATCTGACTTCTACTCTCTTTTTTTGTACCAAAACTGTTCGTTTTGTGATATCCAAATTAATCATGTATATATGAATTTCTCTTTAAAACACCACTGTCACCTACAATGTTTCTCTTTCTAAAGGTGCACTACATATGCAGCACAGCATCTTGCCAAGGCCAACAAAAATTTTAATTCCTCTCACTCAGAATAACAAATCAATGAAGTAAAACCATACAAGGAAGATCAAAATAATTTCACCATGATTACGAGCAAATAGAAACTAATACTGCTTTATATAACTGTTGTCTGAAACACAATTTGTTTTCAGCTTGCAAGTCAAAACCAATGAACTGAAATACATTCCCAAGCATAAATTTACAATGTGGCAGAAGACATGGAATAAAATGAGATCATCTTAGCAGAAGATAAACTGCATCTCTGTGCTGATAAGGGATTTCCATTTCCAATGAGCTAATTTTCAGTGCTTCCCAGGTCACAAGTATGGAAGGCCAGGGAGATCAAGGATACAAAGAAGCTCCTATACTCTACAAGTAATTTAAGGGCTGACACCACTTTCAAATCTTATTTTCTGTCCTCATATAAAACACCTCAAGAGGAAAAGAAAGAGGAAGTCCGGGAGAACAGAACAGTACCCTGTTCACAGACAGTCACAACTATTCAGCTTTTCCCAGTCCAGCTCCCTAAAGTCATGTCAGGCTAAGCACACAAAACACTAAAGATCACTAGTCCCAACATAAAGGTGATGGTGAGAAAAAGACCAGAAAGTTTAGGAAACATGGAAAGATTTAGGTTGGTAACATACCTAGCAAGCTGTGTCTATCTCTGATAAGCACAACATATATATGGAGCACATACGTAAATAATCTTAACTACAAAAAGGTGCAGAGAACCTCAAAAAAGTTATGAAGTTCAGCTGAACTTCTTTTTAATTATATAACACCTGAAACAACAGCTGCCTGTATTACAATTTTTGCACATACCAGTCTGCTCCATGCAAACATCTCAGTTTGATAAAATCAGTCTTCTTCAAACCTTCTTCAAATCTTGAGAAGCTAAATAAGTCAATTTCCTTTTCAGTTAACATAAATACCTCATGTTGCAACTTAAATTCTCCTACCTCTCTAGAGATATATTTCACACACTGCAATCTAACAAAACAAATGCTGTTGACAGGAATCAGGCCTCCTATTTACCACGGCAGAGAAAGGAAGCAATTTAACGGTGGGAGACAACTTCTAACAGACAAATGACATTCTAGGAGAGGAATGTGGAAACTAGAGTTTGGCTTCTATATTTGCTGAAAACAGATGTTTGGGTTTGCTTAAATTATCAGCTTTTTCTATGACAAGAAATACCTTCATTTCTAAAAGCTGTCTAATGTTTCTTTTTCTCCACAACAAACAGCAGTCACTGAGTAACTTTCAACACTCTCTTAATCAGATCTATAGAGCTGCAGCTGACTCCTAGCTGACAACCTCTGCTGTCTAGAAAAATCTCTGGCTGCAAGCTGGCTGCCCAACATCCAGCAGGACAGTTAAGGTATCTAAGTGTCAGAAACCAATTGAACAGGATGAAGTGAGATAATTTAGAAAGGCACCTGTCTCTTCTAACAAACTGAACATTGAAGCCCCTAAGCAACAGCGCTGTTGTACTTTGGATGATCCGCTAGACCAGCAGGATAAGGATGCAACATAGCAACAGTTTTTCACTTTTTGATGAGTACCAGTGAAGTGCTAAACCACAGAGATATAACAACTACACCATGAGCCTGCAAGAGAACATGGGTTGACTACAGTCCACCCATAAGATTAGGTTTTTGGCATTTCTCCCTTTGACTCCTATTCAGAAAGATAAAATAATAAAATTAAACTCTAGCTATGTCATTCTTGTGAACTAAAAATGCACACAGTAAACAACAGAATATAAACTCTTCCTTACCTGCATGTCCAAAATCAGTCCAGTTATCTGACTTTGTTGATTGTCTATTATCTGGAATATAAAATTCAGCAATTTAGAAGACTTAAATCTCTTCAGATCATTGTCTAAAAATCAGCCTACAGGTGTGTAGACACAGATTCTAAATAGCATCTTTAAAAAAAAACAAATGACAAGACAGTTCCACTCTGACAGAACGCAAAATTAATGCAAAATCAGTATTCTGAACAGAGACAGGCAGGTCTTGAAAAGTCATCTGAATTAGCAACAAATATGTAATTCTTTAGTGGGATATTTATTTCTAAATCAAAAAAAAAGAAAAAAAAAGAAGTGCAAGATTTAAGGTTAAAGATGCCACCAGCAGATTATCTGCAGACTAACCTTACTGGCTTTCTCATTCTTCTCCTTGAGACTCTCATTCTCACTCTGAAGCTGTTTTGTGTCCAACATAGGAAGCCGAATACCATCTTCCAGGCATTTTTCTACTTTCTGTTGTAAACTGCCATTCAACATGAAAGAAAGATTAGGTGGGTTAATAGAAACCAGAAGGTTGTGTGTTCTAGGAAAAAATCAGAAACTTGCACCATCTTCCCAACCAGAACCATAAAACTGTACCTAGCAGAATCCAGCCTTATGTGATTCATGCACCAACAGTGCATGAATAATGCAAAAATTTTAAATTATTCAAGTTGCAATGGCACTGACAAGGCAGATTCATACACATGAATGCAGGTTTTATGTGCCATACTCTGTGCTGAGTGTCCCAACAGGCACAGCTAGAGCAGTACTGTGTAGGAAGAGAGGGCACAGAGGAGCAAAGCAAAGCTCTGCAGTGCTCACAGTTGCTCTGTGCCACTGGGGGAAGGGAAGCACAGGTCAGAGGCATCTGTGAACCTTCACAGCTTTGGGAGCATTAAAATCAGATTGTCTCACTGGGGCACATACAACTCAGAGGGGAGTCCAGAATCAAATGCTGTGCACCAGCAGTGCTGGTGCCCCATCCATCACACCCTCTGTGACTCGTAATGGGGAGCCCAAGGCCATTCCTGCCAGGAATGCTCCCACACAAGGGCATGGCCTTCAGACCTTCCATTGCTCAACCCAACCCATACGTGTAGCTACAGCCTCCATCTGCTCACCTTCTCTCAGAAAGGAAATACACTTTATTAGTGCTAATCTTGCTGTTTAATTTAGAAACCAGAGGTCACCCCAACTATTTGTAGGCTTTCAGAAAAGACAGAATGATCCCCCTCTAGATTAGGAGAGCACGAAGGCCTTCCATTGGTAAGATGGAAACAATGTGTCAACAATTTGGCTTGGCAAGGTGTCCCAGCCAGCTCGCCTTTCATCATGGAAACCTTTCAGGCTCCTGTGGCATGCACCTTTACTCAAGGGAGGGACAATAAACTGCAGGAACATCCACAGATACTTAACATTGATTCTCCCCTGCTTCCCTCGTCCCTTTAATAAAACAAAAATTGTTTAAGTAGGTCCCCTAAAATAGAACATAGTAACAAAGTCTCCATGACTTACCTGGGTATTCTTGGATATCTGTCCCATTTGTTTTTTCATACTTAGGCAAGTTCAATGACAACACACTAGCTACAGCTAAATTTTCTTGTAAATACCTGCACCCTCGATAAAAAGGTAAGAAATGGCTGGAATTTCTTGAAATCTTTGACCCTTCCCTGATATATCCATCAGCCAATATCCAGAAATAGCCCTACTGACAGCTTCTATACAATGTCCCTTTGCCACACAACTTTGCTGCATCCTCTCTCTGGCAACAGGCTGTGATGCTATTGCTGTAGTGTCCCACACCCTTAAAGACAGATAGCAAAGAACACCCTAGGCTCACTCTTCTCTCTGGTATTAATTACAACTTGCCACAAAGCAAGTTGTAAAACCCTTACCATAAAAAGTTCTTAGCATTGTAATAGATTAAGACTGCAATAGCATTAGGTCTTGACATCAGGTGGGGAAGCACACCCACCCCAGCAGCTGCTCATACCTCTGCACTGTTGTGACCAGCTCTTTTTCTTTTTTCTTCTGAGATGCCAGCTGTAATTCTCTCTCTCTGCACTGTGACCGGGCCTCTCCGAGCTTCTTTTCCAACTCAGCCATGGTTTCTTGAAGTTGCTTGTTTTTCTCTTCTAGAATTTGCAGCTAACAGAAGGTTACATTAGTGAGACACAGTGTCACACCAGCAGAAGGCCTTGTGTCAGACCACAGCCTTGCAGTGACCTGCTGCATAGTTTCACACCAGTGTCACTTATCTGACTGTGAGAAAATCCTAATATCGACAGTGCTTTCTAAAACACTGAAATACTTCTCTTCCTAAACATAAGGGTGAAAAAAATATATTTTGAAACAGTAAAATATCAGAGAACAGATATTAGGGAGCCTACTTATATCTTATAAAATGTAAAACAAACCCCCCTTTACCGTACCTGTTTAGTTTGCCCTTCTATATCATCCAGTGTAGGAAGGTCAGCCAGGTATTTTTCTAACGTTTCAATTCGTCTTTGCTTTTCTTTGTTTTGCTCAGACTCTTTCTGGCATTTCTTTTTCAGGCTGTTAATATATCGGTCTCTAGTTTTAAGCTAGAAGAAAGAAAGAAAGAGTACATGTTTTATGATAACAGTAAAAATAAGCCTGCTTTGGAAGCAGAGGCTGCTAACTCTCCAAGAATTGTACTCTCAGCTGCATGAAAGCATTGACTAAGAGCAGGAAACAAAACCAAAAGTTATTGCTCCCAACAGCTTCAAGTTACAGGCCCACATGTGTCCTCAAACCACAGCTGCTTCACCTCTGCCCAGAACAATCCATGTACCCTATGAACTGAAAACACAAAGTTTAATACTTAAAAGGTCACAGACATCTTTTGTGAAAAATCTTTTCCTTAGGATTTTTCCCGCTGAAGCTGAGAAGTTTCAGCAACAAATGTAAACAATGGTTATCTGCTGCTGTGGAATGCAACAGGTCCACCTGGGATTGGCCCATCTTGGATGTTTATAATTAATGGCCAATCAAGGACCGAGCTATGTCAGAGTCCGAGAGAGCTGCCTTTGTTATCATTCTTTTCTTTTCTATTCTTAGCTTGGCCTTCTGAGGAAACCTTTTCCTTCTATTTCTTTTTAGTATAGTTATAATATAATATATATCTCATAAAATAATAAATCAAGCCTCCTGTACATGGAGTCAACATTCTCGTCTCTTCCTTCACCTGAAAACCCCTGTGATCACCATCACACTTAAAATATTGTTAATTCTTTCACCCACTGCGATGTTCAAATGCAACAAATAATCAGGATACATTTTAGCTCCTCTAGATTAGGAAAACAACTTAAAACATGAGGACCAAGAACTTAAACTACCAAAAATGGAAGCCAAAATCCTGATTTCGATGCAGTCTGATAATTGCATCAGAGGATATCAGATCAGAATAGCTGTTTTCTTAAACACCTTTTCTGTAGGCACCTTGATTTTCCATAAGCCTGGAAAAGACTTTTTGTGTTATGTTACATTTGTTTGTATTCCTGGTACTTATTTTGCTTTATTACCTAGATCAAAAAAGCAGAAAGAAAGGCAGGAAAAAGGAGTATTTTCCACTGTCCCTCCCTGCCCTCTCTCTCCTTGAGAGCTTTTTGTTCAGTGCACAGAGTGGATGGGTGTTAAGGGGCAAATCAGGACTGTGCAGTGAAACAGGCTCCACCCTACAGACCATGCTGCCAACACAAGCACTGCTGCACAGGTCCTCACCACTGCTTGCCAGTTCCTACACAGGGAGCAATCCAGGCAGGAAAACTCACAAAAGAGGAAGCAGCAGTATGCAATTTCTGCTCTTCCTGCCTCAGTGAAAAGCATACTGAGGGTTCACAGGAAATGGTAAGGCAGAATTTAGAGATGAATTATGCATTCTTCTTTGTCTTCCCACCAGACACTTCACTGTATCACATTACTTGTATCCCTTGAACCTGATTTAATATAAATTAAGCCCAGTAATTAAAGAAGATGAGGTTACAGTGACAATGTATCCCTAAAACACTAATTAGGAACCCCTTGGTCAATGGCACATTCGTGCTTGCAATAAAGGAAGGCTGCGAGTACATTCAAAGCTACCCCTGGGAATTCCATACGCCTGCAAAGAAACCCTGTCTCCAAACAGTTCCAAGAACACAGATATCTTTGTCTCATTCTAAAGTCCACTCTGAACATTCTAAGAAAGCTACAAGAGAATGACTCCTGCTAAATAGGCACATACAGGCTGGTAAGTGCATCTCAAAGCTTGAGGGCTGCATTTACAAACCACACTAAAAATAAGGATTTAATTTGCACAATCTATGCTTTAAAATTATATTTTATTTACATAATGAACACTACAAGATACAATACTGAGCAGCTTTTTTTTTTTTCCTCAAAAGCTTAACTGATACCTTATTAAAACTGTTACCACTATTAACATTTCACCTAGTATCACTTTCTAGGGTATATTCTCTGCAAGTCCGGATTAATCCATTACTAACACCTGAAATCATTAATCTTTTTTCTATCATGGACAGTTTAGTGATGTTTTGAAAATAACTCGGACACACATATACCGAGTTGCTTTCTAGCAAATATATGCCGCTGCAACAGTGACAAAACGAAATGTGGATCAGGAAAGACACTTACTTTCTCCTCCATCTTCTTTTTCTCCTCACTGGATTTGTTTGAAAGCTGTTTCACGATTTCACTGAGTTGCAGTTCCTTGCTCTCAGCGGCTGCAATCTTTCGCTCAAGCTCCTCGAGGTGGGCTGCTGATCTTTCTGAAATGTGAGGTTGCAGTGGTGTGCTCTCATACTGTGGTTGCTTATGAAAAGAAATAAAATAATCACACAAATGAACACACACACACTACTGTACACTTGAACTGCAGAGCAGAAAAGAGTCCCGCATTTTTTTTTTTTAGCTGTCAGGAAGGGTGGGGTTTGATTTTTCAAACATTGAAAGACACGGCAACAGCATGAGTTTTGGGAATCTGAAGCAAAAAGACAAAGAAGTTGGACACCTTTACACTCATAATAAATGCTCAAGAACATTGTGTGGCTACTTTCCCCCTCAGATTTATGGAGCATTGAACAAAATAAATCCCTACAAATGCAGATAAAAAGCATTTTCGAAACAAATTACTACCCCTGCTTTATCATACCATCTCCTGAGAAGAAAAACACTTTAAAATTGCTATGAATATACCGAAGTAAGAGACACTTTAATCTCAAGATCCTCCTAAAGCAGAACATCAATACTAGTCAAGGCTTAGAGCCATCACTCAGGAACAAGCAGGAACAAGCCTGAGACTAGAGCTACAGTCAGAACGCAGGCCTCCTGCCTTTTGTTCTGTATAGCAAAACTTCCATCTTCACTGCCCAGAGACAGAAAAGCATGAAATGGAAGTTGGTTGCACGTGGGATGAAAAAGGAGATGCATCCCATTAGGCTTTCAATTTCAAATTTCTTTTAATAACATAAATTGGTTATCTTTCAAAATACTGTCTGTGTAATTTCTTTAACTAGCGACATTCCTTCAGCAAAGTATTAAAAGATTAAAACCTTCATTAAACTAGATTTGCTTCTATAAATTTGTCTTATAGAAGGCAAGCAGAAAATCAAATACAAATCAAGCAGAAACCCAAATACATTATAAACTTTCAATCTCCTTTAAATTATGAAAGAGGAATGCACCTGCTGCTTTATTTGAAGCATAACATACCATGATATGTGCACTAAAATTTCAGTTTCTGCAATATTGTTTCCTTTGTTTGTCTGGGTTTTTTGTTCGCATCTTCTCTCCCACCCCCCCCCCCCCAAAAAAAAAAAATCTTAACCTACAAATTAGGTTAAGATCAAATTAAGTTAAAACTTTACATTCTGAAGTATTTTGTAAAAGAAAATCTGGAAGCAACAAAAGCCTAGACATTCCTAGGTGTCTCAAAAAGTCTGTATACCTAAGTTCAACTGAGGCTCCACTTGAATTTCTCTGCTGTCACACAAACCACAGTCTCAGCTTATGTACAGCTGTGTTATTCCAAGTACACAAATAATGTCATGCTGAAGCACCCTAGCTGAGATCCTACTGCAGTGCTTGTGACAGAAAAAGATAACATAATAAAAGAGGGATAGAAAAGCTATTTCCCTGCATATCTGCCTTTAACAATCCCTTGCTACATTGCCTTTTAGATATGCCAAGGCCTGGAGATGGAATTTGTGTGCTGTAAGCAGCCACAGTCTTCACAATGATCTGCATTTCTTGGTGAACCTTTGCTACCTCATCCTTATGCTACTTGATACCTGTGCTAGGCAGATGAAACTTAGGACAAGTATACTCAAAACACCACCAGACATTCCCTTTCAGACTAAGTGCTCCCTAGAAGCACTAGACCATATCCTTTTCAAGTTCTTGTCAAAAGGTATTCCACCAGTCTTTTTGCCTTCTCATATCTCCTCCATCCATAAAATCTAACCATCTAACCAGGAGAGCAGTACCTCCTCCTCTTCAGAAAACCTCTCATGAGTTATTTTCAGATACTCTGCTAGCAAACTATTTTTTCTCCTACTATCTCCCTGTAGAACTACCATACATGGATGCTGTTAAAACTCTTACAGTGTCACAATCTTTCATTGCTATTTTATTTTATAAGACTTTATCTTATCAGTCTTCAAGTATGAACAAGACTTGAACAAAACTTAGATTTCTGCAAATATAAAGTAAACTACAACACTTAGAAGGTCTTCTCTACACAATTTGCAGCTATGCAATTACACAGCCATCAAGAGTCACAAAAGCTCTACACTCTGGCTGGCAGAAAATTGTGAAGATGCTTTTAGGTGCCAGGTGCTGGGCAGTGGAAAGCTTTGCTGAAATAAAAGCATTCATCCTACCTGTAAGTTAGTCAGGTATGGTTCTTCGCAGTTCACAAGATGGCTCAGTCTTGCATGTTGAGCTCGTATTTCATTCTCCCTTATCTTCTGATGTAAACTGTTAATTTGCTGATTCTGCCTGTAATACACAAATTTAAATTGGGGGAAAAAATGAATGGAACAGAGAATAAAAAAACAGATATCTTAAGACTTATACTGAAGAATACACTAACAATGGTATTCAACTATCCAGGGTCTACACTAGCTGTGGGTTTTTTCTCACTGCAGCCAGACTGCAACTGCAGAAATGCAATTTGGAAACTCTTATCAATTTTGTGTGGGTTGAGGGAGGCTTCTGTTGCCATCTGCTGCCACAGTTAGAAGTATAAGCAGGGAAAAGCATACAGAAAGCAGAACAAAACCAAACAAAAATGGCACCTTCATTTCACTTGGACTTCTGCTTGGCCCCTCTCTTTACCAAAGCTGACTTCTGATAAAAGCTGAGGAGATTTACAAATCAAGAGGAACAAAAAGAACTTAAGAAGAAAAGGCCATTACATAAGATAATCAGCACAGCTTCCCTACAATGTCTGGCTTTTTGCTTTGCTTAAGGCTTTCTCAATCAACTGCTTTACATCAGATGTACCTTCCCCTAGGGTAAAATACTGCACTGTGTGCTACCACAAGTACCACGCACCAACTGCTTGGCCAGTGCACAGCAGGAGCAGCATCAGCACTGTATCACTATTTAATTATAACACAAATTGTATCACTGCTTAAATCATGACTGCATTTGAACTAGGCAGGCCTGCAGGGCAAACACCTGCCAGGCTTCTGCCCCAGCACAAGTCACAGCCCCATGAGGTGTGCAGCCACTCTCCAGGGAGCAATAGGCACCTCAAAACCTGACCCCAGAGTGGAGTTGTCAGCACCCACCAGAAACACACAGAGACCTTTTCAGTAAGCCTTAAACCAATTTGGTGCACTCTGTAATTTTCCTTCTATTTTAGTCTAGGATATATTTGCATGCAAGCAAGAAATTATTTTTTCACAGTTTCACCTAAGCATGGAGCATGACTGGCTTTTCTGAAAACAATGATGCTGAACCCAGGTGACTAAACCCAGTATTAAGAGGAGATAAATGGCAAATACAGGTTAACTTCAAGGGAAAAGACCTTTCCTGTGCACACACTGGAAAAGCAAATCCTGCAAAGTATATAGAAAAATATCAAAATCTGTTGCTTTTTTAAAAATTTGGAAGGGTTGTGTTTAGGAAGAACATCTTGGAAACATTAAAATGTGTTCAAAAAATATGCATTATATAAGCTATAAACTAATACCAAATACGTATTAGTTGGAAGGATGCCAACTGCAAATTTTACTAGGATGCCAAAACCCAGCTGGAGGGACCATTCTAGCTACTCACATTCTTCTAGCTAGTCATCAGCCAACTGTACCCCTATTATTTGGTTTACAAAAGCTAGAACATATTTTAAAAATATTGAATATAGTAAAAGTTATTTCTCAGCCAAATGTGTTAAAGAAAACATAACAAGAACATTTTTTTTCTGTTTCCCTATTTTTATATGTATAAAGAACAGCAATGGATGGAAAACCAGTATATGTAAGTTGCCATTTGTTGGTACCTTAGAACAATTTATTGAGCATGAATGCATAAAGAGAATGTATTTATGTGACTCTGTAGAAAATCTTAAAATATTTTGTATCAGCACAGGTGATTTTGAGGCTCCCCTATTCCCTCTACTATCTAGATTGAACAAGCTTGTACAAATACAAAAGGAGTATGCGACATCAGAGGGCTGTGCACAATTCTGGTTGTTATCTGTAAGATGGCACTACAAACAAAAAGCTTCCAACTTATTTTGGAAGATTAGGTAAAGGAATATGCTCTTAACTTGTAAGAGACCTTATAAAAGCCCAAAAGTTTGTACAATTATATGAGAAAATATGAAGTCTCAATGACTTCTGTGCATGTCTGGTCACGGAGAACAAAATTATTTAGTATGAGTTATTCCAACCTATGAACTGAAGCAAATTTTTATTTTTTTATCACCTTATTACTTCCTAGACAGATCTATTAAAAATTCATTGCTTTAAAATTATTTATCCATTCGTCACATAACCCTTAAAACCACTACAGGATTTTCTGTTTATGGCTGATTGTAATTTAGCGGTGCCTCCTCTCCCAAGCAGGATTTCAAGAGTCTGAACACTACAGCCTGGAGAATATGTTTTAAAATATTTTTGAACTACCAGTGTAGTTGGAACTACATGATTATATTTCTTTTCATAATCCTTTCCCTACCCTACCAAATCTCTATTGCAAAAAAGGTGAGACAAGTTAATCCAAGATGAGACAGAACACAGAGTTTAACTAGCTTGCTTCTTTTCACTCTGCAAAGCACGAAACTCTCCATTATATAACCTAGCCAACAAAACACACTCTAGAAATGTTTTAAGGTTGTGTAGACCCCACAACTTCTTCACATAACAGCTTCTATGAAAACAACATTAACCTCATGGCACCCTGAAACAAACACTTTGCTGCATAACCAGAGGGTCTGGTTTATTCAAAAGAAATTTCAGTTGCTCTCAAAAACACAGGTTGTCTATTAAGTGGGAACACTGTCCTCAGAAGCCTCCCTATTAGCAATCTATCAGCCCAGCACTTCCAAAAAACAAAACCAAATACAATCAGCCTTTAGCATTTTAGTGCCTCCAAGTTTCTGTCAAGCTCCTCAACCTTTAGTGCTTCTAGAAGTCATCTGAGTACAAGTGGGCACAGCTCTGGGCATGGGGGAATCTGACAGGAATGCAGCCTTCAGTGCACAGAAACCAGACCTCCCCTCACACATCTGGGGTCAGTGAAGATGCTGTACCTAGGCACATGGAAACTGCTTTCCTTCACAATGTCCTTATTTTTTTCCCCATAAGTGCGCGTTACAACTTTATGCTGACAGCAAAGGAAGAGTTACAGGTGTACTATGTGAGTGTCATGGCACTTTTCACATGGTTTCATTCAGCCCCTTTGTCCAAATGCAACAATCACTATTTTACTTCAAGTGTCCATCTTGACACATCCCCTCCCCTTACACTCAGACTAAAGTAGAAGAGAACTGGAGGCAATACCCTGATCCGAAGTCATCAACCAACCAAAGGAACTCAGAGCTGAGAATTTTGTTTAAATAAAATAAATAAAAGTTTAAATATTAAAATAAATCAGAAAAGACAGGAATAAAAACCATTCTTTTGGAACGGACATTTTAGTGTTCCTTATGTAAACTGATCTTCCAGAAGGAAATGGCATTAAAAGATGCATAAACTGTAAATATTCTACCCAATTAATGCAAACATGAGACTAATGACCTTGTTTTCACAAACACTTCTGACACAAATCTTTCCAGCTGTCCCTCAAGGTGTAATATTATTTCCAGAAACTGGGATTGGCAGGGCAGAAACAGACAAAAAGAGAATCTAAACTTCTCTCATGGTAGGAAAAGACCGCCGGGAACAGTTACCCACAGAAGAGTTGTGCACTGAAGACATCTTGTCTTTTTCTTTAGGTATAATGATTTAAAGGGATATTTTTTTCCTTCAGAAGGTGCCTGTTTGCTGTATTTTTATCATCCTTTGTTTTTTAAATTTCACTGATATACTGGACTATGCCTTTTCAACCCCTTTTGAACCATAAATAACCTGAGATCAAATCCTCCCTGTACTGCTCTCAGGTGCAATCTTTCTGAGGGAACTTCGCAGAAGTGGTAGGTTATCCAACAACATACAAGACTCAAGTGGTGGTTGTGTGCTGCTCTATGGTCTCCTGAACCAGCTTTTATGTCCCAGTTTCCACATGTTAGATATTCTAGTTAGATTATTCACAGAAAGCCCTATCATTTTCACAAAGTAATGGCTTTGGCTTATTTCCAGGTCTTAATAAACACACGTTTTGCTCCTTTTCTTTTTCCATTACCTTCAACATTCTTTATTTTTGTAAATGAAACTTCAAGGCTTCAGTCATGCTTCACTACTTCAGATCAATGATATTTTGTTAGGAAGGAAAAATTAAAAACCTGTCATGGCAGATTGTACCATTCTCTCACCTTTCCTAGAATTACCAATTTCCCAGAATTGCCACCCCTTCATGAAATCCTAACACTAGAGATTAGGCTACCAAAGATGCTGATTCTGTGTAATTATTTCCTTGGCATTTGAGGAGGGTAGAATTCCTTATCTGTCTTTCTGCCTGCCACAAACACTTCAATTCATAATCTCCTCATCCTGCGACTCTACTTAAAAGCTGTCTAGAATTCAGAGGAAAACTTCTAATGCTATTTGACCCTAACTAAATCTATTGAAACTAGCAAAAAGAAAGTTAGAACCATAACCATGACTTATCAATGGAAAGAGGAAGGTCTTTATTTTGATTCAATTGCAGTTCTGTCCTTTAGCTCAAACAATCCCCTTTGAAAATTCAAGGATGAGGATGTGGGGTAGCAGAGAACAGCAGTCAACTCAATGTGCACAAGCCTGGACTGTCTTTAGAGACCAGCATTAACAAACTACTTAATTTAAAATTGATTCTCCTCAAGTCTCAAAAAATATTTGTGTGACATAACTGACATTCATATAGTTTTCTCACATTCACACAGGACAAGTGTGCACACATGCTTATACAGACACTCACATATGCATTTGTCTGGAAATAAACCATATTTCTTGAATCTGGGACCAGTTCACCCATTCTCCATAAGCCCATCTTAGAAACCCACATCTGCCAGAGAAGCACTTCATCCCCCCAACTTCTAAGCTATTCTTCTTAACTTTAATTTTTAAATTAGCATACATTTATAAGCATAAGTCCCACACTCTAGGTCAAGGTAAGACCAGTATCTTCAAACAATTTAGGGACTTTAGAACAGAGCTTCCTCCACCACAGAGGGGACAGTAGTAACTTCTTAAGAAAACAAACGACAAGTGATGCTTACCTTCAAAAGTCACAAGTTAAGAAGAATTTTCTGCTTTAAGTGAAAATGTCTGAGCAGACTTCTTCAGAATCAGGATACAAAGTAAAATACAACATGGATCTATATTACAGATATAATTTATTCCATACTGCAGCTGAAGGTACACTGCTTTGTTTTGTTGCTTAAGAAGTTGGATACAAATTTTTATATCCCTTTGTTTTAGAGGCATGATCTCTTGGGACCAGAAGTCCAACGTGCAGAGTACTGATAGGGAAAGAGATCCTTAGTACACAAAGTCCTAAAAACAATGTGAATACATTTTACGGAATTTGGAAGATAATGCCAAAGAACGCAAGCATCAGCAAAGTTTAGGAGGAAAGATCTCTAATTTCCTATGCAATAAAGTCTCCTTTTTTTATGAAATTGTTCTAAGTGAACCTTTCTTCCAGTCAAAGCAGAACTTATCTGAAGGAAATAGGGGAGCAATACATTGGGGAGTTGAGACATGATTTCTGCTCTGTATGGATTGGTTTTTCATGCTATTTTTGAATGACTTTTCTGAAATGCATAAAGTTTGAAATGCTTGCCTGACACACTAGCCTGAGGTGAGCTAGTGCTAAAGCAAGGCAAGCAAGAGCACAGATAGTAACTCTACTTTCTCAAAAGCCTTGTGCTACTTAATCAAGGGAGTGAGGCATGAGAGGGACACAGACACAAACAGCACTTTTGAGAGTGGGCTGCACTCTCCCTCCCATGGTGGGAGCTCTTCACCTTCCATAGTCTCCTGCCAGGACAAACACAGAGCAACTCTTGAACCTCCCCTGCAGTTCTCTGCCAAATACTAGAACTTCCTACAAATATTTAAATATACAGAATACAAAATAGTTTAGCACCAGCTCCACAGAGAAGTATCTGGGATGGCAACTGACCAAATCTCCCCAGTGTTGTACTGCAAAAAGCAAACACCACCGAGCCATGGCTGATGAAAGACAAGCACTTAGCCTGAGGGAGGCCAGTTTGGACACTTCATAGAAGATGTGCTCATCAGCTGGAGAGATCTCAAAACCTAACAAAAACTACTTGATGACTAAAAAACATTACCCAGGAGGAAAGATTAAGTTATAGCAGGAAAAATTTTCTAACATTTGAGCTAATTAATCACCAAACTGCCCAACCAGAAAAGCTACGGAACATCTGGTACTCCACATACCAATAGTGTAATTATCTAGTGACAGCACTACTGCTTGCCTTTCCCAGGGCCTGGCAGCCGGGTTAAATAGGTGATTTCTAGCCCAACATCCTCTATTTATTGCCAAGATATAGGTTATTAGATGAAAACTAATTTCACCAGTGTAACTAGCATTCACATCTGAAAAAGTGACCTTTTAAAACAGCTAAAATTATTACTCTGTAACAAAACCTTCCTGAACATTTACCAGCTCAAGACATACAGAAGCCTCATCCACAAGTTACCTGGGTAATTTGTGATATTGGAAAAAGTTAATGGCATCTTTTAAACACTTTTATTGGAAGCAAAGTGTATTTCATACAGCAAAGCACTCTGAGGAGGTTCCTTGCAGCCCCACTCCCTGCACAGGACTCCCTGTTATACAAGCATGCACTCACCACGTGGGTGGTATGAAGCTTCAGGTTCCTCAAAAATGGCATCAAATTATCACTCAGGATATGCTAATGCTGCAGATCTTAACAAGCAAATCAAAATTAAATGAATTACAGCTTTATACTAGCATTAAAATGAGTACTATCAGTGCACATACAGCTTCGTGCCATCTACTGAAGTCAGGACAATTTGATACAAGGCAAAGAAAATCTACTTCTTTTATCTCAGTGAAAACTTCTAATCCTAATTCAGAATTGGATTCAAAAGTTAATGACTTAGCAAGTCATTAACTTTTTAAGAATGTATATGTTGTTACAGTCTGAGGGATAAAGGGATAAGAATTATTCACTAAAATTGCACTTCCAAATCTGCCTGTCCTGTTCAAATGCACTTATGCTGTCTGCAAGAGAACACTGCATGCACAAGTGTTATTCTCAGCAGCTTGTGTCATATGTCCCGATATTTGGCATTTATTCATGTACCTACTACATGCACCCCCTGCCACACAAACTCTGCCAGGACCACACCAGAGATTTCCACAGTGCCAGGTCAGCCTCAAAAGACATTCAGCATTGCACCAAACCCTGCAATTTCAGTGGTGTTAATGTACTGAACAGAGGAGCAATGTGTAGAATTAAAATGCGATGCTGTGATTTTCTAAACCAATGCAAACACTGCTGGCTCCCTCTGGTGCTAAATATAATACAGTGTTACACACTAAGCTGCTAGAGAAATAAGGCAATGATATAATCCAATTATTTTGTACAGCAGGTGACAGACATTACAGTAATAAGTGTGGCAGCAGGAAATTTCCTCTTACAGACTAAATCCTTAAGTCCTCATTCATGGCCTCATTCCACAACAGTTCTTGTGTGGAAAAATCATGAGACACACCTTAAAGAAGTGCCACTGTGTTCTGGTATGCACACACAGAGCAGGCCTGCTTTCCTGCACCACGTTTTTGCTTCTGAAAGTAGTCTTCCCCTCATTTTCTTAAGAGTAGACTTAAAAAGCATTTCTGGTTTCTACTTATTAACTTAGCAGTGACCCCTAGAGCAGTTTTAAAAAGCAAACCAAAACCACTTTTCAACCCATTCATTTATGCTGTGTACTACTCAAATTAATGCTAAATAGACTACACAAAATACATCAATTTAGTTTATCTATTACTAAACCTGTTCAACACAGCATAGAGATTGAAAATCAAGGTACTTGATTTTATTAGTATTAGAAACTTACTTGCTACTATTCCTATCTGGTAGATTTCCAATGCAAAAGAAGGAAATTTAATAATCTAATCTAGAAGGGGTGATTTTTTTGCCTTTTTATTTTTATGTGGAAATAAGGAAAGCAGGCAGCATGTTTCCCTTTCCTTCTGCTGTTTCTCCCTTTTTTAACAAGACCAAGGTACAACTGTCTAAAGATACTACTCTGTACAGAGTATCCATTTCCTACATATCAACAGATTTAATAAGCACTGCTATCAAGAACAAGGTGTGTGATGCTAATCTTCTCAACTTCCTCCATAAGTGGGACCAGTACAATTCCCAACAAAAGAGTGTTTAACCTTAAAAAAAAAAGGGGTTAATGACCCTGTGGATGAAAGGGAGGCTGGTGACAAGGGCAGGAGGGAGGCATTGTTGGTGTGCCTCTTTCCATCCAGCTGTTCCTTGCACTTGCCAGCAGCAAACAGCTGGGTCTGGGGCACCGTGCCAGCTGCTCTCCCACTCCTCTGGCTACCAGGCAGCAGGAGGTTCGCACAGCTCTTCTGAGCTCCTGTCCTCTCAACTACCAGATTGTGAATTCAGCATACAACTTAAGGAAACTGCATCTTTTATAACTCTGTGAAAACCACATATACAAAGAGTCCTCTCAGCAAACACCTCCTACCTAACCTCATTCAACAAATTACTTTCTTCTCCATTTGCCCAAAACATAAATTTTATTCTGCAGTTTAGCTACCGCCATGTTGAATTAACTACACTTTAGCAAACTTTATGTTTTTTATTTTAGGTCACTACTCCCAAAGAAATTCAGACTCTGAAAAGAAGTTTAAATTAAGCTCAGGAAGACCAAGAGTTAGAATACTTAGGTTTACTCCCAAATACCATTCTAAGCTCAGTGCAAGAAGGCCCAGTGCTCCCACGTGCTAAATGAAGGTAACACCACATTTTCATGTAGTGCTGCTTTGTGCCTTGAAGAAGGGTAGTTTTCACACTTAAGCCTTATTAACACCCCATCTAATAAGAAATGTAACACTAGTGCTTCTTCATGGAGTTCTATTTCAAGGTTTTTGCACAGCAGATATGTACCATTTTCCTCATGAGGGAAACCAAAAGTATTTTTATGTATCACAGAAAGCACTATCTCTTCTTTAAAAAAACCCTGAACAATCTGTTGTTAAAACTTTGTAAATATGCAACATCAATTTGTATTAATCTTGAAAACACAAATCCACTGATGTTTTTATTTCATTTAAAAATACCTTTTAGACAAATATTTTGCTCAAATGGAAATTCAATATTCAAAGAAGAGCCTGTTCTGTTACACTGCATTATTACAAATTACAGTATTTAACACCAAGTATCTACTTGAATATGTAACATCACTAAGTGGTCTGTTCCATTTCAATAGCTTCCAAACTATATGTTTCCTTTTCAGCTGAATGAAAAGAAATTATCTAAGCAGACTTCTGGCGAGAAATCCTGAAGGAACTGTATTCATTATCAGAAAGTCACACAAAAGAAATTACTTGTACAAAAAAAGAACCAGCACACCATCACTGGGTATCAAGAAATAGCTTTTCTTCCTCCACGTGGACAGTATCAGGTAACATTAGCAGGCAGCCAGGTTGCAGTCATTTCAGAAACTACCTCCTTGACTGTAAACACACTTTCAGCGTCAGAAGAGCAACACCAACTGCATTTTCAGCTGCCAGTGTGTAACAAGCCTTCATGTGGAGTGCACAGGATGGTAAGCCCAGCAGAGGCTGTTGTCATTACATTGCAAGGGTTCCATATTGTCCCCTTATTACAAGAGTTTCATAAATCCTTGATAGTTCTCATGGACAGCTCCTCTAGGCACTGACTCCTCCTTATCCTCACAGCAGCCAACTGACTCCAGTTCCCCGGAACCAACCAATCCACTCTTTTATAACACTCTTCTTATTGGTTACAGCTGTGGCCTGTAAAGTCAGGCCTGCTCCTAATCCTTAATAATTGGCTTAGCTGCAACTTCTTAGGGGTAAGATTATTTTCTAGACTACCTTTATTTGCTGCTATTCTATCCACCTACAGAAGACCACCCCAGCCATCATGAGCAATGTGCTCACAAACACTGCAGACAGCCTGGGCCCCAGGAGGTGGGCTGCAGGTTTGCTACTGCAGCATTACTACTGACATAGCAAGCCTGAAAAAACCCCACTGTAATTTAGATGTCCTTTAAGCAGCTGATCAAAAGGCTCTGACAGAGGAGATGTAAATAACAGCCAAAGATGTTTCCATTTTAACTTCTTATCCCCTTGGGAGATCACCACCTCTTCAGGAGAGCTGGCAGAGTGGCAGGGTGAGCCCATGCCTCAGTTCCTAACTGTGCCATCTTTACTGCAGCAGCAGGTAAACACACTAACATCCTAGATCCAACTGGGGAACCCAATGACAACTTCAGTGATTGCTGAAAAGCCACCACAGCTTCTCAGCTACTGGCCAGAGTGCTAAGGGACAGAAATACCTTCAGCCCCTGCAATTCCTCATTCTGTTGCAATAGAGGAATGAACAGATCTTACACAAGCATAATCCTCCTGGTACTAGAAACTGTGAGTTTGGGCAGTGAGTTGCTATTAAGGCCTGTTCAGATTGATGGGAATTTTAGTACAAGCTTATATATTTATTGACATAAAGATTCTGGATTTATTGATTTAGTTTTTAGTTTTTTAGCAATTTGTATGAGGACTGGAATAGGAGGAGTTTACTGCTGAATATTACTACAAAGGCCAGCTCCTCAAAGCTTTATCAACTGGCTTCAAATATATTGCATTTCTGTACTTGTGATGGAATAGAAAATCAGCACAAAGAAGCTGACCCATTTCCACCTTGGAACTCCCTTACAAGCAGAAAGATGTCCTATACAAACCTGTAGCCTGGTAAGAAGCTAAGAGGGGAACCTGACAGCAGAAGTGGCTCTTGGGCTCACTGTTCCTTTTCCACTCCAGAGGCATGAAACCTCCTAAATACATTTCTAACTTTGTGTAAGACTTTAGGCCAGCTGGCAGTCCTCTCTTTGAGCAGGATTAGCTCCTATGTACTTGGGCACAAATAGTGGCTGGACTGAAACCTAACAACTTTTCTAAGTAGCTCTCCTGAAAGCCAGCTTTTACGCTGTAGCTTTTACTTCATCTAATCTAAATAACGCAGCAGGAGCTGGGTACTTACCTATCAATCACAAACTCCTTCTGTCTTAGCAGCCCTTCTTTAATTTTCATTAGAGATTCCCAGTTGCTGGAGTCCTGATAGCTGGTAGCTGGGTAACTTGAACGAGATGTTCCAGGTGAAACCTGCAAAAAACAATTGTAGGATTAGGCCCCAGAACAGTGAAAGTAAATAATGTGCCACATATTACAGCATTCACGAAGTGGTTTCCTCTTACAGAAACCTAAGGACTGTTTTTCAGTTTAATTCAGATTTGCTTTGTACAAAACAACTGGATTTATAAACAAATTTCTGGAAACAAACTTCAGCCCAGTGTAATTGATTTTATAATTTCTCTACTAAACAATTCATAGCTCTGAAAGCAGTTTGGAACGAAAAGCTCACTTAGAATTAACTATCTCATCAAGAGGAAGAGCACAAAGCGTTCATATCATCTCCTGCTGCAATCCTTGCAGCGCTTGAAAAGCCAGGGCTGGGTAGGCTCAGACCTGCTGGTAATGGCAGGTAACAGTCACCAGTGCCCTGTTCAACTCCTGCCCATAACAGTTTTCTCTTTACAGAGAAAGAGACATTTCCCTTGATGTGTGCGCACTTAAATACAGAATATGGGAATCTGGCTAAATTGTAAGGGAATACAACCTTCACAAGTAATAGGTTTCAGGCTTTCTATTAATTTTCACAAAAACCAGGCTTCATGTCTTGCAACAAACTGAGGGCAACAACTGAGCTAAATATGAACCAACAACATCATGCTTTGGAAGAAAAGTAAAAATAGTGGGACATTTAATCAAGAAAGCATTTATTACAAATTTATTACAAATATTTGCATCAGGAATTCACATAGGGAAGGTTTAAGCTAGAGCTTCTGAGATCAAGCTGAGGAGTCCCAGCATCAGCTGCCATGAAGTATCATTTAATCTTTCATCAGTTTTTTGAATCACTGAAAAGCGATAAATCTTTATTTTCTGAGAAGCATCCTGGACAATGCTGTCTTTCTATGTTTTTGAAAAAGAGCAGAAGGAAAAAAAGTACTTTAAGCTCTTTTTCCTTTTATAGCACCACAATGTTTTAAATTTCATCCGAAATTACAACAAACTGTATTAAGACCAAGACATATGATCAACAGTTAAAATAAGTTAAACAATTGCCAAGCACTGCATGCTTCTGGTCAAAGTTTTACTGTGAATTATAACACTGAATGGAAAGAATTTATTGCTTAAACCCCAATAATACCATGAGGTACTAAAGTCAGGAGCCAATTCCCCACAATTACAATTGCTTCTGTAACTTTAAAAAGTATGTCTTCCCATTCAGTTTACTTCAGTTCAATCCCTAGCTTGGTCACTGATGTGTTTCTGCACATTTATTCCCTTTGAATTCATAACCTAAAACCAGGTAAGATGACAGGACTTAAAATTTCTAAAAATCTTTCAAGACTGTTATGCCCCCACCTCACCCCTCATTCCCCCAGGTCCAATTTATCTGCTTCAGGGAATATTTATTTTGCTTAACAAACTGGAGAGCTTCAATAGTAAAATCTGTTATGAATAATTAAAAAAAAACCGCAAAAAACAAAAACTGACCACAAAAACCATCAACAGTTCTACACATTAAATACTGTACACCAATTAAAAACAAAATCTGAACTGGTGATATAATATTTTTTTTTGTTTGGGCAGTGATCTAAAACTCAGGAAAGTAACACATATGTAGAGTCTTTACAGCTTAGAAGTTTATTTTGCCTGGGTTGCTCCATCCAGACCACATCACATCAAAGTCATCTTTGGTGCTTACAGGATACCTTGGGATTCTCACATACTGTTCTGTATTAGTTACACATACGACTGGCTGAATTGAGAGGCACCAGCACAAACCTATTCCAGGTAAAGTCTCACAGTGAGCCATGCCATGTCATGCAGTACAAAGTGACAACATCAGGAACTATCACTGAACTTGATGTTATGAATTTGTTTCCTTTGTTTTTCCCACTATAGTGCTGATTAATGCTTTCCTGCATCCACCTCAACACCATTACACTACAATCAAAAGAGAAAAAAAGACACAGTCCTTATTGCAGCTGGGATTTGATCTTTCCTTCTCAGAGCCAGAACTTCTTTCTCTACTCAAGAGAACACTCACAAGCATTTGACATGATGAACAGGAAATATATGGCTTTATAAAGCCAAATCAATTTATTGAGCATGATTAATTTTGTCTTTAAAATTGAACTATAAAAATGAAGAAATTAAAGACAGCAAATTAAATACTGTCTAAATACCAAATCTATCTTAAGAATGAAGACATTCTGGAAGTCACTGGTGGTTTCTTTAAGAGAATTTTTCTATACAAACCCTTTATTTCAATCTAGCATCTCTGCAAACATTAATTTGCACTGAAGTCGGAAAAAACCCCTTCAAATATGGTATAATAAACAGAAGTTGGAAAAAAACCCTTCAAATTTGGTACAATCAGTAAGTATACAAGTCAAATACTGTAGCTGCTGAAAAGCAATGCAATGTGTTTTGCAAAGTTAAGAACAGAGCAATATTCTGTGAATGATATGCCAACAATAGGTGTTAGTGGGGTTTATATTAAATTTAAACCATAAAGCCTCCATAGATTACTCACTGACGTACTTTAACTTTGGAATATACCCAGTCCTATGGAGTATATACATGCTTACATACACATACGTAGCACCAAATAAAATATTACTTTGTATTAAAATTGTATGCTTCTATTTTTCACTCTGAACAAACGAAAACAAACAAAAATGTTTGATTCTGATATTGTGTTTAAACCAATTAAAAAAAAAAAAAGAAAAAGAATATACTAAAAATACTTCTTAGCACTTCCCAAAATAACAAGACACTTCACTCATTTATGAGCACATGGTGTTGACTACTACAGAAAGCTTTCTAGCTGCTTTGAATTGTGTGGTAACACACAGGCAGCCCGCTTACATTTGAGTATCTGGTCTCCTAAGGATATCAAACCAAATAGTGAGACCAGATACACTTCCAGGAGTCATATTTAGAAAGCCATCCACAACTTCAAGCCCTTAACTTGAATCGTCCACAACTACAAAACAAAATACCATCTGGAAAGACACAGCATTCTTTTCTATCTGTCCTACAAAACACAACTATTTTTGTCACCTGGCACCTCTTCTGAGAGTATCAGCCTTGTCCTGAGAACATGTGTTCAGTTAGAACAGTATCCTTTGCACAGTGACATCCAAAGGTCCTCACTAGCTTGCTTTGTGACAGAGGCTTGGCAAACCTTCAAGTCACTGTTGAGGCAAACTCAGCTGCTGGGGAAAAAAAATAAAATAAGAAATCTTTGCTTACTAACCTAGATGCAAATAATTACTGCTGGAACAGACATTGCTGACTGATAGCTTCATGCTTATTATCAGTGGAAAAACAATTTTTCCGTGGACAGAGTGTAACAACATTTAGATAACTTAGATCAAATATGGCTGGGTTTTAAATTGTGCTAATTAAAATGATCTTCTCAAACGTGCCCATAGTTTCTGCCTGAAGCAGATCAGGGTCTCAGCACACAGAGTAGCCCATCATTTCACATGTAACATGCTGTATCATGTCAGATGATGGCATTTACTATATCACGAAGTAAAGTCTGAAAATGTCAACACAATACCTAATCTCAAAAAAAACCCAAAAACCAAACAACCCCCCCCAAAACCCCAATCGATTTGTAAGAGTTTTTTTCATTAAAGTCACAGCTTAAATAATTTAGTGCTGTCCATACTCAAAACTGTAAATGTTCACAGTCCATTACTAACAACTAGCAGAGCACCAAGAATTATGCCAGGTGAGTGATTCCTTCTGGAAAGCTGCTTACACTGCCCTACTCTATCATAAACTCCTGTCCATAGGGATCATTCCTCTCTTGCTGCATTTAACAGGCATTACTCAACAGAAAGAGAATTCCTTGCATCCACAGCTAATCCAAGGCAAAGAATCAACACAAGCAATGCTAGCAGGAGCTAAGGATTCCTTTTCTGACTGACAGTTGAGGAAACAAATATGGGTGACCACTCAGGCTGCGCCTCAGGGACATCACTGGATGGATAACGTGGGAGAAAGCAGAGGTGGAGTTGTCATCAGCAAGCCTAAATGGACTCCTGTCATGGAGATGCCTCCTGCCTATGGGTGACCTGTGATGGGAAAAGGTTTAAATCTGCACAGGCAGAGCAGAAGCCACTGAGGAGCTCTGTAACTGCTCCACACTCTAGGTAAGGAAAAATGATTCACTCAGCCCTTCCTCCTCACACAGATTTCTTCCTAAGATCAATATCAGGTCAGAACAGCTCCCATAATTGAGACAATCTCAAAAGATCATTCATCCTTTTGCAGGTGAAACGTGACAGGGATGGTGGCTGTCAGGCAAGAAAAGCCACAGAAAACTGCAACCATGGAATAAGGCCCTCTTTTAAGGAATGACTTATACAGAAAGGCTGTGCATTGCAGAAATGCACTAGAAACACAGCTACAAAGATGAATCCTCCGCACTGTAAAAGACTCTGAGCTGGGCAGAAAAAAGACTACAGACAAGAATTTATAATTTGTGGTATCTGTACCTCACCACCTACTGCTCTACTCTGCTCCATCTTTGCCTTTTAGGGAAGATAGTGTTTCTGCTCAGCAGGATATAATCACTACAATTCTTGGCAGCAACACCTAGGCTGTATCACTTTTTGCCTATGCTTTCACAAATTTCCAGCAGTCACGGGGGAAAGAACATCTAATCATGACCTTGCACTTTTATTCCAGCCATGGTATGTGCTGTTCTTTGGGGAATTTCTTTAATGTGAAAAATATCATTAAAATCAACATTGAAACACCATCAAATGGTGAGGTACTCAAAAATACAGGTGTATTGTAGAGAGGTTAGCACTGCCAACAGCAAAATAAAAATCAATAAGGTTTGGAAAAAAATCCCAAACACATACTTTATATAGACATGCAGCCTGCAAAGTAGTTAATACAAGAGAGATCACAACTAACTGGGAAAATACACTTGACAGGAACTGACAATTTAATCTGCCTGAAAATCAGCTTAATGCAAGTTCAGGATTGCCTGTACATGGGATGTCAGGTTACAGAAAAAGGGGGTGAGGGAAAGGATAAAGCAGTGACTCTAAACAGCTCTGGCATAAACCCAGTTGCAAGAATATGTCTGGTAATACAATGTGAGGAACCAGAAAGTCACTGGAACAGTAAAACATGTCCAAAGAAGAGAAACCTTGATGGCTAAAAAGCTTAGAATGATTTATGATAAAGAACTAAGTATCACAAAGGTTGAAGATACATTAAATCAGACAGCAAATACCATGTTTCCCAGGCTGAGAGTCCATGTAAACTAAGGTTGATGGAATGGAAATTGAGATATGGCAATCTGGAATAAGAGTATCAGGAGAAAACTAACAAACAAAAATGAGCAAACAACAACAAAAAAAGTCCATCAAACCAACTGAAGAGATGGAGAAAAGCAGCAAAAGCATATCACAAACGACTGAGAGAAGATCCAGATTTTAAGATTTTAGAATCTGCACTGGATGAAGCTTAGGAATTAAAGGGCAAGCCAGTCCTTACTTGATGACACATCACGACTTCCTCTGAATTAGGATTAAATAATTCATTCATGTGCCTAACAACACACTGACTACACTATGCCAAGAACAGAATAATCAGTTAGGCACCAACCTCACCAACAAAAATTCAAGGACCAGAATTAATTTTAGAAGGGATCACCTCAAAGGTATATAGCCAGAGCTGAGCTGCATGGATGCTACATCTGTTGTATGACTTCTTAAAGCTTTTCCAATAAAAAATTAAAATGCTAATGCTATTTACAGACACCACCACTATCACCATAAACTTTGAGAAAGTGGAAAGCTTTCAAAATGGAGAAGAATAAACAGTAATAGCATTCACATGCCTCCTAAAGGCAGCACTCCCTCTAGTCATTACACTTCTACTAACACATTTGTTCAAACTTGCTTCACAAATGAAACCCCCATTGCACACAGGGCAACACACTTAATTCAGACATCACAGATTTTACTCTCATAAGCCTGGGAGGAATGTGACAGTCCTGCAATTTACTGGTATTTGTATATTTACTTCTTCCCCTACATTGTTTATACTGCAGCTGAGGCTCCTGAACTTCATCAAGGTCAGGTCTGATAATCACAACAAGGGAGGAAGACATGATCCCTTCGCACAACAGCTTACAAATGAATTAAGAGCAAAGCATTGCAAGTACACGGTTGCTGGGATACAACAAGAGATGGGAGAAAACAAAGGCTAAGGTCAGGTAGCTATTCACCATGGAGGAAAAAAAATCTTAAAGAAAACACAAGCAGAGGTTTTTTACTGATGGCATAGCTACAGGGTTTTGATAGCAACCACGTGGTCACTTAAATGTAGCATAAATGCACACTGCTATCAAAGGGAGGGGGCCTGTTCTCCTGCCTCTTCTCACCACTTCAAACATTCATACCTTTCAGCTCCCTCCCGACAGCCCCAGTCCCACACTCTTCCCCCATCCCAAACACATGAGGGTTATTTGCATCTCAGTCAGACTCTTACCAGATTCAGTGCACTGAGGGCCACGTGAGATCTAGCACTGGCACACACTCTTAAGTGGGAAAGCAGTGTACAAGACAACACATTTTGCAGTGGCACAGCTTTGTGCTGGATTAGTATGAACATGACCACAAGCTGAATTATCTTAACTACAGGCACTGCCAAACCCTTCCAAAGTATCAGTGTACAGACTGAGTATTTTCCAAGCTTCTGAAAAAACCCTATTATGCAGCTGCAATTGTTAAGTTACTGGCCAAGACCTGGTGTTTAGGTAAGCAATATGTTCAAGAAAAGGAACTTGCACAGGAAGATGGCATAACAGAATAAAACCAAAAGCCTCCTGCACTTTATTTTCAAAATAATCCTCCCTGTGTTGGCTCTATGAATTATGACAGCACACACAAGAGCAGCAGCACAGTCCTAGCCTACAGTCAGAGACTGCATGTGTGAGATCCCTGTGTGTTCAGAATCTGCAGTCAGCAGGGGATCTGGAATAAAGCAGAAATATAGCAGGGAATTTGCAAGGGAAGGGAACTGGAATTCTGGTCACTGCTTAACTGGCAAGGTTTTGCTCCTTCTAGCATTCCTGATGGTACAGTGCAAAAGCCTCCAAGGACAAAGAAGCAATAGATTAACTCCGGCAAGAGGTTGCACGATCCCTAGGGATGCCTGCTGTTAGGGAAGAGTAAAGGGCAGTCTCCCAGAAGAGGCTGCAGCCACCCAGCAGTCCTCCCTGCCTTTCCTGACTCCTCATCTCTGTCCCCGTAGCCCCTACGTTCCCGAGCTGCACAGGGACCAGCACTCCTGGAACTGCACAGGGGATGATGATACACCCTCCTCTGCTTATCTTCCCCTGAACAACCACACTTCGCTTGCTTTTATGTGTTCTTATAACATTTCTTCATACTCCATGCAACACCAATATTATTTTTGTCGTAAATCCTTTCCATTTATATTCTGGCAAATGTTATGAACACAAAACACTTCTAGGTGCCACTTAATATGACGTTAAAAACAACAGTGCCTGGAATTTTCCACTGATAACAACTGGGTCTTTCCTAAGTATAGAAGCACTTGTTTTATTAAGTGTTCATTTTATCTTCCCACTGCACTGAAATTCAAATGTTCTTTACTATAAAAAAAAAAAAAAATTTAAACATCTGGAGATGAAAGGGAGCTTCCACAAGAACAACTTTTTTTTTTTTATTTCAACTTTTAGTTGAAGTTTCACTGGTAAATTATGATTTCTTTTTGCTTCTTATTCTGTCCTGGAAAGCAAAGTTACTACAGTTATTCAAAAACACTACTGTTTTATGTGCTCAAAATCAGGGCATGTTATTCACTACAAAAACTTATGAACTGTACAAGTAAGACAGAAAAGAGTAAGTTTAGTTTCTTTGTAAGAAACTTGGAGAACTACAAGTGACAAGTACTAACTGATAGAAGTAGATTAGAAAAAAGGAACAGTTGGCAAAAATCAATCATGAAGGACATGTAAAATTGACATCCTCAACCAAGTTCTGATCGTTTAGAAAAACCTTTAAGTTAAATGTACACTGCTAATTCCAACAAATACCAGTTTACTGAATGCCAATCTTGACTGCTCATGATAACTTACTATGCCTGCTCATGGCTAACGTGGATGCAAAAAGTGACTTAGAAAGCAATCAAAAAGGCAGCTATTTTTTGCCAGCCTGCACAAACTTTGCAAGGATGAGCAGAGCTGGCCATCAATCTTGCACAGAGTCCTCCTGTAACATGAAGGTAACAAAGAGAGTGCAACTTGGGTGAATATTAGAGGAAAAAAGACCAACAACCCATACTTAGGCAATAATTGGAGAAGAAAACTTAAAAAAACCTTATAAGCACAGAGCACCAAATTCTCTTAATGAAACATGCAAACATATTGAAAGAGAGGGAAGCCACTGTAGATTTAATGTGAAGCAGGAGCATACATCTGGAGAAAAGTGATGCCCTGCAAATTCTTTATCCAGGGTCTTGATTTTTCAAATGGAAGTTGTTGAGATTCTGTGAAGGGTGTTGGCCCCTAAACCAGAAAACTGAGCCTCTACTTTCCTGCACTCCATTTGCTTTAGCTTTTCAGGACTTCACAAGAAACATGAGCCATACTCAGCACAACTAGCTGAAGTTTAAAATAAACAAAAAAAAAAAATCCCACAAGAATAAAGCAGAAACATTCAGAATGTTTATATTAGAACAAATCCAACTATTCCCACAAACTCAAGAAAGTACATTTTATTTAAAAACAGTAATCCAGAACTGTTCTCTATGAGCACTTGCAGAAAAAAGGGAGTGAAATTACTGGAACATGTGCACTTCAAGTTTTGCACATGCAACTTCTGCACATGTTGGAATGATTAGACTCTTTTCCCCTTCCTTTTAGGCTGATAAACCAAAACTGTTAGCAGTAACAACAACAATCCTCTCACACACACCTTTGTTCCTCTCCGGTTCTTATTACCATGAACATAGATTTAAAAAACAAGGAAAAAAAAGACAAGGATATTCTATAAACAGTGGCAAGGGGGGGGATTTAGTAAAGCTGCCTTAGTGGGGATTGGAAGACCAAACCAAGTTCTCTACTGAAACAGTCTCATGCGGAGTGTTAATAAGATCTGTGGCCATCAGAGTACTGCACAATGTGAGTACAGTATTAACCTACATTTATTGGTGACTACTTTGAAAAACTTCCATGAATGGGAAAATTAGAGGCATACTCATGTTTTCTGTCTCAACTCCAGAAATTCTTCCCAGACAGAACTAGCTGTTTCAGCCAGCAAACCAAGCAAAACAGCACATGGACCTACTGTGAAGGTTAACCTGCTTCAAGCAGGGATTCTACCCCCATCCCTGTACAGCATCACATATATGGTGTATCATCACTTAGACATTTCAGTCACTTGCCCCAGAATTTTGAAAAATAAAAAAAAAAGGAATATTATACATATAATTTTTTATCTCACAAGGAGACACCACGTATTTGCATGACACTGTGAATTTTAGATGCATTTATAGAGGATCTGCACCTCTGGCAAATCCTGGAATCTCAAAAGTCAGACATTTGAAAATCCAAGCCTGAAACACCTGCATCACTGATAAACAGCAGAAATGTTGTTAATTTAACACTGCCCTGCCGTGTGAAAGCAGCAACCACACAACCATGGAAGGTAGTCACATAATTTGTGTGTGGAGTAAGTGACGGATATTTGAACTGTTTGGCTTCAATCCAGATTGAACCTTTTCCACTTGAGTTTATGAGGGGTACTTGAAACACACTTGTCTCTAGCAAAAGCAGCAGTATGATGTAAGGGTGCATCCAAACATCCGTGTCAGTGTGTGAAGGTGTTTTCCTTCCTTACAAGATAAACTTGGGGGGAGCCCTAGCACCTTCTTTATATAGGCAGAAAAGGCAGAAGTTCACACTAAAAAAATAAATATAATTTTCATCACCAGCAATTAGTACTTGTCACTTGTAGGTCTCCAAGTTACTTACAAAGAAACTAGACTTATTCTACAGAGAGGAAACTGAGACAAGAACAAAGAAAATTGGTCTCTTCAAAGAGCACCAAAACACAGAGGATTCTCTAGTGTGGTAACCATTTTGTAAGCAAAATCCTAGTTTTAACAAACACAAATGAGACTATCTAAAGAAAAGACAAACATGTGTTGATTGAAGTAGGTTTATTTAGAAGGTGGGAAAATTATTGTTTCAAAATGAACTACTTTTATTTTCCTTTTTTAATTCACAGAGATGTCAATAATAATGTTATACCAAGTACTCACGTAACCAATTGACCAATTGATACAGAGGACTGTATTTCAAAACCGTAGAACCAATTGATTTTCAATAAAGGCCACAAAAAGAGGAAAAAAGCAAATAGCTTCTTCTATAAGAATGGAGTGATAAAAGCAGGAGAAAAGCTCTCCACATCACCTCAGTGGTGAGGAAGCTACAGACAAAACAGGCTGGACACTACACTTGACAAAGCTTGCATGCTCCAGTGACTGACAACAGAATTTCCAAGAGAAAGCAGCTGCCTGAAACAGAATATATAGTCAGAAACTATCCGCAAGACCAGGAAATCTCTTCTTGCTACTCAGAGCTGGTCTGAACCAAGAAGTAGAGCCATGTTTTTATCTGGCACATTCTGCAACAGAATAAAGAAAAATATCAAGTTTTGTACCTCAAATTTTCAGGTAATGAAATTCAGGATCCTAATTTTCTGGGGTGCTTTTTTTGCTGAATGGTTTTTCCCCTGTTTTAACTATTAATTGCATGAAACAAAGATACTGAGCAATAGATAGCTGACACTTACCATGGGAATTAGTCTTATTTCTAGACACTCAATAGAGGGAAGAGGAAAGTAACACCAAGCAAGAGAATGAAAGATATTGCTGGCTCCCACTTCTCAAAGTAGGACCACGTGAAAATTAGCCTGACAACTCCTTAAAAGCCTGATTTATGCCATCCCCATGTTGATCTGAATGAAGACCCCCATGAGGCAAGATCCCCATTGAGGCCACTGCTCTACCTGCTGCCCCTCCACACTACCTGAGTGTGATCACTGCAATAATCTGCACAAGAGAATCTTTCAACTTCTAAATGATGCCAAAACAGTCATCATTTGGGCAATATTTATGCATTTCTGCCAGGTCAACTTTCAGCTGAAGATAAGTAGCAGCAAAAGCTAAAGCCCAATCATTTCTCCTCGATTCTGCAGTTACGCTTTCAAGTGGAGATAATCCAGCACCACCACTTGGCAACTGAAACGTGGTCTTCCAACTTTATCTCTCCTTCATGTGCCTTTGTCCCGCTGTTCATCCATCACTCACAACATGTCAAATAACACAACTAATCTCTGTGCTTCCCAGAACAGTTTATCTGAAAGACACTCAACACAGTTTCTTAGGTATAAGGATCTCGGTACACCACCTAAAGCACATTGTTCAGCTTAACCAATTGAAGACAGCAGTAAGCACTAAAATACAGTGTTCCCAGGCTTTTCACAGAAATAAAGAACCTTCCCTGTAATGAAGATAATTGAATTTCCTATCCTGTCTCATGTTGCTATTTTGAAGACACTTTGCATCACTGAAGATAACTGCTATAGTAAATTATTTGACCTTCATTAACCTAGTAAAAAGGTAAACTTCATCACTGTGAAAGCCACCAGGTATTTACAAGAACACAGCTTTTCTGTGCTGTCAATATTTTGTTGCAAAATAAACCGCCTTTATTTTGTTGCAAAATAAACCGGGTCAAATCTGTGCTAATTGTATTGTCTCCACATGAAATAAATGTTTCCTAATGGGGTTTGGGAAGAGGAAGGACATAGCCAATTTTCAGAGCAAGAGCCAGGCAAAACTTCTTGTTTCCCTTCTCTTCTAACACTGGGTCAAAGCACCAAAGACAATAAACAGGCGTGACACACTTCTGCACCCTGTGTTCTGCTTTAATAGTTTAAGGTTTGCGCCAGTAACAGCAACTGAAACAAAAACATTCAAGAGGACCTTTCAAAAAATGCCTTTGGTCAGTAACAAATCTGATGACTACTACTACCAGAGCATTCACCCTTTCCAAAAAGAGAAATATTTCAGACCAAGTTTTCTATTAATTTATTTTGTACTTTTTCCTAATCACTTTGCAATGGTATGCTTTATAAACTGCTGCCTCAAAAAGTAATTTCATCTTGCTTGTAAAAAAGAAAAAAATGTGAAGACCAAACTAATTTAACGTCTGTCCCATGGTTAGGAAAATAAATACATCTTGTCCCAGAGGAAAATAACATGATGCAAAGCCTAGATTTCTCAGCAGAGCTGTTTCCTACAACGCTAACAAAGACCATAAGTCTCACGATACAAAAGCAGGAACATCTGCAGCCTCAGAAAGGCAACTTCCTCCACATAAGTCCAGAAGATAGATTTGAGACTATGGATGTGAGTGAGATTCACTGAAGTCAGATAATCATTAAAGGAGGCATGAGGTAAAACATACAAGCAAATGGTCGTAAATCTATGAAATTCAAGAAAAAACCTTAAATGCATTAAAAAAGTTACCTCTCAATCGATTAGGCTGTCACCCGACTTGGTGTGATTCTGGAATGCTATTCACATCAGCACTGAAAATACTGATTTTTCTGTACTTTTAAAGGAGGGAAAAACTCACATTTTCCTTTAGGATGTATTAGGCTCACAGCACAAATGCAACTGAAGGATACATTAGTTGCTTTCTCTTTAGAGAACCTTAAAAAGGGTCCTGTAAGCCACATCTGCTAATACCTGGATGACTACAAGAAATTACCCATCATAGAATCAGGCCAGAAAACTACTGGTTACAAAAAAAGAAAGATCTCATTTTAGAGTTCAGCTTCAATACCAAACTCGGCTACTCTGTCCCACATACACACAAATTAATGCACATTTGTGGGAGAATTCAGATCTCCCTTCTGTGTGTTTTTTGTTACTGTTAAACCAAATGTTCCAACACAGAACTTCTGCCGGGTGAGATCAGAGGCACTTCTGCAGTGTGACAGAAAACTGCAGCAGCATCATAAAAAAACTCATTGACTTCAGTACTCCACTACTGAATTTCTTTACCTGTATATTATAAACAATTGGACTTGGGTCGCAGTCCATTTCTATACAGAATCATGATTATCAGTGGACCAGACAGTGACACCTCAAACTCTTTACAGATTATACAGGTGGCCAGTGTCTACAGCTGGAATTTTGAAAACTAGCACAAGAAAGGCAAAAATAATCCAGGAAATTCTTACCAATGTGAATAGAAGTCTCACAATTATTATTTAAATAAAGGAGCTTGTATGCTGAAGTACAACACGTCTCTTTTTAGACATAATTCCAACCATCAACCGGATCTCTAAATAATTTCTGAGAAGAAACATGTTCTAGTGGTAGATTCCTAATCCCCCTGGAGAAAGCCCAGATCATCTCCATTTAAGGTCAAGCAGGCAACAGCTGCACATTTTTGTTCCCCAGAACAAAACGCAGCAGACCAAAACCTTCAACACAGATTCCCTTTTCAAAGCTTTTCCTTTCTCATACCCACGGGTGTCTGGACCTGTTCACCCAGGAGTGAATGAAAACAGTACAATGATGTGCTCATATATTGTGTCTGTACTTGTCAGACTTGACATGTCCCATAAAGCAGTACTTTGGCATCTGGCTCAGAACCCCCCCAAAACCTCCATGAGTTACATGAGTGAATATAACTAACCTGAACTAGAAAAATGTTCTCAAGAGAGTGTTCCTAAACAAGCTTGTTTTTAGAGAAACAACTTTAATACAACATCTACAACACTCATGTGGGTCTAAGCTTGTACATGTTATTGCTATTTATGTTATGTTATTGCTATTTGGCAAATACATTTTCCATCTTAAAATTCTTATTAGAGTTGACATTTAGAGAAGATGTGTATTATGTTTCTGATGAAATCCTAGTATTTTTTCAGTGCCTTAATTTGTACATTTAGGTATCACTTTAAGATAGAGACCAAGCTATGACTGTGTCAGCAGCTCACAAACAAAACCAAATTCTCTTAAGGTATCTCATTTCTAAAAAGCTCCAATTCATTAACCAAAAGACCCAAAAATTTGGGGTAGTGTAACTAAATAACATGACAATTTTACATCAACTTTGTAAAAGGGAGGAACAGCACTGCAGCTGTTGCAGTGCTGCAGTACTGCTGGACTTCATAACAAAATATAGAGGGTGAATTTCAATAGTACAAATTTCATTAAAAAGCCAACAATCCAATGCTAGCACTTTTCTTGGATGACAGCATACAATAAAAACATGAAACTTCCCTCATATAAAAGCCAAATACAGTTTGCTTGACTGTGAGAGATTTATAACATTAATAATGCCATTATAAGTAAATTATGAAACACTTTGCACCAGTAAAGAACCATTACTCCTCACTGTAAAGATATTCAATTAACTTTCAACTGAAATATGTGACCCCAGACTTCCTGGGTTTGATACTAAAGGACAACTGAAAGCAGGCAGATTTATGATACTAAAACCAAGCTGCTAACTTCAACTGTCACATAACCAATTTGCAGAAGAGCTAAATCATATTTACAAAAATAAAAACAGAGCTCAACTTGAAAAAGGGTTGTACATCACCCCCAAAGCCCTTTTGTCTCTGGTTTGAACAATGTACTGTAGCAGGGCTTCCAGGGAACAAAAAACCCAAACTAAACCAAAAAAACTCACCCTGTCTGGGTTCCTGCTTAAAGCCAAGCACTCATCTATGCTAAACAATCATTGCCAAAACTGAATCTGTAAGTGTTCAGAGTTTGGCTGAGCTTCTATATTTTTGCCTGCAATTTCCCAATGAGGTAATGGCCCATGCTGTCAGTTGTATCCACACAGAAAGCCTGATGCTGGATGCTCTCACTTGACAGCTTAATCCTTTTGCATCCAGTAAATCCTTCACTTCCCCAGTGCACCAAACCTACTCCATATATGCATTATGTTGTCACTTCTCAACACGGGAAAATATATGTAAGATAACCTGTAAAGTAGCATCAAGCCGCTACTACTATCCAAACAAAGAGAAAGGGTTCTCAAAAAATTCACTTAAATAGTTTCCAGCCACAGTGGGAGAGGAAGAAAAAAATGTGGAAGTGTGTTTTAAAGAAAAGATAGATACTTGAAAATATATAGTAATGATAAATTTCAGAGATGAACTTACATATGTCAGATTTGGAAAAAAAAATCCTCTAACCCACCCATTAGTGTTTGGAAGAGGCCTGAAATGCAGAAAAGTTATTTCAGTTTAAGCACTATGAGAAGAAAGATTATCTTGGGAAGCATTCATCATGCACTATAAACTGAATACCAGGTATGTAACAGAATTATCACAACCATATATATTGAAAGTGTAGTTTAAAAAATACCTTGGACAAAAGAAAACCATTACAAGTCAAACACCCACAAGAAATGTATGAGCCCCCACTATTGAGGTTTTCCTATAAAGAAGAAACATTGCTGTAGCAAAAGTAACACATCCAAAGCAGCTCCCTGAGTAAGCTCCCATTTAAGTCCCTGTTTTAAAAAAGGCAGGGTGCCAGGGAAGAGCTCCCTTTGCCACCCTACTGAAGCATGCAGCCTCCCAGATTCCCTCATCCTGTGATTGAGCAGGTGGTCTCCCTGGCACACAGGTCCCCTCACAAAAGGAAAGGTGCTGCCCATGCTGCCCATGTTAATACATTTCTGCTGGGAACAAGCTCAGAGCAGCCACTGCCTGTGTCAGAAGGCAAATGGGACCAATCAACTTGTGAGCTGCTGAGTGACACTGTGAGCCCTGCCTCTGAAACTTTTGTTATTTTTTCCCCTCAGCCTACTTCAATTGTTTCCACAGCTTGGTCACAGACTCGGAAAAGTTGCCAGAGATCGGCAGGCACGTCCCACAGCCCGGAGCAAGCTCCTCTGTGCTTCACCAAGTCACACCAGGGGTAAGGAACCTCTCTTCTGTGTTATCTTTTAAATCTTGCAGGAAGGCATGCTGTAACTGTACTTTTCTACAGAAACCTCCTCTACTCAAATTAACAGCTGGCTTTAACTGTTTATCAAAAATATGGAAATATAGGCATTATAGCTCTGAGTCAAAGATCTACTGATCTGCGGGGAGTCTTTCAGCAACAGTAAAGGCAACATAATTTCCTATATGTTCATAGGACACCAGCTGTCCTTGGGTAGATGATTTATACAGGTGGTATTGCACAAGAATGTGAGAAGGTTTCATCATGTTTCTCACACCTTTGCCTTTCCTTTTAAATTTAATACCTTTTGCTTGTTTTTTCTTTTGTCTGTTTGGTCTTGGTTTTTAATCAAAAATCTACAAAAGAATAATTCTCAAAGTTTTACAGAGGCATTCTTTTTCCCAAAGCTGCATATTCACAGACTGGCAAGGGTAAAGAAGCTCTTTCACCATTAACTCTGTAAAACATGTTTCTGATCTAACACATTAAGAGAGCAAAACTTTTTTGCTGCATGATGAAAAATTACCCTTAATTTAAAAATTTAAGTGATTTATAGCACTACTAGAACAGAAATTATACCATGTTACTCTAAGTTCAGGCTACAGAATCCACATAGTGTTTTTGCTTTGACATCCATAAAATTTTATTTTCTCCTGATGTTCATTGTAACTAACATAACACTTGCTTCTAATAACTGAGAAATAATTCAGCTAGGATTTGTAACATCATGAAATGAATTTCAAATGCAGAAAAGAACCCTTTTATTTCTAAGGGAAGCGCAGACATGTTGTACAATGCAATACAATCCCAGCTTTAAAATCACTGAAATAAGGTGCATCTCAGAGAAACGTGTCACATAGAGAACATTCAATATTTACATATACAAATATTTTTAAAAGAAATACAATTCTTGAATATGCACGTCTCTAAGGTACTTATGCTCCTTACAATCTTGTTCCCCCCTTTCACCAATTGACACCTTACTACTTATGTCTACATGTGGTTATAGAAGAGACAAACCTAATATAGACTTGTAATTTTGTGAGGTGTGTTTTCCCTGTTAGTGAACAGATACACTTAATTCCTTTTCCTAGTGACTGGCAGGCATCAGGCAAAGATACATCCAGCTGCTTGGTTCTGTGCTCAGCAGCCTTGTGCCATTTTTGAATGTTCAAGTGAGAGAAATGTCTGGACATGCTGTTACTCCCGAGGCAAACAATGTGGTACAGAGTTCTCTAGAAGCTGTTTTCAGTAGGCAGAAGCAGCACTTCAGACCTCCCAGTGCCTACAAAGAGCAAAGAAGATTCCGAGGCAGATTTTTTTCAAGGCTGAAGTTATACAAAAAATGTGTTTTCAAGTGAAGAGAGGAGTTAAGGTGTATTCTACCACCCAGAGAATCCTTCTCTTCTACCACAAATATTGCATATGCAGACCTTTAGAAATACACACATAAATTGAACATACACACCAACACTTAACTGCTATAGGCAGCTCTTCCCTGGAAGCTGGAATGCATCCCATAGCTACAGCAGGTCAGCTGCTCCATCATCTCTCATTTTATCTGGTTAGAGTTCAGTAATTTAATGTAGATGAGATAGTGGCTCAGCTGTTAAATTAAATTTAAAAATTTCACACTTATAACATCCCACGTCACAGATATCCAAACCCTGAGAAACAACCTACAGTCATGACACAGGCATGTGCCACAGGACAGGTGATAAGTGTTACAAATCAATGTGAAATTAGGCATTTAATTTACAGCAGGCAATTTTCTGCTTTTTTTTTTGCTACTCATTTGTCAAGACAACAGCGCAATTGTTATTTAAGAGAGATTCAGATTCATGTATTACCACATTTTTATTTTTAAAAGCTGCATTTATTTCTCATTCTTTGAGGAAGTTAGGAACATAGTGCCTCCATAGTGCTTTCCAGCAGGAAACTCACTGAAATCATCAGTTTGTAACTAGTAGTGTAAAGGTGATTTTCACTGCTTTTTCAGACCATCAGCAAACAAAAATGGGATACATGCACAGAACTACCCCAGCAACTTTTTGTTTGCTTTAAGAATAATTTGATTTAGGAATAAAAAAAGTACCCCAGCTGGAGAAATAAAAAATCCCACAGGGAAGTAAAGTTCTGTTCCCTAAAACTACAATACACTTTAGAACTGAACATTGCTTTTACTTTCTGAAGATTGAAAAAAGGCTAAACAGGACCTTCCTGGCATCAAGTAACTTCACAGAAGTTGAATTTATCTATTATATCCTTCTCAATCAATGCCATTTCGTTGTTCCCTGACATGCTAGAAGGTTAAAAACAAAACTTGGAACATCCCCTTCTACTTCTACCTTTTATACATGCTAGATGTATTTAAATTTTTACTTTAATTCAAATTGCACTTAGACTATTTCCTATTAAAGGGACATTATGAACCACCATAGCTAAAACTGAACATGAAACAACTCGTTAGATAATCAGTGAACACAGCAGAGCATGGAGTTCATTTCCTAAAAGAAATTTACTAAGTAAAAGGCAGATCACACCAACAGAATGGAATTGGTATACAGTTATTTTATGTCTTGTTTTGATGAGTATGGAAATTGAGGAACCTGCTCAAGATCCCACTGCATGGTCCTGCTGCAGTTGCAGAAAATTTAACCAACTTAAAACCTAGCCCAAAGCACTGGCTCCCAGGCTACTCTAATGGACCAGCACACATGTAAGTCCCAGTTATCCACAAGATATGTAGAAAAATTTCAAAACCCAAAATGACTGGTGTGTTCATCTATTCATCAGTGTAATTTCTTGTCACCTACACCATTCACATTCTCAGGGACTTGAAATACAAGTAGAGGCTCTCACTGTTGGTCTTGTGTCTTAGAACACCAAAAACATCAAAGCTACTCAGAAGGAAGACTGTAGAAACAATGAATTTGTCAGAGAGGGAAAAATAATAATCTGAAATGTGAGTCTTCCCCTATGCTCTCTGAAACACGCATGACACTTCAGTACAAAACAAACAAAACGTAAAGAGAATGATAAAATGAGTGTGCTTTTCGTGTTACCAGCACTTTTCAAACTATAAGCTGAATTGTTGCTTCTTTCCCCATCCCGAGGAAATACTGTCTCCATATGACTGAAAAATTATATTATATGCCACAAGTCAGTGCCTAAATCTTTAATCAACATCACTTTATGTACTTTTTCCATCACTACGTCCATGCTTAGTAAGGCTTTTTTTTTTTTTCAATGGATAGAAGTGAATTACTGAGGTTTTGGGACATGTCATTCTAAAAATCTATGCAATAGACTTATGCAACATAACTTTAACAGCCCCTCAGGGCTTCACTTGGTCATGTGGAACTGCAAGAATTCAAGTAAGTCAAACTTCTTCTATTCCACTGATATCACGGCTGCATTTAGTGAATGTATGACAGGAAACAGGCTGTGGCATTTCCAAGGGAGCCAAATTTATCCCGTGTGACTTCAAAGGAGTCAATGCAGTTGCACCAGGAATGGCCCACAGTTTTCACTTCGGTCACATACCCTCTCTCATTGTGAAGGGCACCCAGGAACAAAGATAAAAATAGCCTAATACAAATCAGGGAAACAGTCACATGTCAGTGAAGTGGGAAGCAATAACTGTGATCAGTGACTCATTCTGAAGTATGGAGTATAGGGGATTCCCTACATAGTAACATAGAGGGCCAGCCACCAGACACCTTCTGCAGATTCACTCTGTGCCTAAGACAAGCCTGCACATCCATTAACAGCAGCACTCATAAAACAGAACTGCACAGCCATGCAGCCAACTGCTCCTCTTGTGTGATGCTCAGTCTTGTCATACGAGTCACACTTTGTGACTCCTAAAAAATATCAAATATGATTTGCCCTGTTGCTGCACGTTTGTTTCAAGAAGTGGTGTCTGCATGACCAATTCTTCTTTATACTGGCCTAAAACACCAGGTACTGAACAGCAGAGAGCAGTTACTATTTGTGACAATGACCAATCTTTGTTTCTGTGTAATTATTTTCCAAGCTGTCCATTTTGACCTTGATAGCCTGTATGCAGCTGTGTTACTGAATCTGTTTCTCTTTCTGCACACTATAGGTGGGTGACAGTGCCATGGAGGATTAACAAGCAAGGTATGTGTTTATTAGTTGAACCCGAGCACTTGTAAAGACAAACTTGTTGAAATACAGACACAGAATTGGCTTCCTTTCCTTACAAGAAAATTTACCCCACAGACAGGAGGTTAAACAACATACAGATGTTTCAAAAACTTCCAAAACCACATAAACTATTAAATCAAGAAACTCAATCTATTTTGTCCTCTCCTCATCCCTTCTCTACAATGTCTTCTAGCTGTATGATGTATAAAGATCTTAACTTATGCTACCTTCCACTTTTTAAGATCGTTTTGTATCCCTTTCTGGTCACGTCTAAAAATCTATTTTGGCCTTGCATCTGTGATGCCCAACCAGATAATATTGCTTTTTATGGAAGCACTTCAGAGCCTCAGGGCCTGGCCCTTTGAGTCATGCAGCAACACTGCAGCGCAGGTGCCAGCATGAGTGCAGTTACACCTAATGCAGTAGGGTTGCATTAGTTCCTAATGAAATGGAATTTGCATTTATTCTGCATGTGCACAAGTACACATTGATGCTGTTCCAATCCTTCTGTGGGCTCCAAGAAAAAAATAATTAGGAAAGATAAATGTTGCTGCAACAGGTTACACACAGCCCAAAGACCAAGAGCTACACACACCTGACACTGAAAAAATGACATAAAATGCCGTGATGAAGTCACCCACAGGAAATGCTGTTCTCTGAGCAGTGTCTGTCACAGAACCTGGTTACACAAACTCCTCTCTATCCATGTAAATCCATTTGTGGTTCATCTACTGAGACTTGTCTGCAAGAGGATAAACAGTTTAATGCATTTCAGCCTGTACTGGGCTGGGAGAATGAATGTGAATTCAGCTAAGAGACTTTAGAATTCCTGTGCATGTCTTGCTTTTACTGCACTTGGGACAGACCATGATTATTAAAGAACTAAGCAGAATATACTTGGCAAGCATTTAACTGCTTAAATAGATGAAAACAGGTACAGCAAAAAGTCAAACAAAGATGAAAAATTGTAGTCACTACAAGAGTATGTTCTGGTGTATGTTTTTTTTGCAATAAAGTTAAGATCAACTACAGCTCAAAAATCATAACAAAATCTGAAGTTCAGTTTGAGAAGGAGATGTCATCACACGGAGTCCTCTAAGGGTGTTAGAATAACCACGAGCAATCTGATTGCTTTTGAAAGTCTCTTAAATACCAACACTGCCACTGAGAACACATGCATTCTGTCCATACAGTAACATTTCACTCTACAGCCCAACATGATAGGATTAAAAAAGGAAGAGTCTGAAAGACACTTTTGTTTCCTTTTAAGGTTTTTCCATTTTAGCCACCTATAAAGACAAATTCATGGGCAAAGTATCTCTGATTCAGTCAGGATCATCATGTAATTTGGGCAGCAGACATCTAAGCAATTGTTTTCCTCTATGTGGCAAATATAATTTCACTTATTTCGGGAAAAAACAAAATGAAGTGGTGACAAGGGGAGGCCTTCTATGAAATATATATACACAATATAAATTCATAAAATGTTTAGGGGTAAATGTAGCTTTAGGAATAAAGTTTGACAGATCATCATTATTTTTAAAAACCAAGTTTTCACATTGTGACAGCACCTACATTGAGAATCCAATTCACCATGAGCTGAACAAGCATATATCAAAGCCAGCTTCTTGCCACAGAAGGTTTTCACAGGAGGGTTTTATGTTGCAACTACTTATTTGGAGTTTTAAAATAATTGATACCCTGTCCTCCCATCTGCCACTAAAAAGGAGGAAAAATACACTTTAAATGTAACACTCACTTAAAAGACAAAGTTTGTAAATGCTTTGTTTTGTTCCTCTGCCTTTGCACCCACGTTTTGCACACACTGTCCAACATAAAAAAAAAGATTTAGTCCTTACTCTGTCTTTGCTGTTGAGAAGTATGTTACTAAAATTCCCAAGAGCAGTGATGCATTAAGTTTTAAATGCCCACCATAAAGAACTTTTTCTTGGAATGGAAATACTTCAACAAGAATTCTTTTCCTTCCTTCCAGCAAAAGGTACTGGTAAATCAGGTTATCTGCCCTGTCAGTACCAGTCAGCAGGACTATCCAGATCTCCTGGCCGAAAGGTCTGTGACCCTACTCTTATCATCAAGCCTTCACAAGTCCTTGAACAAATAAAGCAGAGAGGTGTGTGTGGAAAGGCAATCAGCCACAGCCTTTTCAGAGGCCGTGTGAGATAGAGAACTTAGGATCTAAGGCAATAATCTGGGCAAAATCCAGATATCCACAATTTCCATAGCACAGTTACTCAACACTGCTAAGAAGCAGGGGCTCAGTAGTCTTCAGGAGGAGAAGCATAACACAACACAAATCTAAAATTATAAATAAAATTTTAAAATTCAATTTTAACCTAAAAGCTTTGTTTTAAAGCCCTAGAAAGTCTGAAATAAACAGATTGCTTTTACCATCTTTATTTACACTCAAAACCACTTCTGCACTTCTAATTCTCTGCTTTCCTGCTTTCCAGCTCCACAAAGGCTGTCTAAAACAAAGAGAAGATATTAGGCACTTTGCACTGTTCCTGACCGCTGCTTTTCTTTCCTGCACTCCTAAAACCTCTGATTTGTGCCCTCTGCTTTCCTGTTGCCATGGAGAAGGTCCAACACATGACCCGCTCCGCTCTGAGGAGAGCCTCAACTATTGAGGTCAACCCACAAGCACGCCAAAGGCTCCAGGAGCTCTTTGTGAATTTCTGCCTGATTCTAATTTGCCTCTTGCTGATCTGTATCATAGTGATGCTTCTCTGAAGTTCCAGCACGTCTCTGCCCTGTCCTCTAGGAAAGTCACCCCAGGGGGAAGAGAGACCTACACGTGCAAACTCCAGTGCAAGGATCCTCACGCGACAGGGGCTAGCACTTGGACTAGAGAGTGTGCCAACCAGTGCTCTGCTATCTTACTGCCTGCTCATGTATTAAAAACACATTGTCTGTGCAGAACAGTGTTTAGAGCCTGTAGTTACCAAGTTGTGCATGACTCAATTTGTCCGTCTCAACCAAGAGATGTCTCTGCTACACGGGTTAAAGTATCAGTAAATCAGATTATCTGCTCAATCAGTAACAGCCAGCAGCTGGTAATTCAAAGTTTTAGTCAGCTAAACACCATAATCACTTTCTGGGGGCCTAAGTCTTTTTAGGTTTCTCTGAAAATCCTTAAGCCCTTGGAAGGGTTCCAGATTTGGACCATGCCTACCCAAAGAATAGCTTACAGGTACACAGCCCTCAACACATCCTGGGAAAATTTCTGCTCTGCTTAGTTCAAAGTGCTGCATCTCTGCATTATCAGCTAAAGGCATTCAAATCACTTTAGTGGTTTTTAAAGGAATATGAGAACGAACCAAAAATCTCTTCTAACTCCGAAAGAAAAAAACTAGGTCATGTGTTTTTCTCTCTATTTAAGGGGTCTTATATATGTGACATCTGGCAAGATTTTTCATTATGTTTTGCAGAAAAAAATTGACACTGCCATAACTGAAATAAAAAATATTGTTTTCCACAGTAATTTGATTGACATGACAACTGGCACAACTTGGATTCTCAGAGTTCTTAACATTTGCCTTCAGACAACTTAATTAGGGACTGTTCTTATTTATGTAGTAATTTCCTTAGTTTAAAACTACAAAAAAACTTGGAACTTGCCAATGTCACATGAGGTGGCTTACACCTGATGTGGCAAAGACAAAAGTCTAGGCCATCATTACTGTTGTGACTGATGTGTATCCATAAGTAACATCCCCATCTTCAACTGCAAATTCTTGCTAGAGAACATGAAAGTACTTTCCTAAAATAAATGACACATAAAAAAGTTCATTGTAAACAGTTATGCACAGAAGGGAAAAGCACTGCAGAAATATCTTTTCAACATGTAAACCACAGGCTATACACATAAAAGATGCCACTTCTGCTCCAAAAACTGTGAGCAACCAGACTGAGTAGATGACTTCCAACCCTACTTACCCTATTACATGTTGCTGGTATTAAGCAAAATCCCCAGAAATTTGATACACTTTTCAAATTTAAAGAAAGCTTAAGAATCAACAGAGGTCAGACAGACATCCATTTTTAAAAGAGATATTCTTCTATTCCATTCTATGTAAACATTCTTATTAATTAATACAGAAAAATCAAAACAAGTTTGTCTTGTAGTCTGCCTTTAAGACTTAATATTTCATGAGTAGAAGTTGATAATAAACAGCTGAGCAGGAAGGGAAGAAATCTCTGAAAAAAATCTGTATTCAATGGAATGCAAGCAAATCCAGTGGTGAATTTCCTATCTAGTGAGTAGGTATGTTGAGACCAGACTCTGAAGTAAGGCTACCCACAGGAGGAAATTAAGACAGCTACTTGTATGAGGATTAGGGTGAGCACTGGTGAGACTGGCAACACATCCCCACACTTGCAAGTTAGTATATCAGCATTACTGATTTGAATTGTCAGTGTAAATCTCAATTTCCATTTCATGCATTCTGGCCACTCTCACAAATGCATGAGATTTTAGCAAGCATACTTTCCCTTTTAATCCTTCTTGCTTTTCTTCTCTTTTCGAATCTGTATTTTTGTGATGGATAGAGTTTCTAGCTTTATTTGCTTTGGAATGTGTTTCAAGAGACTTCAACTGAAAATAGACAGTTTTACAGTACTGAAAACCTGCTGAAGAAAGAAGGGTTAAGAGTAAAGCATCAGCACTGCATTCAGAGGACATGTTTGGGGTTAGAGGTTTCACAAGCCAATAATTTAAAGGAGTCAGAGTAAAGCATTGCTAAAAAATGTAGCGCAATAAAAACAAACTCTCCACTTTCCTTTTATGTACCTGAAAATCCATAACTTATTTTAAAACAATAACCAAACAAGAACAAAACCAAGTTATCAATAAACTGAAAGACTTACTGCTATTTTACAGCAATGCAGATATATTGCAAATACTGTATATGGTTCATTGGTGTCTTAGGCTTCTGTTGATTAAATAATCTCTTATATCCTCTATATCACCAATTGTCAACTGAACCCAGAAATTTAAAAAAAAACCCTTCTGTACGTAATACAGTCTTCTTTGTAGACTTATACAAGCTTTAAAAATAATATCTACAGTATTTTTATTTAATAAAAGGACTGCTTGAAAAATATTAATGCATAAAATATATCCAATTGTTTAGAAAGATTCTATTACTTACTTATTAAAGTTATGTGAAAAGAAGCTAGTCATCACACAGCTTTCTAATTCTCTAAATCTCTATTTATTCTGTTTTGGTTTTCAGGAGTAATCTTGACTATTTTGCAATGTCCAGGTCACTTACATGTAGCTAGAGCTTGTAACTACTCCTAATTAATTTTCTGCAAATGTAATCAAAAAGTTTAGCACTTTTATGAGTCATAATAAAAATAGCAAACATGTACAGCAAATAGCTTGGATTATATTTTTAGTTCTCTGCTCCACTCCACCCAAGCCTAAATCTCTTTCCTAAGGTCATTTTACACACCAGTAGTGAATAAAGACAGCTAAACAGGCAAAAATCTCTTCCTCCAAAAAAAAAATTACCAACTTCCATGACAATTTTATACCGGGAAGGAGCTGAATCAGGAACCATAATAAGCTGGTTTTAAAGCTGTGTTTCCTCAGCCAGCTCCTCAGCAAAAAATGATACAACACTTGATTTAACAATTGAATTGTTATTATTATTCTCTATGTGAAAACATGACCCATTTAAAAACTGAAACTTTGCTCTAACCAAGACTAGTCAGAAGGTGTTTTAGAAGGCATCAGATACTTGCATTTCTTTAATAACTGTTCTACATCAATTTAGCAACAACTTCCCTTCCTGACAGAACTGATCCACTCATTGGACAGACAAGAGTAAACAGCCTTAAACAAAATTATTCACACAACATGCACAAAATGTTTGTCACGCCCCTGCACAAAAATCTTTTACATAAGTTTTGCTACAACTACACCAACGGCCAATGGTATAACTAGGCCAGTGGTATCCTGGCATGCATTAGGAAGAGCATTCCCAGCAGGTCAAGGGAGATGATCCTGCCTCTCTACTCCACCCTAGTGAGGCTGGAGTGCCATGCCCATTTCTGGGCTCCTCAGTACAAGAGAGACATGGAGCTCCTGCAGCAGGTCCAGCAGAGGATGGCAAAGATCACTAAGGCACTGGAGGAGTACTTCTGTTCAGAGCAAAGTCTGAGGGAGCTGGGCCTGTTCAGCCTCCAGAAGAAGTGACTGAGGGAGGGGACCTTATCAATGTCTGTCTGAAGGGGTGCCAAGAGGATGGAGCCAGGCTCTGCTGGGTGCTGCCAAGCAACAGGACAGGAGGCAATGGACAGAAACTGATGCACAGAAAGTTCCATGTGAATGTGAGGGAGAACTTTAGTGCAGGTGACTGTGCACTGGAACAGGTTGCCCAGAGAGGCTGTGGAGTCTCCCTCATGGGAGATGTTCAGACACCCCCTGGACACAATCCTGTGCCATGTGCTCTAGGATGATCCTGCTTGAGCAGGAAGATGGTAGTCCCCTCCAACCTTATCCATTCTGGGATACAGACTGAACAATAATCAGAAAAAATGGTCACACTTTTTAATGTATGCTGAAACATACTTTACTTATATCCTCTCTGCTAAAATTAGAGCAGAGTAATTGAACACATTCATTTAAAGAGTGTTTGGAAGCATATAAACACACTATAGGTTACAGACCAGATACCTGTATTTGTATGGCTATTAATGAATAGTGCCTAGGAGAATACAACTGGAAATTTTTTGTGTGAAATCCTGCAAGATCCAGAGATGTGTTATTTAACAACAAATGTAATCCTTTTAGCTTTGACCTCCATGATAAAAAGTGGGGGAAAAAAAGAAGAAATGAACAAACCAAAACCCAGAACATATTTATAAGGATTCTTTTAAGAACTAATGCTACCCTCAATAAGAACCCTAGTAATTTAAATTAATGAACACAGTCCCAATATTTACTGTAGTAATATTTAATTGATTGCTTTATAAGCTTTTTCTTTCTTTAAAGGCAAAATTATGCCAGAAGTTACACCTTTGTATAAGATGTAAAACTATAAAATACTGCCCTCTTGTGATCTTCCCTAAAAATGTAGCTGATTATTAAAAGCAAGTTTTGGCAACTGTTGGCAGTATTAGGGTTAAGTGGGTTTATATATTCCTTTCACTCATGTATATATATTTATATAAATAAACCCCAATTGTTAAGTTATTAATGCTATCTTAAAATAAGTAATTGCATATGTGCTATTAAAAGCACTGAGGACACATCCTCTGCCAGCTCAATCCAGATTCTTGGTAAGGCATTCGCAGGACTGCAGTGGGCCTTAGAAAGCACATTGCCAGCTAAACACGGCTGCAGTGCACGATGCCAAACCCTAGAAGGGTAGGAAATACTTCTATTAACAGACAGACATTTTGCCCAGATAAGAAAGCAGGAGGCAGAGCAGTATTTCACTCAACAGAGGTATTTTAGAAGTAAATTTTCAACAGTCTGTTGCTGAAAGAGACCAAGTCTTGAGAACATTCATTCTTCTGAAAATTCGATGGGCCTGGAAAGTAGCATACACATTGATAAAGTCAGTGAAGTGCCAAACTCTGTGAGAAAATTCAAGTCCTTCCTCTAATTATTAGTTTTTCAGAAATTCTTCAGTACTGGAATGAAAGTTATCATTAACCTTAATTTTATTTAATTTTATTTTTAAGGTATTTGAGAAAAAAGGCTTGTAGGAGCATCCAGAATACTTTTCCAGAAAAAAACTAAACAACTAGCTATTTTAAGCATACAATTTCTTTGTTAAGTGGCAGAAACTAAAAACCAGGTGAAGAGCTATGGACAGAATGAAATTCCTGTGAACCTACACAGCTTACTAATGAAGGAGCAGCCCTAAGCTACAATTAAGAGTCTGCTGCAGGCACAAGAGGGCAGACTGATGCACATTATGGATCTTGCCAACAACAGGGGTCTCAACCTGCTACTTAACTTTCTGCTCATTGTCTTGGTCCTAGTGCTTGCATTTATCCTTGTGAAGCTGATGTGAACCTCTGCAAGGCTCTGCTTCCTTCTCAGATTTCACCCTGTGGGTTTTGCAATGATAATGTAGACACTTTAGACTACCTGAACATAAGTATGTGAAGTCTGCAGAGGCTGAAGTGTCTGACAGTTACAGAGAATGTGTTCACACCCCAGATTTATCAGAAAGCAATCCTAAGAGCTGTGCACAAGCTGTGCACCTGCCACCGAGTGAAGAAAGCACCTACAGCCTCACCAAGTACCCAAAAAAACCCAGGAATGCATTGGCAGCTACTGCAGCTTCTCGTTGCTACAGATGATTGTTATTTAAAGATCTACAAATTATTTTCAGCATTCAAGGAACATAATTTCTGCAAAAAGGGGACAGCAGAAATCAAATTTTTAAAATGGAATTTCTGCAGAACATATACTTAATGGGAAATGACAGCAAGAAGGCAGACCAAAATGCCAGCTTTGAGTTGACAGCATACATCAAATTACCTGAGGAGAGAAAAGCACAGATGCTGGAAATGGAAACAAAGATATCCCTGAAAAGCAGCTTGCAGTAGCAGAGATGGGGATAAGTAAAGGTCAAATATGAAAACATTATTATTATTTAGACTTTTTTTGACCACCTGTGCTTCACTGCAACACCTCAAAAGCCAGAAGCCTTATGTTAACCAGCATATCAAAAGAAGCACCTGTCAAAACAACTGAAAAACAAAGGGCCATTACCCAGGGTTATCATAACTCTGGCCAGGAGACCCTTAGCACCAGCACATACACCAGCAGTAGGCACAGCTGCACAAGCCCAAGATGCACTACAGCCTCAGAGAGAGGATTTACCACTTATGCACAGGTCAAGTGAGCAGTGTGGGAGTCCTGCAGCCGTATTTGACAGAGCACTTGTTACTTGCCAGTGCCATCATCAGTCCATAGCCTGTCCTCACCTCTAGGCACGCAGCAAAAACTCCTTACAGGACCTTCTTTTGTGGCACTTTACAGAGTGATGTACTTTTCCCACAGGCTCCTGGGAAGGAGAGTGACCAACAAAAGCACACTTCCGTTGGAATGATTTTCCAGAAGGTAGAGCTAAAAACACGAGAAGTGCTGGGAAAGGAGGGGACCAGAAGCAGATTTTTGTACATCACATTGGAGCCAGACAACTTTCTCTTAGCATCTCACTTTCCCAAGTGAAACACAGGAACCAACCACAAGAATCACCAAGTGTAAACCAAAAAATATATATTGTACAGTAAATTTATTGCCATAGATATGCATATTAACACACATGCATAAGAGGCAGATGTTGTTTTATGGATGGGGGAAGCCCCAGCTCCAGCTTCCTACTGCCAACAGCACATCCCTCATTCAGCACATATACTACTGAGTGCTGAGTGTATTACAGAGCTGATCTATTCATGTTCACACCCAGAACTTCCATATGATCACTATTGTTATTCAGTTATCTGCAGGAGACTCATCTAAACTGGATCTATGAACAGACTTTTCACAGGAAAAGGCAACATGCCCAGCAAACCTGAAAGCTTAAGGAAGTCCTGCCATTAGTAAGTATCCACATTCCACTCCATGCAACCTGCTCCAAAGCTGACAGAGCATTAGTGTGCTGATTTTATCTGGAATAAAGTAATTTTCTTCATGGTATAGTAGCTAGCATGAGACTATGGATTGGTGTAAGTACAAAGTGTAGCTACTACGAAGGAAATTGCCTCTGCCCCAGCCAAACCAGGACAATGGCCTAAAACAGCACAGATAATTAAAAGCTTTTTTCTCACCTGCTCTGAAATACGTGCAACAACCACTTGAAATGGCTTCTACACACTACATACCCATAGTTTTTTGAAGCTGATAGTTATAGAAGTATGAATTCCAATCTGTTTGCATTTAAAGCACAAAACTTTGCACAGCTACATCACAAAAAGCAATCATTTATTTTTATAATCTTGAAATACTCTGCTTTTAAAAAAATATGTAAATTTATGTACCAGAGATATATGTGGCAATGGTTACATAATTTTGTATTACTTAGGAGAATTCCTGTTGATGCTTGACATAGATGGTTCAAAGCACATTAAAACCACAGTAACAAACAGGAAACCCACTCTAGCCCAAAGCAGAATAAGAACAGTTGTCCCAACAAAATGGTTATTCACTGCTTGGGACTACTCAAAGCTTATTGTCTATATGACCTTCTCTATATTCAGAAGTTTCCCTAGATTAGGGAAACCACTATGACACCAGTTGGCCCAGACAAAACAATGAAGTCACCTATTCCTTTTTAATAAATTGAGGAAAATGAGCCTACTGCCACCAATGAGCATATATTTCCAGATCAAAAATTGCATACCAAGGAAGTCTGTGAGAAACTTTGCTGTCAGAGCATGGAGAAACAATCCCCAGATGCAATCCTAGTAGCCTCCTCTCAGCCAGCAATGAACATGACAGAATCCTCAACAAATGCTGAAATGCACTACTGAAACGGAAGCATTTTCCAGAGATGACATATAAAGCTGGCAAACTTACGAGCTAACCAGTGCCAAGGCTTTTTTTGCAATCAAGCACCATCCAAGTTTGGTTTCCGATCATTTGCTGCACTCCAGACTGAACCTACAAGCACCTTACAATGAACGGGGTCCCATTTGCTGGGCTACCAACTTCACAGCAAAAGGAACAGACCACCAAAGCTTAGTTATGGCTCACAGCAAAGGAGTTCACTCTGCTAGCTAAAAGTGAAAATCCCTCATGTTAAAAAGTTTCCTGTTCCTGAAAAGTATGGTTTCATCAAAATGTGATATAGGAAAATATTGACATTAATAATTTTAATTTTCTGATCTGACAGGATTGTAAAAAAAACCTTAGCTTTGATTTGACATTTAAGAATAAAATTCTATGTGGCAACAATGTTATTTGACGAATGTTATGACTTTTGTTTCAATTAAACTTTTACAGCTTTGTTTACCAATTTTTAGATATGCATGCAGTTTACTTTCTTCCTTGTCTGCTTTGCAACAAAAAGTGTTCTAATAACGCTAAACTTCTCACTGCATTAAAACTTAATTTCCAGCAATTTTTATATACATGGTATAATCAATCCAGTGTTCTCCTCATTAAAAAACCCCACTAAACCAGGTACATTAAAGGGAAAAGATGCACTTAAGTAATTTCTACCTATTATCTCTGCAATATTCTGACACAATTTAGCACACCATGCAGAAATCAAGATGCTCTGTACACTGGAATAAAGAGATTCATACTGTGATACTTGCAACACCAGACAAAGTTAATATGTAGATATGCAATCTTATAAAGCTCTCCTTCTTATTATATGATCTCCAACAATTTTAAAGGCATGCTTTCATTTTAAATCTAATTTTTGGACTAGCACACAGCATGTACCTACATGCATTCAAATAGGATTTATAATAGGATCAGACTTTAATTGCTTTTGCTTGAAAATTTTGAAATGCCATTGCTTGAAAACACAGAGTTTTTTAATTTGGATTTTTGTGGCCTCCAAGTTCAGTACATGGGAAATGTTGTGTATTGTCAGCAGGTTTTTTCTCTTAATACAGTCCTTATCACACATTTCATTATTCAAAGATCAGCTGTATATTGAAAACAATTAAACAAGTACATGGTGAAATATAAATTCTGCATGGAAACTGTTTTCATTAACACATTATTTTTTTGTTTCAGTGCATAAACTGAACTCCATACACTGAAGAACTTTTAAAATCTGTTCCTAGGAAATCTGTAGGAGAATGTTTATTTCCAAAAAGGATACATTAAATAACTCACATTAGCTAAGGAAACGAATTTTCAGATGCAACTCCAAGATGTTACATAATAACCATACACCAGGTTCTCCTTAGAGACTTATTTCTGAAATGTACAAACATCACACCCACAGCTGAAGGATGCACCTTCTCTACGAGGCATTCTGCTGTTCCACAGCACATTTAGCACATTTTCTGCAGTTGCAAACCTGACCACATCCTGAAGGACAATCACAATGCAGCTGCAGGCCTTCTACTCAACACTCTGAGCTTCCCTTATAATGCACAGGAAATTTTACTTTACAATCCATGGTTTACAATTGGAATGGAAAAGCCCCATGATAGGCATTATAATTTGGGGAGCAAAGTATAAGAAATACCACTGAGTTCGGTCAACTTCAACTACTAAGGAAGCAGAGAATCTTAAGCTTGAAAGTAATTAACCTTGGAACAGCTTTTGAGGGGTGTTACATTATACTTTCCATTAGTCTTTAGAGTAAACAAATAGAAACCTTCTCTGATTTTACAAAAGTTAATTCTGAATTAGCATTTTCTATGGTCAACTGTCTATACTAGTGTGTGAGGACATAAAAACTTATTTGTATTGTGTATTATTAAGCTGTTTTCTGGACCATCAGTCTTCAAAATCAACTCAGAAAATTGCTGCTGTCTATTCTTACTTCATTAGTGATAGTCTGGAAGAAGGGGAGACTACAGAGTTCAGCTATCTTAAAGATGCACAAAACTGCCCTAGATTAACAGTTAGAAGTAAAGTTTGTTGTATTCTCTGTTCATGGCAATAGTAGCTTTAAAGAAAAATAATGATAAACTGGTTTTTTTCAGTCCTAGAAAAACCACTACATTTCCATCAGGATATATACATATTAAAAGCAAAAACACAAAAGTAATCCTTAAAGGAAAAGAATAATTAAAAAATATACATAGAGCTGTGGGTTTTGCCCTTTTTATAAATCATCAGCTTCCTCTTATGCCTTCTACTCTATCTCTTAGATATATATTTCACTTGGGATTGCAGTTTTCTTGGTTTCTCAGAAATAATAAAATACCAGTTCCCAGGTACATGTGATCTCTAAAAAAAGACCACAGCAGAATGATGCTGAGGTTTCTTTAAAAGACAGGTGTCAAGACAGGAAGAATCATTCTCATTTTTTCATTGCTTCTGGCATCTCTCCTCCTTACAGGTGTAACCTCTGTCAGAAAGACGGGAGGGCAAGGGATGCTTTTAAGAGCCCAAAGGCCCACTGCTCTTGCACACACTTTAACCTTCACTGGGTCCTACTTCACAACCACACCTCACTTGAGGACACAGAACAGATCCCATTTCAAGGCCAAGCAATATGACTCCAGATCATGCCAATGGAAGCACTTGCTAAGGGCATAAGGAATTTCCTCCACAGAAATGCAGAAGTTACAGGTGAAAAAAAAAAGCAAAACAAAAAAATCCCAACAAAACCCAAAAAACCAACCAAACAAACACCCACAAAAAAACCACTCCATAAAACAAAACAATCCAGTTTTAGGCAAAATGTCAAATCTCAAAAACCTGGAAAGGTGCAGCACTGTTTGTGAATTGAAGCCAAAGAAAAATAATGCTTGTGTTCCCCCTGCTGGCTCTGTCCTCCAAATACAGCTCAGTAGCAATGCCTGCATGGATGAAAGCTTTTGAATAACTGTAATAACACATACAGGGCTTCACCTGTTTCAAACATGTAACTTTGCCTTCATATGTACTTAAACATGATCAGAGGGAGAAAGCACTTGTGACACCTGAAGGACAAGAGCTGGGAGTTCTTTTGATCTAAACAAAAATAAATTTCTAAAACACCCATCCTAAACAAAGTGCCTTTAAAGGCACATATAGGATGATGAAGAGACCTATGCCTAATTAAGTAAATAAGTAAATAAAACTTGTGAAACACCATCTGGAGTACTGCATACAGGTCTGGTATCCCCAGCATAAAGAAGAATGTGGAACTGTTGGAGCAAGTCCAAAGGAGGTCACAAAATTGGTAAGAGGACTGGAGCACTTCCCCTGTGAAAACACGCTGAGGAAGGTGGGGCTGCTCAGCCTGGAGAAGAGAAGGCTGAGTGGAAATCTCATAGCAACCATGCAGTATCTGAAGGGGTCCTACTGGAGTTTCTTCACAGGAACTGCAGTGAGAGGATATGGAGTAATGGGTGGAAACTGAAAAAGAGGAAATTTAACGCTGAATATTAGGAAGAAATTCTTTGCTGTGAGGGTGGTAAGACACAGAAACAGATTGCTCAGGGAAGTTGTGGATGCCCCAGCCCTGGCAGCGGATGCCCCAGTCCAACACTAGGCTGGATAAGGCTTTGAGCCACCTGGTCTAGTGGGAGGTGTCCCTGCCCATGGCAGAGGGGGGTGGAATTAAATGATCTTTAAGGCCCCTTCCAACCCTTAACATTATGTCATTCAGTATATTTAAATGCAGGCACAGTAACCTGATCACAAATCTCACAGACAGCACTACTGGTGGCTGCAGTCAGCTACACATCTCAGGTGTTTGGGAAGACCTGAATGAATGGATAGACCAAGCTCCCTGCAGTTGCTTCCCAAACCCTTTGTGTGCTCCTCAATGCCACCAGCAGGTGCCACCTGCCCGAGTCCAGCTGGCAGTGCCCTGGACCCAGCCTCAGCACTGAGCCCATCTCTGTCACTTCAGTTCTGAGAGGACCCCATCGGCCTCTGCTCCCTACCTGGGGAATTTATCAGCATCAGAATCTTTGAAGTGCTTAGAGAAAGGTGAGGGCTTCTGCAGCAATAAAGGGTGGCTAGCTGTAACAGTGACAGGTTTTTAGACAAACCCTTAGAGATTACTATTAGTTTGGCCATATTAATTGGCTTCAATTTTCTTCAGCTAAAAAAGAAAAAAACTCCACCCCCTTAAAAAACTCAAAACACCACCAAAAACCAAAATTAGACCACCATTAAGAGCAAAACTGGATGTTAACAATCTCTAAACTTGTTATTCTTTCCATCAGTACACAACAAAAGGAGTAACAACACTGAGCACAACTCTTTCTAAATTACATTTGTGTACTACAGGCTGAAGAAAACAGGAAATCTGAACATACTGCTAGATTATCTCTGTTGAGCTAATATCCTAGTCTAACCCTAAAATGCCTTTCAGAGAAATTTATATATTATAAACTGGGATTTTTTTGTCAAGCCAAGCCAAACTTACTACACAGGTAAACATGAACATGTAGATTTTAAATACTGCCTTCCTTCACAAGCTGTACTTCCCCATTAGGGGAAGAGCTGGAAACCAAGACTGTGAATTGCAATGTTAGAAAGGGTTGCCTATATCTTAAAACCATGTGCTTGATAATATTGATATAAAAATATTTCAAGCATGATAGATCAACCACACATACTTATTTAAATAAACCAGATTTGTTGGCTACTGTTAGTTGATTTTTATTAGTTAAAAAATAAGCAGTAGTACCAAACTGAATTCTGTTTTTAAGTGCTAGGCAAAAGAGATTGAATTTTTGTTCACCCTTGCACGACACAAGTCATTCTTATTTTGCTGAATGCATAAATGCAGCCTCTGTAATCCCTTTCTGATAAAAATACCACGTTTCCCCCACTATACAGTTACTCTAAAACTACTAAAAAGGCTACTTGGTGGACTTCTTCCTGTGCCCAGCTTCACATGAAGACATTGGTGCCATGCAGACAGGTGCAATGAATCAGAGTAAACTGTAAGTAGGCAGTAGAAATAAAAGAAAACCCAACAAACAACTAATACTGAGAAACAAGCAGCAACAGCCCCAACCAAAGCTTAAAAATACCATCAGCTGGTTAGCAGGACCTGCTCCCTTTCCTGTTTCATTAAGAACTGCCAGTTATTCCTCAGGTATAACCCAGGATGCCACATGATGGCAGCAAACACCAAGCTCTGCCCTTACCTGCACGGGCTGGTCCCCTGCTGCTCTGAAGCCTTCGAGGGGCTGCATGTGCCATGCAGGCACGCCGTAGGGCTCCTCGGCAGGCCTGCAGTCCAGGGGATTTGCCCGCAGCTGCTCCTTGAGCCACATCTGAGTCCTGACTGCCGGCTGTATGGGAGCGCCGCTCACAGCCTGCTGCCCCAGGGCCGCGTATCTCTGCCCGAAGGCCTCGCAGCCGCCTGCCGCAGGCTTGCTTTCGGGTAAGGCACTGTAGGTCAGGTCTAAGGCGTGTCTCCTACTTGGGGAATCCGAAACAAAGTCGTCTTTGCTGCACGTTTCAAATTTGTACTTGCAGTCCAGTAGAGAAGATCGTTTTTTCCCCATTTCTTTGTCCTCAATCTTTAGCAACTCCATGCTGTCATGCAAACAACTTGGCCCATTTGTCCTTAATTGAGGTGGCACAGCTTTGTCCGTGCCAGCCCTGTATTCCACCGAATGGCTACTTCCATCTTGGCTGAAATTATTTGGTGAGCTGAGTTTAGACAAGGAGGACCATTTTCTTACAGGTCTTGCATCTTTCATGTCAAGAGAATTGTCCAGGGCTCCCTGATTTCTGCCTCCTCCTGACCGTACAAAGCTTGTACTCCATTTTGAGCCATCAGACTTGAAAGCTTCCCTGTGTTTGGAAAGTGAAGAGCTGGCACCAGACAGCATCACATGGGCAGTGGGAATAGAAACCAGTGATCGGCTGGGCTTAAATGATGATGTACCACTTGAAGTTGAATGATCTGTGAAGAGAAATTTATCATGTAAGTAAGTGCAACATAGTGCTCATTAACACTAGTTCAGATAGGACAAAATATCAAATTCAAGGTGAAAAGCAAAAATAGAAGGAAAGAGGTTTCTTGACAAAATAGAGCCTTCTAGATCATTCTAAACCATGAGAATAGAAACTAATTAAAGTGTGAGATTTTCAAGTTTATTTTGCTCAGGTGTCATGATAACAAAAATAAAAGCTCACTAATCATAGGCAACTGAAGCTTCAGATAGAATTCTCAGCCTGTGAGCCAAAGAAACCATTGCCAGCTTTAAGGTGGCAGGATGGATTTCTCCCCCACTCCACACATACTAAGGAGCTTCTATATCACTAACAGTACAGGTGCTCAGCAGCCCCAAGACTCGTTCTCCTTCCATCACCCCATCACCCCTCTTCTCATTTTTTGAAGGCAGAAAAATTCAATAAATGCATTTGGTTAAATGGCAGTGCTGTAGACAAGCCAGTTTAATAATGGTCACTTGGACAGAGTTATCCATTCTGGATCTCACCAGTTTCCAAATATGCTTCCTGTGCTGTGTTTGGCTGGGAAAGAGTTAATTTCCTCTACAGTACCTGGTATGGGGCTATGTTTTGGATTTGTTCTGGAGACTGTGTTGGTGATTTAGGGATATTTTGGCGCCTGCTAAGCACTCCTTACACAATCAAGGCTTTTCCTGCTTCTCACCCACCAATGAAGAGGCTGCTGGTACACAGGGAGCTGGGAGGGGACGCAGCTGGAAGAGCTGACCCCAAGTGACCAAATGGATATTCTGTATTCTATGGCACCATGCTCAGCAATAAAACTGGGGGAAGGCTGGTTTGGGGGGCTGCTGCTCAGGGAACAGACAGCTGGTGGTGAACAATTGTTTTAATTTGCAGCATTTCTTTCTTGTTACTTTTCTAACAATATTTTTCTTCAGTAAAAGACTCTCAGGGAAAGCAGGGATGGAAATGCCCAGAAGAGAGAAATGCATCTCCTCTTGTACAGGCAACTCCTTAGCTTGAGGCTGCTGGCTTTGTAACATTCAAGACAACTAACCTTTGTACTGAACCTTACGCAGAAGCTGAATCTGACACAGCACAAAGTCAGTCCAGCAAAGGCAGCTGTCCCAGGCCTTTTCATATCCAAAAAAATAAGAGTGTATTAGGGTTCAAAAAGAACTGACCTATGTTTTAGGCTATACAGATTTCTAGGAGTAGAAATATTACATCTGCAAGAGAAGGGTAAAAGAAACCCTGTATATATGTATCTGTAAAACTTAAAATAGTAAAAAATATATAATAGTATTTAATATAGCATTTTCCATCTAAAATGCTGACTTAATGTTAGACATACATGGTTTTAAAACTGAAATTAAAACCAATAATAATTAGAAATACATTATCTCCTTCATTTATTAGATTACAAACTTATTAATATGTGGTAGATTTTTATTTTTCCTTCTTCTAAATTTAATTTTAAAATAATTAATTTTGAGTTAAGATTTAAACATCTTCACTTCCAATTCTAAACTCTTCAAGCAGATTTGAACTTAGAATGCCACTTATATCCAAGTACAGCTAATGGATGTCTCCAATAATTTGTCTCAAAGAGAAACACAGTAATTTTGGCTTCAAGTTGTCCTAATTAGTCTTCCCATTAACGCTCACTGAAACATATGAGAAAATTCACACTTTTTCTTAGAGCATATTGCTCAAGTCTGCCTTGCCTTCAGGCTCAGCTGGAAAGAGAACCAGTCTGCCCTTGGAAATACCTCACAACACAAAAAGCAGGAAATTCATAGATTTCATTGAAAATAAGAGAGAATGCAGAAAGCATCATGAAACTTAAGAGATATTATTATTTCTTCTTTAGTCACAGGAATAAGCTCCATCTGGCCAAATCCTGTCAAAGACAACTTTATCCAAGCAGCAGGTTTTTCCCTTGCATACAGGTGGGGGTATGCAAATGCCAGTTCAGACCTGAAAGCACTCTCTCCTTGGGATTATTTGGGGTTTATTTCACTGATCTGGCATTTATTTGAAGATTACAAACACTCTGAAACACGACTTGTGTGTCTCCAGAGTCTTTCAAAGCTTAAAACTGCTCTCTTTAATGAAAGTCAAAAGAGACATGGGGATAAAAAAAGTAGCTAAATGCTACTGGTTTTCCTTTCAGCAGAAATAAGATTATATGACAACTTTTTCTTTTCAATTATCCTCATAACTTTTCCTGGTGTCCACCACAAAACTCCCTGGAGTACTTTTCTAGCAGGCATGACATTTTAATACCTGATCCAGTACTTCCAGAGCCACATAAATAAGAGAATTCAAAGTACACTATTTTAAAACCGCATTACAAGATTTCTACCATATAATAACAGCAGATGGAATAAAAAAATTAAGAACATTTCATATGGCTTTCTTACCATCTTGTGTTACACTTCTGAAATATCTAATTACTGCTTATCTGGCATAGTAAATTATGTAACAGAACCAATTTTGGTGTTAATAAAAAACTAATCACAAAGAGAGAGCACAGCAGGCACTTTCTTCTGAAAGAGGGGTAGAAGAAACTCCTCAATATAAAGTTAATAAACACCTACACATTTGTATTTTCTTGTGCTATGCTTTTTAAATTACTGGAAGAAAAACCTCTGAAGTAATTTCTCAGGCCAGACACACCACCCTCACACAGCTACTTAAAATCTTTATCTGTCACCCAAAAGTCAGTCAAAACACACAAGTCAGAAAAGGTTCACTGTAACCCTCAACAACTTCTTAAGCTGCAAAATTATACCAGTGCTATGAGAAGTCCCATATAAGATACACCTCTGACAAATTCTTCACTATTTCAGACAAGATATTATCATACAATAGTAGGGTAATCAGCTAATACAGTTACTCAATATTAATCAAAATCAAAATGTATCTGATACATGTGTTTATGGGATGCGTGTGTATCTAATGCTGCTGAAAAGCAGTGAACCTTCCTTGTGTGAAGGACTTTGAAATTTGATATTTTATCCAGGGTATAATTAGAATGCCCTGATCATGGAGAAAAACACCAGTATTAAAAGCAGCTGACCTTCTCTTCCTGTCCTTCCCTCCCACTTACCTCCCCAAAACACTGACAGAGTTTACCCCAATCCAGGAAAATAAATGGAATTATTCTTACTAACTGAGCAGAAGATAAACAGGGGAAGTCAAGCCTCCATTATACAAATTGAAGGTCTTGAATCTGCCTGTGGTTTAGTGAACAAAAGCTGTGACATTTATTATAGGACCTCAGTTCCTCTGAACTATTCTCTAGCTCTGCATGGACCCCAGCAACAGGTCACAAACAATTCCAGCATCCAGCATAGCACTGAAGGAGCCTTGGGTCTTCCATCTACCATGCAGGCATGTGGGTGCTTCTCATAAATCTCCAACAGAGCTGTCTAACTCTCACACAACAGAAGTGTCCAACTCTCCTGGGAGTTGGGTGAAAGACAAAGACATTGGGATGATGTGCCACTACAGTAGTATTGATGCTACATGTGTGTTCCTCGCTGCCTACCTACTCACAAACTGGACAAGCTTCAATGCAACAGAGATAATCAGATGAGCCAAATGAGACATTTCAAAGTGGCCAGGCAGGAGGCCAGTTCTTGTAAAAAGCCCTAAGCAGACTGACTCATCATCCTCTGGAAGCAAAAGCATGCCTTTCCAGGGTGCAGCAGCACTCACAGGAACGGTTTGGGCTTGGTTGCTTTGTTGGGGTTTTTTGGGGGGTTTTTTTGGTACTGTCTAGAATTCTTCATCATTCTTTTTACAGGCCTTTTTCATATTACTTCACATTTACTATGTCAAAATATGAGGTGAATGAAGGAAGGAATCTCTGCAAATAACTCTCTTCCAAAGAATAAATAAGAACATGCGTCACAGAAAGCTGTGGCAGAAAACCAGGGAACCGTTCAGACATTTAACAAGTTCGGCATGAGAAAGAACTCTATGAACAAAAAATGTTTAGGAATTTTAAGTCTGAAGAGCAAGGAACTAATATAAAAGAATAATTAACAAAAAAACTTACTAGAGGAAAAATGTAATACTAACTAAAGTTAATTTAAAATAATATTAAAATGCTAAAAGACTTACTGCCAGAAAAATGTCTATGCCTTCAAAGCAGAAAAAGTCATGTGGTGTTTAGAAGCAAGTCCAATTAATGTCAATTTGAAAAAGAAGGAAGTTCACTGCCTTCCACCATCACCATCACTGTACTGCCAGTATCAATCAGAATTCTTTTACATAAGATGTGGGCTGCAAACTCCAAGTCAGTTCTACTTTGTTTCACATTAATTGTATGGGATTTTCTGTAACCTACTGTCTTGCATACCAAAGGAATGCAAGTTGTACTTAAAAACTCACTAGTTTTAAAAGATGAAGGAATTGAAAAGCTATGTAATTCACAAATAATTTGAACAGTACAATGCTGAATAATATGAATGTGAACTTAGAAGTTGAGATGGGATTTTCAAAAACTGAAGTAATTTTGTTGCTTTTAGGACTTTGTTTCAGATGAAATACTGGTAAAGCTACTGTCCCTCAGCAATGTTATTATGGAGAAATGGAAAAAGGAATAAATGGCAGGACAGCCTCACAGGCCTCCTACAATGCACACATTTTCAAAAATACTTCAGGGCAATTTTAAAGGATTTTTAGTAAGTACAGCAAAAAGCCATGCTGGAAAGAGTAAAAGCTGCACTCACAAATATCAGGATGGCATCCACACTTATGCAAGGAAAGAACTGCAGAGGTAACACTGAGTTCCAGCAAACAGCTTCTTAGACATCCTTACAAACAAAGGGAATGCTATGTACAAATGAACATACTTGAACAGAAACTTCCTTGACATATCCCATCTAATGTATTAAGACCTGGCCATTTGGTGTCCATCTTCCTTATCCTCCTCCTCCTCTACGGCTAATGAATTTGCTTTTCCCCCAGTTGTGACTTCTCATTCTTTTCCATGCCCTTGAGGCAAACACACCTTCTCCCTTGTTTGACAGAGAGGTGATAGGGTAGCAACCATCATTCTCAGAGTAAGTAATGAGGACAACACTCTCAATTTGCAAACAATACAAAAAAAGGGCGAGAGAGAAACAAGTATGTTCTAAAATTTATTAAAGCTTAACAAGGAAACTCTCACTGAATGAGAGAAAATTATACCTCCTCACTGAGCAAATGAACAATACTGACTCAAAGAAAATAACTTGTACTTCACTATTTTCACATTATTCACATCCTGTTTTCATCTTACCATGTAAAAGGTTGCCTTGCTTCACTTAGATTTACCTGAAAACACTATTTTCCCTAGCACACAGTACTGACAAGGAATGTGCCTTAAAGGAGGTACTACTTTGTATTAAGCTGTAGTATTTCTGGTACTGAAATACTCTTTCACAAATCCGCTCTTTGATCAAGTCTCATTAGGGCACAGCCAACACTCACCAGCTTTGATTTATTTAAAGAGTGTTGTCCCATGCTTGAGAGGTCATCCCTGTACCTTAACATCAGATTCCCACCACGCCTTCCGCGATAGCAGACCTGGCAAAAACCTCATTAGCAAAGTTCTAAAGATTCTAGCAGCAAGAACACACAACTAAGTAACACAGTGGGCCACACCTTCATATGATCTCACCTTAGCACTACAAATCAATCTTTGCATTCCACATCCCATTTCAAGAGCCAAAGCTCTTAATTCCATCACTTAATTTAGATGACAAGAGGCAATCTGAGCATCTTCCCAGAGAGATGCACAGGGGTGATTAAAACAAAATCAGCACCCAAATGAAGCACACAGATATAACATTTGCTTTTCTCATCCTACATGATCAGTTAAAAAGACACTACACAGGAGACAAGCTCTGTAGAAAGTGTCAGTTTACTCTTATGTGCCACTGCAGTCAGATTTGAGGTCAAAGTTCTCAGTACTAACTGACATTAAAATACATTTGGTAGAATGACCTGTCATCCAAAACACTCCTCATTAAAAGTTAATATACATTTCCCTGACTTACATAGCTGGTTTGGGTTTCGATTTTTTTTTTTGTGCAAGAAAATACTGAGTAAAATGATCCACATGCTGCTTTAAAATAAACTTCTTTAAGCTAGCTGTTTGGCAGTACCAATTATAAGACTCAATAAAATTTTACATATGTTCCAACAAACAAAGCTTAACAAAAACTTCTAACAACAGTTTGTGTTTTGCAAAGGTTGACTTCAGGGAGACTGTACCAAGGCAGCGCAGCAGTTTTTGATAAGGGAAAACAAATACAAACTCCACAAACAAACAGAAAAAGGCAAGTGCATGTGAATGGTACAGTAAACCTGAGGTCGTAACACTCACTAGGTATATATATGCAGAGAGTAAAAGGCAAACCCCTAAGCCCCCAACATAACAGATACACACCAAGTAGATCTGTCCTGCCCAAGGGATCTAGCAGAACTGGTATTTCAGGACACACACACAAAAAAAAAAAAGTACTGCCTATTAATATTTCTGTGAACTGCCAATTTACCCAGCAATATCTAGGCTAATAATACTCAGCTGGGGAATCCACAACTCCAAAAGAGAAGCGTCTTCAAAAAAATTTAGTAACTTCTACTCTTGAGCCAGATCTGGGTCAACTTAGCTCACTTAAATGAAACCCAGATTCAGAAGATGATATAACAGGGGACTGTAAAGGAAAGTAGCAGTGTATAGAGGTGAGATGCTGCCACTCCAAAATGAAGTGAGGCATTGGTTCTGAGCAACAAGGGCAGCTCTGGCGAACAGGCACACATTTCAAAAAGCAGCAGGCAAAATTTGTTTTACAGGAAAATATTATTCAGCAGAGAAAAATAAATTACGCCAAAGTCAACCATTGCAAGATTCTATTCTTGTTTTCCCTACCCTACTCAATTATTCCAAATGCCAATGTTAGAGAATTAAAATGAATCTTAGATTCATTAAAAGAAAAGTGACAAAATGCAATACCACGGGATATTTAAGTGAAGCAGAAAATATTTCACAGATTTTATCTGAGCAAATAGTCTGAAGCAAACAGCAGGTAAGCCCAAGAGTAAATTTTCACTCCATATCAGTCACTGAAAACAAGTTATTTATGACTGCTTAGGTGAGAAAACTGAGCATGTTAAGATAGAAGTATGTCTTAAAAGAATGAACTTGTTTTACCAGAGTACAATAAAACTTTTGATTTATTCAACCAAGGATATCACAAACCTAAAGCCAAATATAATAGGAATTTCTAGAAATACAAGAGAATAAAGGATTCTCTGAGCAACCATTTTCAAAAAGCTAAACTTTCCCAGCAGTAAGTGACACACACACAAAGAAACATCCCATCATCAATGTGTTCTCTTGATGTGCCTCTCTGCACTAAGCTTCAGCTTTGGTGCTATTTTGCTGCCATACATGTATAGCACTTGAGAGAGAGCTGTGCTACAGATGTTCACAGGCCACTGTGTGAGCACATGCGAGTTGCATGCAGCTGGCCACCAAAAAACAGTAAAAAATATTATGCATGCAATGTGGATGCTCTATGCAAAAGAGCACAAACCAAGCGAAATTTGAATCCCCCAGCATCTATCTTCTCCAGCCATCTAAGAGCTATTTTTAAGAAAGTTATATAACTAAGTAGAACAATTTTTAGATTAACGGGTTCTATTTTCACCCCCCCAGATAAGAGGATAAAGCAATATTCCAGAACAGCAGTCACGTAAACAGCCAACTTGATTTCATTGAAACAGAAGCATGAGTGAAAACCTATACTGCCAGGGGGAGTTTCTTTTGTAGTGAGCTGTCTCATTTTTTTAGAAGTCTAGATCTTAACTTGCATTTGCCCTTTTATGAAGGCCATCTACAGCTTCCAATTCCATTTTCCAACAACAAGCACTTAACAGTGAAGACGTAAAGAAATCAAATATCCCCCTAGGACCTTCTTTAAAAGTAATGGCTAAAGGGGAAAAAACACTGTGGATGCCACACTATATCTGTTCTCCTTCCATTCTATATCTGCAAGATACCCATGCCACAAATACCATCTACTTCAACAGCCATCAGGTACCCCCTCTTGCTGGCATTATTTTTTCATCCTCAGCTGGGGATGACTCAAAAAAACTCCCATCAGAACAGAAATCCACCACCGCTATCCAGAGGGGGATAATTCTAGGTATTTTTGTTCTCTGCAAGAGAACACCCAGTACCAGGTACATACCTACTCTTTCCTATACCAAGACAGGTGCAATTCATTCTCAGTCTCCACAGGCCACTTGTTTGTATAATTCCAACTATCAAACTTGGCTCTGACACCATCTCCTCCAACAACGTTCCCAGATTAGCTAGGCTGATACCTGTATGCAGCAAAACTACCTCACCTAAGACATCAAGTGCAAAGGATGTGCAAGTGAAGACAAACTCACCTGAGGAGAGTTACGAGACACCCTCTAACACAAGGGACCAGAGCAAAACCTGAGGGCTCCCAGAGAGCACTATCATTCCAGAGAGTTAAAACTCTGTGGCTGACCCACATTTTCTTCATAACTACAGGTAGAAACAGAGCCCTCAATTCAATGTCAAGTAACTTTAGAAGGTTACATCCCACTTTTAAGGAGACTGGAGTTTCTGGCTAGGTTTTTGAGATAATTATCCATTACTGACATTTTAATCCCTCTTTCTACTAAGACTTTGTATTGAAATAATTAAAAATTAATTAAATATTAAAATATTTAGAGTCAACTGGTACCTGTTATCCTCACCACAGAGCAGTGGATCTCTTGGTTCACGGCCCACCAGGAATAGCTCTTAAAAGGACCAGCATCCTTCAGTTTTATGCCAGGCCACACAAGAGAGAACACACCTTCATTTTCTTTCATTTTCATTTTCTTTCCCAGCCTCACACTTCAGCTTTATTTCCTCCACTGATCTCCCTCAGCTGAGCTTTGCACAGTAGTCACCCTCCTAGTTTACATCTGTATTCTCACTGTGGGAGCCCCAGCCCAAACCCATAATCACAGAACAGAATCATTTAGGTTGGAAAAGACCTTCAGGATCATTAAGTCCAACTATTAACCCAGCACTACCAAGTCCCACACTAAAACCATGGCCTCAAGCACCATATCTACATGTTATCTTCTGAAAACCTCCATGGATAGTGACTCAACCACTTCCCTGGGCAGCCAGTTCCAATATCTGACAGCCCTTTAATTGGTAACTCTTCCAAGTATCACAGAGAGTTCAGTACAACCAGAGCACATGTACAGTACTCGGATGGAAAAAGGAATCCTTTCACAGACAGCAGCAGGTGCTGGGAGCAGCCCCAGCAGCGAGGCTGCCATGGGTGCGGCAGTGAGGCAGGAGGACACTGCTTGTGCCTCTCCCTGCTTCACAGCAGGGCTGTCCCTGCCTGACTCCCTCCTCCTGCCGCAGACCAAGGTCAGCCCAGGTCGCCAAGCACATCCAGCCTGCCCTGCTGCAGCACTGCACCTCCTGGAAGCACTTCATGGGCCACAAGCCATTCACTTAATACACTTTGGGAAGGCCTGTGTCAAGCAGGAATCCCTTCCAAGGGCCAGAAGCCATCCCCAGCAACACCAGAAGTTCAACGGGTGCTTCCAGAGTAACTTAACTCACTGGGGAAGTCTCTCTCCTTGATGCTGATCCCCAAACGGTAAAAGAGATGGTAACATGTTAAGAGTAGCAAATATTCAACTGGAGTAGGTCTCTTGCAGACCCAGCAGTCTACTTAATTACTTACTAAGATTCAGGGAAAACCACAATAAGAAATTTGGCAAATTTAAATAAGAAACTAGAGGGGGAAAAAAAAGAAAAATGTTACTAAAACCCTGTAAAGTAAAAACAGAAAGAAGTAAAATACACTGTTACAGAAGTAGCTTTAGCATTCTATTTTCTAACTTTTATATTCCTAGCCTTGCTACTCTACCCTTCATTTACCACACATTAATCCCACCTTCCCTTAAAGTTTCTTAGACACATCAGGGCTTTGATAACAAATTACCAGCCTACTCCACATGTAGGTCACCATCTGGAACTCAGCTCAGGTCACAGAGGATTAACTTTAAATTGGATTGTAGCACAGCTCTATATCCTACAAAAGAAGCCACATCTCATACTTCAAAAATTAAATATCATTATCTGTATTTTCCAAATGAAGAACAGGAGACAAACTCTTACAACAATTAGACTCATGTCACTTATAAACTTTACCTGCTTCCTCCCACTGCCCTTTACACTGAGTGGTAGTGGCTACACTGGTTACATTTTTAAATTTCACAAATTCAAGCAAAACAAAGTAGTAATAAACTTAGGGGAAAGGAGTGTAAGATTCATCTGGAACTCCCAGCATTTTCTTATAGCAAGATTCCCCTTACTAACAGAAACATTTCTTAAAGCAATAGTGGCAACAAGAAGATATGGAAGGGTTTCTGCATTCCATCCCACAAAACTGATTACAATATAATAAACAGATGTGGAAAACCCTTTGCTTTTGTGCACCATTTGGCTTCCAATGTTTTGACTCCAGCTTTTAACATTCTATTTCTCAGGCACACCTGTGGAGCCATGGTACTAAGACTACTAGTAGCAGAGAGTTGTTCCAATTCTAATACAGAATTTACCTACAGCAGAAAACAAAGGAGAGGGATTCACAGTTCTGTACTGCCCATAAACAACTCCTCCTCCAGGACTCCCGACCTTCATATACCCTGAGAATTCAATTTTAGGTGTTTTTTGGAGGACAGTTTGAGCAAAAGTAAATGCTACAAAGGTGATATTAGGAGTGTTAATTCTGAGGATGTATTTAGAACCAAATCTCACACTCTTTGGAGGATTTCTGTACTTTAAAAACAAGCCTCCACTCCAGAAGGGAACTATTACTCCCTTATATGTCCATCCACAAAGAAGCCATGAAATATCATTTTAAAGGTTGGAGGAAAAACAAACCCAAACTTAATGCATGCATTAATTCTTAAGAGTGTGATTTCACTGCAAGTAGTCTGTCTGTAACAAAAAGACAGTTCTATACTATTAAAATGAATCTGTATGTCATATTTTTTAGATGTATCCTGAAAACTAAGGGCCATTTTTTTCCATTGACAAGACTGGTTGAAAGATCTGATTTTAATTATAACCAATGCTTAAATAAACTGATAGTGAATCAGGAGAGAAACACATAATGACCAGTAGAGTTTTTATTACAGCTTTTCCTGCTGAAGAGATTTAGCCTTGTAAATAATTTCTAAAATAAAATTTTTAAAAATTAACAGCAGTTTAGAGCTTCTCCATTCTTTCACTGGCAATCCATTTCTAAAGCTGCTTTTTCCCCCCCACTTCCTATGCCAAAAGAGTTTAGTGCCCTGACATTACAACGACTTGGAAAATTTTATGATCAGCACACTAATTAAATGAAAGCAATAAATTCAACTAAATCATAAAAGCAAGAAAATATAAGTAATTAATTATGAAAAATGCTTTAACAGAATGTTTCTCATCCTGAAAGAAGTTCCTTTGCCAAATCATATATATGTCAAGCACCATTTGGTCCATTGAATTCATCCTCCCTGGAATGAAACACACTTGCTACAAATTATATCAGCAGTCCCAGATTAAAAGACTTGATCTACTGTAGAAAACAGAACTCTACCCCAACTACAATTTGCATATTTGAGATGATTTCTGTAGTCATTTAAGATAAAACATGCTAAAGCATTCAAAACAAAAAGAAGATGCCATACACACACACACAAAAAAGAAGTCCTTCCTTGGTGCAGTTGGGGATTTGATCACCTTAATTTTACAAATCAATCTGGCATCTCAATTCCCAACAGTGAGGTTTACCTGGCACCTGAATGGGGATGTTGGTTCACTGCCAACACGCCTCCCTGAGTGCCCCGGAATCTCCAGCACCACTGAACACAGCCCATCACTCTTACACACAGCATATCACATGACATGAAAACTGCAGCTATTTAAGTGCTACTACCTGTACTGCTACCCAGTTTTAGACTTTATTTAAACAGAAGAGTGGTTCACTGTTTACAGACAACTAACAAGCCTGAATACAAACAATCTGAATTACATTTTCCTTCAATGGGTTTAGTGATCACGTCTCTCTGCTCCCCAGGAGTACTTGAAGACAGATTTTTTATGCCCTTTTTGTCTTCTGTGATGAGTACAATTAAAAGTACAGAACAAGAGGTGGGAGAGAAGAAAATGTTTCTATTGCTGCCTTTGATAATGGAAAGAATTTAGTGTTTACAGATTTATTTCCAGTTGTTGGCTCACACATTTGGATATTTATAGTACTTATCACTATGGCATCCAAGCACATTAGCAGGGCTCTGATCCCCACAAAGAAAACAAAACAAAACAAAACAAAACAAAACTGTTTCTTCTCTGCTCTCCACCTGTTAAGAAACACCTCAGTTAAGGTGGGGAAGCACGGCATGTTCCAGAAATTAGAGAATTCTTTTCAAAAGGTAGACTCCATTTCAGACCTTATTTTTTGATCAGAACAAGCAGGGATCAAAGCCTATCATAAAAGTTGGTGTGGTAGACCTGAGACCTGATCTCTGGCTCTCAAAGTCAGTTCCATAACCACTAGCTAAGAAAGTGTGAATTGCATACTTACAGAAAGCATTTAAATACAAAAAAAAATTAAATCTGTCTAATTATGTTAATAAGTGAAGTCATCTTCCACCCCAGAGAAATGCAAGACAGTACTTTTGCGCAATGCGGTATCCACAGTGCTCATCAGTTACCCAATAGCACCAGTAAATCCCCAACACAGCAAACTGTAATGGCATTCAGCCCACAGCCCAGCTACCAGGATGAAATCTGAAACTCTGCAAAGGGTAGCAATTTTAGAAGCTACACACAGATCTTCACATCCCTACTCAAGTGGTGTAAGGTTATTGATGCACTTCAGCTTCAGAAGAGAGGTCAACACAAATTATTTTTGATAATCAAAACTAGCAGGCTTCACCTTGCACAGAGTATTTTTATAATCACACACTGCTTAATTCCCTCTTGCATCTTGGGCTAACACTTATAGGCAAATTAGACACGACTGCAATATCAAAATAATAAAGCAGCAGAAATAACTGTATCAACAACTATTATAAACACTGAATGGAAAAATGGCTTCTTAACAGAACCTCCAAATACCTTTATTTACCCTGTCTTTTTGTAATGCACTTTATTTTAACATTTCCATTTATAGCTTTAGTAATTGTAAGCCAAAAACATTAATGATGTTGGAAAAACAAGCATGGTAACGGTTATCTATATATATATGCAAACAGAAACTCCCATATGAAGCATATTAATAAACCTGTTTATATAAGCACATGTAATGAAATAAACTGATTTAACCAGCCTTTCAAATCAGTAAGCTTCAGAAGATACCAGGAAAAAAATAAAAAGGAAAAGAATTCATGCTTCTTCAAGTCTGGTATCAGACTTCTGAAACACAGAACTCCAGCAAGCATATCCAGCTCCAAATCCCACACTTCTCAACAGCTGGAATAACACCCACCCATGTAAGCATCAGTCCAATTAATGTTCTTTAACTTTTACAGTAAATTAAGGGTATACTACTCTTATGGGAGTACTCCATACTCCCAGAACCACATAAACATGAACATTTGGCCATAAGTCACATGTTTTATTAATTCTACTAGACTATGCTACCTGCCAGAACTAACTAAAGTAAATACTCATATATAGTCATAATATTCCCACCTACTTTTGAATTCCCATTTCAGTCCAAAACTTCAAAAATATATAATTAAGAGACTCTGAATTTTTTACATTCCTCACCTTCTTCCAAAATAATCCATTACAATTTCCATTAAGGATTAAATAAATGTTAATTTCCATTAAAAAATCAAATTCTACTCATGGATAAACACAAAACCTTCAATTTTTGTTGTTCACTCATCATGTATACATATAGACCACTTCTTTGCATTCCACAAGAGTCTGATTACATCACTTATTGTCATTCTTAACATGTAGAAAAACAACACAACTATCCCAGATCTTATTTCACAAAGGAAAATAAGAAAAAAATCAGCAGGAACAGAAGGAATAAAGTACTACTGCACCATCTCATAAAGATATTCCAAAAGCTGAAATACTACCAGCATAAATCATGGACTGTTCCTTCTTTTATTTACATAACATACTGTTCTTTTTAAGAGAAGACCCAAGTGTTACGAGAATGGAGCCATTTGGAACAGCAAAGATCACAGATTTTAAAACAGGAATTTGGCCAGAACAACCTTTTGGTACTTTACCTTTTTTTGTTTGTTTCTTAAGGTTTTTTTTTGGGGGGGGCGGGGACTGACACTGAAAAAACAGAAAACCAACAAACTGGAGCAGTTGTGTACATAAAACTAACCCGTATGGCCCTCCTGTACTGAAGTCCTCTGTCATAACACCCTCAGTGTTAACTAGTAAGATCATCTGAATTCCTGATCAAGGTGACAAAGATTTCATGCAAAGGCCTGAATGTGGAAAGCATTTCTATCCTGTGGGCTGCTTGAAGTCAGATTTGTTTTCCCCTTCTTCTTCCCGAACTCCACTAGGGGAGAGGAGATGGAGAATAACGAAATCTGAAAAGGAATACCAAACTGGGGAACGTTGACATGAACTGAGGAGAGGGAAAGCAACCTAAGATCCCCTTCAGACATGTCCCAGGGAGAGCAAGCTCCAGTTTTACAGAAGCCGTGACTCACTGCACTCAGAACCTTTCAGAAGCTCTATTAGACAACAGATATCCAAGCAACCACTACAAGAAATTGCATTTGTTTTCACAAAATCAGAGAATGTCTTGAGCTGAAAGGGCATCAAAGATGATCTTATTCCAACCTCTCTGAAGTGTGTTTTCTTCACATGAGATTTTTTTTCATCATGAGCATTTTCTCTCCTACGCTAAATAGGGCAAAATAGTAAAAAACAAGAATTCTGCACATCTCATTTGAATTCTCATTAGTCTAAAACTTTTTCAAATAACTTCTTTTGTCTACGAAGATTTCTCTAACACATGAGGAGAACACAACCCCATTATGGACGCCCTAGTGAATCCAATTCCCTTTCTATCCCTCTGAACATATTTTTAGTTCAGTTTTCTAGCTGAGCTAATTAGAATTTAAACCTTGCCATCACTCTCAACAGCAAAGTATGACTGCATACAGATGGCTGATGCAATGATAAAGAAAGAAGTACTTCTAACCATATCACCTCTCTAAAGAAAAGCTTGCAGCAGACACACCTCTCACCCAGTTAAAAAGTGTCTGCTTCTTTAGAATTCTTATGTAAGATAGAACAATAAACTATAATCCTGTCCTGAATCTCTAGGTACTCCTACAGATTAAAACTTACAAACAGGAAAACTGAAAGCCTCCTGCCACTTCACACAATAAATGCCATTGTTTAAATCAACCAAGAAAGTTCTATTTTTGAAAATACAAAGTATTTTTAGCCTTTGACAGGGACAGACTAATCCCTGGTGGAAAAGGATGTGCCACTAAGAGCTTATGATAGTTATACAACTTAAGAAAAATGCACATAATACAGTCTTCTGATTCACAGACCAACATCAAGAACTAGAATCATCCTGTATGCTTCAAAATAGCAGCCCAAACACAGGGACACATTCAATGCAAGATGTATCAAAAATATATACATGTATTTAAACTCTGGTTTATAGTCTTTTCTTTAGACTTGCTAAAAACAACAGGAGATAACATGAATCGGTACACAGTTTTGACCATAAAACAAAAAAGAAAATAACAACCCATTCTCACACCTTTCCCCACTCCTCAAAAAATACATAAATGTCAGATAGTTAAATTAGTTAAATTTATTTGACTATTCCTGGTAGTAGCAGACAAAAATAAGAGTCAACGACAGAAAAACTATGGCTTGGTAGGTTCTGGCTGGCCATCAAGGAAAAATTCTTCACAAGGACATCTAATGGCACTGGGGCAAAGTTATTCAAAGATTTTGAGGTACCTGGGAAGGTTTTCAAGAATCAGAAAAACAGGGCTGACCTGGTCTATTTTGGTGATGATTCTGCTCTGAGCATAAGGCTTGAAACAGAAGTCTCCTGCAGTTTTCTCCAAACCACATTTCTACAATTCAACAGCATGAAAATATGCTAATACTTTCTCAAGGAGGCTAAAATCCTTATTAATTTTGCATTAAAAATATCTGAACTAAACCATTTCCTTCCTATTTTCGCCTGAGTTAGGCAGTGGCATTTAAATTATCAAATAGTTGCAAGGAGCCAACCTACAACCAGGTAGACTATGACACTGGCATTCAGGACCAGGTGTGTCATTCATGTAAGAGATGATTGCCATGTCATACTTGTATTATTACCTGGCAAGATGAAAGCAAAGTTCTTCTACTTCCATCCCTTTTTCAGGGCCATACTATCAAAGGCATTATGTTGTGATCTCAAAATGGGAATGCCATTTCTTCTGGGACACTAAGCTCATAGGAAAAAAAAAAACAAAACAAGAATCTCTGCAATCCATTCAATTTGTTACCAACATCCTTATAAACTTTCTACTCAATGCAGTAAGAGTTTCAAAAAAATCCACTCCTATTGAGGAACAAGGCATAAATTGTAATATAATATAAATATAATATAATATAATATAATATAATATAATATAATATAATATAATATAATATAATATAATATAATATAATATAATATAATATAATATAATATAATATAATATAATATAATATAATATAATATAATATAATATAATATAATATAATATAATATAATAATTAAAATGGAGGGAGATGCTAATTTATGTTTATGTCATTCGTAAATGTAAACTAATTCCTTTCAAACATATTTCATTGCTACTGCTTTTCCTATTTCAAGGATTAAGCCCTGGGAAGAACAGCAGCACAGAGAACAGGGAACAGAAGAGGGTGCAATTCCTGAACATCACAGGAATTCTGGAAACTAACCAAGAAGAAACGGACATAAAATTAGAAAGGTTACTCCAGTATGTTTTCCGGTTTTCATTGTTATTACAAAATCTTAGAGAAAGCTGCAAAGAGGGCTGGTGTCAGAGACATTTTTTTGCATTAGAAGGAACTGAACAGTGCCTTTTTTCCTGCCAATCATCTTTCTGCCTTTAAGGACAGACTTCATTTTATTCCTACACAAACACCTAAATTGCCTTCCAGTTTTTTTCTGATCTTGCTACTTAACAGACATTTTAAAAACAATACACCCATACACAGAAAATACTGTTTAGTAGTATACAACCAACATTTCCTGCTTGGGATGCCTAGGAAGTGTTTTTCTGCAGACAAAGCTTGAGTATTCACTACATAGCTATTTGTTGCATAAGTTGTATTTACTTATATAAGCTGAAAAAGGCATAATCTTTTTAACCTATTGTACAGGACAGCTACACTAGAACATGCTCCAGGAGCAAAGAAGTGACCTCTGTGAAGCTGACAACATTCTACAATGCTGACTTTCATGCCTGCCGTTGACACAAACACAGTCATTGTCATAGCAAAACCTTATCTGCCAGCCCTCTAAGAGGAAGAAGAAAACCTCAAGAGATTTCTTTCATCATGTTTTGCATTGGGAAAAACCCACACCAGTTTTCTTTCTAAATTTGATGGGCTAAGAAGCATTTAAGATGGTAAAAAGGAAAAAAAAAAAAAAAAAAAGCACTGTTATAGTTTTTGGTAATAGTAATTGCTTTTAAAACAAACCAATCATAGTTCTCAAAGGATTTTAACATATCAAAAGCAACAAACTTGCTCATATTCTGCCTGACAAAAAAAAAAAAAAACCAGCAGCTGTTAACAGCTACCACTCCAGCGAGGTTACTGCAAACAAATGCCCCATGAGCAGACAGACAAGCATTCTTGAGGCTTTACCCCCGCCCCCTCCCTTACCCACCCCCATTATTCAAACTTTCATTCTACCCCAAACCTGGGCTAACTGATCAGACTTGTCATTTGCTGAGTATTTCTCACTTCCTCTTACAGACCTCTAATTCCCCTAACGTGAAGAAAGTCAGAGATTCAGGAAGTGAGATGGAGTAACCATGCTTCATGCAAAGTGGTCTCTGCACATTGTTCTTCCTCACTGCTGCTTTTATGCTGCCAAAACTGATGTGAAAACTCCATCTGACTTATCACAGAAACACAAGCAAAAGCCCTGAAAAAGGTTTTCTGTAACAGTGAGCTTTTATGTTCTACTTCAAAGGGAACTTTTACAGAAATTACTTATTATCAGCACACTGAAAGCATGGCTAAAACAAAGGATGACATTAAATACATTAACTGGACTTTGCACTGAGAAAAAAGTTTAATCTGTGCATACATTATAGTAGAAAGAGGTCTGCTGAATAAAAACTAAGAAAGAGTGAAGTATAAGCCCTCCAGAAATGGACAGTCTTGTCAAACTGTTAAAAACCAGAGATTTACAAACCTTTCTATGGGGGATACAAATAATCTGCTCTGTCAAGCCGCAGGCTAGAACTCCAGGCAGCAGCAATGGGTTTTTTCTGGCTACAAGGAACTTCTGGCCTACATCCCAAATGCCTCCAGTCCATCACTAAGTGCACTATTCTGTCTGCAGTGGAAAGGATTAAAAATGAGTCCTGTGATGTCTTCAGATAAGGCTGCAAAGGCTACTTGAATATGTACATTAAATACTAACTAGCTACAGAATGTTTCCAGTGTTCACAGAAAAACAGTCTAAGGCTACAACTGTTCCTCTCTGTGGCTTTTCTGAAACTGATCTGACTCCTGCTCTCCTTCATGAGATCCTGAGCTACAGAACTGCTGAACACAGGCCAGAGAGTCTTCTTTGACATTACAGTAGCAAGGAAAAGTGAAAAGTCCTCCCTGAAATCCCCCAGCAAAGATTCATAATGACTGGTATGCCCAGGTCTCATGATATTAACCTAAATACAGGTGAGAGAATTTTACAATGCTCCTTGTTTTTCTCATCAGAATACCAGATATCCACCACACTCCAAAAATACAGATTACAGGACATAAAAACATCTACTGATATTTCACCTGGGCATGTTGCAAATGACATGGACTGAGAGGCAGAAATTGTAGAGTTTAGCTGGGCGAGAGATCATTTCCTTCACAGCAGCCCCTGTGGCGCTTGCTTTGGGAGCACAGCACTGTCTCTGCTTTTGCTGAGAACACTGACACAGCACCACAGCCTCTGCCACCCCAGTGAGGGGTGCACAAGAGGCTGGGAGAGGACACAGCTGGGACAGCTGACCTGAAATACCAAAGAGATTCCATCCCATATAATGTCATGCTCAGCAATGAGCTGAGGGGCAGGTTCCTTCCAAAGTATTTGCTGCTCAGAAACTGGCTGGGCATCAGTCTCCTGGTGGTGCATTTACATCACAATGTTCACTCACTTTTTCCTTCATTATTAAACTGTCTTCTTCTCAAACCTGAACTTTGGGAGTTTTTTTCCTGGTTTCTTGCCCTTCTGATCCTCTCTTCCGTCTCACTATTTAAACATTCTGGTACAACTCAGTGACATAGCTCTGAAATACATCATATGACAGAAATAACTTTTTGCATGGTAACCAAGAGAATGCCACTAAATTTTAAGTAAGCAGACCTTATTCTCACTGAGTTATTTCCAATTAGAACAGCAGAAATAATTTTTCTGAGAAACAACTACTGATGTTAGCTGAAGGCTAAATGCACCAAGTTCATTGTGCAGAACACTCCCACTAGCCAGAAAAAACTCCTGCTGGTATTTTTTATGTGAGGAAAACTGAGCATACTGTGAGAGCTTGTTCCTATGGAGAAACTGTCACAAAAGAAGGCAAAGTATGAGGTTAAAGCAGCAGCTATTTCTCTCTGCAGAACATCCATGTATGAAACTAGTAAGTGCCTTTAGTTTAGTTCAAGCCAGTTTCAAATTCAGAGTACACAAGTTCACATGTCAATGTTACTTAAAGCAGTTTCTCCATCTTATTTTAGTGGAAAATTATTAGCATAATTTTTTCCTATTAGTTAAATCCTGGGAATAGGCTACCAGAATCTGAAATAACCTTTTAATTTTTTTTTAATCCTAAACCCCCCCCAAAAATAACCAGCCAAACTCTGAGCATGAATCTTTATACTCCCATCAGTTATACAGACACTTTATTCTAGAAAGCCATGGCAATACCACTTACAAGGACTAGAGACTAATACAGGCTTAAGTGCAGTGCACATTTCTGATTGTCAGGGTGGATAATATCCAAGTAACACAATAACTGACTCACAGAGGGCTGGACACCACTTTATAATGTGAGACTTGGCAAGCAGAAAGGAAGGAAACAAGGAAAAATGCCTCAAACATGATTATTTTCTACCCTCCAAATAATCAAGCTACTTCACCAAACATATGCCAATATTTGCCAAGATCCAAGGGCAGAGAGATTAACCTCAATTCAATTAAAATCAGGAACTTCTCTGAAAATCCATCATCTTCCAAAACAGAACACAGTAGACAGTGAGCATTGCCAGCAATCAAGATCCAGGATCCTTGTGTTATTGCACTTTTGTGATACCAAACTGATAGCACAATTTACATGTTTCACCTACACATTGTCAATCCCATTATCTTTTGCAGCAGAAGAAAACTCCCCTCAAGATACTTCATAATTAAATTTTGTTTCCTGAAATTCACTTCTGCCCTTCACTATATTGAATAATTATATCTATTAACTTTCCTTTTTCTCCTTAATGAAAAAAAAAAAAAAAAAAAGAAAGCACTAGAATACCATGCTTCCATGCTTGGGACCTGCTGGAAGAAAGAGTGCTTGAAAGAGCAAAACCAAGTAACTGATTCTGGTTTTCCATGTTCCTTGGCATATAAAGAAATGCTACAATTCAATTGAAGTAATTAGGGTTTTTTTAAATCCTTAAAAAGATAATATATTCCCTTAAAAATGATAGACAATGATAGACCTCTGGATCTCATAACATCAAAACAAGTTCCTATTCTATCAGCTAAGCATTCCAGAGAAGTTGTTGGAAGGTTATTAGAAAAGGGCGTTTATTGAAGTTAAACTGGCAGAGCATCAACTCCTAAAAAGGTAGTAGCTCTGATTCTCTGCATCCAATCTCTTTCTTCCAGGAAAGCAACATTCTATGAACTTTCACACTAGTAGTTTGTAACCAGAAATATTAAATTAAATTACTTATCTGATGAAGGAAAATGTTCTGGTCTGCAATAATCATGGGCCCTGTATCTCACCACATTAACATCTAGTTCTTATCCCTCCTGTTCTAAAAGGCAAAACCTGGAATGTGCACAAGAGAAAGAGCTCTGCTGGGGTTTAGAGACCATTTAATTTCTGCCAAGTCCCTGATTCTCTAATTAGGTAACCCAAATAAAAACAGTCTCAAAAACACTTAAAATATAAACTTCGTATTTCTTCTGCAAGTGCTACTAAAAGAATGGTTATACCCAGGTATCACAACAGTTGTTAAAAATGAAGTGCAAAAGGACACAAACTGACAGAAAACAAATAAAAAACCCTAAACACATTAACTTAGTTTAAACAGATATAACTGTAGTTTAAACAGATATAACATGCCTTTTAATCTTTAAATGTAGAGCACTCAATTAAAAGTGTCAGATCTACCCAAACAACAACATCCCCACATTTAAGGTTTATAAATTTCTGTCCTCAGATCCCACATCAACATCATGCAATTTCAACTGCACTGCCTATTTCATTTCATAATCTTCCTACCCTTGCACAACATAATATACAATCAACTGAATACACTTTAACATTAAAGGTTTCTTTCTCCTGTCTATGTCAAAACCCATCTCCCCTCCAAATCACACAGGTCTGAGCCAAACACAAGAGGTACTTGTCTTTTTTTTAAACCCTGCGTTTTCAAAGAGAATGAATGTTCCTCAAATAAGTATGAGTAAGAAGATGAATTTGAAAGAACATTTAAGAGGTTACTAAAAAATCCCATTACAAATATATTTTAAATGCATCCATGCAGTCCATTCCCTGCATGAGCATATTTATTAGCAACTACATATCTATACAAACTCAGGTGCAACCTTCAGAATTAAAGGAGATGTTAATGTTAATTCTGAAATTAAGTTTCTTATTTTTAGTGGGTGTAACAGAAAAGAAATAGCAAGGCCACAATTCATTATCTGAGCATTGTTAAAAACTGTAATAATCTGCCAACTTGTGAAAAAAATTCCCCTCTGAAAAAGCCCCAGGAGCTTCTTCCCCAGCACCACATCGGCAGCAGATGGCCAGCATCAAGTCTGCAATTACCAGCCTGGCCTGACAGTCCCACAGATGACAATGATACTCTTTTCTTTTTGTGGATGTGAGCAGGGGACAGCTTGAGAGATGCAGACAACTTGGTATCATAGGCATCAACCCCCTCCACTAAAAATAAACATATACAATCAATTTCCAGGCCTGTCATATGATTCCTCCATTAATCTTCATTTCACCATTACGTTTCCCTCCTTTTTTCTTTAACACTTTTCTGCTACTTAAAAGTTTTTCAAACAAGGTCGTAGGAAATGTGAAACATAGGATGCAGTAGAACTGACCATTGTAAAGCATTGCCAAAGACAAACCTCATGAACTATTTGTTGTTGCAACCTTGAAACCTTTCCCCTCTTTATTTTATTCTCCCCCTACCCAGCCCTGAACAGATTATTTTCTTGCCTACAGAGGAGAACAGAACATCTGATGAGGAGCTGCTGTTTCATTTCCTCTCCTTCATCCCACCCCTCAAATGGGGAAGCCCTTAAGAGGGGGGAGGGGAAGGTATGGTTTTAATTCAAACGCTGCATCTTAAAATACTATTGTGCAGCATTTGGCTGGGAGTGATTAAAGCTATAAATAAATACACACCATGAGAGTACTTCATCCCCCCTACATTTCTGGGGGAAAAAATACCAAAAACTTCTGCATTAATAACCATTTATTATTTCAGTTTTACACCCAAGAACTTTAATATTTGATCAAAACATTTATTTTGCCAAAGCCAACAACTGTTTACGAATGAAAGGAAGCAGAAAGCAAGTTATGAGCTGACAGATGCAATAGAAAGAGGGTGGAAAGGATTTTCTTATGTGCAAAAGAGGCCTGACAGACTTAACTGAGGCATGTGGACCTCTCCTCAGGAATGCTCAGCCCTCCACAGAGCCTTCTGTCTTACACCGATTCAGCATTCCTTGCTTCATTTCTACTAATTTTCCCAGTTCTTCCTCATTCCAGCTACCCCTTTTGCAAAATTTACCAGGCATAGAAAGCTGCTGGAGAAAAGTCTATCACAATCCTGCTGTCATTCATTATCTGTCTCAAAAATCTTACTGGGAAATAAGTCAATGCAAGAAGAAAACCTCAAGTCTCACTACATCTCTCTCATTCCAGCTTAATTCCAGTGACAGGTTGTACAGGGAGGGTGACAATGTTATGGAAACACTGCCACTGTAGAGGCTGTACCCCTCCCTGATAAGATCACCTTTGACTAATCATGATTTAATCCAAACAAAATTCTGACAATCTTTAGATACTGTTGATTCTTCTCAGAGATCGTTAACTATGTGTCAAATTCCATGCAATAAAACATGAATTCCTTCCCACCAGCAGTGGAGATGAGAAGAGACAACAGGCTTTCCTCATGGCAAGATGAGCAAACTTTCTTTGCTGACACACACAACGAATACCAGAAAGCATTGTCCTTTTATCAACTCCCTCGAAAGTTTCTGCTTTTTCCCCACTTGTTTATCAAGTGCTGTAGTACAGGATATTACTCCTCTGTATAAACCTGGCACTTCTTGCAACTGCAATTATCAAAACATGTAACACAAGCACTCCCTTTGTGGCAGAGATGCAAGTTAATGCACACAACTCATCCAGAACTAAATCAATCAACCCTTACCAAAACAATTACTTGGCTCCAGCAAGGAAAAAACTGCAAGCACTGAACAGCTTTGCAAATGTATGGTTAGCTTGTGAAAAACATCTTTAAAGCGTTTTGGACTGTTTCTCTCTCAGAAACACACAGAATTTAGCAGTGTTAACTCACCTTCCACACTGTCAGAACAGGAGGTACCAATCCCAGTGTCCCCGCTGTCAGAAGCTATGCTGTGTCTTCTCACAGGATTGTTTTGACTGCTTGAAGAAATTGTTGAGGACTGCCACAGGGATTCAGTACCAGGTAACCATCCCACTGAGGAATAATCCGAGCCTAGGAAAGAGAAAGCCAGAAGTCTGTCATTGGAGATACAATACAAAAATCAGCAACAAAATACCTGCCAAGATGAAAACTGAATCCCATGTTTCATAGATAAAATTTGAACCAGAGTGTGCATGTGTCTTAGAGGTTTGGTTTTTTTTGTTAAGTAAAATCCTTTTGATAGATGAAAGCTTCCCCAAAATTCCAACATATATATTTTTACTATTTTAAACTTTTCTTGTACTCTTTAACAAGACATTTATCATACGATTCCTATCCTAAAACTGATCCTCAAATCACAGCAGAATTTTGCATTGCAAGCTTTCAAATACAAAGCAATGAATTAATTTTAGGACAGAAACCAGTAGAAGATTTGGCCACTGAGATACAGTCCTTTTCTGCTGTGCATAAACCACATGACCCAGGTGATAAAGCCAGCAATAAAATCATCTACACTGATACCTAAAGTAATTCCTTATGTAGCTGCACATAAACAGCCTTTGTGAGACACGTACCCATCTAGTGGTTTGTTTCATTTTGGTTACTTTTTTCATTTAAATAATTGTTAAAATATTACATTTTAAAGCACAATTCAGAGCAGCAACTAGTTCTGCTGTTCAAGGAGTTTTTAAAGTAGGCCACATATTCTCACAGCCAACCTCAAGGAAAAATTTATCTCAGAGTACAATCCCAGAAGACCATTACAATTTCCAATAGCCAGTACCTAAATCTGAGCATTGTTTAAAGGCAGAATACTGATCATCACATTCATACTCTGAACCAGCACAGGCACATAATGAACCACAGAAAAAAGCATGGCTGCTCTTCATTTATATATAATTACATACATACACCCCCTCTAGCACTTAGCTTTGCATAGCACTTTCAGCAGGAAATGATTCATGAAGAAGTATCAGCTCACATATAATGTCTCTTGGGCTACATGACGTTATTTTTAGATCATTAAAACACTTTCAGCAGTGTCCATCTGAAGTCATAACAGCAATTTGCCTCTGCAAGGACATTTGCTATTTCCAGCTGTACTTGTTTTCCAGTAAATTAAATAGTTCAGAAAACAATGTAAAAATTAAATATGTGGGTATATATACAACCCGAACCCCATACATGAATACATACATGGTTCCCACACAGCAGCCAAATCCCCAGACCTAGTGGCTGGAGTGGTGACAGCTGCCTGCCAAGCCAGTTGAAAACTGAGGAACACGATAAATACTTACACACTAAATTGCTTGTGGCATGTGCTATTGACCTGCTACATGACATCTAAAACTGACTTTTTTGTAGGTAGGTTCTTGAAGGCCTTAAATATGCCTGTCCATCTCGTTTGCCTCAACTTCATTCTCTGTTGAGATTACTGCCTCTTCTTCTCTTTAGCACATCTGCCTACCTTTGCTCCCCGTAATTCAAAACCACCCAGTTCTCCTTCCCCTTCATTCTACTTCAGCCATGCCTTGTGTGATGTATTTCCTTCTCTTCCTTAAGCTTAGTTTTGCCTCTCCAGAAGTCTCTTTAACTATTCCCGTGAGTATCTTTCAGGTCCAAGGGTATCTTTCCAAGAGGGGGAAGACCAAAGGAGCCAGACATGAACACACATGACCATGTCTCACCCGTCTCACCCTGTAAAGGGGTCCCAGCCAAGATTACAACAGAATACCACTCCAGGTGTCATCCTTCATATCACCCTCTCTTGTGTCATCATCTAACGTATTCAAGTGTGTCAGTTTTGCATACAGCTTGTGGGAAACTGGGACATTTCTTCTTTTCTTACCATCCAGCATATTTTTCACTAATACTCTGGCTGCATTGGGAACAGTAATTTTACCACACCTCCCTCTGAACAGGGCTACTTTCCAGAAGAACTCCACTTCATCCCTCCCAAGCTGCATCTAGCTATTCAAGCAAGAGTCAAACTGACTTATGGAATGCCAAGCTAATTAAATCAGAGACAGTCCTGATTTAGGAGACATTTAAAGTACATTTATAGAACAGAAATATAGATAGTTTCACCCTTCATTATGCTGTTTTCCACCATACAACTCTTTGGTGACATTTCAGCTTTTATGGTGTTACACAAGTGTTGAAAGAAATGCACCAGATAATTTAATATGGAGTAGTGGTAGCATTAAGACAGTATTAAGTGCCAAACCCTTCAGATCTCTTGGTTAGACAAATGCTCAGCATGTGAAACTGCAACCATCCATACACAAACGCCCAAAAGGGAGAGCAACATTTCACTCTGGTAGAATTTTGAGGAATAAAAGCTAAAAATATCACAGAATGAGAGTAACTTAAAAAAGGACTTTAAGAAGACACGTACTCTAACCTTCAGCTGAAAGCAAGATAATTAGGTCAGACTACTCAGGGCCTCATCCAGCTGAGTCTTGAACACCTCCAAGGACACACATTTCCTAACCTCTCTGGTTCTTCCAGCATTTTACCACCCTTCATTCCAAGAAATATGGAGAGCCTCAAGAGCCTCTCATGTTCCAAATAAATTGTTGCAATATACCCCAAAAGATGCAACATCCCAGTGCGACCAGACTTGGTTAACAAACAGGGTTTACGTACTAGAGGGGGCAGACACTGATTCCCAACAGGATCTCTGCAGGTACTGTGAGCAGAGAAAGTAACAGGCACCACAAATCACCCTGCTGTAATCTATTCTCAGTTTTGCACCTACGCACAGACAGACTGGGGACACACCAAGCCCCAGGCGTGTCCTTCAAAAAATGCTTTTTCTTTGCCCCTTGACATTAAGCATACTCCTTTTTTTTTTTTCTAAAAAGGATAGCTAATAATGCAGGAGTCTGCAGTTTTTGATGTTTCATGGCACACCCACACAATTGTGTTACCTTGCAGACCTAATGGAGATTCTATTTCAGAGAAGGCCATTACAAATATGCAAGTGTCTGCAAGAGAAAGTGAGTTCAATCATCTTTGAAAAGCTATATCATAAACAGCCAAATACAAGCACCAAGATCGTAGAAACAAACCCAAATATTAAGCCTGAACAGTAAGTAACTCAAAACAGGACCCTATAGATCTCATTAGTCCGAGACATTATTTAAAAATTCATATATTACTTTCTTTATTTGAAACTGACCTTCTGAGCCAAGTCCTGAGGAATACCCAGTTGCTATGCACCCCATTCTATGCTCCCCATCTCCTTTTTGAACAGCTCTCTGCCAATGTACCATCTTTCATACAGCAAACAGCCCGCACTGAAAGAACCAAGTGTGAAAGGGGAAGAAACACAGGAGTCCCCACACTGCTCAGCCAGCACACCTGCCTCACCCTGCTGCTCTGATCTCTAACCTGCCAAGCAACAGCCAGCATCCATCTGCCCAAAATACAGAGTGGAGTAAGAAAAGCAAGCAAAAATTTCTAATCAATATTTGTGCTGCTGAATTGCATATTAGCATCTGTCTGTGATCATTCTTTACGGGGTTAGAAAAATCTACCTTTCATAGGATTCACTAGGAGAGAAAAAAGTAGTGTCATTCTACCAGGCTGCAATTTCCATCAACAAACATGACAACATACACATAAGATCACAAAAAAATCTCAAAAGAAGCCTTGTTTATTCAAAAAGTTGAATGTCTCCTTAGATTTGGTCAGTGAAACATACCAACATAGTCCTCTGTTTCCAGCCTAGGCATTTAAAACAGATCCCTTTACAACTAAGTATATAAAGGGCAGGAAGTAGATTATTTATTAAAAGGGAACAGTTGTTGAAATTTCACTCCACAAAAACATGTATCTTTTTCTGTGTTACAGAATGCTGTCATCTATTGCTGTGAGAAAGACTCACAGTTAATTCTGGATCATTACCATGCCTAATTTTAGTGGCATGCACAGATCCCCTGTGAAGTACATACACAAAATAACAACATTACCGTCTTTACATTTGGTTCCTAAAATACCTCTAACATGCCTGAATGTAAAGATTGTTATTTTAAGTGACAGCTGTGATACTGTTACTTTACCTAGCCACTGAATGGAAAGCAACAGCAAAAGACTTCACTGGGTTTCACAGCAGATACACCCTGAACTAAGAACACTGATTTTTCTATTCCACACTATGACTGACATGGATTGTGACCAGAAGTGAAACACCCATGACAGCCAGTGCAAATTTACAGTCAAAGGATTCTGAAGAAGATCTCTCTACAGTACTATCAAAACTAACTACACAAAGCTCATTCTGGTCATCACGGATGTGACCAGGCTGTACAATCATATTTCACGCCAGGATGGCACTGAAGTCTGCCTGAAGCCCTTGCAAGGAAAGAGAGTCAGCATTCAGCCCAAAGACACTGCCACAGTTAATTAGTTTACCCTCACCATCTGTACCTTTACCCTAAACACTGCTAATCATGCACAAAGATCACATGACGGCATTTGGAAAGAAACCACCCCACCTTCAACCCAGCTCTCCCACATCCACTCATATAATCCCCTGGCCTTGCTGAACTTATTCTGGTTGCATTTTCTACACATTCCCTTCTCAATAAATTCTTTAAGGTGCAATAGCCTCACTTTCACTTTCTCTCCTGTACCATAGGGCTGCATAATCACACACCTAGGAAAAGCCTACAAATAAACCCACAAATGGTCTATCAATGATACAGCTGCTGTATTGTAAGAAAAAACTTACTTTGGTTGGAAAATGTTTGTTTACTCATCATACCTGCAAGATCAATACTGCCACAAGATTAAAGAAAATCTCACTCTGGGGTGTGCTTCATGCACAACAAGCCTTCATGGATAATATTCTTTTTTTTAACTGCTGGAAAGACAACACAATGAGAAAAGCCGATGGAGGCAGGGGAACCCAAAATGTTAAAAAGCCTTTCCAAAAGTAGACACAAGAGCAGATGTCACACTTCACACATTTATACAGGGCTTTTAAAAAAGCTGAGAGTTAGCAATAGAATGGTGCAACAACAGCCTCCTTCAGTCTAAAGTGAAGCAAATTATAAGGTGCAGTCATTCAATCTGATATTCTGACATAGTAAAAAGATCCTGGCATGACAGTGTTCCTTCCAGACACAGGCAAAAAAAAAAACAAAAACTTACTTTAATAAGTAACTACTTCATAAGTTCTTTCAAAAATAGTGTTTAAAAAATGGCATCCCAATCCTAACCTCCTAGACACATACTTCCTAGATGCACTTTACCTCCATGGTCCTTTTTTAAAACAAACTGCAAGTTTTAATACAAATATCCAAAACAAGTTCCAGGTCTACAGTGCAGACTTTTCTCTAACAGGGTGAGTAGAACATTGGGAATAAAGGTTTCTAATGCTTCCAGGGAAGGTGGTCAGATTTCAGTTTCAAGATCCCTTTTTTACAAATGCTCTGGAGGTGGTGGAAACTCACAGCTCTACCAGCTGGCCATGAACTAAGATACCAGAAGGTCCCAGTCCTTCCTCTCACATGAATGCAGCTGAGAGTAGGTGGATGATGCAGTTTAATCAAAGTGCAATAAGAAGCAGGGTAAGGTGGGATGAAATGATAGCCTGAACTATTTCATTTTTACATTTCAGTTTCTCAAAAGTACTTTACAGTGTCAGATAGCTGAAGTATGATTCATCCTAAGGACTCATATCCTTTATTAGTGTGCTTTCTTGACAGAGCCTGCAAGCTATTTAACTAAGTTCTCATAGCTTTTCAGTTACAAACAGATTAGAACAATTCTAAGCATGAAAAAAGAAAAATGTACAGATATAGAGGGAAACAGGGGAAGAAAAATAGAAATATGAGAGTCTAAACAGAAGAATATTGAGAGAGACCTTTTTATCAACTTACAAAGGCTGATAACACTGCCTGGTATACAAAGGCTTATGCCTGTCCTCTATCTTACTAATGTGCAAAAGAATTCAAGTACTAGAGAAAGAGAGAAACATAAAATGGTAGAGGAAAAAAATTAAAGTAGAAGAAAAAAACCTTAAGAAGAAAATACTCAAAATACAATCCTCACAGTACACATACACCTGACTGGCAGTATCAAAACTGCCATTACAAAAAAGGGCTATGGTCATATTTTAAGGAACATAAACTTGCGCTTCAGTTTCCTGTGAACTAAATTTAAAGTAGATTGTCACCAAACCTTCAGCTTCTTTTGCCTCTCAAATTCCTTAATAAAGGTTAAATAGTTTTGATTTTTTCTTCCCCTCACAGAAGTGGCTTAACATACAATCTCTCATCATAGATAATTACAACTATAAAACATTTGTCTTCTACGCAAAGCAGTATTTCAAAGTGAACCTTCACAAGGTCTGATTTTTATGACTTTACAAACGTGCACAGGATTGTACAACAACAAGTTACAAGGTATCCCATGCAGGAAAGTATGCAATTTAAAGGAACAATGGTAACTAAAAATAATAAGCCAACTGGACAGATGAGCATCAGGTAGCTTGCTCTCTAAACCCCCACCAGAGTCTACAGAAAGTAAGAGGACAACAGCTCTGTCTTTCCATCAGAGTCCAGCTGGCCAGCTTATGCTGCTGGCTGAAACAGGTCTGAGCTGGGAAGGCTGTTTGACATCAGAGCTAACTGGACCTAGTGGTCAGCAAAGGCTGCTCACCCTGCCCAGACACACTCCTCCCACCTCCCCAGCATAAGCCCTGCCACTCCAGAGCCGACAGCAAGCAGGTCAGGAACAAACTGTCCTGGCTCACAGAAAAGGTTATCTGCTAATCTGACTTTATAAGCTCGCTCAGCCAGGGGCCAGACAAGAAGCAGCGCCAGGGAGGGAGTGGGAGCATACAGGTCTGACGGCCAGCAGCAACCAGGCTTATCCTACTGCCAAACTGCACACTGAGGCAGATTCTAAACTGGAGCTAGGTACGCATAAATCTCTGGCTGCCTTCACTGAGGAGGACAAATCTATTCAGCTAGCAGAGAGTTGTGTTCAATGCTTAACTAAAAAGATGGCAAAATCCTTAAACTGACACAGGTATGTAATATGGAGCTTTGCCTTCCCTGACTTCTACTCTAGAAAGTATGTAACCCAAACACAAATTCATAACACACTTTATATTTCATACACAGACAGCATTTAGCTGTAGTTATTTAGCATCAAACCAAAGATTAAATTCCAGCCTTGAGAGGAAAGAAAGAGGTTTGCTCTCATTTCATCACTGACAGGAGCAAGACCAAATGCTCAATGCAATTGTTGATGGCACTCCTGTGAGTTTTCTGCCTCCAGATAGAACATTTGCATAAAAGAGAACTTCAAAACACAAACTGCAGATGTTTCTTATTTCATGTTTGGCACAGAGACTACAACTATTACCTCATGCCTGCTATGCTGGCTTGCCTCTTTGTTTTTGAACTCAATGCACTATTCACCCCATGGAAACACAAAAAGATATTCCTAGTTTCCATCCACTTCCATATAACAACTACAGAGGAGAAGGCTACCTTTTAAACTTGGAAAGTTTATCAACTGCACTATGAAGAGGGGAACACCTAGGAAAATAAACACATTAAGTTATACTTGAAGTTAATATAAACTTTAAACAGCAAGCTCTCAGGACATGCAGTCAGTTCCTAGGGTCTGTCAAAAATCCTGGGCATTTGTAGTTGACCAGCTGAATCCTCCTATCAAAAAATAAATTTAATGATCATAGGCTATCATCTGTTTCACCCTTTCTTACAGCTTAGCTTTATTAGTATTCAAAACCAGGTAAGTTGCTCTCTAAGCTGCTTGTCATGCTAACATTTTTCTTACAGAATTACCTTTGTCCTCTCTCTCTCTCTCTGTTTAAAGGCTTAATTCAATCTCCTCTGTGCGTGGGGAAAAGTGAAGTAATCCTAAAATGAGTCAAAAAATACTAAATGGTTTTAAGTAGTTCCCACACTTTGCAAAGTGGAACAAATAAGAGTCTAACAGTCTTACTTTAGAAAAGTGCATCATTTCTCTCCTCTTTGTAGTCAAATATCAGTTCTAAAGATATCCTTGACACTAAAATAAATGGAGAAGACAGACTCCCCCAAAATAAAATTTCACTGAAATATTTTGCTCAAGTATGAAAAATGAAGGACAAAATCTTAGCACTGTTAAAGAGGTCTAATGTGCATTATAAACACAACAGGACCTGCTTTAATGTGGAAGTATCAGAAAACTGAACCTCCAGGCTATAGGTTTAGTGCATGCTAATGGAACTATGCACAGAATAACAGAACTATGTAAGGGAGTTCCCACATCGTTACATTTCAGTGGAAAGGATGAAATTCTCTCTTCATGTAAGACATGAGGAGATTTTCCTTACAAACTTCCAGTGCCCATGTCACAGAGCACACTTTTCCTCACAATTAGCTTTACAGCTTCCTATCACTCCTATTCAATGTAAAAGAAGGACAATATCCTGGAAACTGAGAAGAAGTAGTTAGAAAAAAAAAAAATCCTTCACACAATACACCATCATCTCTATTTAGGATACTTTCAGTCAAAACCAGCACTTCTTGTGTTTCTGTCTTCACAACTAAAATCACTTTCAATGTAAAGCTTTACATTACAATAATTCTACCAACCACACAAAAGGCTCTGCTCAATCAGTTTGGTAATTTCAGATGACGAAGGGAACAGAAAGGATTTAAGACTGCAACTATTAGTTTTGGTTTTGCTAAGTAGCAAAAATGAAAGTTTTGAGCAATGATATTTCCCATGTCTTTTTGCCCTTTTAGTTAGGTCAGTACACTTCATACCTTGTTTTCTTATTACCCAAGGAACCACCAGGTCTTTGATCAGCGTTAGCCACTGAACTTTTATACAAAGTACTAATTCTGAACAATAAGAATGCCTCCAGAGGCACTGAAAATTGCCAAAAGGTCTAAATGCTGAAGGTAGGCATTCGGCAGGGAAGACATCATCTTACAAGAAAGACAGGCTTGAAAAAAAAAAGGGTAATTTGTTTTGAAACATTTTAAAAAGTTGCAGCTTTCCACACCATCTGGAAACTATGCTACGAAAGGAGTAAAACAAACATTAAAAACATAAGGATACCTTATAAGGAATCTCAGTTCTGACTCCAGGATCATTCAAGAATGTTTCTTGTCTGAATACCACACCACTGGTCTCTAGTGTATCAGAAGGTTGAAAGCATCTTTTTCTTTTTTAAATGCATTTGCTAGGTGTACTTCAGGTATTTTAAGAAATGAAGAGGCAGTTAAGACCTTTACTTGACACACCTTGCACTGCCCTTCCTCAGCAAGACTGAGTGAGTCTCCTACCACCTCTTCAGTCATTATCCATTACTCTGGACTTGCTTAAACCTGTGAGTCCACTAATTGGTGGAAGTTACACTGTCCAATGGAATTAATGTCACTTTTTCCTGATCCTCACTTAACCTTCCTTGACCTTCCTGGTAAGTCTGGGGATTAACTATATACTTCCTGATGTCATCTGCAGCAGCAAACCAAGACTGTGCTTGCTGGGAGATTTTTCCATTGTCCACCAGCTGATTGAAGAGCTAGTCTATTTGACTCTAAATATCCCACACCTGCCAGACAACAGCATAGAGGTTTCCTGCAGTGAAACAGACAGATTTCTGTCAGATGCCTCACACCAACTGTAAATCCCTTATTCAGTATTTAACTTCAGTATTTTCCTGGTCTAGCTTCCCCAGTTAGTTTGCTGTAAGGTTGAACAAGTCCTAGAGTGGGTACACGGGAGGCATACGAGTGGAGGTACACAGGAAGCAGGGAGCAACTACTCACTAGACTATTTTAGCTGCAAAATGAAATCATGCCCTGCAATTCACCTGCATACACCTCTTCAGGCAAAAAGAGGAGGTCACCTGCCATATTTTCCTGTATTTCAGAGACTATTACACCTCTAAGGAAAAAGAATTCTCAAAACTCAGCCTCTTTTCTTTGTGTTACTGACTCCTTTTACAGATGGGCCTTTCAAATCTCAAAAAACAGCAGAGATCCCTGGGGAATGAGGAACAGAAAGATGCAGTGTCATTTACAGCACGGCTGGCTGCAGAGAAATAGGTCACTTGAGCGTGGCTGTGCAATCAATAGGATGTTCACACTCAGGCAACTGAGCCAGATGCTGTGGAGCACAGTGCCCAGGGAAAGCCAGCGTCCTCAGGGGCAATTCCACAGGGCTCAGCACTTTCTGGGAACATGAGGCATGATGTGTCAGGACTAACACACTTGTGAGCATATTTAACATGAGTTATTCCCTGCTGCAATTTTTCCTCCTCTTCTCTAGGCCTCTGCAGCTGATCTGCAATGTCCCACAGGCCACATATAGTGCCTCCTCAACTTGCCCAAGACAGCAAAAAACTTCATGTAGGAGCCTAAGGTAGGAGCCAGAACTTATTATACTTACTACACCTTCCCTCAGTGCTGGCAGCAATAAATTTCAGGACACTATATTTAGATTATTCCAGAAAAGAAATATCAAAATATAATGGCTTCCTCCTGAAGAAGTTTCATGGAGTGCAGCTGCCCAGCTGCTGGTGAGGGCTGCAGGGAGGCCTGTGTGAGGAGCGTCTGGGGCTGCCAGGCCTTGGACACAGCCGGTTCCAGACAGCTCCAAGGCAGCCACAGCAGGGTTCAGCTGAGCCTGCTGCCATGATGCAGTGCCTCAGGGAAAGCATTTGTTCAGAAAGAGCAAAACACTCCCCATGAGCAATGAGAGAGGGCAAACAAGAGTGTGAGATACAGCCCTTCAAACCCAGAGGCAAGAGCAGGAGCACAGTAGGAGGAGCAGGAGCTCTGGTCAGATGCCCCCTGTAAGGCCCTAAAGAGAGCAGGATGGAGCAGGGCAACAGCACAAGGAAGGAGTGTGAAGAGAAGTCGGCATGGACTGGACTGACACCACGGCCAAGTCTGTTCTGCCTGTGACAGCAGCTGGCAAGCAATCTCTGTCTTCATCTCAACACGAGCTTTTCCATCCTATTTTCTCTCCTGTCTCACTGAGGATTGGGAGCAGCAAGCATTGGAGTAGTGAGCCAAGGCTAACCCGTGGCAAAAGCCAGTACAAAAGCCACTTTTTGAATCACAGTGAAATCGCCTGAATGTGTTTTTGGGCTAATCACAACCACAATGAGACTGTTTCATTGTCAGTGTACAATTCTAAGACACATTTGGCCACCCAAGAGATTACTGAGGACTACAAGCAAGTCAGCACTTTTTCAGCCAAATAACCACCAGCACAGGAAATGACAGTTTAACTCTTTAACTATTAAACAACAGGCAAGTTGTATGTTAAAAACAAGCATCCAAAGAGTACAGAAGACAGAGCAGTTGATATTGAACAAGAATAGTACAATCTCTTTTCTCCTTCACTAACTTGTCTACAACAAACAAACTTTACTTTTAACAATGGTAGATGATCACCTCTGGCTACAACCTCAAGTCATGCAATTTAGGAGGCTTTCAGTTATTCTTACCACTATGCATCATATTTTGAAATACATGGGTTCTTTAACAGGTATTAAGTGCCTGGCTAAAATCTTAGCATAAATAATATTGCACTGTAAGAATCAATATTTGATTGACATAAGTTCTATACATTATTTGGAGAATCTACAGGTGCTGTTTTCCTACCAGCACATCCTTCACCCCCTCCCACTCGGGCAGACAGAATGGCTCCTCAGGCTGCTTTTTACAACATATTTATTCTGTAAAACTCCTTAAAACAAATGCATTCTTTTCAAAATTACTAAAGTAATAACTACTTCCTTTAATTAAAATTTTAAAAGCAAAGAATTATTGCAACCACAAGTCTATATTCAGTCAAAGTGTAATATATGGGAGATCAGAATAACTGCTAACCTCCAAACCCAACACTATAATACGCCTTTACATCCATCATTATTCTCTTGCCAAGCAGTTAAGACATAAGTGTTCTGCACACATTAAAGGAGTGGATGCTATACTCATAAAAGTGAGTTGCCTGGAGGGAGGAAAAAATAAAGGCGTTGTTTTTGAAGGGAAGTAAATAGCTCCTGTTCACCATCACTCAAACACAGAATGTCATTTGACCCCATAGTGATCTGTGAAAGATAGCAGAGGCCATTCTAGCAGCCAGCCTTGCAGCTGGAACATTACATTTTTAAGTGTGGGTGAACAATCTTTATAGTGCACCACATACAAACACATTTATACATCTATAACTGGTAACCAATTTGAAATCTATGCTTGGACTAACTCACCATTTATTGCCTGTAAAGATAAACCTGCCCTTTCAAGATACTTCTAAAGCTGTACCATCCCTGGCTGCCCATCTCCGATAGCAGAGCAAGAAAACTTATTACAAAAACAAAGCCACTGGACTTCTGTCTGCTCTTACACCTCAAAGGATGAAAATGAGTGCCATCAGCCCCATCCTCCCCACCCTGGCTGAGTTAGGAAGCTGCCTTGGAAGCCCACATGTATCCCAAGAAGGCAGCGCCACACGGGTTTTACAATGTGTTGGGACCTTATTGCTGCTGCCACTTTGCTTGTGACATCATTAAATAATTTTTCAGACCCACGTGTGTCATGCTGCCCGTGAGGCTCAAGTGCAAGGAACATAGGGCAAATCGCACTTCAGGAGCAGAGGGGTGCAGGCTACTATTTTTAGGGAGTGCCAATAAAATCCTTTTGATGTCCAACATTGCCAATAGGCAATAATGGACAGTGGAAAGGAGCTTGACTAAAGGTGGCAGAGTTTACTACAAGTAATAAATATGTGTTACTTCATTTCAAAGAGTGCTTCTTTCACTTTCCACAGGCATCTGTTGGACACACATGGCCCAACCACATCTAGACAAGCACTTTCATAGTCTTAAAAGAGTTATTAACCAAATGTGCATTTCAAAGGCTGGTCTAGATAAATAAGCAAAGGGATTAAAATGCTGTATGCCCTTCACTGCAGTTAAATTCCTGTAAAGACAGCAGTTACTCACGTGCTGTAGAGGTACAAACTATGCTGCAAGGGTTTCATAAACAGTCACATGTTCAAGAAGACTGGAAGACTTAAGTCAATCATACACATTTCAAATTTAATTCTTCAGCAATTTTAATTTTTCAGGACAGGCACTGAGACTGTAAGGAGCTGAAATTATTTTGCATGAGCAGCAAACTGTGTCATTAAATTCACTGATTATACAAGAAGCACCTATCTAAAAAAAAATAAAATCTCAGCGGGATACAAACAAGACAGCAATTTTTTTCTCAGAGAAGGCACTCCCATTGAACCAAAAAGCAAGTACCATGTAGAAATAAGAAGAAAGAGTAAAACTGAAGGTCACAAATTAAATATGCTCCAAAAGTGTCCTTGCCTGTTACATTTTAAGATAACCAGAATTAATTTGCATCTATTACTAAAAAGCTGTTAATTCCCCTGTGTAAACATAATAACTCAGTAAGCACCTAGCTTTGTAAGAGAATTATATGATTTCCAACTGTATGATTGTCAGTGATTTTCAAAAGGCTTTATATACCCGTATCCATAGATAACAAAAGTACAACTAGCAAAATAGAAGACTTTTCAGTATAAAAATATGTTTACCAATAATTATCAAGTCATTAACTCTTATACTCCCACACCAATTGCAATCTACATCAAGTAGCTGCCACTGAAGTATTAAACATATCTTGGCAGAAGAAAGGTTCCTTCAGCTTAAGAAATAAGTGCCCAAACTCCTGCTTCCTAGTAGGACACTACTGTTCTGCTATGAAATACTTTGCCCATGCACAGCTTCCTTAGAAAAAAAAATAAAAACACCTAGCATGGTGGTAACAATAGAATAGAGTCTTAGTAGCTGTCATTCCTTCAATAAAAATACCTGCACAGAGCTAATTAACTTCCACATCTTCAGACAGATTACAAACCACACAAAACAGCTTCTCAACTGTTTCCCAGTAGCAGAGATGAAGGAGGACACTCCTCAGTTGGAAATTATGATGCAGACATCATCTCTCAAGGTTAAACCTCCATCTACCTGCCTTCTAATTAGCCACCACTTTCTGTTAGTTTATCCTATCTCAAATTAGATCTTTTTTCTACCAGTTTTGCTACCTTACACCTCTACTGCTTACGGAGACACATACATTTAAACACTCAGGGTTAATACAAGTTCAAAAGAAAAGAAGGGATGGGGGAGGAACTAGAGGCAATACACAAAATTTGTTCTCCGGTCTTACAGGCAATTCTGACAAACAAGCAAAGCAAAACATGAATCCAGTAATTCACTGCGATTGCTGATAAATACAGCACAACACTAAAACACTTTATGTGACCCCAAACAAAAGGGAAAACAATGTATCAAATGTCACAATCTAAAGTTTTCTGAAACAAGTGAAAAATGAACACTAACAGCCTTTGTAATGGTCTGAAGTTAGTGTCAAGAGTACACGGTGATGATATAACCTTTTAATATTCCTGTCCCTAAGACAAATAATCAAGAATTGAAACACCCTAAATTCCTGCAGTTTCCATCAAATTAACTGAGATCTCCACACCTTTTGTTCAGAATACCCACTATTTTTGCAAGCTGTAGCACAAAGATAATGTAACTCCATTCTTCTGCAGGAAGCACTAAATAGTTTTTAAAAATGCTTCAACAAGGCAAACGTATTATACATAGAAATTCATAATTTAAACACAGTACAGAAAAAAAAAGAACAATGTCTTCTTTCACTTTATAGGGATGAACATTAGCCTACTTGTAGAGATTCAGGCAGCTGCTGAGAATGTCTTGTAGCAGCTCTTGTATTTGCAAGAAAAACCCTGTCACTTGCAACCAAAACAATCTCACCATTTAAATACGTCAGCTAACTGTATACACACATTATGCAGTCATCTTTTGTGAACCCAAAATCAAAACATAAATCCAAATTTCTATAGGAGAGAAATTACTCCAACAGCACCACTTTGCACTTGCAATGGCAGAGCCAAACCACAGACCTCCACTTGTGATCAATTGCTTCAATAAATCAAAACATGACAAAATATTTGCAGAAGCCCTGCCAAAGCAAGACAGGTGATACAGTCGGTAGTATTTTCAAATCCTAAAAAAGGCATCCTAAAGAGCCGGTGCCTCGCCTTACCTGCCCAAAAGCAATGTTCACACGGCTCTGCAGCCAATTCAGCGGTTTTGCTCTGCCAGTTTGACAGCCGTGACAGGGGAAGTCAGCCCATCGCTTGCACAGAGGTGTTTCCCCTGGAACAACCTAACTCCATGCATTAACATTTCAACGCATCCCTGCCAGCCTGCAGGAGCTAGGCTCTAATTAATCCAGAAACAGGAAAGTGGTGGAGAAAAAAAGGGAAAGAAAAAAAAAAAAAAAAACACCAAAAAAACCCAGGACTCGACCCATTTGTTCCGGTCGAAATTTACAACGAAATTTACAAGAGAAGCACGCTTCCAGACCCTGCTTAAGGGTATACAAACCTAAATCGGGGATGGAAGAGAAAGCTCAAAACATGCAAACGGATTATGTAGGTTAAGCTCAGCTTTTGTCATCCGCTCCGAGGTCCAGCTAAGGAAACGCTGAGCCCCCGGCTGGGGCCGATTCGGCGCCAGCGGCCCCGGGCCGGCCCCCGCGCCCCCTCGGGGCGCCACGTCCCGCTCCGGCCGCGGGGCAGGGGCCGGGGCCGCGCCGCCTCCCGCGCACGGCGGGGACGGAGCCGCTTCCTGCGGCGCTCCCGCGGGGACCCGGGAGGGAGCCGGGCCGGGCCGGGGGAGGGGACGGGAAGCGGCGCGGGCCCCTGTGCTTCCCCCCGCCTTAGCCCCTTCCCTCCTTAGCGCTCCTTACCCGCCTTGTAGCCGCGCAAGCCGGGCTGGGGGTGCAGCCCGCCCCACATGGTGCCGCGCCGGGCCGGGCCGGGGGACCGCCGCTCTCCGGCGGGCGGGCTGGCGGCCCGGATGGGCGGCGGAGGCGGCCGCTCCCGCTGCCGCTGCCCGGGGAGCTCAGCGGGGCGCTGCCGCCGCGGCGGGGGCTGCTGCCCGCCCCAGGGGCGCCGCGGCCATGCTGCCGGCGCTGCCGAGCGCGGTGGGACCTGGCCGCCCCCTCGCCGAGACAAAACTTGCTCTATTGCGCTGCCGCCGCCGCCTCCTGCCTCTCCGGCGCCGGCAGCGGGGCGGGGACAGGGGCGGGAGCGCCGCAGATGCGGCGGCTGCTGCTCGGGGACGAAGCGCTTACATAACCCGGCCCACGGGGCGAGCTGCAGCGAGGGGCTGCGGCGGGGGGCCAGTCCGCCCGGGCCGCCCCAGCACAGCACAGCCCAGCCCAGCCCGCTCAGGCCCCGCCGGGCCGCGGAGCTGGCTCTGGGCTCGCCTTTGGGCGTGTATGCGCCGCCCGCTCACCCCGGGCTCGGGGAAGGGGCAGCGGCGTGTGCGCGTCCCCGGGGAAAGCACTGAACTGACAGCACTTAGCGTGGTGTAAAGGCAATCGGAAAAGGAAAGTGAAATGCCTGACTCCTGAGTTGCGGCATTGGAAATACCCAAGGTCGGTATGCACAGACCTTAGTAAGTAGAGTTCATAATAAAATCACTATTTTCCCCTACTTATGTTTGTTTTAGCAAGAAAAAGATGTGGAAATAAAGAATCGTGACATCCGTTTGAACGATCAGTTCCACCAAAAGATCCACAGTAACATCAAAAAGTTTAAGCCACAGGACTGGGAACAAAATGCTCGTGTCAGCAATAACTAAAACCCAGTAAGAGGCGCATCCCCTCTCCACACTGCTTTGAGTCTGCTCCAAATACTTCAAAAGACAATTCTGCAATAGCAGCCTTTCTGTTACTGCCGCTTGCAACTGCAGCCCAGTGGGCCCCGTGTAAACTACTTTCTGAACAAGACCCTGATTCAATCAGCAATCCACATTATCAGACAAAAACAGAGAAGGAGAAGGCACTTGGACAGCTTCTAACTTCAGCATAACCATACCAAGGTTACAAAATGCACACCCACCGAAAGAAGAAAAGGGATGCTCCAGGCAGCATTGTAGATTACGAGGGACATGATAACGAGGGAGGTGAGGTGAAACAGGATCGGTTCTGTGTGTGGAGACATTCACAATCAATAAATAAAACTGTATTCAAACATTTCCTGCTGACCCGATGCATTTTTAATTAGTAGCTGATGATCACAGAACAGCTTTCATCTCTTCGGAAAGTTGTATGTTTTGTTTCAGCACAAGACATGTTTTATTTATGTCTAGCTTGGTATTCATAACATACTCAATAAAACAGGCCTCAGAAGTACTGGCATGAGCATGTAGAAATGCTGCATGTTGTTATTTCATCCTTTCTTAGCTGCATAAAGCCCTTGCACACTCACTGAAGGCCTGACATGATGTGCATTCCTCACCAGCTTGTTTTAACTTCAGAGTGTCAGTGGGTGTTCTGTAGGTAGAGTTGTAGAAACACAGACTTTAAATGTTACCAAACACTGAATAAAAACCCCAAATAGTAAAACTGCAGGAGATCCTGTCAAAACCTTCAGACTGTTGCTAGAAGTCCTTGAATAGTAAAAGGTCAGAAGCATTTTCAAGAAGCGACAAATACTGGTTTACAACAGAACACCAAAGCAGGAACTAAATTTTCATTGCCACCACCTCAGTGAAAGTGTCCAGCCTTCAACACTGAAGCTAACGTCAATATTGAAGAATATTTGTGAGAGAGAGATGCATGGTAGGTAAACATGAATATTAGAAGAAATAATAAAAGCTAAAGTATATTGCAAAGCTTTGAAGACAAAGAAACACATAAACAGCTTAGTTCAAGGCCTCTTTAAAGGACTTGACTGTGTAACATTTGTAGCATACTATTTTGTTGGATTAGCTTGAGTACTTACCATATTTACAGGAGGATATGGTGAGCTGTAAGGAAGCTGAATTTTAAGATGGGGAGGTTATCTAGCTGCAGGCTAGAAGAAAAACTGTTTCATGAATGCTAAGCTCTGGAGTTTGTGGTTTGTCCTGAAATGCAGCTGCAAGAATCCAGAGGCATGTCATGACTGCAAGAAAGCTACATGCATGGAAAATGCGTGGTAACTGTTCTTCTATCTTCTAATAAATGTCACTGCAGTAGTTTTATGTAATTTGTATTGCCATTCATGGAAGTTTACGGTTTCTTATGTATCTCCTGTCTAGCCATGAACAATATTGCAGATGAAAAAAAAAAGATAAAAAGGCCAAGATGAGGGTGACAGAACACCTCAGATAGTCTGGCTGAATCCCCTCCCACCATAGGGCTGTGTCTTCCAAGGTGTCCCCACTGGGACATCTGTGCTTAGACAGTGCTACTGCTCAGAGCAGAGAGAAAAAAACAACTGTGCTTAAGTGTAAGCAGTCAGATAGCAAAACCTGAGACACTTTCATTGTTATGATTGGATTTGAAGTTATTTTTATAGAAACTGAATGTAATTAGTAAAGCTTTTTCTCTACTAATGACCACAGTGTATCTGTCTGGAAACCAGGCCAAACTAAAGCCAGTATTTCTACTCCATAAATAGTTAGGTTGTTAATGCTTTATTCTTTATTCAGCAATGTTTTACAGTTGCAGTTTGCTTCTGTATCCAGTTCTAGACCTGGAGCAGTATTTGGTTTAGATTTTCAAAAATCTCTTGAAAAATTATGATGACTGGTCTGGACCTCCTGGGAAAAAACAGAAAAAAAGAAAAAAAAAAAAAAAAAGAAAAAAAGAAAAAAAGAAAAAAGGAAAAAAGAAAAAAAGAAAAGAGCTTATACCATTTAATGCTGCTGAAGCAATCCCAGCTTGGAGGACTTGCATGAGAGTAGAAACATGGAGTCATTAAGGTTGGAAAAGACCTCTAAGATCATCCAGTTCAACTGCTAAGCTTGTCACCTCTTACATCTCTTGGGTTGAAAAGAATTAGAAGGGTGAAAATTTGTGTTTCAGTGCTGCCTCAGTCAAGGGGGATATCAAGGTCCTGATACTCATGGAAAGCAGCAGCACAGTGTGAGGGGAAACTCAAGTAACCTTACACGTAAATAAAACCATAAGTGGAAACAGACTGCATCCCCAGGTAATTATTGTGAAATTTGATGCTCCAGACACTGAATGGACTCAATTTCTTAGTGTCTGAAAAGCCTTCCCCCCACTTCCTTTTTTTTTCTGACACAAACTCCACTTTCTTGGCAGAATGAGCAGAGGAAAATGCAATAGAAAGTAACAGTTTAAGCACTGGTGCTAGGCAGATGCTGTCTCACTAAGGTCAGCTGGAGCATGTCTTATGCAATGATCTGTGGATCCAGGTTCAGAAACCACATCCCTTTTTTTCCCCCTCAGTAAAAACATAATGCTTGAAGTGGAATTAAGCTGAAGCACAAGCTGTGAAAGCAGCATTTTCTTTTGATTGAAGCCAAAAATAAGTTCAATGTTTCTTCTACACACTTGCTTTCACAGTTAATAAAATTAAAATATTATTCAAAAACCCAAATACCTAAACATTTTTCTAAGAGAATGCAGACCATTTCCCCTTTTTAATTAAGACTTTAGGCATGTGTGCATTCTATCAAAAAACAACAGCAGTATTTCTGCGAGCATATCTACATTGTAAATTACTTTGAAATTAAAATCACAAATTTTCAGTTATTGAGTTGCTTCACTAAGTACAGAAATTCTTTCCCTCCACCCACAACTTTTTCAGTTGAACACTGTGTCCTAGCAAAGTCTTAGCAGCCTTTAAGAAGCCTCAGAACAATTCCTCCTGTTTTCCAAAAAAATAACGATGCATGCTACAAAGCATCGTAACTTTGGGATTGGGAGTCACTATAACTAAGAACAGATTAGTTTTCCTAAGGAACTGCACACCTGCTGGTAGGGGCATGCTGGCCTATAAAAGACTGAAATGTTTTGTTCAAAGTACTCAGAGTGCGCTGCACAGCATTAACAATAAATTGTGTCATCTAATATCTGCACAGTAGGCATCATGAAGTAACACTATGTATACAATGTTTTTATTTTTGCCTTTTCTGCAAGCAAATGAGAGCGCTCATGTCTCACAGAGCAGCACAAGTGGATACTAGTTTGAATCTGCTTTGCACTGTGCTGTTACTAACAGCTTACACCATAGGAGAGAGTCAAACCAGGCAGCTCACTGTTACCATACCTACAAACATAGCTGTGGTTTATTACCAACATCCTGAAATTGCAGATTCTTCTTCATGTTCCAGCTCCCAGAGTCAGATTTTCACCTGAGAAATTATTTACATCATTGCTGAAAGACCCTTTAGCGTCAGGAATTTTTCATCTTTTTTTTTTTTTTTTTTTTTGGTGTGTGTGTGTGTATCATATTAATTTAAAATAAATCAAAGAGAAATAAATCAACTTTGTGTTATCAACTCAGATAGTGCAGGAAGAACAAATGCAGGAGTGGCATACAGTGGCGTCTAACCAGTAACTTATGAGGATAAACAAGATTTTCCCAGGTATATTTTTCTCTAGGGGAAATTTTTTGTGTTCTGCTATTCTATCTTCCCTTTCCTCCATCCTTCCTTCTTCCCCAAGGCTGTAGAAAAGAAGAGGAAATATAAACAGTTTGGGAGCAGATGGAGAGAATATATAAAAACCAACAGGCTAGAGGCAGATCTTCTCCCAGGCTTCCAATTTGGTTCCTATAACTTTTAAGTGCCTGTACCAGAGCAGCCAGGGAGCCTCTTCCCCTGGAGTCACTGACATATCCAGCTTTCTTGCAAGACATTATGCTTTCACAAAAAAAAAAAAAATTAATTGTTTTTTTTACTTTACTGCATGACTTTTTCACAGAATCTCCAGTTCTCTTGTTCTTGAGCCCCTCTCACTTTCTGTGAACACACCATCTGATTTTAGGAGCACCAATACTTTTTGCATATGTTTCTCTGTGCTAGAACTTGTGCTAAAGCCCAGGAAGTGCTGTAGTTCAGGGTTTTGATCCCACTGCCACTGACAATGCTCAAATTTTTATAGCCATCATTTTCCTTCAAGGCAGACTTGTTTCACTCCATGTTACACACGGACAAATGAGTGCAGAAGGATGATGCATCCAAAACTGGGTGATACCACTGCACAATAACTTGCACGGTTTCTTAAGCTTCTTTATGTATGTTAAACTCCACCTCAAATATGAAGTCACTGCTGTATTAGAAGCACAAAAACAGCATTTAGCCTGACCTTTTTAAACCTACCTGCTTTAAAGGTTAATCAAAAAGCAACCCCTTGTATTCAGTCAATGAAACAAAGGATCAGACCATGTAGTTCAGGTTCCTGGCCATTTTTCACCTCAGTGTTCAAAGGAGTAAGTCATGTTTTCCTTCTGCAACAAACATCCCCAATGAATTATATCACTTTGCTGTAAATCAGAATTTTAAATTATAAGTAACTGTTACATGAAGGCCAAACACTCTACAGTGCAACCAGTCAGCAATGCAATGTTGTATGAACACTTGAAAATGGAAATTTCTTCCAAGTGGCCGTCATTATCTGCTTATAGCCTGAAATATGTTGTTTGTTTATTCCAAGTCAGAAATACAAGCTATGAGCATTACCAGTCAGAAAATTATCTGGTCTCTTGTGTTTGAGCCAAACCCAATATTGCTGCAAAGGGATGAAATTTCAGTAAAGTCAATGGAGTTATGCCAGTGCTTAGTTTAGTCAGCTCAGTACTGTCATATGCCCATACGTAAAAGTCGGATGGAAAAATTTATTTCATGCTGTAACTATAAATACTATAACTTAATGAGGCTCCCTACTCCATTTTTTCCATTGACTTTTATTCTACAAAAATCACTGACATTGATTCTAGAATAATTAATTGCATACTATATGCTAGAATAATGTATCACTATTATAATGCTTTTTTTTTTCCCTCAGCAGTGAGAATGCCATAACTAAAATGACAAGGCATTCTATGCTGGTGGAATAAAATCCAGTTTAATTGGGCACTTCCATACCCACTGAAACGCACAAATTAGGCTGTACTGGTTTGTACTGACCCACAGTGCCTATCAGATTTGTTTTATGGTTAGTATATGACATGTATGAATCCACCACAATATCCTCAGACTGTTTTGCTTTTGACTAAAAATTAACACAGACAAGAGAGCTTATTAAAATGAACTTTGCAGCTCTGGCTTGGCTGTAAGATCATTCTACTTTTAACACATTACTTGAGTGACCAAATTGATCTGGGAGGAGTAAACATGTAATCTGATCTTTGGTCACTCAGAAAACAACAAGAAATCAAGCTGCTAAGTGAGCATGTAACTTTCAATAAATATGAGTAAAAAAAAGCTTAGAAGTTTAAGTTTTGCTGCTTGACTTGTTGGGGACAGTCCCACTCCTTTAGGAATCTCATTGTTTAAGAATTGCACATCATGTAGTGCATTGCTGTGCCATTCAATATTGTGAGTAAGAATATCTGGTTAAATCAATTAAAATGAAACGGAAGCATTACAGTAGCAATTTTATGGTTAGTGCAGGACAGTATGATACAAATATCTATACTTTGACCATTTAATTCTTAGTCTTGCTATCTTCTGAGCCAAGCATCAGGAGGTCAACCCAGAACATGAGAATGTCTCCAGGGCTTCTGAAGGAAAAGTAGTTGCCATCTGTTCACAAGGTAAGAGGCTTGAAAGACCCAAACAAAATGCATTAATAGGAAAAGATAAATAGCTTAACTAAAAATCTGGATCTGGCTGCATCCTTCCAAAACAACGTTTTGCACAAGCTTCCAATGTGAAAATTACAAAAAAAAATACTGATACAGGAGATGACAAGCAGTCAGGAAGCCAAAATGGAGAGCAACAAAAATGCGTTAAGGAATGCTAGGGGCAGTCATACACACGACTCCCATCTGCACACTACTCCAGCAAATGCTCCATGAAGTCAGTTCATTCATGGAAGTCCTTGCTCAATGACACCACTGACAATATGTTAACTGAGCCTTTCATGGTGTTGGCCCTGCTGGAACACAGCCCCAGCACTCACCATGACAAGATCTTTACTTAGCATAGCCACTGCAGTTAACAGAGCAGGAAAATTAAGACAGCTATAATGAAGTATCTTGAAATACATGAAAATACTCTTTGTCTTTCACCAAGATGGTTGAAGCAAGGATAAACTCTCAAAATTTGAATTAAAAACACAAAAAAACCCATGCACGATGCATCATAATAAGGTAGAAATCAGGAGCTAATTTTGAAACTGATGAATTGCATCAGTATTTCCAAAACACATTTGCTCCATTTTTATGTTACTGCTTTCAGATGTTACTGGTAGGCAGGAACCCATAACCTCTGAAAGCTGACTCTAACAGACCTCTAGAGTAAACTGAAATATCTAAAGCCCTAGAAGTACGTTACAAACTCTAAAGGCTCCACAACATAACTATATGTACTCAGTGCTATATATCTTTGAGCTTATACATTCCAATTTAAGTAAACCAGTCTCCCTTGCACAGAGATAAGGAAACTGAGCTGTGTAAAACAAAAACTACCAACCATTACGCTTGAATCTATATTTAGTATTTGCTGTGTCGTGCTTTATTTGCTGAAACTGCCTACACAAAAGCATTAAAAAATCACCAGAAAAAATGCCATTATGAGGTACATTGAATGTTCAGAATAAAACTTAACCTTGAAAAATTTTTACATCAGTTCTGAAGCACAAAAAAGTTCTAAAATACAGATGAATTATCAATATTTTGTTTCCATCAGGTATATGCAAAATGTAAAAAATACAAAGAACAAAAATATACTGGAACCCTCTTGGAGCTCACCATCATGAACAAAACAGAATCTGTTGGGAGTTCAAATTTGTATGAGCAGAGAGGAAAAGAAAATGTTGTGAGATTAGTGCCCTCTTTAAAAAGAACAGATAAGTTAGTAAATACTGTAACTTCCATGGAGCTGGCAAGTGAGCCAAGTTGGATAAGCAGATCCAGATATATAATTTGAGAGGCTGTGAATTGTGTTTCCTTATCTAATGAGTCCCTTATTTTCCCTGGGTTTTTTTAGCATAATTTTTCTGATGACTTTCAAGTATAATTTTACACGAAGTATATATAGGTACTCAAACTGGAGCATATGGTAAGAGACTCATTTATTTAAAGTACAAGTGAACAGTCCCTGAAATGGATGGTTTTTATAGAGTCCTGATCAACCATTTCTCCAGCTGCAACGATTTCTCACAGAAATCCTTTTTGCTGTCCTAAGTAGTGACTGCAATATAGGGTTCTACAGCCCCTGAAACTCAGACACATCAAACATTTCCACAGCACAGGCCTCAGGCTGCATACTGCAGGTCCTCCCTGCCCAGCAGTGATTCCATAGAGAGCAGGACAATATGGACCTACAAGTTCTGTGGCTGGATTTACCAGAGAAAAAGGGGCAGATAGAAGAGTCACTAGTTCCGTGTTGAAGAGGACAAGGGCTCAAGGTCCTTGTGGCCCTGAATTCACAGAATGACTAAGTTGGAAGACACCTTCGAGAACATTGAGTCCAACCCATTCCCTAACACCTCAACTAAACCATGGCACCAAGTGCCACATCCAGTCTCTTTTTAAACCCATTTAGGAAGGGTGATTCCACCACCTCCCCGGCAGACCATTTCACAACTTTATCACCCTTTCTGTAAAAAACTTTTTCCTAATATCCAATCTATATTTCCCCACTGGTCTGTGGGGAAGCTCTGCTTGATAGATATGCAGGGTTTGCATACCCACTTGTAAAGGCTTGAAAAGTAATTTCATAAATTGAAATTACTTTTTTCCAATCCAAACCATTCATAGAATGGTTTGGATTGGAAGGGACCTTAAAGATCATCAAGTTCCAACCCTCTTGACACCTTGTACTAGACTGGGTTGCTCAAAGCCCTGTCCAACCTGGCCTCAAACACTGCCAGGGATGGGGCATCCACCACTTCCTAATATCTAATCTAAACCTGCCCTCTGTCTGTTCAAAGCCATCACCCTTTGTCTGTCCTATCAATTTGACTGACCAGACCTCGGTAATGACTCCAGTGATTGTACGAAGGATGAATAAGCACATTAGGACCACAGAACAAATTATCCACTTAGCTGTGCAACTTAAATCATACAGTTTATCACCCCAGCAGAGGACAGTGTTGAAGGAATTCAGGGTAAGGTTTTCCCAAGCCCTCATCCCCCATATGGTGAGCTCTTTGCAAAATCTGTCAGAGAGAGAGAGAGAGTGAGAGAGTTCTCATGAAGAACAAAAAGCCAGATTTCTGAATGTGCTCTTCCCTCACCCACACTCTTATCAGCTCTATTTTTAAATACAATGCTAGCTCCATAGAATCTCCTGAGATTTGACAGTTGGCAACATTCTTACAGATTAAACAGAAGAGTGGCAGACTTGGCTGGACTTACTGCTCGGCACAGCAAAGAGGGAGACCTGCCCCTGTGAGCATGTCACAGTGTCAGGAAATAGCATTTGCTGGACAGCAAATGAGCGTGATGCAGGCCTGCCCCTGTTCAGGACACATGACACAAATCCTTTCATCGTATTTCAGCTTTGATGCAGGCACTGCCAGCCACTGCAAATGAGTAGGCAACTCATTTACTGGCTTGCTCGTATCTGCAGAGTAGCTGGCAAGTGCATCATCAGAGTTCTTCATGACAATCTGTGTGTGGGTGTGTGTTGAGGCTTTCAAAGAGAGGGTGTAAAATATCTGTTCCTTCAGGCCTTCATGGTATAGAGCCTCTCCTCAAAATCTTTCACTCTCATTCTGCCTGGCAGTTTCAGACATCACTTCCAAACTCGAGGAAGTGAGTCCTGCTGTGGCCATTTCAAAGATGATGAAAACTGAGCACACAGCAGCCCACTACGGCGTTAGGGGGGGAGTCCAGTCCTCTCCAGTTTTAATGTTTTCCTGTTAGACTGTGCTAAATGTGCTTACTACCCATAGATCTGTTTATTCATAGCTCAGTGAACTGACGTTTTGATTAAAATTGATTTTGTTGTAACAGTGCTGTCACTATTATTAACCAGTTTCAATTCCTTTAAAAATAAACAGGGAGGATCCAAGCAGTTTGAGTACCTCAGTTCTGTGCAAGGCTGTTAGAAAAAGTATCAAAGAACAGATAAAATTAAAAAATTATGCACGTTTAGAAAATTACTGTTTTCTTAATACCATTAAATACTATTGTCTGAACCCTTTAATACTACCCAGATGGCTAATAGAGAAAGAATGGTTATATTAGACAGAAGATTTTTATTAAAGACAGCTTTAGTTTTTCAAACAGCACAGGTTTTTCTGGCTGGCAGAGTATCACCTTGCCTAGTGAAAACTGTTTTTCCTTGGAAAGAAGAGACGGGTATAGGATGTACCCAAGAAAAGACAATTCCTCTTGGCTGACCTAAGCAGAAGTATTGGCTTGGGTCCCTGAAAGGAGTTCTTTCTTACTGCTGGTAAGTTGTTCAGCAGCTATACAGATGGACTGTTTTTTTTGTTTGGGTTGTTTTTGGGGCTTGTTTCTTTGTGTTTGGGGGGGATTTTTTGTTTGGTTTTGGTTTTTTCTTCCCAAAAGAAAAAAATAGGAGGTTGAAATTAGCAGCAAGCTCGTAACAGATGGTAATGAAGAGAGTAGTGGGAGATATAGTAAAAAAAGTGATTTTCCACATCTGCAGAAGAGGAATGATGGAAATTAAGAAGACAATTCTGAAATAACATTAATTCCCAGACTAAAATTAAGGCATAGTTAGTTTTTCAGAAATAAGGAACAGGCTCCTGGTAGGAGGTCTGAATTTTCATTTGCCTCTTGAACAGCATGAAGTGCACTGTCAGTTCTCACTAAATAGCAACAGTCAAATGTAATGTTCTGGATGCTACACAGAATCATATGTATGTACCATGACGTAGTAGGAATGTGACAGTATCAGGTTTTGGAGTTTTCATGTTCTCTTCAAAAACTCTTCAGTTCAGAAACTACTCCAACTTTCTTTGATGTAAAAGTTTTAGGCAGAAAAATAAGTAGCTTGATAAGTCTTTTCTTGCTTGCTTTCATGAAGTCTGGGCAGTCAGTAGAAAGAAAGAAAGGAGAAAAGGAGAAATAGAAAAAGGGTGAGAAGAAAGCTCTGAAAACCTGCAGATTTGCTTCATCTTGGAGAGGGTAAGAGGGAAGCTTGGAGAGTAACATTATACTAATTCCTCTTTGGAATAATTTATAAAATTGGATATGCAGATAATTCACATACTGTAAGCAAAATTGGCCTGGAGACCACACAACCCAGCAGAGCTTGCAGAAGGCCCAGCTGTTCCTGTCCTTCAGGACACATCCTTGCTCAGAGCTTTGCTTACAAGCCGAGGTCTCTTTGTCACCGTAAACAAAGAGAAATTCAAAGCAAGCTGCCAACCCTGCTCACTGCCTATACACAGGGATTTCTGAGAAAGATGAAGAACAACCCCAGATAGTCCAAAAGCAAAAGCGCATTGCTTAAAGACAGTTATTTCCTTCCTTCAATTTGCACTGTCCTTACTCTTACTTGAATATGGGTAATTGTTAAATGAGAGAAAGATAAAATAGAAAGCCATGGAAAAAACTTAAGAGACATATTTCCTTCTGGGCATTAATATCAACAATCAAGCAGTTACTTTGGTTACCTCGTTTGTGATCTGTCCTTGTTCCTGTCAGGAAGGTTTGCAATTCCATTTGCAGATTCCCCCTCCATAGTGAAACAGTGTTCAAGCACAACTATTCATTTCCAAGTGGCAAGATAGCAACCACATGTTAACAATTTCCTTCTCAAGACCTAGATGCTGCAAGTGAAAAATCATGCCTTGGCTTTCTGCCTGCTTCTGTCTGGCTTAATTAGCGGATCACACCAACAATCTCAGCTAAAATGATTCTCAGTAAAAGGGTAGGGGGGAGCTGCTTGAGCAGAACTGGGTGAAGCTTTACACTGAGATACTACCCTAGCAAGATCTGAGAAGAAAGGGTCAAGGGCTTTGTCTCAGCACCTTCCTTTCCAGACAGAATTTGAATTTTTGGAGACTGAAAGCAGAATCCTGAATAAAGCCTGATGCCTTCTAAAACTGCACTAACTGCAGTTACACAAGCTCAGACATTGGTCTTGGGGAATTGTTCGGATCACTGTAGAGAAAGAGAACCACTCTAAGAAATCTTTATCACAATCTCCCAAAGTGCTTTGTGTTTAGAATCACTTTGCAGCAGTGAAAATTACGTTGAAGAGAAGAATCATGAACATTTGCTCCATTGTCTTAGCTTATTTTTTTTTCCAGTGACTGAGTGTCATCAGCTCAGTCATAAAATTTCCTAAATTTTCTCAGTCATATATTTCCCTACCTCTTTACTGCTTGGTGGTGGCACTGCACAGCATGGTAGCCCCACATCTGTAGTATATTCACCAGCACAGAACTCATGTTTCAGTGCTTTGCCTGGAGGACTGCAAATAAAGTTTTCCATGGTAATCAACTCAAAATGACATGTCTCCATTTCCTAATGCAACCCTGAAAGTGCTGAACAGTAGTAAAACAAACACTTAATAGCATTTATGGTTTAAACATACTTAAAACAAAGATCCTAAAGCCTTTACAAAAACAAACTGCACTTCTCAGCCATCACACTTCTCAGTGTCCATCACAAAGATTTTCCAGCTACAGATTATTTTTAGTTCAAGTTTTAACTCGGTAAGTTAAGGCATACAGACTGAAAGTGTATCCAGTTAGCATAGTCAGTTTATATTGTTTGATTTTTTCACAATTTAAGATATGCTGCATAGATCTCCAGTGAAGACATGATGGTTTATTCACATCATCCCACAGATGAAGAGAGTCCCATGTGTTTATTCGGTGCAGGGCTGGTTTGCTTCAGCAGACGAGTACATATTAGCAAACTGAAAAGGAATGCAGCAGCCCATCTCCTATAAACACCATTTGGCTATTTAAGCCTACACTGCTCTAGAAATAGAATTATATCTCACAAACACCACCAAATGCCAGAGCATATAATTTATTCACTGCACGCTATATTATTTTCAAATCAGATTTTATCTGTCTCTGACTATATAAAGCTGGGGAAATAGTCTCATACACAGGAACACTTCTGCACTAAGGAATTATGGCACTTTGGAATCAATTTACAGGCTGTGCATTGAAGATCAATCTACAAGGCAGATTCAGATTTTGATTTGGGTCTTGCTTCTGGTTCAGTGACTGACCTCAGATGTGTTCCCTGGCATTTGTTTTTCACAGAGACTTTGTTGGCTCTGCTTTCCTTTGTCCTATATCATCTTCTGTTGCCATCCCTGGTATCTCCTGCTTGCTTAAACACAGCTTCTGGGATGCTGTTTTCTCCAAGCTAAGAACAAGCACCTTAACACTCCCACTGATCCAGGTGAAGACCATGCAGTTAGGTCAGCAGTCTGCAAACCTTCCTACAAATACTCCCTTATTTTGGCCAAGTAAGGACCATAATCCATTTTAGTGCCTCAACATGTAAAGATGATCCAAATTAAAAAAAAAATAAAAAGGTTACATTTGATGCAGGCAGATAATGAAGCCTTAGGACACAACCCTTTTTAATCCATCTATCTCAAATTGGGAGTTTGAAACCTTCTTTGGACAGTACAGTTTTGCACACAGAAGATAAGCTCTGATCTTTTATGCCTCCTCCTTTAGTTAAGCTAGGTTTTCACACCGACAGCAGAGCCATTGTGTGCATGACATTTACTGCTGGAAATGGATGCTGTGTCTTGGCAATGAATGGAAAATCTGAGCATTAGCAATGAAAAGATATCTTCAGAGTGTTCCTTGGTCTCTTGTTAGTCATTCAACGTAGAGGAATTCAGCACAGAGGAAACACGCTGGGTGAATGTCAGTGTTCCCAGCTCTGCCTGAAGAAAGAAAAATCCTGCTATAAAACAGAGTATGGGCACTGAGCATGACAGCATCCAGATTTTCAGTGCACACCAATGAAAACCTTCCTGACAGCAGAGTTCCAGCAACCCAGCTGGGGTTTATTTGGGAAATGTGCAGTTTTCCACATAAGAAAGTAAACTGGGATGCTTGTTTTCAGATTGTATGGAAAAATCTAATTGTTCTGACTAATTTGTATTTAGATACAGCTTTATAGCCTGCAGCAAGAAGACATAGTCAACAGGCTGGAAAGTATAGTGTCATCTGAACCAGAAATTCCCCATTTTTTTTTAACCTCCCTTGAGAATGGTGTCCATGGTCTGTGTCTGACTGGATTCCCAGGAGACAACACAAGCTTTTTGTACGGCTATGACTCTAAGGCTTTGCATTCACTTACCCTTTCACCAGGTTTATATCCCTTAGCAACTTCACCTGAGTATGCTTTTCTCTCTATCTGGATCAGTGTTCTCTGCTGAGACAGCAAACCCTTTCCCAGCTGAAGACAATTGCCACCGTGCAACCTTTTAAAAAGGAATTCACAGCCTGGGTGACACCCCGAATGCTGTGTGAGTGCCTGGTCGCTGTGTGCACAGACTGGCACCACGAGGGGACTGGAGCCAGCTCCAGGCTCTGCCTGCCACACACTCACTCTGGATCTGATGGGTGTGCAGGGGTCAGTCCACAGCTTTATTCCTTGTAGTGGCTTTGTAGGTGACCATCTGAGGATGCACAGAACAGGCCACAGAACCTCTGCAATTTAAAACTAACCTGGGTTACTCACGAAAGCATGTAATACACTGGATTTCTAATCTAGAATTTGTGTCTTTCAAGCCAGAGCCAAATAAAAATAAAGAGCTTAGAAGAGGCACAAGATGGTTGTTGTAATCTCCCTGCCCTTAGCAATGCCAGGAGGGTGACGCTCTTCTGACTGATGTGTTGTGTAATGATCTTTTGCATATAATTAGTCATGCAATTAGACTGAAAGTTGCTGTCTAAAAGTTCTGTTGAGCATTTATGCCCTGCATTTTCTCATTTGATTCATTCTGAAAAAGAGGGAATATATCCAGTCAGTCAAGGTGACACTCAAAGTTGCTTTTTTTTGCAGTACCATCCATTATAAATGTTCCTTACAGCTGTATTCAATTTCATGCTGGCAACATAGATTTAAAAAGAACCCAATTTCATTTGTTTACAGATTCTAAACAAAAGATAATTATTTGGCTATGGAAAAATTATCTAACAGCTTATCTAAAACCTTCTTCCTTCAGAGTTTCAAGAAGCCATGGAAGGAGAGGGAGGAATTTAGTGAAAATTTTTTGCTGTTCTTAAAGAAGACTAAACTTAAGCAGAAGCAATCATGGACTTGACTTTCAGAAATTGTTATTTTAATTTATGTTAAGAAAGAATAAAAGTTTCTGTCTTTCCTTTATGTCATTATTACAGTACACCATTACATATGGGCTTTTTGTTAGACAAAATTTTTCTCGTGAATCAGGATGAGGTTTAGCTTTAGCTCTTAAATGACATATAATTGTTTCATATTTACATTTTTTCACATTTTTTTTTGCTAAATAAATTCTAGAACTCACTGAACAGTGAGTTTACTGCACGATGCAGTTTTAAAGCATGCACAAAACCAATTCTGCACACAAATGTTTCTGTGGGGGAGTTAAAGCTGAAGTAATTTGGCACCAGAGCAACAGCGTATGAGGCAAGTTTTTATATTGGACAGGCAAGAAAATGTGGTTGTTTGGAAGAAGTAATTTAGGACAAAATACATGCACAAGCCAAAATCTAATCAAGGTGCTTACTCCGCTAAGTGTGTTTACATGGGTGCTAGTATACTAGAAAAGCCCCCAAAGGACGCACAGGAACATAAAATGAGACAAATGCATTTACAAATCATGTTACAGGTCAGTGAACAAAAGATGCTGCCCTTGACACGTAGTCACTGGTCTATAAAGAGAGATGTGTGTTTAATCTTAGCCTCATTTCCAGGGGACAGATTATTTTGCAAAGCCTGTAGTATCACAAGGCCTTACATCAACATTGCCACATCTGTAAAGTAGCAATTTCCAGGCTCGGTAGGTAAAAAGTTCCAGACTTGGTGATTTTTACCCCTAGAGCTCCCCAAAAGGATCCATGGGAATATTAATGGGAAGGCAGCCCTGCTGCCCTTTTGGATGGTGCACTCCTGTTCTCTTTGCTATCCATCAAGTGCAGCATGAATGGGCAATGCTGTGCAGCTCCCCAGGACACTGCAGAGAGGGGAGAGAACCATCAGAGAAAATTACATCAGCTGAGCTGCAGAGCATGAATGATAGAGCCAGCAGGGCCCAGTGCACCTTCCTTTATGCCATCATGATGCCATTTGACAGAAACCAGCTGCTCTGGTCATGTTCTTCACACTATACCCAGCCCTGCCACCAGAACATGCAGACCAGACCCAAGTGTCTGATGCTCTTATGCTTTGTTTTGTTTTCAGTAATTTCATACACTTACGTAGATTGATGTTGTAATTAAAACAAAGAATCACCATCAACAAATCTCTCCGATCTTTAAAGAACTGATTTCCATGTCAGCATTGAAAATACAGTATTAAGCCTAGTAAAAAAAGACTTTTAAAAATATTTCTGCCCATTTCACAAGGAAATAATCTGAATACATGTCTAGTGGCACTCCATCTCTAGCTATTCAGAAACTTCCTGTCAGAAATGAATTCTTTTGGCTTGCTTTACCAGAGGAATCGCTGCAAACATGCCAAATCAACAAATCACTGGGTAATTCATAATGATGGCTTATCAAGTAACTGATAGAAAGTGTTGCATGCGTAGGAGGACTAGACTAATCTTAGAAAAGAGAGGGATAAATGTTCAACCCCCCATTCCTAGATTTGCATTATTAGTGCCCTTATTGATGCCTAGCATCAGTGGGATAACACTTTTTTATGTTGCTTTTTCCTTTGCCGAAGACAAGAAATCAGGATCGGTTGGGATGTGGCCGTGTTCTCAGCTGAGATAGGTGGACCCCTGGGTGTCCTAACAGATAACCTGTTCCCTGGGGTGCACAGGGTCCTGGGGAGTCTGGCTCCTGGCAAAGCCCCTGGCCCCAAAGCTTCCCCACGGCCGCCTCCCGGGCTCATGTCCCAGGGGAAGAGTTGCCCTCTGTGCTGCCTGGGTGCCCGCTGGAGCACAGGCGGGCTGGCAGCGGGCTGAGCCAGCAGGCAGAGAGCCACAGCACAAGCAAAGTCACTTCGGAGCCAGGCTGCCTCCTCACCTGCTTCTTTGCTGAACTTGAAAGCAAAATGGACATCTTGCTGTGGAAAACCTCAGTGCCAGCGCAGCAAGCGTTCTCCTGCTGGAGAGGCCTGCCAGGAAGCACCCCAGCACTGCTCCTGCTGCCTGGCAGAGCCACTGTGGCACAGAAAGGTGTCCAGCCAAAAGAGGGACAAGCTTTGCCCTTGGAGCAGCGTGCTATTTGATGGGAGTCATGCTGCTCCTGGGCCAGGAAATGCCTGGGAACAGCGTTCTCTCCTCCTTGGAGTGCACAGCTGCACCTTGTCTTCCAAACGGGTCTGTCTCAAAAAGTCATTGTCACAGTAAATTCTCCCAGGAGGAAGAGAATTTTTTTTTTTATTTGTAATGAGATACAAATAAAATTTTTGTTGTGTGCCAAACACACAAACAAAAGAGATTTCACAAAAATACTTCTATGATTATTTTCCTGGAGCACTCACAAAAGCTGCTGTGTTTGGCAATGAATTTAACAGTCCCTTGTGTTGTTCAACTCTTTACCTTTAAATAACACTCCTAAATACTCCTGTGCTGTTTTATCTGCCTGTTCCATGATGTTTCTGCAGGAAAAATTACCTCATATATTTGGACCTCCCATATTTGCACACTGTAAAGTTCATAATTAGAAAATAAACAGGAAAAACCACCCCTTTGAAATTTGCACAGCCTAAAGCATCTCTCATAACAAGAGCACTGGACAAAACCTTCCTGTAATTTTATTTTTTATTTCCAGGGCCAGGTTTGGAGCATTTTTTGTACATAAATCAGTGTACAGTAAAGGAAGTGCAGACAGGCAGGAGCTGTAGTTTGCTCAGCAGTGGTAAGACTCTATAGGTCAAATCTAGAGAAAAGCATGCAGGAATTCCAAGGAAGAAATGTTGTTTTACATGGACTAAATGTCTATTGCACCAGTAGCTTTCTGGCTGCTTTCCCCTCTTCTATATTTTACATCATTCCTCTTAGTACTGAAAAAACCCAGGCTTAGGATCTAAATTCCAAGACTCCTGTGAAAGTTTTGACAAAAACCTGCATATAAATCTTGTGAATCCAAATGTGATTTCTATGATTCTATGGTTTTTATTCTTTGTTCAGTTCTCACCTTTTACTGTGTTCTTCAAAAGCAGTTATACAGAAGTGCAGGATTTGTTTTAGACCTCAAATGAAATTTCATTTTCAGCTGCTCCAGAAAAGGAACAGACCACTTGTGCTGAAAGTTGTCTCCTCCTGCTGCCTGTGCTTGCCCAGCATGATTGATGGCACATTTATCTCCTGAAGCCAAGGGCCCTGCCACTTCTTCTGTGGGATCTGAGGTGGTGAAAGTGCTTTGTTATCTGACTACCAAAAAGCCCCAAGCCAGCCAACCAAGGGGTCTAAACTAGCTCAAGAAGAAGTTAAACCAGGCTGCTGAGGAGAGCTGCTCCTCCTCCAAAGGATTTGCGTCTTTCTCTATAGATCACAAAAATATATAATGGATCAAGCAGATCACCACAACTATAAAGGAAACAGGTATCTACTCTTATATTCTATTCTAAAGTGTCCTACATACAAAACTATTTACTGTAATCCCTACATGGAACATTCACTGGTTTTATACCTGCTGTAGGAACACTAGAAAACTGTTGCAAATATCTTTTTCACTAATAATCTTTCCTTTAAGACTTTCCCTTCTGGGAAGCTGAAGCCCCAGAAAAAAAAATGTAAACAATGATTGTCTGCTGCTGTAGAATGCAACAGGTAGATTTTTGATTGGGCCTTCTTGAATATTTATAATTAATGCCCAATCAAGACGGAGCTATCTCGGACAGAGTCCGAGAGAGCTAACTTTTGTTATCATTCTTTCCTTTTCTATTCTTAGCTTAGCCTTCTGAGGAAACCTTTTCCTTCCTTTTCTTTGTAGTATAGATATAATGTAATATATATATATCATAAAATAATAAATCAAGCCTTCTGCTCATAGAGTCAACATTCTCGTCTCTTGCCTCATCCAAGAACCCCTGTGATCACTGTCACAGAAAACATTTTTGTATATCAAACAATGTTAAAGTTTTCACTTGTTTGTCCTATAGCTAGTATTTTATGGGTTTGCAAGCTGAGTCTCTTCTTTAAAATTATTCTGTGCAAGTTGCTGACAAGTGTATAATATCTGCACAGTGGGAATAAAGCATTTAAAATCATGGAGCCATACTCTGCACACACTTACTCTACTGTAAATCCCAAGTAACTCTGCTGACTTCAATGCATTTAAACTAGATTTATAATGAAATTCTGAAATTTTCCTGTACTTCCACTGATTACGCTTCAAAGACATTTACTTATGACCTTTTCTGAGTACAAAGACATTTTAGACAGTGTTACATAAGTGTCTTGCAACTTCAGTTAAAAAACAATGATGGCAACAATTACAGTTTCTCCTTCAATCTTCCTTGGTACTGCAGGAACTAGAAAAAAAATACTACCTGTTTTGAAAGTTGTTCAACATTATTTTCATCATCCTTATGATCCTGTTCTCTGGCTTAAAGAAACAGAAAAAGTACATTTAGAAGCAACTTACTTGGTGCCATACTTAATCCCCTGCAAAATATAATAATTTTTTAAAGTTTAACATTATTTTATTTCAGTATCCTCTCAAATGTCCTGAAGAATACAGCTTCTAGCACTTTTCAAGGAACTCCAGAATCTCAATATGCTGACCTGGAGACTGTGAAATAACAGTCCAGTCCAGGGCAGTATCTTTTTCCTGGTAGTAAAAAATGTAGGAATGAAGTAAGACAAACCCCAAACCCTAAAACAAGATCAAGCCCCCGAGACCTACCTGAGACAATACTATCAATACTATCTCTGGAATTTTATTGCTTTGCACTACCCCAAATGTTTTCCCTCTGGAAAGCACTCTCCATTGCCTCTGTCATGGAGCATGGACCCATCTCATAGCTTCACTTGGTGATGTTAGACCCATCAAACGTTCCTAATAGCACAGACAGGCCCTGAAACCTGGCTTGTTCTTGACCCCACACCTGCACACATCATTCACTGCTGGAGCAGTTCTGATATGGAGTTTTGCAGTATCAGTGTAATTGTGCTAGGGTGGTGCATTCAAGCAGAGGTTGCCCAGCTCAAGGTTTGCAACACAAATATAGGGACTGAACACCAGAAAGATCATTAATTCATACAGGTAAATATATACTGCATTCTCTGACTCTCTTCTTTTTCTTCTGGCCAGTTATTGGTAGCAATTTTTCAATCTTCATGGAACATATTTTGAACTTGGGAAGTCCTTTTGGCTTCATGGAAAAGGAATTACTCCCTGTGTTACACTTCCATTCATTCTACTGATCAAGTCGGAGTCATCAAAATCACAGAACAAGCTGTGCTGGAAGGGATCCTCAAAGATCATTGAGTTCTACTTCAGGCCTGCACAGCATCATCCCAAGACTTCTCAGTCATCTTCCATGGCAAAATAAATTCCTGCTAGCACGAGCCCATGTGCCTTACATAATGTGTGTTTTTACCCCTTCACCTCAGCTTTTACTTTCACCATGCTATTTAATTTGCTCTCAGCATTTATGCACTGCAGGAAACTATTAACACGTGCAACCTCCCTTTTCACAGATATGATCTCCTAATTAAACACAGAGTTAATTATCTCAGCCTTTATAACTGTGATTAATTCCAACAAGTAAACCTTTCTTTTCATGCTATTTTCAATACAGGGAACTGCTTTGGGTGCTTACTTATCCCACTAAAACCCCCTCCCCCTGAACACTGCCTCCAAGCAATGGCTCTACAAAAGTTTGAGGAAAGGGGGACTGGTGGTGTCCACAGAAGCTTTCTTGCTCTCTAGCTCTGCAAGTCTGGCAAATCCAGGAGCTTGGGCCAAACAGAGAACAGGCTGAAGAAAGATGCCTCCCATCTCAGCCTCACATTTACTTCTTCAAGTCAGTGTGAGCCAAAAGTTCCCTGACACACAAGAAGCAAGAAGGGCTTAGGAAATATAAATGGCAGATTGCTCCAGCCAAAACACAAAATACTGCTTGAACATTGGTGGAAGAATTGTATCTCAGGTGTGACAGGTGTCCTGAATGTGAGTTAAGAAAGACTTGGAACTTGGCCTCTGTGTGTCTCCACTTATGAGCTCCAAAGCTCATCTGACAGGACACCTACAGAGGCAAAACCAATTCAAAAGCACAGAATCATTTAGGTCACAAAAGACTTTTAAGATCATCAGCTAGAACCATAAACCTTACATTGCCAAGACCATCAATGCAAATGGATTCAGTTTCAACTAGTTATTGTTACTTTTCTGTTTCTGTTTTGAAACCACTTAGGGCTACCCACCCCACCTGATGCCTGATCATAGCAGAACTACAAGCTCAAGCAAATTAACTTAATCTATGCAAAGGAGTGTTGCTGCTTTAAGCTGGGGTCTGTCTGCAGTGAGTAACTTAGTGTGCAGTAGCCAGAGTGTGAATTTGCACCCCACAAACTCATCTGCACAAGGCTTTTGCAAAGTCATTGGGAAAGCAGAGTAAAACAGAGTAAACAGTAACTTTACTGTAATATATATTGTATACTGAGAACACCCATAAAAAAAATATAGTTCAAAGTAGCTAATGAACAATACATTCACCTCCTGGCTAAGCATCCACTTATTTGTTCCATGTATTAATGTACAACCTAAAAGAGAAATCATATGAGTTGGTGAACCCCATGTTCCCTTTTGTGCCACAGCAAAAATAAAACCAGAAGCACTAACAGAGTAGGGCGGGAACAGGAGAGGAGGGACTTGTACCCCAGTAATCCACACAAGCACCAGCACTCAGTTCTCGTCCCAGCCAGCTTCTCCCTCTGCTCTCCCCTGCACCAAAGCTCAGTGTCCTGCCCTGTGGCTCAGCTTGTCCCCATTCCCTGGTGTGGCCACTCACTCCCCTGCTTCCTCAGGGCCTGCTGCAGCCCAGTGATGGCCCAGCCTGTTTCCTGCATGCCTCCTGACTTTCCACTGAACTGCCCTATCATCATCACAGCTAAACAAATAAAAGAATTTCCAGTTAAGAGGGTTCCATTATCTTTGATTTAATGCTTGTCAAAAGTTTTTTCCTCCTGATATAACCGATGTAAAATTCCAGGAAATGGTCAGTTAAACCCAAGGAGAGTTTGAGTGGACGCTTGTGCTGGCTGGACACACAGATAGAGCGTCCAGCCAGGACAGTCCCAGAATACACTGCTATGCTAAAATATGCTGCTTGAAGTTTTCAGAATTCTATTTTCTGCCATATTCTAACTCACAACATGCATTTTTTCCCTGTCTTCCCAAGCTGCAGCAATGGGATCTCACTGGTTCCTGGCCCTGTGGCAGAAGGGTGGGGTGGGTGCCCCACACTGAATCACAGAACCCCACAGAGGTGTTACAGATCCCCTGGCCTCCTGCCTGGGATGTGTGCCTCTCCAGCTGCCAGGGCCAGGCCATGAGTCCTGATGCAGGAAGTGTGGCTTGTGGCATCTGCTCTGCTTCCCAGGCTTAAAAGCTGGGAATGAAAGGAGAATAAAAGCCCCTCTCCAAAGCAGACACTTTCTGACACCCCGTGTCTGTATAATCTCAGTCTCTTGGCTGGGGCCTGTGGAGTAGTGCCAGCAGGAATACCAGCACAGGGATTCTCCTCCTCACCATCTCCAGCAATACTGCTCACCAGAGATGTGTTTCTCTCACATGTGTAAGATAATTTCCAAAACAAAGGATTTAAATACACATGACTAATCTTATTTGGATTTTGTCCAGAAGAACTAAACAAAAGCCTTTTAAATAACAAGATAATAATAGCAAAACCATACTATTGTATTTTAGAAATATTTATTCAAAACTGTAAGAAATAACTGCTCAAAATATTCAGGCACATACAAGAAATTCTATCATTTGGGCTCATATTTTATGGGGGCTTTTTGAGACTAACCCTTTCATTATATTTTTTTCTGCTTCATTTCTCATAAACCTGGCTGGTTTTTCCCCATTCCTTGCTCCTCTGTGTGTAATCACATTCTCTATGCAGCTTCCTCCTCACTCTGCTTGGATGTTCTCCTCCAGGGCCATGCCTTCACCTTCTCGCCATCTGCCTTGCTTGGGTGTTTGCTCAGACAAGCTTTTCTTGTTGTGGGACCTCTGAACTGATGCCCTCTCTGCTCCCCTCCAGCTCTGCCCCAGGAGCTTTGCAAAACTGAATTAATGAGTGTGGACAGCATCATTTTGCAAGGTGCCAGGCAGTTTACATAAGATGGAAAGACACTTTTACAGCATCAAAGCCTCTGCAGGAGTAAAGATACATCTTGGCCTGAAAACAGAGCTTTTTATGAGAGTTTTTGTGCTTAACCTTTAAAACCGCTCTGTTATTTAAATTACAAAAAAAAAAATGAATTCTGTTATTTGAAACACTGAGTGAGGAGGCTGCTATGTAAAAGGGGGTCAGAAAAGGTCAACCTGTTTTCCTGAATGTCCAGCAGAAGGACGGGGTTGTGTCCCACAAAAATCAGGCCAGTCCTGTGTCCAGGAGGCTTTTGTTTCCTGCCTTTATTCTTGCCCATGACGTGCATTTGACGTGCAAGGTAGCTGCCCAAACACCATTTTTACTGATTTGTGCTCCTATTCCATAGGAAATGGTGACTGCTGTGCAGAGTGTTTCCAGCAGGTAAATGGCTGGATGGGAGCAAATGGTTGTCCATAAGTGAGGTGAAAGATATTAACTCCAAACAGTCACTAAATCTTTAAGAAATGCCCTGACCTCTGTTGGTTATTGCTATAAAAACTGGAAAAAAAATCCCAGGCATTTTTTCTCTATGACATAACCACCACTGGTATGCATAGAATATATGTTAGTAAATCCTTTGGCTCTCTCTCTGTACTCTAATCATCATAATTTGCTATTTTGGGGAAAATACGTGCTAATGTGCTGGGCAGAGTGAGGGAAGGAAACCATTATTGCTTTGAAAACCACAGTCAGAAATGAAGGCTCAGTTTCTCATTTTCTAAAGTGTCCTTACTTCCCTTAGCATCACTTTTTAAATTCTTATTGTTGTTTGGAACTTCAGGCTGTAATACTTGGAGCCTTTTTACTTCATTCCTTCCCCAGGGTAGCTCCTGTTATTTTTATCTTGGAGGATTCACCAGAATACAGCTGTAGGGTGGCTGTGTGTGACAGATACGGGTATTCAGAGGAGGAAATGAGAGCAGAAATGCATCATCAGCATTTGAAAGGGATGCTATGGCACAGACCACCAGCAAGCAGCTCTGGATGTAGATGGTGATGGACAAAGTGGGCAAAACTGCACCTCTGCTTGAAGGGGGAGTTGTAAAAGTGAGAAGCTTCAAAGGAAGGTAGCTGCTTCCACTTAATTCTCAGCACTTCACTGAGGTTTTTGTTGTGCAATCTCTTCTCCCCTGTGCATTTCATCCAGTGTGTGCTCCTCCTACCAATCTGCTTTATGGACATTTTATTGCTTTTAAGAAGCTCTCAGAAGACACTTCAGCTTATGTGAGGACTAACAAGATTTCAGTGCCCTGTGTCCTTGTTCCTCACAAGACATCACTGCACAAACTATTCCAAGGAATCCTTTCAGAGGGGACACCACACTGTTGCCCATAAATCTAAGGGCAGCAGATGGCAAAATTAAAACTATGATGACACTAAGTGATACAAGTTAATTAAACAAGGCAGAGGAGTATTTTAACAAATGCTATCCTGCCATACAAGTCAGCAGTATTTTAAAGATATTGCTATTGTATTTCCATCAGAGTCAGCAGTAGATACAACAGTCTTTGGACAAGATCCTCTGCCTCCCAGCAGGCTATTCAAAAGGAGATGGAGACAAGACCAGCGCCTGAAATTATTTGGAGGATGATGAAAGCATTGTTTAGTCCAGCCTCAATTTAGGTACTGATGATACACATTGGAAAATTTAAAAAGCTCTTTAAAAGCTTTGGTAGCAAAATTTTTGATTGAAGGCAAACACTAGGTGTGTATGATTAGAGCAACTTTTGTTACAGGGTCCAGGAAGAGTTGCAAGATCTAACAAGATCTGCTCCAGTCATTTATAGGTGGAACTAAATTGCAACACCTGCCACTCTCTCTAACCTTTTGTTGATCCCCTTCTCTGCTTTCTCAAGACCATTCACAAATGCTAAATTCACTGACAGTAAAACTTGCTTTTTTACAGGTGCTGCATGGACTTAGAATCACAGAACCATAGAATAAGCTGAGCTGGAAATGGCCCATCAGGATCATCAAATCCAACTCCTGGCCCTGCACAAGACACCCCAAGAGTCACACCATGTCCCTGAGAGTGTTGTCCAAATGTTTCTTTAATTCTGTCAGGCTGGTGCTGTGACCACTTCCCTGCTCCAGTGCCCATTAATCCATGCATTCCCAAGGAATTGTAAATCACAGGCTGAAAGTTGATTATCTCTCCCTCTGTGGAAACCTTGCATAAGCCAAGAACACCTCCCCTGCACAATCCCTCATGGTTTCCTTAAACAATTTCTATCCTCTGTGATCAAGCTGCCTTTGCACAAAAGGTGATCCACCTCAGCCACAGCACTGCCTGTTACTATCCATGTAATTCTCATTTCTCCATTGCCACAGCTTTTGCCAGGTTTCTACAAAATTAAGTACTTCAACTTACCAGACTGCAGAAGCTGTTGCCTTTACTCTTCAAATTTCCATTCTCTGTGTTCACCAAACAGATCTTCCTATTGTGACCCTTTCTGCCATTTTAACTGCATTAATGAGTTCCTGAGAGATAACAGACATCCTATCTACTGCTAGTTATCACCTTGAACCAATTGCTTGGCCTGTGTTGTTTGTTACTGATCTTACCACACCTGAGAAGTTTTTGGGAGCCAAGCTTACCTGCCTCCACTGATTCCAGCAGTGCTTTGTGAAACACAAAGTGCTTTACCAAGGCAGACCTAACAGCTCACAGCTGTTTGAAAAGGACCTAATTTCCCTGATCAGCCATCTCTGGTGACTTGTGCAGCTTAGCAGTTCACTTTTCTTAGGCACTAACAACAGAATTGACTTTTCTTTCTTTTCTTTCTTCTCTTTCTTCTCTTTCTTCTCTTTCTTCTCTTTCTTCTCTTTCTTCTCTTTCTTCTCTTTCTTCTCTTTCTTCTCTTTCTTCTCTTTCTTCTCTTTCTTCTCTCTCTCTCTCTCTCTCTCTCTCTCTCTCTCTCTGTCTCTTTCTCTCTCTCTGTCTCTCTATTTCCCTCTTTTCCTATTACATAGCCCATGTACCTCCCTGAACAGACCAGCTCCTCTTCCCCTGGATCATTCTGTTCAGAGCCATCCACTCTTTGGAACTTTTGTTTTCACTGATTTCTGGATGGCACTCAACTTTCTCTCCTACAATGCAATCCTCCTCATCATCATCATTCTGCTTGCAGACTTCTATATTTTGAATATTATCTTGTCTTAGAGTGTCATTTCCTGAGCTCACCAGATTTTCAGCATTGGTGTTCTGGTGTTCAAAGCCTTGTGGTGCTTCCTTATTAGTCCCTACTGCTTTGAGTACCTCTCTCACCTTGAAAAATCTGAAGACAATTCTGCAATTTCAAAGTTCCTCAAAAATAAGTTTATTTCCACTTTATCTGTTTGCTTGCATTTTCTGCAAAGTTTGGGGGGTTTTCCCACTCATAGTGTGCACACCCTCTACTATCATGGGTGCCCTAATCTCTTTCATGGCATATTCAAGACAGAACTTTTTAAGGACCTCTAGATATTCCTCTGCATTTCGTTCTGGCCTTGTGCCGAAAGCTTGTGGCTCACCATCTTCTCACAGTCCAGTTTTGTCATAGGTATCTCTGGCATGTTCTGCCAATGCCTCGATTTCCCCTCACTGCTTGTGTTGCCTTGGGATCAGCTGGAACCCTTATCAATGACATAAACAAGAGTTGAGAGAGTCTTAGGGAAGAATCACTCATGATACTGTCAATATCAGATGGATTTTTTAGGTCAATTTTCTATTTAGTTTGAGCATAATAATGCACAGGCAGATGAGGCAGTAGAAGCTTTTGAAGAGAAACAATCATTCATGTACTGTGTTTCGGTTTTGGCTGCAGTTACCCTTGCAAGCACCTGGACAGTTCAAACAGCAAACAAACATTTCTTTCAAACTGCTTTCTAGACCCTTTGCAGCACAGGTGATATGGATGTATTTCATATAGATGAGGCACACAACAGACACAGAACAGCTAAACTCTGAGCTCCTCTAGCACCTTCACAAGTTCTTTCAAAACACAATCTGTATGTGACAGAGTCAGGGGGTTTACCAGCTCCAAACTTCATTATCTCATGAGAAAAGAAAAAAAACCCAAAAAACAACCATATCACCTAACTAAAACTTCAGAGAGACTTTGTAAAATAAATGAAGATTTTTTTTGCTCTGTATGATATTGCTCTGTATAAACTCCTAGCAGAAGCATCTATTTCAGAGCAGGCATGAGTTTAAAGAAAGGTACAGCAAAGAATTTAAACTTACATGCACTACGATACAAAACCCATTTTGTGAACTGGAGGAGCACTGGGCAAAGAGACAAGCACAGAATCATGTGGCAGACCAAATGCATTATTTATTATTTAGTAGGGCTTTTGTAATACGATTCCATACATTGACTTATTTATGAAGTGAAATAAGAAAGAAATTGAATTCTTGTGTGAAGAAAATAAGGTTTTATATTCAGCTACTATGCCAGCAGAAATTGAAACTAACAAACATGAGCTGAAAAATGGCATAATGATCTTAGCCACTTCTTAGGAAATATTGACTGCAGCACATCAAAGCAAGTGAAGGAAGTTGCATATAGTAATGGTGCAAGATGACACCCAGCTTCTGGTTTCTCAGGCTGCCAAAGATCTTGTGCATTAAAGGCAGCAGGAATGAGAGCTCCCTTTTGCATGAAACTCATCCTCCTCCTGAGCATTCATGGCAAACCATTCACACCACTGCCAGGCTTGGCACTGACTGAGATTTGGGCTGGCACCACCAAAGCTAAGCTACAATAATCCTTTAAAATAAAATTTGCCACCAGGCAGCAGGAAGGTGACTCAGGGTGCAAGATCCTGTTCTCCACACTTGTCTGACCGTGAGACCCTGCTGGCACTGTCAGTGGTGATGCCAGGAGCACCAAACCTAAGGGTAGTTTCTCTTACACAAAACCTTTTAGAGACTCACAGGAGACAGGGGAGACAAGAAGAGTAGTGGCATTGAAAAGCACCCTCTCTGTTCTTCACATCAGAGTGTCCGTATCGTGTCTGTGACTCTCCTGGAGAGCACCTTTCTGGCTTCCCACTGTCTGGCATTGTTCCTAATTCTGCAGCTGAAGTACCTAACTCTCACAGCTCACTGAAATACACTGTGATGCCCAAGGACTGTGCATTTCTCTCTACTTGGTCTCAGAAATGGAAATTAGTGCTGATTACTAAGGCTAGTAAGTCTCACCAGTAAAAGTCTCTGCATTTTTCAATTCTTCACATAAACTACAGGGAATGTCTTGGGCCTTCACATGTCACTTCATGATTCAAATTAGTGTGTTTAGGGGAGTATTTTACTTTACTTAACCTTAAGCAGAATAAATCCTTAAAGTGATGCTGCAGCAAAACCTGAAGTATCTTAACTAATAACTCATTGATGAGTATACAGCTGAAGAATTTATTTTCTCTATTATTCATTTCACACACTAGATCATAACTTTTACTCTTTTTTTTTTTTGCATTTGCCACTTTTCAAATTAATCGCTTTCTTTCCTTTTCTAAATCTCACATTTTCTAGAAGTAACAACAGAAGATTTGCTTTAGCAAACTGAAACTTAAGAACTGATCAGACACATGTTCAAGAAATTAAAACTTTCTGGGTGCGTGGAAAGAAGAGCGCCACAATGGATTTATCAGCTTTAAAAGCGGTGATGCATGGCATCCAGGGCTTCCAGGCACAGAGGAGAACCGGGAGGGCACAGAACCCTCTGGGGCTGTGCTCCTCTGTGGCCTGAGAAGAACGGCCCCTCTGTGGCTCGCTCTGTGCTGGCTTCCTTCCCGCATTACCAGCAAAACAACTGCCTAGCAACTCAGCTTTTCCCACAACATTTCCTGTGTGCCCAGAAAAAAAAAAGGATAGCACCTCATATTCTCTCTGGATAATCCCCTTGCTCCAGAGCTGTGTCCAGCCCTCCGCACACTTGGGAGCTGTAACCAGCAAGGCAGCTGCTGTCGTGACAGAGGGCAGGCAAAGCCAAAGCAGTCCCCTGATCCCTGCTGCAAGTTGTGCCGGTTATCTGCTCCTCAGGCAGACAGCAAACTTGCTGCTTCCCTCCACTGCATCGTCTCCCCAAACAAAGGCAGGAAGCCATGGCTGTCAGCTGAAAGGTACAGACATCCTTCCTAGTGAGAGCCCTGTTTTGTGAGCTGCCAGGGAGCTCTCTAGCACACACTTCTCAGCTGCTGGGAGAGTCCATCTGAAGGCGTAAATAATTAAGCACTTTAAAAAAACAGCGCTGGCTTAAACATGTGAAATTGCTTTTTCCAGTTACTGCCTTTAAGAAACATTTACAGTCATACAGCAGATTTACCAATAGTTACATTTTCTTATCTGACATCACAGCTGCAGCAGGGTCTTGCAACTCAGTATTTAAGTCACTTCCCTCACAGTTTCAGCACCAGTGAGAAAAGAGCTGCCTTGAATCTTCTACAGCTGTTTCTGAGCAACATGCTGAGGGCACTGCAGAATGCACAGTTTTGCCCATATGGTCTCTGGAAGCACAAGCTTCTCATCCCTCCAAATGTTAAAGAAGCGCCGTAACTAAGCTCCAACCAGCATAAATAAGAAAGCACTCTTAACCAAACACAAAGAAATTAGGGCAGCAACTTACTTGCCGTCTTCATAACTTCCTCAGGAACATTGTCTGTTCAAATGAGTGCAACAGGAAATGGTGGTGGTGAGGGGAGAGCTGCAGGGCTGCAGCTCCAACCACGCACTGCAAAGTGCAGAGGCACTCAGCCCTGGGTTGGTAACAGCAACAGGCAGCCGCCTCCCTCCTTCGTGCACTTTGCATGTAAATCTCAAACTGACGCCACGTGGAGAGAAGGGACTTTAACAAAGATCTACCAGAAATATGTCTGTGAAAAGGCTTTGTCACCCAGAGTTCTGTGCTCAGAATTGCAGTGCTTGCCTCTGTGAAGTGCTCCCAGACCTACAAATGAAAAGCACCCCAGGACTGCTGCCATTTAATGCTGAATTCATCTGGACAGGTGTTCACAGTCTTTAATAAAGGCAATACTGACCTTTAGTTCCTCTTTGTCACATAGGGATGAACTTGGACCTCTCTTGTCCTGCCTTTTGCTACAGTGTGGTAGAGATGTGCATGCTCAAGGGTTGCACAGGTCCACAGACATCTCCACATGCCCCTGCATTCTCTCTGCTGAGGCAGAACATTGTCCATAGCTTAATCAGGACCCCGCTTCTACCTTCTTAAACGGGGTTTCATAGCAGGGCAGTCAGCTCCCTGAATCCTTGCCAGTGTCCCACAGCCTTTTAGACAGGAGCTACAATCTCTTTTTTGTTTCTGAATTAGCATCTGACAGATGCAGAAAGCTGCCTCTAATATCCAGCTCACAGAAATATGCAAAAGTAAGACTGGGAACTCATGGAAAAGCTCTGATAGCATCACATACTGCAGGCATGTGGCATGTCTTTGATAACTGGATTGCCTCACCAGGGTTTAGACTTTCAGCTCTGCGTTTTTGTCGCTCAGTTTAGTACCCACTGAATAGTTAGATAAGGTAGAGATTAGCAGCAGAGCAACAAACTATTCATGCAAGTGGATGAAATGTTGACAACTATGTTATAACTGCAAAACAGTTGGAAAATCTTGCAGAGATGTTGTGGTTGCAAAAGACGTCAGAATTTCAGAAAAGAGCAGTTGTACAGGACTGCTGAAGGGCAAATCTAGCCTACAGAACCTGTGTTTCTGGGCACGGGTCAAGAAACTTGCAGAATTCCTCCAGGAGCTCCATCTGACTCTGCAGGGTTGGTGAACAGAGAGAAGTGTTTGCTTGCAAGCTGAGTCAGCCCCGTGACACAAACTCCAGGAGGTCCTGCTTACACAGCTCCATGTCAGACTGAACACCACTGGAGACACACATGTAAAAGGAAACATCTGTGCCAGCAAGTCAGAAATGCTGTCTTGCACAACACAAGTCAAAAGGCATGGAAGGAGAAGTTTTACCTAGCTTTGGTGAAATCCATCTGGTTTCTTTGCATTTTTCCCATTAAATATAGACAGTCTTTCCTTGCTCCATCTGCAGATAGTCTGAACAGCAGTGGCTGGAAAAACATGGTGTGAGCTTCCACAGACCCTCTGCCTGTGCCAAGCACACCTGCCCTGGGGGTTATTTGACACCCTTGGTAATTTTGCACATTTTGAATAACTGCAAATGCAACCAAAAAGTAGCAATTTCCCCCCCACCTCTACTACAATCTTATCAGCAGATAACAGTAGCAGATCATTTGACAAGAATGGATATTACTCACTGACTGAAGAGGCTGACACATCTGTAATTGACACAGAATTAAAGGTCCTTTTGTCCTTGAGTTTCATCTTTCATTTCCTGTCTAGGTTCTTCTTATTGCCTTAACCCTCTCTTTCCTTTTCAAGTGACTCTTCACTTTCCAGCTTCCTCCCTTCTCTCTTATTCCTAGAATCACACAATAGTTTCAGTTGAAATGCACATTTAAATGTCATGTGGTCCAAATCCCTGAAGTGACAGGGTCATCTTCCACTGGACCAGGCTGCTCAGAGCTCTGTCCAACCTGACCTTGAATATTTCCAGGGATGGTGCATCCACCACCTTCTGAGCAATCTGTGCCAGTGTTTCACCATATAAGATTTGTTCCTTATATGTAATCTAAATCTATCCTCTTTCAGTTTAAAGCCATTGCCCCTTGTCCTGCTGCTACAGGCCCTACTAAAAAGTTTGACTGCATGACCTCATCTTACTAAGAAGACTTCTAGTAAGTAAATATACAATTATTTTAAAAATTTAAAGGCCTTTTAATATTTTGATTGTTTCCCCTTCTTCCTATATTTTTCCCTTCAGAATGGACTGCATAATGCAATCCCTGTCATTGCCCTCTCCCCTCTCTCCTTGTCCCCAGCTTTTTCAGGAATAACCATCATTTCTCTTTCTGCAGTTTATCACTGCTGACCCTCTGTGGAAGTTCACCCCGCTGTCCTGTCCTCTCTCTCAGCCCATCATTCTGGCCAAGCATGACCAGTTCCTTTGAGCTGTACTGCAGGAGTGTAGCTGACCTGCAGTGTGAGAGGGGAAAGAGGATCCAGCTGCAACATTATAGGGACCAGCTTCCCAAAAATCCCCTAGATTTTAAATGACTGGCTTTCTATCTATCTTCAGAGACCTAATCCTTGAATGAAACCCCCAACAGCTAAAGGAAAAGGTGCCTGAATGATTACAAGCAGTTCAGCTCACAGGGAAGAGATGCCAACACAGCTGCAAAAGAGGGACCAACTTTGGCCTCAGCATGGGATGGGGTTCTCTTAATTCCTTGTGCTTGAAGTGTTGCTCTTTGCATTGAATGTTTACACATTTACATGGTGTCTCTTCTTGCTTTTGATGTTTAAGCATTCACCTGGGTTTGGGTAATCCCATTTATTGTTTGGATATTTAATGATTCACAAGAGTAGGTGGAAGAACCTAAGTCTTCTTTTCCTTCCCTGATCTAGACAAGTGGTCTAGTCCAAAAGTTATTGCCTTTTTCTAATTACTACATAAAGCCATCCCATTTTGCAATGAAAAGGTTAAAACTACATCCTATAGCATTATGTAGCTAATTTAAGCAATCATAATAGATGTGAGTTCAAAAACTCATGACCAGAAAATGAACTTGAACACAGGTGTTTGAACTATTGTTTAAAGGGCAAATTATCTTGTACATTGGACCAGATTCATTGAATACAAAATGTACCTGGTCTTACCACTGAGTTCAGTAGATATTTGCTTAAAACAGAGATCTCAGTGTAGCTTAGCTACATGCACTAGGTAGCAACAGACTGTACACAAAACATACACTTAACTCCTGAGGGAACTTCACTGCTGGAAAATTGGCATGGAGGAACTCCCTTTTGTGCTGTAGAGAAGTACTGCAGGGGTTTTGAAGATATAAATTTTTAACTCTGATACCCAAGTCTTTGTTTTTCTGATGCAATACTCTTGAGGCTAAATGAAACTCTGAAATAAATTTCCTTGCTAGGAGATACATCTCCTCATGGGATTTATAGGATTTACACACTGCCACTTTCTCTTGGGATCCAGACAATTGTTCAGATAATTATTGTTATGATAAATATTGATCTAGCTACCACTGATTGCATTTGGGTAATGTTAAGACATTACCTGCATGTGGATCCCTCCACAACATTTATACAACTCCTTTCACTTAGTGAAACACCTTGTTGTCCTCACCCAAATAAAGATTACTGCAAATACAACCAGAACAAATGGAATTCTTTGGAACAAATTTTTCTTTGGAACAAATTCCAACAGTTTTCTGAATGATCAGATCAGCTAAACCAGCTCTGGAGCTCAGGGCTATAATTTACCTCTGGAAGTGGAGACTCTAGAAGTTCACTGGATGCAGAGACAAAGATCTGTGGACTAAATAATTGCTCTAAACAGTGTTTTGATAAACACTGTCTGAAAAAAAAGCAAACCACAGGAATTCATATAAAAATCTTGATTCTGCGGAGCTGATAGTTGTATCTATACTAAATAAGTGTTTATACAAGTTTAATTTTTGATGGATAAAGAATTGTTTTGGAGTTCAGCCTTTTTGTTATGTGAAGCTGCTTCTTTACATTAGCTATTCTCATTAATGGATGCATTCCTGAGCAACATCTTAAAAATACAGTTATTACTTTGTACTTTGTTTCTTTAATTGAAACCATGTGGCTTCACTGTGGGGGAAGAGACAAGGCTAAGTTTAAAACCAAACATGGCATAAAGTCCTGCACTTTTTAAAAAGGGAAGGATTTTCATCTGAAGTGCCCTTCTTAAGGAAAGACTCCTGAAAAAGATATGAATCACAGAAATGTTTCAGGGCTGCTCCTTCTCCATTCTTCATAAAGATTTGTTTCCCACAGTATAATTGCTAATTCTTTGCAACCAATAATAGACATCTCCTTTAAAAATTTAAAATTGATTTTTGGACAGTTAAAACACAACATCTAAACAATTCCTTGTCGTCTTTTCAGAAAATTTATTAACACAGCTGGAAATAATCGCTCATTCAGCAGGAATCCCTATAGTTCATCTTACAGAGAAAAAAAAAAAAAGAAAAGCAGAAAGGCTTGTCTCACTAGGATAATTCAGAGCATTGTAAAGGAATGGTTAAAAAATTACAGTGACTTTTAGAAATGTGGCCACACTGACATTGTGATGCAAAAATATGTACAATACAAAGAAAATAAATCTCACTTCTTTTGTTGATCTCAGCAAGAACACAAAATGTGGAATGTCAGATTGTTATATTTCTGTTATTTCAATTTGTTGCTTATGTATTTGTTTATTTTGACCTTTTTCAGTCTAAGCAGAAGTTCAAATTCCATTGATTTAAAATGTCTTTATACAGAAAGTATTCAGGAACGGCCACACTTCTGTGGTTTTGCTCTTCACAGACTTGCTGTTAATCACATTGTTTTCACTGACAACTTAAGTTTCTGTGCATTTCTAAGTTTCTTGAGACCTGTGGAGACCACATGAGAGAGAAGGATCCATTGATCCTACCCCACTTTGTGATGAAAAAATTGATAACTTGGTCCTTTTCACTTGCAATTTACAGAAACCAGTGCAACTCACAGTATCCCCCAGGTTTCTTCTGAGTATGACTTCACTTGAAAGACATATTTGATTGTTATGGGCAATTTGTGAAAACTCATTGAAAATTCCTGTACCAAAGTGTTTTGGCAGCCCATGCTTCTTTTTCTTCCTATAATGTTTGATTCAGTAGAATAAACTCCCTTTTAGTGCAGGGCAAACACAGAACCTAAAATTATAGATTAATGATTCAGAAGACGTGTATATTAAATAACACTCTTTTATTCATATGCATGAGGGGTTTTAATGTATGGATCTCCTTAAGGACTTAAGAAATGGTATTGAATTGATGGGGCAACATCAGACATGGAGAGCAAATTTGTTTAAACATGCATATGCACTTCATCTGATGACAAAATTTTACCTAAAGGACATATTTTGCTGGAATTCTTTTGTGGTGTAGCAGAAATAGAGGTAGGATCTACTACCATCTCCTTTACCATATAAAAGCTTCTTTCTAGGAAATGCAGAACTTAATGTGAACTGTGAAAAGCTTATGCTCCAGTTAAACCCACTCTTTCTCTCAACCCACTACTTTTGTCAGAAGTTAGGTCTCTGAAGAGACATAGGAAATATATTTACAGGCATTGAGAATTTCAACATTACATCTTATTTCAAACATTAAAAAATGCATTTTGTATTTCTAAATCCAGGCATATTCTATATTTCTCTTCGTTGTTGAAGAACTAAATGGCTTTTGCAGGATCAGGGCTTCAGATACCTTATTATCAGTTAAAAATATCAGATAAAATTTCCTCCCCAAAGTCATATGCTCATAAAATATTCTGATGTTTCTCTTGTTATCTTTCATCCAATTTTTCGGTCACATTCTCTTTATCACTGTTCCCTGAGATTCTCAGCATTGGACAACATTGCTTCAAAGTAAGATACTTTAAAGATTACCAAGGGATCATACCAAGGATTTAAAGCATAGATTGTTGGAATTTTGGCATCAATAGCTTGTCTACCTCATCCAGTAACTCCCAGTGACAGTAATTTCATTTTTTTACATACACTTTGCCTTTCATAGCGTATGCTTCAAATTAAGTGAAAGTTATTCAAGTGACAAAAGGTTTTAGTACTAATAACTGACACAAAATGATGGCATAAATTGCTGTGCATGATCCTGCAGTGGCAAAGATGAAGCAATTACCTTAAAAAGCAGTCTTGCTGCAGTCTGAAGCAGCTTCTCTCTGACAACGCCCAGTCCCTGGCATACCAGCATTGTCTGCTGAGGTAGTTTTGCCTAAGTAAAGGCTGACTTTTGAGATCATGATTTCTCTGGTATCAATACAAATGAATACAGGAACACCTATCCAAGCCAATTCACTCTGGGCCTGCCAGCTGAAATTTCAAGGTAGAAGTAATTCAGAAAGAAAGAGAGACAGGGTGCTGTGACAATCACTGGTAACTCCCACTGCTCACTCTTGGCTGTAGGGTCTTTTTGCAGCTGCTGGGAAGCAATTCAGGTTGGGAGTGCAGGAACTTCCTGTCAATGAATTTTTTTTTACCAACTGTAAGTTATTGATTGAGTGAATAAATAGAGAATCACAAGAACTGATCGTTTATGTTGAAGCGTTATTGCCTGCCTTTTATTTATGGACAATTCACAGTGTGAAGTAAAATCAATTGCTAAGCAATGGGCCATGAAAAGAAACCAGGAAGTGCAGGATGTGGGAACAGTAAGAAATGTGCATTTTGGAGTCAGTCAGACTCAGTTAAGGGTTGGACTTGATGCTTTTAAAGGTCCTTTCCCACCTAAATGGTTCTGTGATTCTCTGTGCAACTGCTAGAGACAGGCACTCTGCCTGAGGGCAATAGAGTCCTCAGAGCCTAATTATAGATACAGAGAAAGACAGGAAAATTAACTACTTTTAAGTACTGGAGATTTACTTTTGTGGTTTACTGGTCAGTGTTCAGTGCAATGTTAAGCCCTGTAATGTGGTCCAGGGGGACCAGGAATGGAGCTTGTAATGGACATAACTTTAAATTCTTGGTACAGGAATTACCAAATCCACCTGAACAATGGGGGAGAAGCCTTACAAGAAGCAGGGCAAGTGCTGCAGTGACCCCAACCCAAGCTGAGTTTGGTGCCCAGTGACTCCACACAACAAATCCACAGCACTTCCCCACCCTGAGTGATCACCATAACCAAGGGAGCCCAAAGCCATGGAATAAATTAACTCAGTGGACATTTGTGGACATTTTATGGACATTTTACAGGGCCCATCCATAAACTAAAGGAATGGTACCTGTGTATTACACCAAAGGATGGGAAGGGGTGTGGTGGTTAATGACAGTATATTAGAAAATGTGGGATCTGACCACGATGTAAATGGTATGGAATAAGGGGTGGAGAATGTAATGGTTTTGGCTGGGGTAAAGTTAGTTTTCTTCATAGTATGTAGTGTGAGGCTGTGTTTTGGATTTGTGCTGGAATCACTACTGATGATAGGAGGGATGTTTTTGTTATTTGCTGAGCTGGGCTTACACAGAATTAAGACCTTTTTGCCTTTCTCTCCCCCAGTGAGTAGGCTGGGGGTGGACAAGCAGAGGGGAGGGGACACAGGCGGGACAGCTGACTCCAAATGACTGAAGGGTTATTCCATCCAAAATGGCATTGTGGCCAGCACATAAATAAAAGGGAAAGAAGAAAGAAGGGGCAGGGGACACATTCAGATGATGGCATTTGTCTTCCCAGGTAACCATGATACATGACAGGGCTCTGCTTTCCTGAGGGTGTCTGAACACATTCCTGCCTATGGGAAGTGGTGAATTAATTCCTTGTTTTGCTTTCCTTGTGTGTGCACAGCTTTTGTTTTATCTATTAAACTTTATCTCAACACACAAGTTGTTCTCATTTTTACTTCTCTGATTCTCTTTCCTGTCTCCCTGGAGATTTGTGGGGCTTAGTTGGTGATGGGGGGATTAAACCACACCAAATATATTCACTTGACTTCTCTGAACATACCCATTTGTATGGAATGAATGGCCATTATTTCTGTGTATGGCCAAGGAAGACCATCAAACTGAAATGCAAGTTACTTTTAAAGGGAGTCCCACACTGGTGAGCTCCTTTCAGCATCTGGTTTAAAGGCCAGATGACAAAAAGCCTGTACCCAACAGCTGTAAAAAGCACATTTATTGCTTAATGAGTCCCTTGAGTCTGAAGACCTTCTCTGTAAACAATTTTACTAGCAGTATTGTAAGTAAAATAGTGCCATGTGGGAATTCTTATTCTACACTGACAAAAATCTGATCAGAAAAGGGCTGTGAAATAACTTACCAGAGATGATTTAGCAGGGCAGTGATAAAAACAACCATGACAGGAATCAGGTCGCTGGTCCTTTTCCTTCTCTGTTTCCTAGAGCATGTGGATGGAAAGATTTATTACCAAAGAGATTTGCTTGCAGAACAACTATTAGCACTGACTCCTTTAGAAAATGTATCAGCTGCTTAAAATGTATTTTAACATTAAACGACTCTGTGCTACCGAAAAGAGTTACATCTGTATGGCACAAAGTGAAAACGATTATTCTCTCTAGAGGCTCTGGTAGCAATGGCCCAGTTCTGCTCTCGGGTTGTTACTGTGTGGTGTGAAAGGGCTCCGTGGACACTGCCTGCTGCCCCTGGGATTCCAGAGTGGGAGGCTGCTGGGATAGCCACGGGCGTCTCCTCTCGTACAGGTGAGAATCACATTAAACTTGCTGGAATCAAAGACATGCTTCAAATTGGAATTTAGCTTTGGCACTAAATTGGGCTGATGTGTGGGACAGTGGTGTGGTTTAACCTAATCACTGTAAGCAAAATTGGTGGCAATCGCACAAAGCCTGAACAGGAAAACCAAAAGGAAGAGAGAGAGGAGGAAAGAGAAAAGAAGGAAGGAGATATACATCAAAGAAAATACATAGAAATAGAAAATAAAAAGAAAATATACATAACACACATATCTGTACGTAGGAAAGAATGGAGCCAGACAAGAAAGGAACCAAAAAGATAAACCAGAAGCCAAATCCTCTGCTTGTAAAAAAGGGTAAAAATAGCAGTATTGAACTTGTGTGTCCGTGTCTTCCAGCTGCTGGGCTCTGCCCAGGAGGAGCTCAAACCCCACTGCAGAGCATGGCAGTGGTGCTTAAATAGGAAGTGAGGAATTTTACTGAAACTACTGCAACTAATTACAAACACGAAGATAGTGGGATTTTCTATGAACAGCCTGGAAAGACCAAAGCAACATTTGTTTTATTTAATTTAAAAAGCTGTTATTTTTCTCAGTTCCCAGAAAACTAAAGTGATGGCAAGAAATGTGATGTGCAGATTGCCTGAACTGGTGTTAATTATTTTTTAATCACTGAAAATTAAATTAGGTTTTAAATAGACATTATTAATTCTTGTCTGAGTTGTCCAAAGACAGTGTAACAAGCTAACTGATATTGAATTATAATTACAAGAATATATAATTATATCAATTTTAGAGACTTTAAGAAGGATATACTAGCTGTTCGATACAGAATTTGTTCAATTTACAGCACAGATTATTTAACAAAAACAATTAAAAAATGTTAAATATTATCTTTCATCCTAAATTATTTTGTTTATTGCTTTTCATTTTTTACTACCTTAGAGGGCCTGTTTCCATGCACTACTGTCATTGCTCAACCCCAACCATCAACTAAAGATTTGTTTTTCTCCTAGTTTTACATATCTGATGGCCTTTGGTCATGACCATCAGGAAAAAGGCATTGTTAGGTCTCTGGATACTGATAACTGCAGCCTAGAAGGTTTAGGCAGCACAGCTTGTGTGGGTCCATTCTGCTCCATGGCACTTCCATGGTCACAGAACTTTGTGGAGTACATGGATGCCTAGTTTAGAAAATTGATCCCATTTTAATTAAAATAATAGTTCACTTTTTAATGGCATTATGTTATTGTATTTTGAGGGAGATCAACAGCAGTCTGCATCTGGTTCTACCAAAGTCAGTGTTGGTGTTAATATCAGGTATAGGAGACAGACTGATCAGACTCAAGTAATTCTTAAATCTATGACTATAGTACAGTTGAACAAAGATCAGAACAAATGAGATATTCAGGAGATTCAGTTTTCAGTATTTTATCTTCTTCAGACACTGAGAAAATGCAAAAGGAATAAGGCACTGTGACTGCTCCCAAGGACAGCACCCTCTGACGGTGCCTTTCATCAGTCGTATGCAAAAAAGATCAACCAGAGGATCTGAAAGCTCATCTGCTTGGTGAGCCTGGTATCAGCTGGCAGCCAACAAGGACCATGCTAGGGACCCTATTTCATACCTGAATCTCAGGTTAAAAGTAACAGTAGATACTTGGTGGCCTTCCATGGCATGTTTGGGATGGTTTTTAGCCTATGAAGTGCTATTGTGATGTGCCTACTAATTCCCTTCTGATCTCTTGGAGAATGCCTCCATAAATTTTGTTCTCTGTAGAGGACTGGCTGGGGTTAAAGTATCTAGATTTCTCTAGATTCCTACCTATACTCCATTATATCAGTAATGCCACACAAACCATGATTCAAAGTGCTCTGGCAACTGCTGGCAAATCCAGGTCGATATTCTGCGAAGACTTCTGTAGTATCTGGGCAATATAAGCAAGAGGAAAACAAAAAAGAGGGAAGGGGAAAGCAACCTTCTTCCCTCCAACCACCAATCATATATCACTGCTGATCACCCTTAAGACCTGGAGAAAAATCTGCAATGAACTGGGCATTTTGTGGAATGACACTCGACCTACAATGGGGAAGAAATGCCCATTGTCTTCTGGAGTTCCAAGATGCCAGAGGCACTCTGTGTGACAGACCAAAGCACTAATTTTCTCTGACAAATCCCTCTGCAACTACTGCAAAGCCCAGCAGAGGCCAGATTAATATCTAGGAATTCTGCAAATTTCTGGTCATTATTCGTCTATCACGTATTTAACAAAATACAAAATCTTCTGAATTCCTCATTACAGGGTACAAGGGAATTCTCAGAAGATGAATAGGAAATATTGCAATGTAATAGATACAATATTGAAAGTAGTCCAGCATTAAATTCCATATGAAAAAAAATATTCTACAAGCAGAAAGAAAGTGGAAAAGAAACACTTTTTTCTTCTTTTTAAAAAATCCCCTAACTGCTGACCTTGAGCTTCATTGAAGATGTGTGAAAGACAAGAGAAGAAACTTCATTTAAACAAATATAAAGCTGATTTGCAGTCCATTTGTTGACAGCCCTGTAACACTGTCTGGCAAACAGATAGCAATCTGGATAAGAAATCTGTTTGATTAGCATGGAAAGATGGCTACAGATGGAAGTGGCTGTGAGGACCAGCCCAGCCAGCCAGTGACAGGGTTGCTCTCCTTAGGAGGTCCAAAGCTGGAAACAAAAAGATGGGGCCAAAATTTTATTTTGCATCAAAACATGTCACGATTTTCAGCCATCTGCACCCCACTATTCTTGTGAGAGACGGCAACCTTTGACAAGCCAGCTTTTGCTAAAAGAAGAGGAGTGGCTAATTGGATTCCTAATCCATTAATACTAATCTTTTCACTGAAGTGCCAGCAGTGTGATTTGTCATCTTTGCTTTCCCTGCTGCTTTATGTGGCTCTGTGAAACTGGAGCACAGAGCTGGTTGCTGCTGCTCACTCTCCACTGGTGTGGTCTCCAAAGGCTCTGCATAACCCCAACTAATGACCTGAGAGATGCTGCAGAAGTCTCTGGCCAAATTCAGCCATACAGGGACAGGGTTTACTTGTAGGTAAATCCATGTTCTGGCACTTTGGAAGAAGTAATGCACATTGACATGGGAGCTGAATTTGGTGTACAGTTTTAAAATTCCTTTCCGAGTATTGTTTATTGTAATCCACAGAAATGAAAAGTGGTTTGGGGTATTTTTTTTCCTATGTAGGGATGAGAAGGTTTTTTAAAAGAGACTGTATAATTCGACTTTGTTCCTCAGATGAAAAGATGCAAAGGATGCAAAGGATATTGCAGATTTAATCCTTTAAAGACTCAACCACATATTGGTAATTACATTATGAAGCTGCGTTTTGTTCACTTTAGTGGGGCAGAACAAGAAGGGGTACATTGGAAGCATCCACAAGCCCAGATGATTCAAGGCATGTGCACAAAGATAATCTGAACCCCTCAAAATTACTTCCATTCTGCTCTTTCATTCTCTCCCAACAACTCACTAGCCAAGCAGTTTGCCCTCAGTTCTCATTCTAAGCATAGGAAAAAAGTGTTGGAGAGAAAAGATGCTGTAGTAGTTCAGGATGAGAAAAGATGCTATAATAGTTCAAGATCTACAGGTAAAATGCATAAAACTGAGTTAAGTATTTTAAAACACTATACGTTTAGAGAAGTCCCAGATGGCCTCACTGAAACATCCATGTTGAAGCAAAACTTTCCAGCATTCAGTTGACTGTCTGAGGGTTTATGGATACAAGAACAGATTTTTAGGAGGATGTTTCACTAACAGCTGCTACATTTGGGGTGCTCACAGTCTGAGAATTCTCTTACGTAAAGCATTACTGCACTGGCTTACCTGACACAAGTAAAAAGCGTGAACAATGAAGGGAGAATTTGAACAAATGTGAAGAAAAGGAGATGAGGGTACTCAAACCAGCACCAGAAGCTGTATGCCAGGGATGCAAATAAATGCTGCTGTTCACATCTGTTGGGGGAAGCTGAGGCAGAAGCACTGGCAAACAGTCTTGGAACATTTTCCTGTATGTCACAGACCAGCAGCTGTATGCAGGGTCTCCACTGTGGTTTCCCCTGTGGCTCTGACCTGAGCTGTAACTGGTGACAGAACTACAAGAATTTCTCCAAGCAGGACAAGAATTGAGGTCATTCAGACAAGCCTGCCATAAGATGAGGACAGCAGCAAGGTCAGCTGGATGGAATCAGACTACAAGAAAAGCTTGGTTTCCTGTCTTGGAGCAAAAATAGTAACTTCTACACCACCAGCCCCGACTCTCCTTTTTTGAAAGCAAACTGAAGTCCTCAAACTACAGTCTCTGCAGCAGGAGATTAGGAGATTTCCTGGGAGAAAGTTGGAAAGTAGGTATCCTTATCCAAAACAAGAAATGTGCTGCCTGCACATCCTGGAACAAGTTTTTATGACTTTTAGAAAAGACACTTGGCCCAACAGCAGACTCACTGAGCTGAAAGAGCAGAAACAGCGGCACTGGAGAGACTCACAAGTGCTGCAGCCTGGGCCACCATCAGACTGGATTCCCTGAGCATCCACACAAAGGAAGCTGGGTCTCACTGTCATGAGTGACTGACACAGGACCAGCTCTCTGAAGCAGGTCTGGGGTGATGATGGAAATAAAGGATGGTCGTACCAGCATTGTGTCCTGCCAGTCTGGAGGTGGCTAAGAAGTTCTGTGACTTTGGCAAGACACATCCTGGGGACTTTTCTTCTTCAAAACACACAGCAATGCTAAGAAGGGAAGACTTAGCCAATCTGGTATGGAGTTCCCACTCAGGAGGAGTGCCCACAAATGTGTGTATGGAATAGAATCTCTTTCTGTCCTGACATCCAAGCTAATTTTGAAAGTTTAAAGGGTCATTTTAGTTGTCTGGGGAAACTAGCACTGTTTGTACTCCAAGTTTGAGTCCCATGGCTGTGACAGACCTGGTTTTAAACTGGATGCTTGCATGATGTTAGCAGGACAGCTGTGGAAGTGCAGAAACCAATGTGTGCTGCAATATCTACCTGAGAAGCTCAGAAAGTTGTCAAGTTGTTAGTTTTAAGATGTCTTTGGCATGCCTGCATCAACTGCAATAACAACATATTTTGTCACAGTCCTGCTTATTCCTGCTTATTCACCTTTTGATAGTATCCTGCTTGTTTACAGAGATCACAGTAAGTCCTGCTGCCCTTCACCTCAGGAATTGGTGCAATATTAGACATTTTCATCAGCCAGCACTGGATAGCCCAGCACGTAGCTTAAACTTTGCTGCAAGCCTGGGGTATTCAGTTACTGAAAAGAGCTTGATTGCTTTTTTTGCTTGTCTCTCATGTCCACCAGTCTCAGTTACAATTTAGCTATTTCCCCAGCTGAGCAATGCTAATGACTTTGAAAGGCAGTTAAGTGAAAGACAAATTTCAATTAGCAGGTAAAAACCTTAAGGTAAGTTCTGGTAGGGCATATCTTTTTTTTGTTTGAACTGCTCATACAAATTACTATTTATAACTGTGCAGTGTGCAATGAAGATGAAAGAACACCCTCCTCCCCCAGTTTCTAGCCACCTTCTACCAAAATTCAATTATCTCCCACACCTTCCCAGGGCATTAGTATAGAGCTGAGGGAAAAAATATGAATCACAGAATTGTTAAGGTTGGAAAAGACTTCCAAGATCATCTAGTCCAAGCTTTGACAGAACACCACCATAACAACTAAATCATAGCACTAAGTGCCACATCCAGTAGTTTCTTGAACAGAACGGATGAAAATACATTCTTCCATACTGCTACCATTCCTAACTGGGCTGCCAAGTTCTATTTGGGCTTCCAGCTCTAAATGCTTGAGAGGGGAGCAGAGTGAGTGCTAGTTATTATATGTAATGGGTACACTTTCATGTAATCATCACTGTTCATCATTGTTCAAAATCCAGGATGAGGTTTTAGCCACAGAAATTCCATTGGACTGGCACAAGACATTGCTACTCCCCAACAGGAGCCAACTGCTGACATTCACTGTGCAGGCCCTAATTCACAGCAGTATCAGAATAATTTAGGATTATACCTCTGCCTCCTCACGCTTCAGAACACAGCCCAGACTCTAATTCTGGGGATGGAGGGAACTTCTGGAGATGCTTTCATTATAGATCAGAGTGAGTTTTGCCTTGGATGTTGGCTGATGTCCTTTTTGTTTTCCAATCTTGTTTTCCTCATGCTGGCCACAGAGCTGAGTAGTGAACACATGCATGACACTGACTCCTGTTTGCTAGTTTAAAAAAAGACAGAAATAAGAGTATAGTTTAATAGGATGTGAGGCAGACAAATCATTTGCGAAGAGAGGCCCAAAATGGATGAAAGGGCATATACAAAATTCCACTGTACTGCAGGAAGTAACTCCAGGAAGGACTCCATGGAGAAAAGCCTTCAGTATGCTGAAGAGGGTGAATTCATAGCTTTGTTACTCTCCCTTTTCCTCCTGTCAGATAAATGAGTAGCAGGGAATGTAGGAAACTGTATTTGCACGAAGCATTCTATGTCCTGGCTCATGGAGTGATCAGATAAGTAACAGGAGCTCTAGAAAAAGCATATTCTTAGAAACTGCGTCATCTGAACAGATGCAGTGCTGGTAAAGTTCACTGGATAAACTACATCTATTATTTTCTACAGCATCTCTTTAAATACAGTAACAAGAAGTCAGCAGGTTCATGGGTGCATGCCCACTGGAATGTTTTGCTGCACATTAATAACTCCACAGCACAAGGTTCCAGCTACATCAGCCAAAACAAACATAAAACAGTTTTTGGTTTCAATCCCACACATCACCTCTGGGAATTACGTTGAAACTTCCTGTTTTCCCCACTACCTGCCATGCATTTCACAGCCTACAAATGCGAGCTAGTGAAGAGCTTCCAGAGATCATACTTGGAAGGAAACCAAAGAGCAAGAAAACAGCTTCAGTCTGACACAAATGGCTGCAAAATCTGCCTGTGAAATGTGGGCAGGAAAAGGGGCTCATGGAAAGGACACCATTCATCCAGGATTCCTTCTCATAGTGACCGTACCAAAGCAGCAAGGTCCTTGCACTGAACTCCAGCACAGATCTGCAGCCCAGCAGCCTCCTGGCCCCTCACAGACACCTCCACCATACTGTGTGCCTGCAGGCACTGAGAGGAACAGCAGTGCTGTCCCTGCTCTGTGATTTTAAAGGAAGGTGGAAACAAACGTTTGTTTTACTGAGCAGTGATGCTTCCCCACATACAAATACCTTGATTGGGCTCCAGGGATTGCATGTTGTCTGCTCTTTCCTTGTCTTTGCATCAGCACAGGACAAGGAAAGTCTGAAATTCTGGTGTGGCCACTTGTCATAGAATCACAGAATCAGAGAAACATAGAACAGCCTGGGATGGAAGGGACATTGAAGATCACCTAGTTCCAACCCCCCTTCCTCCAGACCACCTTGCTCAGAGCTCCATTCGGCCTGGCCTCGAGCACTTCCACAAATGGGGCATCCACAAGTTCTCTGAGCCACCTGTTTCAGAGCCTCACTGCCTTCAAAGTAAAGATTTTCATCCTAATATCTAATCTAAACCTGCCCTCTTTCAGTCTGAAGCTATTCTCCCTTATGCTCTTTAAAATACTCTCTTTCCTCTTGGCAATTACCATTATTGATTTTCTAAAGAGTAGATTTCTACTTTATTAAAAAAATATAATAATGTTCAACAGACCTTTGGTGAGCAGTGGGCTGCTGTTCCACATCAATTTAGTCAATAGTGAGGGGCAGGAAAGTCTCAAACAGTGTTTCTAAGTGTTTCTTCATGCACTAAACTTCAATTTGACTGGGCTACAGAGGCTGCTACTTTGCTATGTGACATTTAGGTCTTGATGTCTTAAACAAGCAAAACCTTGTGCACAGCCTGGTGACCATCACCATACAACCAGCCTAAAAGCTGGGTCACTTTTTGAGTCATAGAATCACAGAACATGGTGACTTGGAAAGGACCCACAAGGATCATTGAAGTGCAACTCCTGGACACCAACAAAGACACCCCAAAAATCACACCATGTGCCTTTCAAACACTTCTTGAACTCCTGTCAGGCTTGGTGCTGTTGCCACTTCCCTGGGGAGCCTGTTCCAGTGCTCAAGCACCCTTTGGGTGAAGAACCTTTTTCTAATATTTAATCTAAACCTCTTTATTTCCTTACTTTAAAATGTTTTTAGCCATTTATTAGTAACAGCAAAAATTTCACATTCCTACAAACATTTTAAGGCAGCTTTGGCCCAAAAAAATTCCTCACCATCTTTCCCTGTAGGATATAAACCTCAGGAGTATTTTTAAATCTGCTCCACTTTTTTGGTACCCAATTCAGAAAAAAATTAGGACATTCATTTATGACCTATTTTCTATTGTTAGGAACCAATCAGTTTGCAGTAGTAACAGATAATAGAGTCCAATGCCATGATAACAGGAAAGACAACATATTGACATTTGTTGCAATAAACACACATCCAGAAAAAAACTTTTTTACACCTTCTGGAAAGCAGATGGTCGTTATACCATAACAAACAAATACTCAAAAGTATCAGGTAGAATTTTTTTTCCCTGCACATCAGGTTTTTTTATTTGTGATGCAAAGTTTGTTTTAATCCCAAGAGCAATTATATTTCTGCGGTGGGTTGATCCTGTGTGGGTGTCAGGTGTACACCAAAGCTGCTCTGTTTTGCCTGTGATGGTAGTTGTGAGTGATCTGCCTCTGTCCTTATCCCACCCTTTCTTTATGTTGGTCTGGGGCACGTTCAGCATCTGATGGAGCGCGTGTCCAGTCCATGTTTGTGAACTTCTGAGCCTCTCATCTGCTTCTCTCCAGAGGAGTACTTCCAGTTCATTTGCTGCCTGCACAGCAGGACTCTCTCCTGGCCTAAGCAGATCCATTTTTTGGGGTCCTCCCTCCACATATCAGCCTGTGTCTCTGCATGTTGGAGCAAGCACTGAGATCTCTTGCTACCACCTCAGGACATCTTGTTGACATCTTACAACTATTTCCCTTCTCAGAGTTTTCCATTTTCCTGCAGCATCTACTCCTTCTGTAATGGCCTTGTTCAGCTTACTGACACTCAAAGCCTGGCTAGACAGGCCTTTGGTCAGGTCCTCCATTGCTGCTTTAATGCATGTCTGTCCCTGACCCTTCCAGGTCCCTTCATTCTGTCCCTGCATACCTGCAAGCAGTTACAAGAAGAAAAGGAGTACAGAAATTTTAGCCTTTCTTTCCTTCAGTCTCTCCCAGCATGCCTGGGAAAAACTGTCCTTCTCTTTGGCACTCCTGTAAACCACTTTGGAAGTGGTGCCTTTGTTGGGGATCCAGTTGGCTGCCCTTCCCCAGGAGGAAGGGATGTGTGCCAAGGAGCAAAGCTGAAAATCTCCCTCTGAAACCTCTTTTATCATTGCTGGGGGCTCCAACAAGGGACATTCCCATGTGACTGGCAGACCTGAATGCAGGACCATTGCAGGAGGTGGAGAGTGCTCTGCCAGGGTGCTACACACACATCTCTCTCCCAGGGAAGGAACCACCAGTCACTGGGGCTTAACTGATTCATGCCCTGCTGGTATATTTCAAAAATCCATCATCTTTGCCTCTTTTGAGGCATAAAATAAAATGTTAGTCACAATAATATTTTATTTGATATAATGATTTCTAAAAGCCTTCCCTTTAGGTCCTGAAGGGAAAATAACCCTGTTAACGCAGACATGTTTCACAAACCTGAAATCTCCATTTTGTAACCCAGAGAGCCTCTGATGTGAGGACCCTTCTCTCTGCAGCACCTTGGTTAGTGGAGGTATTTTTTCTTCACTAAGTGAGTAGTTAACAATGTTTCACCACTGTTTTACTAATAGAAACTCTTTAACAGATTGCCCTGATTTTTGGTAAAGCTACCAAACAAGGACAAACCGACCGATTCCTGGCAGGTCTGTCTGGAACAAATGGTGGAGGCGGCTCTGTTCTCTGCAGACTTGCTGTGCTCCTACATGGGGAGTCTCTTTACCAGCCTGAATTACAGCACAGTGCTACCAAGGAATTTACAGTTACAAGGAGGTTTATTATAAAGAGAATAATGCAGGAAAAAAAAAAAAAGTAAAGTGACTTTTTGAGGGTTACCAGCAAGCTGGTGATCCAGAGCACAGGCATTGCTGTGATTGTATATTTTGCAGATGCATCTAACCTAGCATTAAAAGTTGCTGCAGCCTAGTAACAGCATGACAGGTGTTCAGAGCCCCACACTGATGCTATGCTGTAAAATGAGTGGCAGCACTAAGAGTAAAACTCTCTGGCTGCATCTCCAGTAGTAAATGACACAGGCTAGACACTTTTCCATGACCTGAAGCAATGCAGCATGGCCTGGCACACATACACAAATCTACAGCATTCCCTTTTGCCTCCAGACATGATGGTCATATCTGAGCACGCATTAGGAGAGGTCTGAGGCATCCAGTCCTTTTTGTTTCCAGCAATATTGCTAGCTGGCATGGACCAAATCTGTGCCACGGAGCATTGTGACAATTAAACAAGAGACATGATTGCAAACCAGTGCCCTGGGCCCATTCTACTTTCTGGTATAGAGACATAGCCTAGGGGTATTCTGTGGCCTTCTAAAGCCTTTTAAAAGCTCTCTGGGGCTCTCCCATACTTTATCAGTTTTAGTTGCTGACACCAATGGGTCCTCAGACCTTGCCTGAGAAAACAGCAATGCTTTACATCTCACTCATAAATAAGGGGCTTCTTTCACTTGAAAACATTGATCCATGAACAATTCTTAGAGTATCATGCACCAACCATGTCAAATGATCCAGGAGGAAGCTATGTTAGAAAACAGATCTAACAACCATGGCTGCCTAGTCTGTGAGAGGTTTGGAAATTACAAGGAACTGGAAGAAGTAAATGGGATCATTTTGGTGAACAGTCCTCACTGGATTGGGGTTGAACAATCCTGGGGTTAGGATGTTAACATACTTTCAACAGCATAGACCTCTGTCATAATGATGAGCTCCAGCAGAGACATCCCCCCATTCACCCATTCCTTCCAGGGACATTACAGGTGCAATCCCAGCTGGTTTTGCTAAACCCAGCCATGTTGTTGGAAAAACACATCAAAGCTGGTGTGCATGTGGTTGGTTTGGGTTTTTTTTTTAATCACCATTTTGCATATTGCTATAAGCTCTAAAAAGTTATACAGAAATATCCCTGAAATTTTGTTTTCCATATTTCTCTAGACCAGAAATAAATATGAATAAAATACAATTCTCTCATTCACCTGGTGTTACTGCTAACACACTAACTGCTGACTGGATTCAAAGCTTGCTGAATTTAAAAAGAGCCTTACCACCAAGAAAATGGCCTCAGTTTCCTGACTATTGATGTGCTTGTTTTGAAAACCTCAACATCTATGAATCTGTGGGCTTCTTGGACTTAGTGCTTAAAACTAGCAAGAACAATAACAGAAAAACTATGTGCCTAATTGCATTTATCAAGGGTCAGTTCCATTTTGAATCTACCTTTTGAATGCTGTTGGAAAAAGAAAGGTACAATTCCATTAGGATTCCATGATGCCACAGGCACAGCCCATATCCCCCCAGGAAGGGCAGGAGCTTCTCCACTGAAAGGCCTGATGTGCATTAGTGCAATGGTTTGTGGGTTGCTGAAAGCTTTTAAATTGCATGTTTCCAGAGTGAGAGGGTATGCATGGGGAAAGAAAAACGGAAATTTAAATAAAAATAATAAATCAGAAAATACTCCATCTGTGGGTGCTGAGGGCTGGAGAGCAGGCTGGGGCTGCCTGCAGAGGCACAGTGGCATTTTGAGACACCTACAGGGACCCTATTCCAGCTGTGCCATGTGTGGGGCAGGTGCTGAGCCCACGTTTGTCACAGGCTGAGGGAATGTAAGAGAAGAGGAATCAGATCCAAAGCAGGGTCTCTTCTATGTGTTTCTCCCTCAAATCCCATGCTCAGAGGGCAGGCTTGTTGAAGTGTGTATTTCAGATACAGTGAGCTGGAAAATTGCAGTGCTGGAGATTACGCAGGTGCAAAGTAGGTAAGAACCAGGCACAAAACTATAAACTGTTAAAAAAGAGGAGCAAGAAGAGAAAACAGATACCTAATGAAGGGTACATTTATCTTTTTAACACCGATCTTGGACTGGTGGGATGGTGGAAGCAGGAGAGGAAAAAGTTCTAGAAAATAATGATCTTGAGAACATATTGATTTTTTAGAAAGAATATTCCTTTGCGCAGGCATGATGTAAGACAGAGAGAACTTGAGCAACCAATTCCTGAAATTAGCCCTGTTGAAAAGCACTTGAAGAGGGAATTCAGCTGTGGTTTGAGACCACAAGGACTTCCAGGAATTAATCTGATCTCCCAGCTCTGTTTGGCACCATGTCAGAGGGAGAGGAGCTGGGATGTGAGCAGGCATTGAGCTGAAGGTATCAGATGGAAGTTTTGCTTCTCCATTCTCTGTAAGAAAGGCTGACTTTGGAAAGCACCATATTTAAAAGAAATAGTTTGTGACACAACTTTAACACATTTAAAATGCACAAAAAATCAGATCCTAACTGTTTAGTAATTATTCTTTGCAGTGTGACAAATAATGTTTCAATATTTGCATGCCCAGGCATCAGTAAACATGTTGAAAAATAAGCCTAAAGCACTAAATTTACACCTAAATTAGTGGCTTGCTTTTGAGACAGCCAAGGTGCCTAGCCATCATCCTGACTCCAGAGGAAGCTCTTGGAAGCAAATCAAAAAGGGTAGGGGAAGAGGGGAGCAAAACAGATTGTTGGAGGCAGATCCTGCTTCCTGATTATTTGGGCCCAACACAGTCACCGTGCAATCAAGAGCTGGTGATGGGAAGCTCCAAATTGCACAAATGGCTTCCAGCTCTCTTTTTTTAAATTTTTTTTTGTACAGCAGAGTGTGCAGAAATGGAGCAGGCAGCAGCAAATCAAACCTTTACTGCCTCCTTGCCTGCAAAAGGAGAGCTGGCACACCTGGGGCTGCCTCAGCACCAGCAGAGCCCTGGAGGAGTGCATCACAACATTGATGCTTTGGCAGAACAAGGAGGCTCATCGAGGGCACTGCCACCCTGCTCCAGCAGGATGCTCATCACCCCCACAGCAGTCTGGAGCCTTCATGCACAGGGAGCAGCTGATGGAGGACTGCACAGCCAGTCCTCAGGAGCTTCTCCCATTGTGTCTCACCCAAGGAAAAGAAGAATATTCCCCCATCAGACTGGATATTTTAGTGGCATGATGTGACCAGGAGCAAAATGCCATATGTCTTCTGTCTTCATTGTAATAAAAGTTGAGGGCAGCAGACTTGGCTTTCCACAAGTTCCTGATGCTCAAATAGCCTTGGGAAATTTAAGAAAATGAAAATGAAGCCAAAAGGGAGAGCTAAGCGGGATTTTCTGTCCACGCTTCACTTACTCAGCATTTCTGTCACTGGGCCAGGGAGGGCTGGGATCTGCTTCTCCACAGAGACAAAGGTTTAAGCACTGTCAAGAAGGTACTGCTTTTTTTTTCCACTTTAACTGAAACAAAATATATTTACTCAAGGACATTTTGGAGGGCTGTAGCCCACGAATGGCACCTTCCACACCTCAGATTGGATGAATACCTGTTAGATTAGTGGCTAAGCAGTGTCAGAAGCAAGAAAGTGGCATCAAGATCTGCAGCCATTGTTCAATGAATTTGAACAATGAAGAAGAGAGTTTAAACTTATATAATCTGCTTCATCTGGACTACCTCACTTTACTAACCAGAATATGAAACACATGAAAAGGAATTAATATATTGGAATAAGCTTTGCTCATTTGCGGAGCTGGAAGAAGCTTCACATGGAAGTTTAGGAAAATGCACAAAAATAATTATTGTGATTTCTTTTTTTTCCTAGAAAAGCTGAACAGAAATACTTTAAATAAATGGTATACAAAAAAAAAAAAAAAGCCAATTTCTGCCTTAAAATTTAAGTTGAAATTAAATATATAACAATTGGTTTAGGATATTAGGACTGTCTAAAAAATATCCTTATGCAGTGACAAATTCTGGTCTCATTTTAGTGTTGAGGATTGTTAAGAGAGAAAGAGAGGAATTCCTAACAGAAGGGAATGAAAATCGTCAAAGGATTTATATGTTAACAAATAGGATTGTACCAAAGATCATGTATTTCAGAGAAAAGCACCATCTGTCACCCTCATACACAAAAAGAGGGGCGGGGGGGGGGGGTGGGGAAAGGAAAAATAAATAAAAACAGATTTTGGAGCTCCCTCTGCTGGAAGTAGTTTCTTTTCGTTTGCTTTCCCTCGGTGCACTTTCCACGAACACTTAAAAAAATTCATCACCTTTTCAGCCATAAACTGCATGTTTCACTTAATGTGTGATATCAAGGAAGAAGAGATTTCTTTCCTCTTTACACAAGAAGATCAAATACACATAAACCAATACTGCTTACTCCACAACTGGAAAAAAACCCAAAAACCCACAAACAGGATTTAAAGATTGACTGTACTACCAGTGAGATTTCTTTAGCTGTTTTTTTCTCTTTTTTGAACATACAAATACTTACAAAGCTTCTCCCACCGCAACCCTGGTCGTCTATTTTCTCTCTACCAAACCAACAAAGAATCACTAAATTACTGTTTAAAAATACAAAAGGGCATTCTCAATAACATCACTGCAGGAACAAGCCCTACAAACATCATGCCAAACACTGTAATTATTACACATGAGTAATAACTCATGAGTAACAATTATTATTATTACACATGAGCAATAACTCATGGCAGTCATGCAGCAGAGCTGACACACTTGTGATAAGTTCACACCTAAAATTATATCTGTAAATGTAATTGGGCAGTGCCCCAAATGCCTGGTTTAGCTGTGGGTGCCTTGCAAGGCTAACATTTTGGGATGAGAGCTCGGAGCACGCTGGAAGAGCATCAGCTCAGGCAGGGTGCTGTTTTAAACAACAGTCTTAGAATGGGATGAAGCACGCAGTGGAAGGAGATTTCTTCTTTACCGACCACAAAATGGATTTAAATGCCTTCCTCAACGGGGTCACCTGTCAGTTTTTATCACCTTTGTCCTTTTTTCCTTCCAGCCTTTTGTCTGCAGACAGGCTTGGCTCTGGCTTCAGCTGCCCAGTGTATCAGCAGCTGCGCTCCAAGCAGAGCACTCACCCTTTAGTGGCTGCCTGGCCAGGCTGGTGTGTGACACACGGAACAGCTCACTGGCAAGCCTGGGATGCTCAGCTTCACCGGGAGTTCTAAAAAACCCCAGCACGTTCATTGTCTGAGATCCAGCATACACACATGTGGGTGTGTGCATTCTGTACAGAATGGGTACAAACGCATGGTGGAAGAGATGAGACGTGAAAGAGAATTCTTGGGGATGTGCACAGGTACATCAGGTACGTGCTTTTCAGGAGACAGATCCAGGGTGAAAAGAGCTATGTTAAAATAAGAGTCATAAAAGCACAGAATCATAGATTGAGGTTACAAGGGCAGCACTAAAGAGTGAAAAATGATGTGAAAAGTGAAAAATGGGGTCACTGAGAAGGAATTAAAGGTGGGACAGCAAAGGCAGGAAGGAAGGACAAAGGAAGAATGCCATCACATCTCACAGTCCCTTTTCTGAGAACTCCCCCCTTTCCCCCAGCACCAATCTACACAGACAGGAACATGAGAAGTCACTTTTTTCCTTTTCTAGACAAGAAAAAGAGGCACCTTATGCTTTCTAGCTTCTTGTTACTTTTCATCATTTATTCCCACAAGTACAAGCCTTCCCTTTTAATGCTGGGTTCAAATACTTCATTGCAAATCTGAAAACTCTGTGTGATAAATTTTGGTCATTAACATTATTCACTGCTGTATTGTAGATGATGTTCAAGATGTAATGATACCAACAGGTCCAACCCACTGCCAGCCAAAGCATTGCTGCTACAAATTAAGAGAGAGTGGTTAAAATCAATATGCTACTAAACAGACCACACTCCACTTTAATAATTACATTAGACTGCTGAATTTATAATATTATTTTAGTGACACTGGTTCTTTGACTATAAGACCATAAATTCAAATGAAGTTATCATAGTTTGGTAACTTCATTTAACTTCATTTAATTTACTCTGTTCAAGATGAGTAGTAATAGGGATGTAATCTCCAGGACAGCTGTTAAAGACTAATATTTATTTCTTGGGTACAGTTACTTACAGAGGATAGAATTACAGAAGGGTTATACCACTGCTTAAGGTTAGGGGTCAATGTGCATGAATTCTAGGAGCTTCATAATTTTATCCTCTTTTTAAGTATCAAATGCAAAAACTATTAAAAGTATCACCTTGATACTTAATCATAGGGGAAGAATGAACTCAAATTGTGAGAACAGGATACATAAAGTGAGTCAGAAGAGTGCGTTTTTCCCTTCAGTCAGTGCTGATTCTCCCTAGCATGCAGACCAACAATTGCCTCATGTCTTCAGGGCACTATTTTCACAGCTACTGATTCCTGGGATCCCCTTGGACACAGCTGGTGGCTGCAGCTGCCAGCAGCTGCTCAGGCAGACTGCAGCTTGGAGCACCACAGCACAGCCACCAGGAAGCCCCAGGGAACAAAAGGCTGCTGTTCCCAAACAGGTGTTTTTCCCTGACCTCCCATCCCCATGTTCTGTTCCCATCATATAAGCATGGCTCACAGCTATATTTTGTCGCACGGCCCTTCCATTACATCTGGCTTTGGCGGTTGTTTTGCCCTGCTCAATCAAATCTGTGGATGGGATAGCACAGGAAACTGATCTGCCTGAGAGCTAATTGATGAACCAACCTTTAAATCCATGGAATCATGGGATTTTTTGGGTTGACAGGGACTTGAAAGGTCATCCACCTCCAAGCACCCTGCCATGGGCAGGGACACCTTCCGCTAGACCAGGTTGCTGAAGCCCCATCCAACCTGATCTTGAATCCAGGCCCCTGTATGTGGGACTGTATTCTACTTTGCTGCCCCCAAAATACCGTGGGTATTCTTCAGAGAGGCCATGGCAGAGGGAGGATGCCTTATTTTCAAGTTCTGCTGGGAATGACAGCTGTGCAAACTCCTAACAGACCAACTGAGGCCTACACTGTTTTTTTTTGAAAATCCAGAAGAGGCAAACAGATATTGCCAGTTCAGTGGTAGATGTTGTTTTTGGTGTTGTTGCTGTTGTTGTCATGTCCAGAAGGTAAATTCCTGGTAGTCATATTACACAGCAACAGCTAAATTTGATTTATTTCTTATCAATAATTCCCTGTTTCATAGATACCAAAATAAAAAGATACCTACTTGCATACTAGATATTGACTAACAAAAATAAGAATTATACAGAAAGTGTGACAATAAGTGACAAGAATTCTTTAAGGAAGTTGGTGTCAGATGCTGATATATCAGCAGCTTCTGTCTGATTACAAGTCTTGGAAGACTACACTGTGTAGAACATTGGAAGAAGAGAATGGAGAGTCCACATTGGGCAAGTTATCAGCTCACATGAAAGAGAGATGCTGACTGCTGGTCTTTTCATTTTGGCAGGTTTGTTTTTACACCAATTCCTTAAGAAACATCCAGTTCCAAGAAACTGAGAGAATATAGAGGAAAGCCATCTATTTTTACTCCAATCATTTTTTTGTCATCACACCTCAGAGCTTATTGTCTGAGTGAGCATAAATTACATAATGCTGTCTAAAAATAAGCCCATGCACAATATTTAGTACCAGAAAATAAATCTCTTTACTGCAGGAATAACATGTTAACTGCTATTCTTACTGATTCCATCAAGCTTTTAAAACTAAACTTAGCTGAGCTTAAGTTACTTTTCCTTTCCAGTCTATTTCTCACAAGTTCCCCTCTATCCTCTCCCCAGATCACCAGAATCACCATCAGAACATTCTGCAGCTTGAGACAACAGAGAAAGCATAAAGTCATCACACCCCAAGACATTATGAGCTGCAGTGAAGGAAACAGAAGGTTCCTGGTGGAGTCACTTTCCCCTCAATTCTCTCATCAGACTTGAGCCATATTGAGGCAGAAAGGCTGTTTGACACTGCTAATTGGCAAATTTACTGTTGTCATATACAGTGCAAGGATTCTATTGTCATTACATTGCAAACATTCTATATCACCAGAGTTTCATACCTCCTTGAAGTTTCTTGCAGGCACTGACTCCTCCTTATCCCCCACATCAGCCAACCAACCCACTCTTTTATAACACTCCTCTGATTGGCTACAGGTGCAGCCTGCTAGAGTCAGGCCTGCTCCTAATCCTTAATAATTGGCTCAGCTGCAACTCTTTAGGGGATAAGATTACTTTCTATACTACCTTTATTTACTTATATTCTATCCCCCTACAATTTACCTCCCCCAAAAGCAAAAAACTGATGGTAAACTGTCAGGGACTGTATAAGAATAATCTTAAGAAGGAGTATTGTTAATCAAGATCTCACCTTATGAGGGAGTGCTCTAACCCTTATGTTTCAGAGGATTTCATAGCTGAATTCCTGACAGAAGCTTGTGGTGCTGCCTTCCAGGGGTGCATCCAGATTTTTCCCAGGGAATCAAGCATATGGACTAATGAAAAGGGATGGTGCATGTTAACATCTAAACAGGACTAAGATGGGATGCCTTTGGGGCACCCAGGACATAGAAAGTGCTCCCATGTCCTACAATTTAGACATAGCTGAAAGTACCTAAGGAAAACCTGCAAATTCATGTTGAATGCACCCCAAAAATGTTCTTTAACATGACCTTTTTAATGATTTATCTAGTCAGTTTTTCCAAATTGCAGCCAGAACAAGCCATCTATATGCTTGCAGAATATCAGTTTGGAAAGCGGCCCCTTTATTCAGCTTCTGCTTGGTCTTATAATTGAGATAATACAATAAATAGTGTAATTCTGACTGCCACTTCATTTTCTGCATGAATTTCAGCATACTGGTTTTGATTAATTTAAAACCCGGTGTCTGTGCTTCTGCTCTCTCCTAGCAAACAGACATTCCAGATCCAGAAACAGACAGTTAAATTTAATAAACATGTAATGCTCATCTCCTATACAATTTAAACTGACACCATGACCCAATTAAGCTTTTTGGCATCACAAACACTCTCAGTTTAGGGAGGGTGGTGGTTCTGTGGCAGTAATAGGAACCAGATATTACTTGTATTGTTTGTCTGGTTTAGACATCTCAAATAGAACACTTAGGAAGCTCCAACAGTGGCAGTTTGGATGAAGAATTAAAATTAAATTAGACCAAGAGTCTATCAGCAATATCAACCTGGGGACACTGTGAGTTCGTGGAGCAATTGTTTTTATGTAGTTTAGATTCCCTAATATGAGTTCAGCATGTTAAGACTAAAAATAAAGATTATATGTGGATTTTTTTTAGAACATGTATGTGATGTTTAGATTAAATCCTTGAAATTTCCTAATAAATTAAATAAGGTGCTTCCTATAATTAATCTTTTAAAATTAGTTAGTGATCTGAAGTTAACATATTAATTGCTCATGAACTTCTAATAAAGCCTGCTGGGAACATAATTTTAATTTGGATATATGAGGAATATCTTTAAAATAAAGCACAATAACTCACATTCTCAAAAGAAACCATGCTATCTTGAGTTCTGAACAGTGAGTCTAAACAGAGTTCATTTACTCAGAATGGGAATTGTTGTTCAGTGAATGAATAATAACCTGTTTAAAACCTGCAACTTGTGTGTCTTTGTACAAGGCTCACAGATGACAAATACATGGCACAATGGGATACAGCACCTAAAAGTTTATCTGAACTGGAACACCTTTGTATCTGCAGGCACATCAGAGGAAGGGAATCTCTGGAGTGACCCCAGTGGTGCACTGTCGCCTCCCAAGTCAGGCTAATGCTTGTTTAATTTCAGACCTTCAGTGCTGACACTGCCACAGTCTCTCTATGGTCACTGACTGCTGAACTCTGTGCTGGAAGCATCTGCACAAGCTTTCCTCAGGGATCTGCTGGTGGGCAGATCTGCAGTGTCCTCAGGCTTGCACCTGGATGTGACACAGAATCACAGAGCCACTAAAGCTGGAAAGGACCTCCAAGACCATCAAGTCCAAACTTTGACTGAATAACACATCAGCTAGACCATGGCACTGTCATATAGTCATTTCTTGAACACTTCCAGTGACTGCTACTTCCCTGGGTAGCCCATTCCAATGCTTCACCTTTCAGTGAAGAAATTCTTCCTGATGTCCAACCTGAACTTCCCCTGCATGTCTGGAACCTGTGCTGAAGTGTCAGATACAGGCAAGCTCCCCAGGCCCTGCTCCTGCACGGACCACAAAGGGCCCAAAGCAGCAGGCACAGCTGGTTCCCAGCACAGCTGAGAGCCAGGTCAGCCAGCAGGGTAGAGGTGCCTGCTGGGAGGAACTGACACCAAAGCAGTGAAGGCCCTCTGATTAAGGAACTGTTGAAAACTTTTAAACTGAAGTTAAAAGCAACCAGGATTGTATTACAGATACAATCCAGATGCTGGAGTTTCAATTTACACCTCACATTAGTGCAAGGCAAAAGCCTTGATAATTCTGTCCCCAGATCCCAGAGGTCCCAGCCCAGCCTTGCCGATGAGCTGACTGTCATCACTTCTGGGGGTGTTAGATAAGTGAGACAGGGAGCAAACTGGCTGAATTCTGTGGAGTTTTAATCACGCACCAAACAAGCATTTGAAAGGCAGGGAAGCATTAAGGGTCAGTAACAGACTCCTTAGCCAAAACATTCATGGGTCACCGGCAAAAAGCTGGGGAGTGGTAGTTACTTCACCAGAAACCAGGAGCAAAGAAATACAAATATTACCAGGTACAGAAAGTATGTTATTATTGTCTTATCTTGGAAGAAAGAAGCTGGTACAGAGAAGTTGGCAATACCCCTCTAAAGATCTTGGATTATGGTACTGGTCAAAGCTGTTTGAGCATAACTCAGAAACTTTTGTGGGCTGCTATCAGAATAAAAGAATAACTTTTTTTTTTTCACAGACAGAGGAAAAGTCTCCCACCATATTATTCAAGGAGAGTTTTCAAGAGCATTCAGCTCAAACCTGGATTGCTACCAATTAAGCTCATGTTAATCAGCTTAATGCCCATGCTAATGCATAAGCATGTTATTGAGGAAAGGATGAGAGGTACCAAAGCCATCCTTGCCTTGGACACTGCTGACAAGGAGCTTTAAATTGTGCAGCTGCCAGTGATAATACATTGTGCTGAGTGGGTATTTATTGTCTCTCCAGTTCCTTTTCCTGAAAGAAATAATTAAGGATAGAAGCAGTCCATTTGCTAACTGCATTAGCAAAGAGATCTGGAGAACACCTGACCAGCTCATTCTGCAACCACCTGGGTTTTCAGTCTGACATTTTGACAGTGAAATAATTTCCAGTAATGTTCCTCCTCGGTCAGGACAGTTTCTTGCCCAGAGCTGAGGAATGTGTGATGCCCAAACACCCAGGTCTGTGTGAGTCCATGCCAGGGAGAACTGCTGAGGTATATTAGGGTTTTTGGCCTGATTATAGAACCATAGAATGGTTTGGATTGGGAGATATCCTAAAAGTCATCTAGTTCCAACCCCCCTGCCATGGGCAAGGATTATCTTCCACTAGTTCACATTCCTTAAAGCTCCATCCAGTCTCAAGGCTGAGACTTGGCACTTCCATGGAAGGGGCACCCACAACTTCTCTGTACAATCTGTGCTCACCACCCTCACACTGATGAAGTTCTTCCTAATATCTGATTTAAATCTATCCTCTTTCAGTTTGTCCTTTGTCCTGTCACTACTGTCCTTGTATCAAGTCCCCCTCCAGCTCTCTTGCAGCCCCTCTTTAGGTACTGGAAGGTGCTCTAAGGTCTCCCCAGAGCCCTCTCTTCTCTAGGCTGAGCAACCCAAATTTTCTCAGCCTGTTTTCACAGGACAGGTGCTTCAGTCTTCTGATCATCTTTGTGCCTCCTCTGGACCTGCTCCAAACAGGTCCAGAACCTTCATAACCAGGGGGCTCCAGAGCTGAATGCAGCACTCCAGAGTGGAAGAGAGGAGAGATAATCACCTCCCTCCCCCTGCTGGCCACTCTTCTTTTGATGCAGCACATGAAGAAAGCACTCCATAGCTGACTCCATGCTCCATGTTCCTTCAGTGCACTCATAATATTGGAACTAATTCTAAAAATAAGAAATCATGGTGTGACCTGGGCCAGGGCACTCTGTTTAAATATCATATGGCTTAGTGTGGAAAAGAGTATTTAAGGTCAAAGTTTGTGTCTTCAACGTGGCTTACTGTTAAGTGCAATGGTTTCAGGTAACAAGGGCAATGCTGACATGTAATATATTAAGTAAGAGTTTAGTATATCCTTTGATAATTTGAGATTCTTACAATTATACTATAATTATTTCTTCCAAGAAGCAGTGTTACTCAGAGATCTTTTAAATTACATTTTTAGCATGTCAGGAGAGTATTCCTACCCAAGGAAATGTGGTATAATTTTGCTCTTGTGATTCCTGGGACCAGGGAAGAAGTAGTGGCGACAGCCATTGTGTTCAGTGACTGATGAGTATTTTTCTCAACAGTCGGCTCCAAGGATGTTTCCCTCAACAAAAAAATAATTGAAATTTTGGAGCTCCCTCTGCTGGTTCTATGGCAACTTTCAGGCAATCACTTTTCCTTCTCTCTGATTGTTGGCTATCATTTAAATAATTAACTTCAGGTATTTGTATTAAAAAAAAAATAAAGTTACTACACAGCTTATTGGAGCATGAGTCTGTGGTAGGTGATGTTATATTGGAGAAAAATCTGACATTCCTCTAACAAAGAGAGAAAAGGTTTCTTTTTTATGTCTAGTTTCAGAACTTGCAAATGCATAGTCATGCAAGTATTTAGTGGGAGCATATATCCCTATCACTCAATTTTTCTACAGATTCCTAATATGTGTGCATTCATGTTATGTGGCTGCTTTTATACATGTTAGAGTCTGCCTTACTAAGTACAAACAAGGTAAACCAGGAAGCCAGAACTCATGAAAACACTGCACAAAACAGCATAAACTCATCCTTAATGCACCTCATTTAACTGTTACATGGTCGAGAACTTATCTTACTTTTATGCAAAAAAATTTTCCTGCTGTCATGTATGTAAATGGCACTAAAGGGTTTCAGCTGAGAGTTTGCTGTTCTAAGACAGCTCACTGTGCCACACAACACAATCCCATGGGTATTTCATGTGCACTTGTTTAAAAACCAGCCAAACAACAGAGAGAACTCAGACATCAGGAACAGGCCTTGTCCAAGGTATTGCTCAGCTTTCACTGTCCTCATTACCTTTAAAGAGAGCTCAGGGTCCTTAAGTTTAAAAGGTAAAATTTCATTATATCCAAGTATTTTCTGAATGGTGTCTGAAAATAGATTGTACAACTTTTCTTCCTGTTTTCTTGTTCCTCAAACACACTGGTTTCACAGTTAAGCTGCCATAAATTCCAACCAACCTGAGGTGTGCACATCAACTGTATCCTACAAAAAAATGTTAACAGTGGAGGTGTACAGCTCTCAATAAGGCTGATAAAATACTAATGGGAGAGCAATAATGTAATTACAGGAACGGCTGATTAAATCAAGATAACACTTAACAGAATAAGGTAATTCAAAATCTAATGATTGTATTAGATTATATCATCATTTCAGTGACACCAAGAGGTGATTAGAGATGGAACTTAAACTTTCTACTTTTTAACAATTCAATTTACATTTCTTTAATTGCTAATATAGAAAAATCCTTTCTATTTTCTCTATGTTCATTGAGAGAATATAGAATATTTTCAATTCCAGTTTTCTTGAAGAAAATGATTCTTTCAAAAGATTAGAAAGGTGCTTAGTTCTGAATTTTGACAGGTGGATAATGGTCCCATAAATACATGGTGCTGAGCTGAATCTTGTGAGGGTTATTAGAAAATTATCCCACTGAGATCACTGGAAATATTCTTTCTGATTCAAGCAAAAACTGGAATAACCCACTAGTGACTTTAAAGTTTTCAATCTTTCCAACATTTTATGGTGTATTTAAAATAATATTGGCTTAGGTCTTTGTTATTTATTTAAACTAGGAAAAGATCTTTCAGTGACACTGTTAATCACTACCTATAGAGTATAGCAGAGAGGTCAGACATAAATATTCAGAAACTATAAGCCAGACACTGTAAAAATTATTTTTTACCAAAGAAGCTAATTTACTATAGGGAAATTCAGGGGAAAGTTTAGGGGACTCTGACTACAAAAAGTGTCTGAGGTCAAACTGTGATCCAAAACATCTTAAAATCATGGCTGTAAAGCACACAGACCTTTGCATTCAAAGACATTTTTACACCTCCTCATCGCCATGAAAGTGGGAATGGAGCAAAGCTGCTGTCCTAGTAGTGTTGAGTGGGAGTGAAGCTGGTGGAGCTGCACGATTCCTTCAAGTAGAGCTGTGCTTCCAGACCACTGAGACGGACTAGAAGCAGAGCTGCAGGTGTACCTGCTCAAGTTGCTGACTGCCTCTCTCACGTTCAAGCTACAGAAGTGTTTCTTTTCTTCCTTGTGATGTTTTGTTCTGACAGATGAACAGTGGGTTGTGGTGAGTAGGTGCCTTGAATGGAGAAAGAAAAACTTTCCAGAGAAAGACAAGTAACATTTCTGGAAAAATGTGGTGCACTCACCTAGGATCTGGCAATGAAGATAAGCAACATAAGGATGCTGCTGAACACAGAAGATGACTACATCAGGGAACTTGCAGCTCCCACTGTTCTTCACCCCTGCTTTCAGTTGCCAGGGAGAATGGAGTTGGAATAATGTTGACAGCAGTAACAGGATGACTTGGAACTTGGTACCTGCTATTCAGAAGATGCCAACACCTTGTGAGTGATCCTAGTCATGCAGGCTTGCACGAGCTTTTCTGTTGGGGACTGTGATGACACATGCTTCTTTCCTTGCCTTTTCACATGTGGTAACTCTTTCATGACTATTGAGTTCAAGTTAAGAAATGTTACTGATTGAAAAGTCACTGCTCCAAAGGACATCTCTTCCTAAATGGCATTGCACAATACATCTTATTCATACAATAACACCTACATTTTTAAACAATATGTCTTTGTTATGCATATATTGTTGTGTATGTAGTTATGCAATGATACATATAGAAATATTATGTGCACAATTGTAATTGCACATATTGGCTCAGAATAGTCAAACTTGAAAAAAAAACCACATTTTTACTCTTTTCTAAAATAGCTGTGCTCCTTATTAAGTAAAGGACGGTGTTATTCCTTGGAACTATTAACATTCTTCTGTCTAACAGGAAGAAAAGTATTGATAAGAAAAGGCACACCAGATACCTAAGGGAGATGACATAATTATTATTCATTATTAATGAAGCTATTGCCTCATTCACATGAAATACAGACCACTTAATACTCAATCTCCCTAATCTTCCCATCAATAAATACATTCTCTCTAGAATGGAATATTATATATCCTCACTTGGGACATCTCTTCACATGGAATCCACTAATCAGAAGTTTCAGTTCGGTTTGGCTTTGCTCTGTCTTTAGCTCACTTGGTTTCGTAATCCTGGTGCACATCACATTATGATATTTAGCTCATTAACTCATGCAGCCAAAAAGAATCACAACATTCAGAGCACTTAAGAAAAACATGAACAACAAGAAAACTCAGCCATGTAGGGTTTTCTTCTGCTTGCCAGCTGTTTAGAATGAAAAGAAGCATGCAAAGGTGAATAAGACTGGCTGGAGTTCAGCACAAGAACGTGTTAGCAGAGGAGCTCAGCCACATGGCACGCACTCCCTTTTCAGTTCAACTTCTGCCACATTTTTTGTGGCATGTTTAAAATGTTCATACTGCTAGAAAGAACTGAAGGCTGTTTTTGTAAGATGTTTACATGGCAAGTGATTTCTATTCTGGGCTGTTTTACAAGCCTAAGAACTAGGTATCTGCTCCAGAAGTCCCTTAAATAGGATGGGCAGTACCTCCCAGGGGAACTCTGGAGGGAGCTGCACTGACACTGCACGACCAGGAATATACTCTCCTTCCATGAACACAGCTTAATAAAATACTAGTGTATTCAATAATAATTGATTTGATAGACCATAGACTCAGAGAGGGATGTGATAAAACAGATAATGGCTCAGTGTGTGCCCAGGAAGACAGGCTGACAGGAAGTGACTCATCTGCCCCTTGACTACACAAAGCACTCAAAAAGAAAATTCATCTGTAGGTTAGCCCAGCAGACTGCTACTGCCATAGTGCTTTAAATTCTCCAATCATTGGGCTATTGTAGCACTCAAAAAACATTAAAACTTGTGATCATTTGTGGGGGAAGTTAGTTTATAAAGGGAAAGAAGTTAGCAACGTTCCCTGCCAAAGCACTGATGGGTTCTGTAGCAATGGCAACAGTGAGGGAGTAAATCAACAGCAGGTATAATTTGCTTATTATTGTGAGCTCCTCATTTATCTTGGATGTTCTGAATTCATGCTATGAATCAGAAGTAGTATCACAACAGTAGTATTTCAACTGGTCTGGTAAAGAACAATCTCAGCAGTATCTGCTTTTCCAAATTTATTCTTTGGTAGCTTATCCCTCACACTTGGTTGAATAGGACCTGTTTGCAGACAGCTTGGAAAGGCAGCAGTACTTTTCCTCCAACAGTATAGAGAAGATGGGCCTTTCTGCAAGCTCAGTAGAATGTCCCTGTGCCTCCTTTTCTTTGCTTCTAAATGGGAAATCTCAAAAACCCAGTAAAGAATCACAGTTCCATTTCCTAAAGTAGTATGCTGACTACTTCTAATCAGGGGAGCCTGAAAAGTTTATTTTTTACTGATACACTATCTAGCACATTATCCCACAAAAACTAATCACTGGTGAGACACTATCAAAAATGAGAAATTCACTCTACCTAAATTCTACAGTCTGTGTTTGGATTTAGCTGCCTAAAAAACATGTCTGAGTGGCAGACAGTGACCCAACCATGCTCTTTCCAGAAAGTCTGGAAAGTCTCCAGGGCATTATCAAACTTGTCCTAATGTGCTTAAACATATCATTTTTAGGGTTGGAAGTTTGGCTAGTAAAGACAGTAGCTATGTTCTGGCTTTGCACTGGCCAGCCAGTAACATCCATCAAACCTGAAAACTAGGAAAGAGGATTTCTGACTGTAAAAGAGATCACCATGCAAGCGGCTGATGCAAAAAGTTCAAGTAGGAAGACCATCACAAATGTTCATGGGTCCAGAATTCTTGATCCCTCTTTCAGGGCAGACACAGTGGCCCATAGGATAAGTCTGACTCTCATGGGCAATTGGTCATGGGTGCACATCAACCTCACCCTGGCATAGGAGTGAGGAGGAACATGATAGAGTGGCTCTGTGCTCTGGGAGGGAGGTGGATGAATTCCACTTGTTTTGGTCGATGGCCCATTTTCAGTGGAAGAACTACCACACAATCAGTCTGGACAGCAATGTTTGTGTCATCCTGCTGAACTCTGAACAGTAAGCCAACACTACCCTTAGTGTTCTCATAATTTCACTGTACCACTCTGATGTACTTGGGCCTCACATTCCCTCAGTTCTCTTAAATTCTGCAGTATTTTAACTCACTTGGTTTCAAATGAACTACTTCTAAGCAAATCAAGAGAGAATCAGAACTTTCTGCTAGCAAGTCTCCCAAGGGATTTGCTGTGCAGTAAGCAACCACTCCATGCTCTGTTTACCTTGCAGGTTACAACAAGAATATTCTGCGGAGAATTCAAACACAGAAGAAACACACCAAGCAAGTCACTAGAAGAAAATTAAGGCTTACCTTTCTCTGTAAATGTGGAATGCATTAGTAGATTAACTTCCCTTTAGACAAATGTATGGCACAAGATGCAGCATGCTACAGAAGACAAACTACAGATCAGATGCAGTAAAACTCTAATAATAATTAAAATATCCAAGTAAACATTATCTGACTCAGAACCCAGCTACACTAGGGAAGCTCTTCACTGTGCTGCTAGGTTTGAAGTGTAGTTTATCTGTCAGGGCTTAATGCCTGCATTAAAGTTACCCTGGTTACTGACAACTCCCATTCAATCACCTGAAATTCATTGTCTCTGCAGTGGGGAACTGTGTGTTTATTACAGAGATGATAAAATGAGTTTTGATAAAATGATCCAGAACAGAGACACAGATATCTAAACCAGTGTATTTAAAACTGAAAGTAAAAATCAGAAACCAAAAGCTCTCAATCTGTGTTTTCAACATCAGCTGTGTGACAAATCAAAGATGAAGCAAAGTTTTCATGATATTCATAATACAGAAACATTTACCATAGCATGATAATAGATCACGATATTGGTAATGCTGAGGCATTATGAGACAAATATGCTGAGACAAATTGCACATACAGATGAACAAAATATAACGACATAGCTTGAGTGCCATAATTTTTCTAAAGTGGCACAGTCACTTGGAAGGACAATTAAGACTGCTCCTCTGCAAGATCACTCACTCTGGACACACGAACATAGCTATACAAGTCTTTAGGGTTCATCAGTTTAATCAAAACAGTGAATTGAAATAAACAGCCTTGGGAAGAGTTGAGAAAACTAAAAGCCAAATTAGGCCTGCAGCACACACAGTTCTTGCTTACGTAAAGTATATGGGCTTAAAGAAAGGTGTTCACAGGCCCAGGATGGTTCTATTAAATGATTTGAAAACCATGGATACAAGTGATAGAAGGGTGAAGATTCAGAAGAATTGCATGTTAAATAATTGGGAGGATAGAAATTTTACGTGCTTGGATTTTTCCTAACCTCTTTATCCCAATCAAAATCTAATGTAGCATCATCCAGCTCTGCTATGGAGAAGAGAGATGTCTTTGTGACCACGCTGGCTGTACTAGAATTTCCAAATGCAAAACTCTTCCTTTTGCTAGGATTGCTCACGTGCACCTGCAGCCACGGGCTGTGGTTTTCCTTGCTGGTGTCATTCTTAACAGCAGGTGAGGTTTCTGATTTTGCCTCAGGACGTGATACAAAGGAGAAGGTGGACAGCTTAGCTAATGTGCTGGAGCGCACCTTCCCTGTGCTTGGAGCACCCAGCTTCTCCTCTGCCTCCCCTTTCTTCTCAGTGGGTGGAGGTGGCACAGCATCAAAACTGACATCAGAACATATTGCTGCGCTTGCTCTGGTCTCTGTCCCTAAGGCCTGACTCTGCTGCTCTTCTACCCCTTTATTATCAATTGATCCTTTTTCCAAACTACCTTTTCCTAAGCCAGTCAATGTTATCTTGCTTTTCTCAGGTGGGCAGCATTCTTCTGGAAGCTGCTCTCCCTGGAGCTGCTCTCCTGGCTTAAAAATAGTCTCACTTGGTAAATGAGAAAATTCTTCATTTGTCTTCTCTGAAGAATGACCAAGCTTTGTCCTTGGTCTGAAAGAAAATTTAGCTAGTTTAGCAGCTGGGGGACTTTCACTTTCTTGCTCATGGGAACTCATGACCTTTGTTTCCTTCACTACTTGATCTTTATTTCTTTTTCTTGTGGAAACTGCTGTGCTTTTTGCTGCTACTGATGTGCTGTTCTCTTCTCCTAGCACAGAATCTGCATCACTTGAGAGATCTGCCAGGCCAGAGGCAGGTAATACAGAAGGAAGGGCCTTTGCCTCAGGGTCCTGGGTACTTGTAAAGAATCCATATGACTTCTCCCTGTGCAGCCTCTTCCAGCTTCTAGAAGCATGTTGTCTAATTACTGAATCCTGCACACTAGCACTTGGTGCAGGCTCTGCAATATTATCTTCTGAGGAAGAACAGTTGTGTTCTTCAGTCCTTTTCCTCCTTAACTTGGAAACTTTGTCCTTTTGGTTCAGAGGAGCATGCAGATTCACAGCTGCTGGTGACTCTCTTATTCCATTTTGCTTCCTTGGTATTGAAGCAGAGCTTTCTTCTGAACTTGAAGTTTTTGAAGCCAAATTATTTGGAGATATCTTGGGCACATGACACTTCCCCTGAGAATTTTCTTCAGCATCAATGCTGTTATCTTCCATGCTGTCAAACCATGCCAGGCTGCTTGTATTTTTGTTACTAGCATGTGCCGGGTTGCACAAGGGTTCTAGATGAATATTCCCTTCACTGCTGCCTTCGAGCAAAGGTGTCTGTGGCCCAGACTTATCTCCTTCTTGACTTGAAGGTTCTGACTGAGACTTTTCCTTTGACTGCCCAAATGCATCCTCATTTGAGCACCTTGTGGTAGTACTGAAATTTGTTTCTTCAGGCTGCTGCTGGCATGAATTTTCCCTTTGCAATCTACACAATGGAAAAAACCCAAAATAGTAAATTAATTTTCTTCTTTTTTTTTTTTTTCATTGCATTAGTGATAAATAATATGCATGACTGGTTGAAAGCTACAAATAATGTAGGTCACAAAATATATTATTAAGTTTCACATACAGCTCTGAAAGCTGGCGTTGCAGTCTGTGATCTTTCAGCACCTTTGACAGTAAGTGGCAGAATTTCGTGTCCCCAGTAGAAGGCAGGCAGATGGACAGAGAAAGCAACCTAAGCCTAAACTACATTTCCTTGGGAAACCAAACAGAAAAAAATAAAAATGGCACAAAAACTTACAATCATTGCTAGAGTCCCTTACAGGTTTTACAGATTCTGTAAGTCTATCTTCTAGAACAGGAACCTAATGAAATCTTATCCTGAGCCAGGTAACGTCTCACATGAGTTATTGGAATGGAAAACCTGGGTATTACTTGGAACAGTGGTTGTTTTTGAGTTTCTCTCATAATCACTGTATACTCAACATGGCAAAAACATGATAGAATGAAAGCATCTCAAATCACTTATAAATCTTAATTATCACTGTCTGTGGCTATCAGCATTATCAAAGCCCTCCAAAACAACAGAGGTGCTTGAGTGAGGGTTTCCTCCAATCTCAGAATAGCTGATGTTCCATTTATTGTACCTAAACACGTATTTTCCAAGGCAGACAGCAATCTGGTTTTTGCTAAACAGTTTCTTTGCTCTGGGAGAGATATAACATGTATAGACATGTTTAGAATAATTACTATAATTGTTTACTAACATGTATATTCTTAAATTTTTAAATGGGAGGTGGCAGAAACTATATGACTCACCAGGAAGGGATGAGATATATGATACATGCTTGTTTTATTGAAATATAGTTATGGGGGAATGCATGGAATAAATCTTGCAATACAGAATGGGTTGTTTTAAAAAGGACATTAATTTAGCACTTCCTGTTTAAGAGAGAGAAGAAGAAATGAGCTTAATTTGCAGCAGAGGCCATTTGGTGGGATATTCAGAAAACCTTTATGGGCACTGGGTGGAGCTGTCATGGAAGAGACTACAGAATGGCAACAGAAAATCCTCATCATTAGAAAGCTTCAGAGCAGATAATGAGAGCTCCTGCCAGGAAGGTCAAACACAGCCTTGATCCTCTCTTTGCGTTTGATCTCCCATCCCATCCTGCATTTCTATGACCCCTATGAATTATCTCTGTTTTAAAACTAGCTTTTGTCTGTCTGTTGAAGATATCTTGCTTTCATCTGTTTCTGTTGACTCTGTGGTTATTTAACACATCATTACTATAATTTACAAAATAAGTCTCAAAAATATTCAAAGTGAATTCTCCCAGCTGTTTCCATTAATTTTAACAAAATTAATATTTTTATCTTCCTTTAACAGAAAGGAAAAACAAGTTTCTTTAAAGCTTAATCTCATTTGAGGAAGAAAATGTGGGGTTTTTGTTTGATTTTAGTTTTATTTCCTTCCACTTCTAGGGTTTTTCTCTGAGGTTAAAATTTAAAAGTTTTCATTAAAAGTTTTCTATTAATACCAAGAAATAGGTTTCCCAAAGGTTATTGCAGTGAGCTGAAAAATAGAGATGCAACAGTGAAAAGTACAGCACGTAAAATAGAGAAATCACCCAAAAGAACAGAAATTTGATTCAGGCTTACATTTTCCATTAACAGAAAGGGAAGGATCCTGACAAGCCCAATAAAAAAGGTGGATTAAAAAATCATGAAGCAGATCTGCTGTATTTTACCAAACAAGTAGAAAAAGTTGTATAAAATTATTTGCTCAGCTACATATTCTAGTATTTTGACTCTAAGAAGCACTTTTGAAACTTATCTGAGCATAATATTGAGATATGAGTTGGGAAATCATTAAAATATTTGTAAATTCTATAACCCAGAGGCAAAAGTGATCTTGTGATGATCTCTGAATGCATTTTAAAACAATCTCCCTGATTATCCATGTCCTGTAAAGGAGTCCCTTGCAGATAATATTGTGAAACAAATTCTGTTTCCCTTCTGAATTAGTTTGCTACTTTGTGTACTACCACCTGTCAAGTCTTTGCAGCTCTTTGTGCAGAAGATCTCTCAGCTCCAGCCGCTCCAGTATGATTTCACACTGTGTTCGGTACTGCTCCATTGGATTTTCTGGAAATGAAGTGTGTAAGGCATTGATGCCTCCAAGAAGTGCACCCCCCTATGGCACCAAGGAGATTAAAAAAAAATAAATAGGAAATTACCTTTATTATTAAACACCAAATTTAAACAACAGAGACATGTTAACTGAAATTCTCCCTTAGATATTTTAAAGCTTAAGGTAGCAAATATTTGCTAACTGTATCCACACAAATAATCCTATTACATCTGATCACATGGTCAAAATTGTCATAAACATAAAGCAATTACATGATCAAGCCTGCAGTTTAGTCATACTTGTTTATTTCTATTGACACATGGAATGGGAAGTCCACCTAAAGCTTGAGAACATCATGACTGAAAATGAAAATTAAGATTGAAAATATTTTCCAAATATCTTGTAAAAATTGTGCCCATGTGAGGAATTTTTTTAACGGAAGAAGTTCTGACTGCTAGAAGTTTTAATCAGGTTTTCCTAATTTCTTAAAGGAAAAGACCTGGATATTAAGACTTGTCGACACAGTGTAAACTATTGGGCAGAAATATTTCTGAATAGCATTTTAAGAGTAACTTACTATTTGTGAATAATTCCAGTGAATTGTAATTGATTTTAATCTGGCACAGTTTTTGCTGTACCTTATAAAAATGAAGTCCATTTTTACTGGGAAAAGAGCATCTGCTCAGTGATTTGTTCTACAACAAATAATCTAGAATAGCTCTGTAGTTAATTGCTCTCTGAAATAAAACACCTCACACCACAAACCCTCTATTTTGCCACAGAGTAGTTAGCATTTACCATTCCTGTCTAATCTATAAAGCTCAGTAGGTAATAAACAAAATATTGAGCAAAACACTGACAAAAGATAGTTGCTTTCAGACTGAGTACTGTCAACATGACCTAGGGACCCAATGGAAAAAAAGAAGACTGCATGGTGGTATATCCTGAGGTATACAGCCATGGGCTACAAAAATGTGTTGCCCTCACTGACATTTCAGTCCTTTGCTTGCCCATCACAAGGAGCTTCTTTTAAATACTATGTGTGCATGTGAACTTCTAAGTGAACTGAAGACATCTGTGAAGATTAATTCCTGTGCTGCAGCTCATGTCTCTGAGATACCTGCCCCTCTGGGATTCTGAGATATCATTTTGAGTAGAGGAAGGAAACCATATGACAAAACCACTGAAAACTGAGGGCAGAGGATCTTAAACAGAGAAAGCATTGCAAGAAAAGTTAGTGGAAAGGTGTAAAATGCCTAGGGATGGAAAGACAAATTATAAAAAGGAGTAAAAGGAAAGAGATTGGAAAGAGAATAAACCAAAGATGGAAACATGACCAAGAGAAGGAGGGAGATGATGCCAGCAATAGAAAATGAGGCAAAGAAACGATCAAGCCGGGGGGTTTGGAATATGCTCACAAAAACAAAGTAGGAAAGAGAAATATAAAGGTGAATTAGAGGGCAAAACAAAACAAAAAACTCCAATGAATTTGGTTGATGATAAAAATGTGATAGTCTTCCTTCCCAAGAGAGCTCACAAGAAATACCCAGTCACAGAAGAATTGTGAACTTCGATTTTATACTGGCAAGAACATGACTTATTGTAGAAGTTGCAAAGACAGTGGCAAAGAGAGAGTTTGCTGAGCTAAAAGGTGGCAACCAGTCCTTCCAGAATGACATTGCCACTTCCTCATTTACAACTTCATTCTAGAGACTGACAATTAATCAACAAACAAAGGATGCATCTGTACAAAATGTTGTGGGTTTTTTTTTCCAGAGGAGGAATCTGTTTCTGAAAATAAATTTTGCATGCTACTTCTATATTTTTTTAATAAAACAAATAAACAACTTCCTTCAAAAATAAACTACTTGAGTGATTTTTCATACTTATCAGAAGGAAAGCAAAATCTGACCTTAAATAGCAAATCTCAAATTTGCATTTTCCTAGCAAAAATGAACATGTTTGCCTACTTGCTCTTAAGAAGCTAAGAGCGGAGCAAAGATGGTAATCATACCAAATACCTCCAGGTAATCTTCTGCAGTCATAATTCGGGCAAATTTCTCACTGACTCTTATTAGACAAAAACTTGTTACACCATGCAGTGGGTTCAACCTGCCCAGGTCAACCTGCAGCCCTCGAGGGCAAGACAGTATAAAAATGAAACAGTGGCCCACAGTTGAAACAATTCTTTTACATTTACCTGTCCTGATCAGGTAGAGAGACACACAGGGGATACATTCATTATTATTATTATTATTATTATTATATACATAAGTTTCACTTTTTGATCTGTTACCAAAAAAAAAAAAAAATCAGTATTGCAGAGTTCTTATATTCAAAACCATATTAATTTGAAACCACGGTCCCATCAATTTTCCATCCAGTTAATTACAGGCTTAATTACAGCTAATGAAGACTAATGTGGTATCTTCTGCAGTTTCAACAGCTTCATATTTTAACTTTGATGCAGTGCTGTCATTGAAAAGCTGAGTTCTTCAAAACAGTGCAAGATGAAGTGCAGCAGACAGTGAAATAATTTTCCTACTTAATAAGGTCAGGCCCTGTAGTATTTTTGAGATAAATTCCATTTGTAACGTTGTGCAATAGATTATCTGTGGCACAAACTGCAATTATCTCTCAACCCTCACTGAAAGGAAAGGGGAGATCACAAGTGCCTACCTGCCATGACTTGTGCATCTATCCTGAAGAGCTTTGTCTCAAAAAAAGGAGAATATCAACTTCCACAAAGGTCTTTCTGGCCTATCGAACTAATAGGCACTCTGTAAAACTGTTTTAATTTGAAAATATTCAAATCAACCTATAGAGGAATATAGGAAATGCCATTTTGGATCAGTCAGCTGAGTAGAGGAGAACACCATCTCTGACAGAGCCAAACACAAACATTTCAGATATGCTAAAAACCCCCATATATAAAACTTTGGATAATCTGCTTATGGTAATTTTTGTCCTACTCCAAAGCCTGAAGATTTATTTATTTTAAAAATATTCTGTCTGAAGTAATAGTCTCCACATCATTTTCCATATTTCTACTAAAAAAAACCCTTCTTCAGATTCACGTTTCTTTTACTAATTCTAAATGTGCTGCTTTTTCAACATCCTAATAACAATATTGCAGTAAACTAAAATCTAACCCTTTACATTTTTTCAATGCCCTTTTGCATAGAAACATTACATAAATCCATGTGATAACTGGAATGCATGATTTACAGACCAACCAAAATTTTGGAATTTTAAGGTTTCTAAGAATAAAATTTGTCTTCTAAGTGTTCTGAGTTTTACTATTACCAAAATAGTTTAAAATTATTTAATGGCAAAATAAATTGTAAATCTAGGAAACTGCTGAACTTGCTCCAAAGAATGATTTGGTTGTCTCATACCTAATTAATGAGTGACTATATAAGATCATGGAGTAAAACCTATCAGAGGCTATTAAACACAGTGATATATACACAATTTCTGCCTCAAAATGTCTTTAAAATGTCTTTAGAACCAAAAGCCAACAGTGTGCCAAAACTTCACTTAGACTGCATAGCCTAGAAAAAGGGTAGCAGGCCCTTATCCTAACCCAGATTTTTCAGTATAATCTCTGTTTAAGGATTTTAACAATCAAGATGAACTAAAAAAGACTTGTCAAGGTCTCTGATTGCCTACTTTGCATGAACCCATAAAATCCTTTCCAAAGAGAAGAAGGGAGCTGGCACATGTCTACATGTAAAACTCAATCCCTTAAATGTGGTATTGCAGCAATGGCAATGTCTTCAGGAAACCTTACCTGCATAGAAGATTCCATCACTGACACTACAGTTACAGCATCTTCCAAAGTCACAGTATCCCTAAACATCAAGCGGGCATGAGCTATCAAACATAAATGGGTGCAAGTGTTACCAAAGTCAAAAAACAATTTTTTGGTTTTTTTTTACTACAAGGAACAAGATATTCAAATTTCTTCAGCCCTCAAACACTCATGCATGGGCATAACTTAAAAATAAATACAACGATTTTGATTTCAATGTCAGTTTCAACAGAAACTGGAAGGATTTATTTTTCTAGTGAACAATGGGGTATAATTTTCAAATTGCAGTTACAGTGACAGAATAAAGATGCTTAAAATTCTGCAGTTAAAAAATGTAAAGGGCTGGATATCACAACAGGTGTGATATATAACAACCTTATCAACATGGGCGTATGTGATCACCATAGAGTGAAAAATAAGGTCAAACTTTCATCGCAGGTCAGAAAAAAATTTATTCCTCTACCTGGTCTGTGTCAGAGATTTGGTATTATTTAAAATGCTTTTCTCTACAATAGCTTTATTTTTTTTCTTCATTCTCTTTCTTCCTTAAGCAGAATAAAAGTGATTTTTGTAAAGATTTATAATGCGAATAATTTACCACATGAAGCCTTTTTCCTAATTGGCCATGGAAGCACACTCAGTTCTTATTCAGCAATAGAAACAGACAGGTTAGTTAATACCATCTAAATAATACTTTGAAAGAACAAAATCCTACTAAAAGCCCCAATCTCATGAACTGATAAGAAGGGAAGAAACACTAAATGGGAAAATTACATGTGAATCTTGAAAAATTAGGAATGTCTTTTACTTTAATGGAGAATGTATTTCCCTCAAAATAGAGAACAAAACACAAATATCTAAGGTAGGAGGCACTACTCTTCCATTTATGCTTGCTATACAAAATAAACATCCTTTTAAATTCATCCTGAAAATATTGAGATGCCATTTTATAAAATGAAACCATTTTACAAAATAAAATAAGCAGAGACTTATGGCTTCCTTCGAATTCATTTTTTATAAATGAAATATGACTTGAACTCAGAGTTGGAAATTTTTGAATTGTATGGCAAAATATGGGCTTGACAACTAATACTTCACGAAACAAAAAATATGTTATCTTTTATGTGATATTAATTTCAGGATTATTAATACTTATAAAAAATGCTTATTTTGTTATATTAATTTCAGAGCAGAAGCAAATATTTGCCTCAAATAGAACGAAGTAAATCCTGAGATTCCCTCTCATAAAGACACATAATTTCTGAGATTTTTCTCTTGAATGTGACTTCTTCCAGAGGTTTTAATATTTATTATATACATGAGAATGTCAAAATTAAAACTGGTTTTTACAGTCTAAATGAAACATCCTTTCTCACACTCAAAATCTCCAACCCCGAGGTTCTTTAGATGAGGAGGATAAAACAAAATCATACAAGAATCACCTCTCCCTACCTCCACGGAAAAGCTGCTGCTCTGCTTACTGGCTATAATTATACTGTTCTACTCCTTTCATAAAGGTTAATTGTTAGCCTAAAAATAGAAATGCCAAGGCCTTACCTTCTGCAAGGCGTATCAGGCTCTCCAGCAGGCGGATGGTGGTGCGGGCAGCGTTCCTGCAGTCACTCTGACGCTGCATCTGATAGTAGCGAACAAGGATCAGGTTGCTCTCGTCAGACAATTTTGGCTGAATGCTTTTTATAAGGCAGAAGTAGGTCTTCATCCTTTCCATGCTCCACAGCTTCTCTGATTTGCTTGGGCAGCCTGCATTACAACACCCTTGTCAGTAATTCTATAACAACAGGCATCAAACTTCTTCCTAAGAACTCCTGCTAGACAGCTGACTATGAAAAATACATTACTGTATTTCTGGGGCACACTGGCTGGCTGTCTGTACACCAGTCCTCAAGGACTTGGTCAGATTCCAGTGCAGAATTTTACACACCACCCAATCCCTCCCCTATCAAAATCCACAGTAAAGCCTCCAGTAATTTCTAGAGAACTGCTGTCAGCCTCACTGCCCACCAGATGGTACAGGCAGTGCCAAGTGCTCAGGAGCTCCTTAAAATGACAGATGCTACATGAGTGTATGCACATCCTCTGGCTGTTTTACCTACTCTGTTGGAGCCAAGAGCTACCTGCCATATTCTGAACATTTTTTGTAGGGAAACATTTTGGAAAGGAAAGGAAGCTAGCTGAAGAAGCTCCCTCTAACCACTTCTTCTGTAAAGGGGACTGAAGCCATGTTCCATGATGTGGATGGGGAAGGGGCTGGTCAGAATCAAATCACACTGCCTTCCCTCATTCCAGAGCACAAAGCTCCACATGGGGAATGGTATTGCTCATTCTTTGAGCCCTGCAGCACATGCATCTCTGAGCTATTCTGCCTGAATCAAGTTTCTGATTAATAGTACAATTACAAGGCATGTAGGACCTGCAGATCAAACACCGTAAAGGTCTGAGATGGAAACAATCCACTTACTGAGCAGCCTGGGCTGAAATCTCTTCTAAATGATCCCAGAGTAAAAGTAGAGGGTTCTCAGCTCACCCCTCTTAATTAATTAGTGATCTACTTGAAGAGCAACCATACAGCAGAAAACCACCATGACAAAAATAAAAACACTGATTAATTTGAAAGATTCAAGAATAGTAAACTAAAAAATGGAGAAAAATTTAAAAAACAAACAAAAAAACCTCCAAACAAACAAGCAACAAAACCAGAAACCAACCAACCAAAAAAAAAAAAAAAAAAACCACTCCACAAAAACTCCAACCCAGCCTTCTGATTTAAAAATACTACTCTTACCTTTATTTTGCAAGATGAAGGATGAAATTATGTGGTCCCATTCCTCATTCTTTGTATCTAACAGTACTAAAACCAGGTCAAATCTGCTCAGCAGGGGACTGCCAAGAGCTATGTTGACAGAGACAGACTCATTGGGGTCATAATGGCCTTTAGGGTTTGTTGCTGCCAGGATGGTTGTCCTCGTGCTAAGCTTGCACACCAAGCTAGAGAAAGGTATGGTGAACATTATGGTTGAATTAAATTGGAGAGGGAAAAGGATTCCAAAGCTTTTAAAAACTTTTGTGGTTTTATCCTATAAAGAGCCCATCTTATCTTGAAAGACCATAAGAGCTAAACAATGTACACAATTATTGTATTAATATTTATTATATGTACAGCACTTTTCAGTCAGAGAATAGCAACTAGACAGACAGTGATCTGGATACCAAAAGGCACCAACCAACATTGCCACAAATAATCTCTTTGTACAGCTAGATCCTTAAATAGTGAAAACCAACACTACTTTTCAGAAATAAATATTGCATTGCAGGATTGTACAATATACTAACACTTTTGAATGCTGGAAAGCAACACTTTTGCTTAATTCATATTTTAAGACAGCAAAATAAAACGTGACATGAATGTATGTTTTGTTCCTGTGTATAAACAAGAATATGAATCCAAGTTAGCAGTGATGGCAGCCATACCAACTGAAACAGCCATTTTCCACTCTTAACCATGATGTCCTAGCATGTGCTTGTAGATGTGGGGAGAGATTATTTTTACTCTAGTAGTCCAAATGCACTTCTTTTGGGTAAGGCAGCAGCAGAAGCATTCTAACTTTGGTTTGTCACTGAGCTATTTCTAGCCAGCTCCTGAGTAACTGCTGCCTCACGTCCAAAGTTCTTCTGTAACTGGGAGGAAGGACCACAGATCTTCCACTGGCTTATACCCAACAGGAAAAAAAACTTATTCTCCCATGCACCAGAAAAAGTCCTAAATTAACAAGGTGCTTAACCTATGTGTGCTAAGCTACTATTAAAAAAATTCTCATTATATGTAGTCCTTAAAAGTGAGCAACTGGGCATCTATGTGCAAGTTAACAAACTGTGTTTGGGTCTATCATATCCAAACAACTGCAACAAGGAACTCAGCTGAAATATGTCTCTGTCTCACTAAGGATACAAGACCATATTGATCCCAAGTATTTGTGCCCAGCTGGCAAAGGCTGGTAGTTACCCAGGTGAGAGCAACATGACCCTGAGATTAGCTCAGTTGGTAAGAGCAGGGTGCTAAAAACACCAAAGTTGTGGGTTTAATCCCCACACAGGCCATTCACTTAAGAACTGGATTTGATTATTCTTGTGGGTTCCTTTCAACTCAGAATATTATGTGATTATTTGTCTACTGTCTGATGAAGAGGATGGAGATGCTCACAATAAGGGAAGGATATGATCACTTAGAGGAGCCAAGATGTGACTGGAGCAAGAGCTGAGTGGAAGGTGATGAGAAGGAATGTGGAAAAGGTGATGCCTTTTAAGTAGCAGAGATTTCAGAAATACCAGCCAGGAAATCATTTGGGCCTGAATAAGAGCTGCATATGACTGACAAATTGAAATATGAGCTCAAAGATCCAAGCGGTGGGCGGGGGTAGTGGGGGAGATAAAAAATTTGAACACACACCACTTTGAAAAAAGAAAGGGAGGAACTTAAAGTTACCAGGAGTTTATAGTTATGCCATACCCAGTTTACAAAATTCAGCAGCCTGGAAATCTCCTGATGTGCTTTGGTTACCAAGCAATATTGCCGGATTTTACAGGACAGGAGGACATAGCCTCAAGCTGTGCCAGGAGAGGTTCAGGTTGGACATCAGGAAGAATTTCTTCACTGAAAAAGTAGCTGCCCAGTGAGGGGGTGGAGTCATCATCCCTGAAGGTGCTCAAGAATTGACTGGGCATTGCACTTAGTGCCATGGTCTAGTTGACAAGGTGGTGATCAGTCATAGGCTGGAGTTGATGAACTTTGAGGTCTTTTCCAAACTTAATGACTCTGTGATTTTGTGATTTTGGAAAAACAAAGCCCCACTTTCTGAGTTGCAACAAAAAAAGTCACAAAGCTTCTCATTTCACATAGGATTATTCAACCACTTGCAACAAAGGGCAAGAAAAAAGATGCAAAGTCTTTGTAGAAAAGTGCCCTGGCCTGTAGCAGTAGATTGAAAACCCAGCAGTGAAGAGGGTAGGTATTTATTCTGATTGCTTGCAGCCCCTGGTCTAGGGCACTGTCCTATGAAATGCTGACTTGGCCAGTTTAGGAATATTGTTGACAACAAAACTATTGCATACAATGAAGAGAACAGATATGTTTAATCAGCATCCCTCCAACATGTAAGTACAAGAGAAAAATCTCATGTTGTTTTCTCACATGTGCTAACATGCCACTTACCCTGCCTTTGCAACACTGATGGTTTGTTGCTCCATTGCCTCATGGATACTGGTCCTGTCATGTTCCTTGATACTGTTGAACTCATCAATGCAACACAGGCCTCCATCTGCAAGCACCAGTGCTCCAGCTTCCAAATTCCACTCCCCAAATTCCTTCACAGCAGTCACTGTCAAACCTGAAGAATCAAATACTTCAGTCAGTCTCTCCCTTAAAATGCAGGAGTAAATTTGAGTGAAAGAAAGGGGCCCAGCACAGTGGCTTGAGCCATGGGCAGAGGGCAAACCAGCAGGAAAGATCCATCATGTACTTCCACCATGTAATTTAACTCACTTTACAGCTACCAGCAAGCAATCCCACTAGTGCTGAGGTGGGTTAGCCTGGAGCTGTGGAGCAGATTCTGCTAAGCTTCCCATGCTTGGATTGTGACTTGTTTTAGAACTTTGCTCAATGAACAAAAGGAATTAGCATACAAAGACTAGATCTGACAGATCATAATGAAAATTGGGGCAAAAATTGCAAAATTATAGAACAGAACCATTCAGGTCCTACTCCACATCAGCTACTAAAATGGACAGAAATTTTGGAGCTGCGAAGCAAAGCTTGGAAAAAAAAATATATTTCAATTGTCATTTAGCTCATGGCCCCAGAAAGTGGAGCCAAATTCTTTCTTTAAACTAAGGAAATTAAATTTCTTTATGAGTTTTTGGTTTCCTCTACGCATTAAGAAAAAATGAAAATCCAAAGATGACCAAGGATGAAATGGGGGAAGAAATAAAAAAGAAAAGGAAGAAATAAAAAAACACTGGGTGGATAGCTAGTCAAAACCCCTGCATAACTGTGGAAATGGCCACTCATTCGCAAGTATGTGCAGCTCCCTCCAATCCTTCTATTCCCTATTTCCCCACTTCTTCTCTATCTTTAGCCTTTCTTTTCCATTCCAGTGTTCAGCCCAAAATATCCTAGTAGTTGACAAGCTGCAACCAGCCTAAAATCTCCTGGAATTCTATGGGAAAATCTGAACAAGAATTCCCCCTGTTTCACCATTTGGCTCAAGGCTGCAAAGACGTTCTTATAACTGTGTGGTCCACCACGGCACCTATTTGTTTGCAAATGACCAGCAAAAAGTTACTGGAATTAAATGCTTCCTGATGACATAATATGTACTTCAAATTCTAATAAGGAATCTGCTCCACTACGTCCAACCTTTCTTAGTTTTCCTGGACTGTGTGCCGAACACCATGGGCAATCAATCACACTGCAGAGTTACAGAAACACAGAGTACCAGGCAGTACGAGAGCCTGGCTGCGCATTTATTTCTGAATATTCTGTGGTGAGGGTACACAACGTGCACCCCCAGAGCCACGGGCACTTTCTGCTCTCCCCCCGAGCCGTGAGGGACATCAGTGGCTCTGCAGTGCTGTGTGTCTGTCGCTGTCTCTGCAGTGTCACTCTGTGCATGGCAGCCATGAGATGGCCTCTGCTGCAGGCTCCTGCCGCCACACAAGATGGCCTCCCCTGCTGCACTGCACACAGGGCCCTCTCCCCGGCAATGCTGCTGTGCAGGTAAAATGTCCTGTCTTGTAGCACTTCAGGGCACATGAGCCTTCTACAAACAGAGGAAGGAGATGGCTTCCTGACAGGCATGCTTGCCTCCCTGCACAGCCCCTCTGGGGTGGCCTCTCCAGCAGCAGCCCCCAGGGCCCTGCAGACAGCCTGTCCCCCCGAGGCACCCCCCATCCCAGGCCGCTGTGCTCAGGGGCTCTATCCCAGCCAGACAGAGCACGGTGCTCTATCCCAGCATGGATATCCCTTGCCAGTGGCCGAGAGGTCCCTGCTGTGGGCTGCAGGCTTGGGCTCACGAGCCTGGCACCAGTGCCCAGCCCCACTGCCCTGAGCTGGGGGTGCTCCTGGCACCCAGGATGCCACCAGCACCCAGCACAATCAGTACAGAAACAGGAAGATAAAAACCCAACAAACAAAGCATAACAAAAACCCAAAGGGCTGAAATGGGCCCAAAACTGAAAGTGCTCCTGCACACACGGTGGAGCCCCACAGGCAAGATGCTTTAGCCTGCAAGTGAATCACTGCTTTCTTTCACATTCTTCTTAGGGGATGCTGAAAGCTTAATGCACCTTCCTACTTGATTAGACTCGTTTTGTGCATTCTGACAGCAAAAGTGCTTGTTCTGGGAGGTGTTGGAACAATTTCATCATGAGTGCTGGACTAAAAGTAGTTTTTCACTCTTCCCAAGCTGCCAGTGTTGCAGTTGCTGTTTATACAATACCGCACAATCTTAGCATATAAAAAACCACTTAGGATTCTTTTAAACACTACTGAGTCTTCCCTTTAATAACTAAGATAAATAAAACTATAAAATGAGCTCTAGTTGCAGTTTTTTGTCTTATTGAGATACAGTGCTTCTTTAACATTTTGGCTAAAGTGAATGGACAAAAGACTACGTTTTGTCCCTGTTCTACCCATGGTTCCAATTTAGTAATGACATTTTGCCGTACTATTCTTCCAGCCTCAACTTTCAGCTTAGGGCACTTTCCAAGCTGGATGTGGTCTTACATTGTTTACAACTTGTAGAGGATGAACACTTTGAAAGGAAATTACTTTCTTCAGCTCATAGGGGTCACAACTTTAAATACAATACACTGACAAAACATGCGTCTTCTATATATTAATCTAAACCTTATAAATTTTAATAAAATTATTGTGGTAAGCAGAATAAACACAGTCCCATAAGATATATGCCAGCAATTGAAATAAAGTTGCATCTTAGGACTTAATTGTGTCGTTTAAATAAAATCATTGCAAGGCAACAGTTTTCGAATTAAGGTAGAGTCCTCTTGGTCATGAATGGAGAGCTGATTAGTTGTGAGAACTTTCCTCCTGATTTCCCCCTTGCCTGGATTTCAATGCACACAGAAAAAAAAAAAAGAAGAAAAAAAAAAGAAAAAATAATAATAAGATAAGAAGAAAAGAGATAAGCTCTCAGTCCTTTTCCTGGAAATCAGAGCAGATGTTCCGCGCCTCCCTCAAGCCCGCCCGGATCCTCCCCCGCCCTGGCCCCGCCCCCTGCTCGGCCCCGCCCCCCGGCCCGTTGGCCGTTGCTGGCGGCCGTTGCCGGCGCGCGCCGGGCGGGGGCGCTGCGGCGGGGGCGGCGCGGGGCGGGCGCGCGCGGAGGCCGCTCTGGCCGGCGCTCGGTGCCCGCCGTGCCCGCGGAGGGAGGGCCCTCGCCCGGCGAGCGGCCAATCCGGGCGGGCGCTGGCGGCGAGCAGGGGCAGAATGGGCTGTAGTTGAGCGAAATAGGGAAAGCGGCGAACAGTGTGGAGCGTTCCCGGTGTAAATAAAAGGGGGGGCGAAAAAAAAAAAAAAGTTTGTGGAAGTCGCCGCCCTGCAGCCTCGCTCGGGCAGCGGCGCGGGGGCTTGTGCGGTGCGGGAGCCCGGCACGGAGGACTTTGGTGCGCGGCGTTAACACGCTCTGCCTATTGTTTGTGTTTTTTTCCAAAATATGGCAAAGGTTCAGGTGAACAATGTAGTGGTGTTGGATAATCCTTCTCCTTTCTACAATCCTTTCCAGTTCGAAATCACATTCGAGTGCATAGAGGACCTGTCTGAAGGTGAGTAGAATTTTTCTCCCCGATACGGATTTTGCAACCCGGGGCTCCGAGCTCGGGGCATTTAAGGCTTAAACTTTGCACAGGCCTGCGCCTACAATTTCACAGTCTCTCCACCTCGGCCGCATCGCCGTGCCGAGCCGAGGGGATGTGCCGGCCGGGCGAGGGGATGTGCCGCTCCCGCCGAGCCCGGCGCCGGGGAAAGTTGGCGGTGTCCGCCCGCTCTGGGCGCCGAGCCGGGCCCGCCGCCTCTCCCCGCCATCGGCGAGACGGCGAGCTGCCTCAAGTTGCGAGGAACTTGTTAGAGTGGAGGTAGCCATGTTGCCAGCTTTGTGTGTGCGTGGGGGGAGCGAGCGGGAGACAGGAGGGTTGAACCGGGCTCGGCGGCCGCGCATCCCCGCGGGCACACGGGATGCTGCGTGTTTAGCCCCGGCCGTATTCGGAGCGCGGAAAACGCTCCGCGGGGATGCGTTTCGATGGCCTCGTGCTCCATTTTAATACTGAAAAAAAAAAAAAAAAAAAAAAAAAAAAAAAGGAAAAAATTCACGGTGGGAGGCAGGGGCGGCTGACTGGCTGGCCCCGCATGCCGGCAGCAGGCAGCCGCGGTAGGTGCGCGGGGGTCGGGGGCACGGCTCGGAGGGGAGCGCTGGCTGCGGGAGCCCCCGCCGCGGGGGAGGGGGCCGCCCGCCTGCCACTATTTTTGGAAGTCACTCGAAAGTTACCGGCGGCCGCCGGCGGGTGGGGGACGGCCCCGGCCTTGCCGCCCCACGGGGACCCCCGTCCTGAGCCGGGGCCGCCGCCGCGCTCCCGCCTTCCCCCCGTGTCGGGCGGGCCGCGAGCCGCCCTCGCCCCGGCCGCGCTCCGCAGCGCCGCCCCCCGGGCGGCCGCGGGACGCGCCCCGAGAGGCCGCGCGTCGCCCCGCGGGCGGGAATTTCGAACGGCTCCGGGCGAGGGAGGGAGTGCGGGGCCCTCGTGCCCGCCGGCGGGCCGGGGAGCGGCCGCTGCCCCGAGAGCGGGAGGAGGCCGCGCGGCCGGGCTGCCTGTGCGCGGGAGAGGACACTCACTGCCCGGGCGGCACTCGGCGGAGCCCAGCGCCGTCTGCTCGCCAGAGAGCCCCGCGGGCGGAGGGGCGAGGGCAGGGCTGAGCAAAAGAATGCTGCCCTGGCTGAGGTGCCATGGCAGGCTCGCTATCGCTGCGGCTTAAGTCGCCTCACCCCGCCTGCCTCTGCAGCAGCGCGTACTCGTGCGTGCCGGCGGGATGGTGACAGCGCGGGAGGGAGGGAGGGAGGGACGGCCGCCGTGGCGGGAACTTCAGAGGAAGTCTCGCCTGAGCCAGGCTTTTCTCTAGGCCTCCTCAGCCTGTCTCCTGCCTTCGTGCAACTGACCGACACAGCGGCTGGAGCTGTGCTCCATGCCCCGCCACGTTGCTGGCTGGATCTCTCCGGGCAGCCTGCCCATCCGAGGGGCAGCACCGGACCCCCTCCGTGGCAGCTGCCGTGGCAGGTGGCAGTGGCAGTGCCCCTGATAGGGGCTCTGTGCAATATGTTAGGCTTTTCCTTCATTTGTGCACAGCTGTATGTGATGTGCTCCTCACACTCAGGACTTAGGTTAAAGTTAACCCTCGACAGTCGTGATGAGAACAGTTATAGATGGTCCAATACAGAATTCTCAGCTCCTTTCCCCCGCCAACATGCAAGTTAAGACTATAGGATAAATTAGGGATGAGCGCTGCTATCTTTCACATTTCAAAATAAGATTTAATACAGCCATTGTATACTTGATAAAAAGTCAGTGCCTTAGCTTTCCTCTGCTAATACATCTGTTTATGATGCTGTTTTCAGCCTGTGCTCTGCAACACTGATCCTAAAATTAAATTCATGAACTTCAGCCCTCTTTCTTAAAAGTGGTTTTTCTGTATCAACATAATTATATAACATTTAATATTTATTTTTTAAAAGTCTAGGTTTAGTACTAAATACTATGAGTTGTTTAGAACAAGTTATATATTTTTCTCCTAGAATAATGGCACAGGATGGTGTAGTAGTCTTAAGAAGTTTAGCCTAAAAGTCCTCACTTTTTGTAAGTAGGAATTTGTCCTCAGATGAAGACAAGAAAGTCCCTTAATTATCCTGGGTGAGTACCCTGCAATACTGACAACAGCTAGTACTTCATGCTTAAAAGGTAACTAAAACCTCTGATACAGTACCTAGAAAACTGCTGTGTTGTACAGAGGAGTAAAATCCCTTCCCAAGCCCTGTTTATTATGATAGTTAAACCTGCAAATCCTGCACTAATGGTAAATAAAATAAGCAAGAAGAATTCGCTAATGAGGAAAGAGTTGCAATCTTAAAGCAGTCAAGTTCTGTTTCAAGTGCTAATTTTTTTTCTATGCTTAAATTCCATTCCTGCATCCAGAAACCATGAGGCAGACCTTTGGATTTGCCGAGTGTACTAATCAAGTTAATGTAACAGCTTACAGGTTTGTGCTGTTGCAAAGGCAATCAGGGCATTGTTCACAGGGGGAAAAGAAGAAACACACCATGTAAGTTTTAAGGTGCAGTTCTGAAACACAGCTTAATTAAGAAGTGTTAGTTATAGACTTTTGTAATGGTGATCTCTTTTTTTCCCCTTTTGTTTCAATAACCCCAAAATCTGTCTTGCAAGATTAGTTTCAGATGTGTGAATAATACTGTTTTTTGAATCAAAAAGGGAAGGTGAAAAGCTGACCCAGGAAGAGCTAATTTGGGTTAATTTGCAGTTTCAACTTTGAAACATCTGTGGGGAAGAGGCTGAGTTAGAAAGCACTGATTTGTAATAAATGTTGGTTTAGTGCATGCCTTTAAGAAGCAAAATGCTATACTGATTTTTAAATTTTTTTTGGTCTATAATTCAATTTCAAGATGTAAATAAGATCCAATCATCACTGTCTTTAAGAATATGGTCTAGTCGTGCTGTCACCATTTTATGTACTTTTATGTACTTCCCAGGTAACACAAGTGACATATGAAGGAAGGGCATACAATTAGTGTGCCTGGAGCTTGCCCAGTGGGTTTCTTACTCAATTAACTACTTTCCATGATCTGTGTAATTTAAGCTGTGAGGTGTGTATGTGCAAGGTGGGAATTTTGGTTTTGGGAGGTTAGTCAGTATTCAAGGATGTGATGATTTACAGGCATCATCCCTCTGCTGCAGCCATTCTGACGGACTTTGAGAAGATGCTCAACACAGCTCCCAGTTAGTAAAAGGGTCCTGCTCTCTGTATGAACTGTGAAAATTAACCTCACTGTGAAAATAGAGGGGTTCCTGTGGTACATCTGACTAGAGAGAGAAAGTGGGAGGATCTGTTTCATGAGGGTCAGGCATCAGTAAACTTTTCTGATGAAGACAGGTCCTTGTTATTTTAGGCTTGTTGCCAAGAAGTAATTTTAGGCTATGCAAAATTGTAGATGGGCAAGAGCAGAATATCCCCTAACTGTGATGACAAATAATGTTTGGTTTTTTTCTTCTTCTTTTTTATGTAGATTTGGAATGGAAAATAATTTATGTGGGTTCAGCTGAAAGTGAAGAGTATGATCAGGTATTAGACTCTGTTTTAGTTGGACCTGTTCCTGCAGGCAGACACATGTTTGTATTTCAGGTAAGTTTGATTTAACCCTTTCTAAAAGTTGTGCTAATTTGATTGGGGATAACTGTATCAAACTAAAAGGCACTTGAAAAATAATGGTGAAAAAATGTTGCAATGAGCCCCTCAGCTATGATATACCTTCATTTAAAGTGTTCTTGAGCTTGTACTTCTTGCCTCTGATATTGCTTGGTTATATTTTTATTTGTGGTATCAATAATAACTGATAAAAGAACAGTTCCCATAGCTACTGATAATTTAGTTCTGGTTCATAATCAGCAGTGCCAGGTGCCTGGTTTACACCTCTTCTGCTGCTGGTAGCAGTTTCAGACAATCAGGAGCACTAGGTTAATGTACACAACACCTTCAGAGGATCAGACCAACAAAATAATTGAAAAACTCAGCTGGAATAATCAAGACGTTTGTTTCTGTTTGGCAGAACACATGGTCAACTGTGATGTTTGGCTAAGCATGCTAAATCATAACAAAATACAGTGATTTCTAAAATAAAGATAGAAATTCACTGGTAAATGGGAGGTACACAAGTGTGGAGGTCAAGACTGCAAAAAAAAAACCTAGAACATGTGACAGTCTATAAAATACTGCTGTTAATGCCAAAAGTTAATAAGGAATAACGAAAGAAAATAGGGAAAGAGCAACACTAAGATGACTTAGTGGCCTAGACTTGTTTCTGTTTTAACTCAGTGAGAAACAGGGGGGAAAACCTCAAGTGGACTTGCCTGAATTCTTACAGTAGCTTTCTTTTGTTTGGGATAACTTCTTTTGTGGTGGTGGGGTGTTTTTGTTAGTCTGTTTATTCAAAACTATAATTTTTATTAAAACTCATTTTCTCTATGAAGTACTATATTTATTTTTTGTAAACTGACAGCAAAATCCATTGGATAAAAAAATCAGATAGAAACTGAGTATATCTTATTGTATAAGAACTCTGCTATTTTCCCAAATAGTCTACATTCACTTAACTAATGGCAAACGCATGCTGAAGTATGAGCATTAAAGAACACTGAAGTGCTGGCTCCCTTACTTCTCATGGTTGCTGTAACTGGTTTAAAATAATACCAACATTTGTGAGGCAATCCTGATTAATCCTGTAAGTTGCAGGAAGGGTAGTTTATTTGGCATTTTGAGGGTATTTGTTTGTTTGTTGATTCTGGGCCTTTTTGTTTTGGTTTTTTCCTTAAAGAACAGGCTTAAGGAATAGGATTAGACTGGGTGTTGCAGCATTTATTAACCACCCAAATCAGTGTTGAAACATTTCTGTTTGGTTTTGGAGCCAGGCCTAATTTTTCCACACTACAAATAAAGCAGATGTGTAACAAATGCATAATTTATTAACAGTTTTTCCATTATCAAGCCATTATAGCTTATGGCATTAATTGGTCCGAAATAGGTGATCCTCTATTGCTCTCAGAGGGGCTACCTTGTGTTTGTATGGTGGAAAATCGGCTGGCATTTACATTTCTAATTTGAAGATGCACTGTTCTCAATCAAAGGTCCAAAGATTCCTTGTTGATGGTGATGGGAAAGGAGCAAGAAGCAGGTGCCTAAAAAAGGCACGTTTTGGCTGTATGATTAGGCAGGTCTCAAATTAAATTTACTGGTCTTGCAGTTTCTGTAGAATGGACTCAGTAATTGTATTGTGGTTATAAATGACACTACAGCTAAATCAGGAGGAGATGTGTAGAGATTTTGCTTAGATTGGAGTAGGTCCTGCTTTGAGAGATTCCATCTGTTAAAATAAACTCTCTATTTCTTACGGAAGTACGGTTGGGTCTGAGTATATTACACTTCAAAGGCTCTGGATTTCAGGTGAGGGTAGGACTCAGCACATGTGTACACAGGAAACCACCAAAACCCAAAGTGCTGCAAGAAGCCTTTGCTGATGACTGGAGCAATTTTATTAACCAAGCTGAAGCAGCCTGGGATACGGAGAAAACAAGGGAAGGCAAGAACAGGGCAAAGCACAGAACTGCAGGAGGCATGTGACACAAAGAAAAGAGATTGTGTTCATGGGGAATAGCATAAGGAAAGGACCTTTGCAGAGGAGTATAAAATTTTCAGATAATCTGTTGTAGATTTTTCTAGATAGGAAAATGGCTGAAATAGCAACTAAAATGGAGTACCACATAGATACATTACTAAGGATGACAGAAATACCTTAGATGAAAAAATGATGTGAAACAGGTTGGGAATTGAGCTTTACAGAAAGATGGACAATTAATATGCTTTTCAGACTTAGAAAAGCAGCTTTTTGTTTAAACCCTCAAAACATTACCTTTAAAAGGGTTTCAATAGTAAAGGCCCACAGTTTGGCCTGTTTGTTTCTAAATCCCAAGATATACACAGTGAAACCTGATTCCTTCTCGATTCTCTTGGGAATTTGTAATAAAATCACAGAAACTTTTTTGAGCATATAAGCACATAAATAATTTACTATCCTTAAGTGCACATATGACCTTTGCTACCTACTCTGCAGCAATAGCTATGAGAATAAATATCATGTGGAAAAGCAAGATAATTCAAGGCAACATGTGGGCTGATTTCATCAAATTCTTGGGTAATTTATAGCATAATTATGGCATATTAAGACAGTGATTTTTATGCAAAAATTAATCTACTGTCTCTGCCCACCAAAATATCTGTTTGCAGGTAATCTGCTTATTTATCAATTGGTCGTACCAAGCTCTTTTTTTCTGCCATCTGTGTATGATGTTTGGTTCCTGAGTAATTAAGGAGTTTGACAAAACCAGCAAGATGAAAATCTGAAAAAACTGTTTTAAACAGTCTTCAGTGTCTTTTTCATGCAGCAAAATGATGCTTGAGAGATTAGTAGAATTAGAACAGAGTGTTTCCTTGGGTTCAGAACTGTGTCATAGGATATTACAAGACAGAAAATGACAGAGGGAACCTCTGGAAGACTAAGATCCTACATCAGAATGGAAGTTAAGTTTAATGGGGAGTTAAACAGAATATGGTTCTTCTGTTGCCCATTACTGTGGAATTTAAAGTGATCAGATAGTTCAGAGCACTGTTAAAACAAGACTACTGAGTTAAAGTAATGAGGTAAACTGTATTGTGTTCTTGTGATTTCCTCAAGCTTCTGCATTTTTTCTGTTTCTTGGCCATCTTTTCCATTCCCCTATGCTAGTTGTAAAGCCATTCAGTCATTTTCTATTTCCTTCAGGGCTGGAGGAAGAGGAGTTCTACCTGATTCCCTGGTTTCTTCTCCTCCCTTGGGTGTATTTCTACCCGAGAGGTCTGACTCATCTAATTCTTGTGCAAAGTGCCTACAGCTTCTCATAAAAAGCTAGACTGGTTTGAAGGCTTAAAATTGAAGTGGCAAAGATTAGATGCCAATGCTGCATGAGCAGCAGCTCCCAAATCTCACCATGCTGAAGCATATAAATACTATAGAAAAGTAGGAATGAGAGGGACAACAGGCATTAATTCCATTCATCCTCTGTCATTAGGCAAGGTTTGTTACACCCAAACCATCTGAATACGTGTTACTAATACCAGCTTGTTCCCACATGGGTGTTCACTGTTGACTTCAGATCTTCATGTGGAATTGTAAATATGAAGCTGTTTTACTGTGCCTGTATTGCTGTTACTTTAAATCCTGCAGCAGAATCAGACATCACATTTTATCAAGAGATGTGGTAGTTAGGAGGCATTTTAAGGGACTGATGTGAGCCACATTTTATGAGGCAAATTTTATTGATAAGTAACTGCAGAGCCATGGTAAGTAAGGACACTGAGGAAGATTGTATCAGTTGCATAGTAATTAGGTTTGCATACTGGTAGAAAGTGTTCAGGTGTCTTGAAGAGATGATGCAGTTAACTGCATAAATTTTAATGAATATGGGTATTAGGAATGAAGTCAGATTCCTTTCCTAGAAATCTGTGGAACAGCTCAAACCTTCCCATAGCCCATCCCTTTTCTTGCTGAACTATAATTTGCAGTCTGTAGTTTTAAGGATATAGTCTTCTTAAGAGCACACATACAGACCAGTTCAGCCTTGAGGGTGTATGAGAAAATCTTGCTCTACTCAATTATCAAGATGGGCTGGAGAACTGTGGCACTGTAGAACTGGAGTGATGTTGGTAGCCCTGTGTGAACAGTGGTTCAGCTGATCATATCTTTAAAAGGAGTTTTGGATCAAACCTGGCCATTTGCCCATGAGAAATGTCAGCAAACAATTTTACTGTATTCCAATTCTGTCGTTGGAGGATGGTGTTCTAAATCTAGAGTTGATGTTGTGAAAGCAGTATATTTTCTGGTTAACTTGAACAATTTTAAATATAGTCACTACTTAGCTGCTGAAACACACTACTTGAGAGTCCCGTGCTAGGTAGGCATGTGCTATCAATTTTAATTTATCTTTCCCTTTCACATTCAGGCTGATGCACCTAACCCAGGGCTTATTCCAGATGCAGATGCAGTAGGTGTAACAGTTGTGCTAATTACATGCACTTACCGAGGTCAAGAATTTATTAGAGTCGGCTACTATGTAAACAATGAATACACTGAAACAGAACTGAGAGAGAATCCACCAGTAAAGCCAGATTTTTCTAAGGTAAGGCATGTTTTGTTTTAGTCATGTGTCAGAGGTATGCTTATAGAAAAAGGTGTTTAAGAAACAAACCTAAGCCCCAAGTGGTTTCATTAAGTGCATGGAATGAGGCATCAAATAATGGAAAATACTTGGAGGACAGACTACAAGTGCCATGTAGTTGTCATAAATTTGGTGAATACTGAGAAACTATCAAAAATTTCCACCATCCTGAAGACTTGGCAGTACTTTCACACTGACTGTGAAATAAACCATTGGTTTTATTCCCACCTGCACTACCGTTTATAAAATGGCTGTTCTTCAGAAAAACATGTTTTTCTATGCCCATCAGCCATCATAATGTTTTTTCTAAGTCCAGCAACCTGGAACTAAGTTGTAGATATTTATTTACTACAGTTGTTACTCAGCTGTCAGAGCTACAGTTTCTGCAAAACTTTAACAAACTGAGGAACAAAATAAGTGTAAAATGAGAGAACATGGGTAGCCTGGTTGGATCATTATCTGATAAATGTCTAATTTTACAAAGGAAATATACAGATAAAGTTATAAAAACATATATCCTTCATGGTAATAATTAAACCAGGACTAGAATTAAAAGATGAAATGAAATAGTATGTTTTTCTATGTTTAACTTTATTTTCAGTGATCAGGTACTAAAAAAATTACTGAAAATTACAGTAAAGTTTGAGGATTCTTAAACTTGGCATATGTTCCTTTCTTCTTTATTTCTTTCACTTAAAACATAACTTATTTGTTATGTTGGTTGCCAATGCCAAAATGGTGACTCCCTTTAAACGCTTGAATTTAGAATGCCTAGAAGTACTTATCTTCATTCTCTGTGTATATAAACAGCTAGCTTTGCTGCTATGGAAGAGAACAGCACAAGCTATCATATGTTTGTATAGAGTACCTAATGTGACTTGGGGAAAAAATGGAAGTGCACAAGTAGAAGGTTATTAAAGTGATTGATTAATTATTGGGCAATAAGCTCTACCAGCTTCTAAAAAATAAGTAGTCTTTTTAGTTAGTGTAATGGGTCAGGAAATAATTAATGAGAGTATACTTTCTTGGAGAATAAAATGGACAAAGCAAACCTTTCCTGTCATCAGTCTGAAATACCATAGTGAGTGTCCATTGGCTCTAAGTTGTCATCCTCCAGGTAACAATATATGCTCTTTCACCCCTTTTCAAAATAAGGAAAAAATCAGCTTTTTTTTTTTTTTTTTGTTTTTGCTGGATACATAAACAAATGCCACATGTTTTCAAAAGAAAATGAAGGCCAGCCATGAGAATAAGATAGATGACTAATCATGTCCACTGCCACAGTGTTAGTATTTTCCAAATATAAATATTTTTATTTTAAAACTTTAGTTGATAAATCCTCTTAGTGAAATCAGTCTGAAGTTTGGTAGTTTAAGGATAAGGTTGTACTTTTAAATGAAGATGAGAAGTTGATGGAATTGATAGGTATTGCAAATACCATAAAGTTGATGCAAAATTTGATCAAGTACTGTGGTTTGCAAAATCCTTGTGGGGGTAGAAGTTATTTGCTTTACTAAAAGCTGGATAAAATAATAAACACTTGCACTTTACTTGTGGAGCTCTTTCACAGCCTTGACCTTGCAGAACAGTTAAAACACTCTTGAGAAAGTGGTTATTTTGCTGAGGAGAATATGAGGGAAAATAATAAGTGGTGTACTGTAAGCACATTTCTGGTCCATAGGTAGTAGCTATAGATTCACATTGATGTGAATTCCCATTTTAAACAAACTGTTAAGCAAACAAGGCTATAGGGACTAAAAGGAAAAAATCTATATGCATATGAACTCCAGTTTTAGATGTGCACATTACAATCCATATATTTTCTTCTTTCCCAGCTTCAAAGGAATATTTTGGCATCTAATCCCAGAGTCACAAGATTCCACATTAATTGGGAGGACAACACTGAAAAACTGGAAGATGCAGAGAGCAGTAACCCAAATCTACAGTCCTTGCTTTCCACAGATGCATTACCTTCAGCATCAAAGGGGTGGTCAACATCAGAAAATTCACTAAATGTTATGTTAGAATCTCATATGGACTGCATGTGACTAACCACCATCCTTTTGGTACTGTATATGTGTTAAACTGTAAAAACAACCAGAACTATTTCCCTCAAATTCCATAAGTACATAGTTGAAGCAATGTGAAGAACTTGTTTTAAAACATCCTGTAGAAAGTTTATAAAAAAAAAAAAAACCAGAAAAAACCCAACAAACAAACAGTATTTGAGCAGATTGTGAAATATAAATACAACTATTTTTAAGTAATTGCCTTTTTTTCTAATGTGTTATTCTATGTGATCTAAACCAAACCTGATTAAAGTATATGTATTCTCTCCCCTCCCCCCTTACTTTGTAAGCACTATTAAAAGCTAAAAAAAATTTAAAAGTTAAAACATTCAGGCAAAATGAAGGAATAGTGCCATGTCCTCATCTCTGCTATCCAGATTGCCAAATATAAAGTGCCCTTTAATAGCATCTTAAGAACAAAATTGTCATTAGATGAAGTGCAAAGAAAGTAACTATCTCTTAATAACAAAGTCCAAAAATGTCCTTTTGCTCTGAAAGCAGACAGCACAGTATAATTTTAGGTGCAAGCTACTTTTCCTTTCAAGGCACATACTTGTTACTTAATGCCTGCAATTTGCAATTTACCATCTGCTATCTTGGATTTTAGGATTTTTTTTTTTTTTATCTCTTGCTGCTGCTGTTTAGTCAAACTGTGGTTTTGTTCAGGACAGTGTTTCATGTGAATTGGGGTGGGTACCTCAGGACAGAGCCCTTTTTCAGGAACCCTAATAGCATACACAGGTGGTTGAAAGGATGCAGGCAATTACTGGAAGATTCTAAGCCTCAAAAGAAATAGTGTGAATATCCCAAATATGCTCTTATGTAAGATTATTATGGATTACTACTGGTTAGTGTGTTTGTTTTCAGGCATGCTTTATTGAAGTCTTTTTCAGTAGTAGTAAGGAGTTTGGGTGTTTTCTTTCATTTTTTTGAAACACCTGGAATTTTAAACTTCTCTGTTTTCTCTCTAGCCTTTAAGGCAATCCCGTTTACTGGTATGAACCCTGTTGTGACAGGCATGAGACACTCAAGAATACATTACTTTGCCTTGAAGCTTTTGCAGTGAGACATCCCTATTACCTGAGGCATCCTTGAAGAGGAAAGGAACTAAGCAGTAACCTGTCAAGACTTAAACCATTATTATGACACTTAAGAATTTAGTTATTCCTTCCAATCCTCATTAGCCTTATTTATATTTACTGTGCCTGTATGTGCATTTAAATTGTAATCTGTCATGCCAGGTTAGAGGAATATAGTTCTATTTACTAGTCACTGCTCAAATTATGAACCTTTGTAGGTTCTGGGCCCTTCAAAAAAAGACAGATTTCATGATGATTGACAGTGTAGCTCTGAATTAAATACAGAATGCTTGCTGTTCTCCTTCTGTATTCTCTAATGGGATGAAGATGTCCCAGACAGAGCTTCTGTCTTCCCACATCATTAGTGAAATTGTCTGCATTTCAAATGTGTGGTTTTGAAACTGGAAAGGAATGACCTGATCTGAATGTTTTTCGTGTATGGAAACTCAGCAGTACACATCTAGGGTGGATGAATGAATTAATGAAATCCGTTAATCTTTGGAGGCCTAGTTCTAATATATGCTCTTAACAATATCTAATTGTTTAAAGTGATAACCAAAAATCTAAAAATATTAGCACTCATTGGTAGGACTTAACACAACTGGTTCTGTGAACTAGCATTTACTTCACTTGAGGGCTGAAATTCCATGAACCTTATCTTTGATTTTAAATTATATTGCAAGTTTTAGGCCTGCAGTGACATTTTGAGATTTTTCATGCACTTTATGTTCTATTTATAAGTCTGTTTAGGATAGCTCATAAATGTAAGCATGTAAATAACTTAGTTATCTGCTGAAGGATTGACAGGCTTGTGAAGTCTGCCTCAAATTAAGGCCACTGTAGTAGTATCTCAAACTCTTGCCTTTATTGAATATTCCAATGAAAATGTGATTCAAGTACAAGCTGTAACCAGAGCCCATCCCACTGCTAGCATGAAGGCTTTTTAGAAGCATATGCCACAAAGCGATGGAAGCAAACCATTATTGCTGCTCTTGCAAAACCAACTACAAAATTTAGGCAGCAAAGTGATGCCACCCAGCAAACCAATTAATTTAGAGAAATGGAAAAGTGAAGCTCTATTGTCAGTCTGAAAAGTTTAAGAAGTCATCTGTGCATGAGAACTTGTGTGCAATAAACTTCAGGCTTGACTGTGGTAGGATGCTGCAGTAAAGTTTGCACCACCTTACCTGATACACTCATGTGGCTTGGATAGCACTGACCCACCAATAGCAGGAAAAATAATGCTGTGCTTGGTGAAAATTGGTAACAAACAACCCTACCTCATGAACTTTGCAAGATAAACGGCATTTCTGTGGTTTCTGAGAGGCTGGGTCCCTCAGCTCTTCGCAACTATGGCAGATCATAGCAATCCATACACCCTGCCGTCTGAGTATCGCATTCCCGACAAAATCACGTTCCAGAGACAAAGAATTTGAGGAACCAACTTCCAGTCCCCCAGAGACTTCAGGCACTATCACAGCACAAACTTACTGGTATTAAAAGATAGAATGCATGTAGGGCATCTGTAAAGACTTGTCCCTGATCTCTGAACATTTTAAAACAGCAGGTCTGTGCACAGCCAACCAGTGCTGACATCACAGCATTACAATTTCAAGGTTGAAGATGTTTTCACTTTGCCACAAACTTTTACTTGAAGAGGCCACCAAGATGCAAAGCAATGCTACAGACTCTGCTGACAGGACTGGTGATGTATCTCACTGTGTTTTCATCTGAGGCAGGCAGACCATTACACGACTGTCATTCGTTATTGATGTACAAAAAGTAAATGGATCAGACAAGGTAACATGGATGAAAAATGTGTGTGGTTTTCATGTCTAGCTTGGAAAAAAGTTCTCCCTCAGCTTATAGTCACTGATTTATTCAGGCATCACCTTCAATCTGAATTACTATGACACTTCAATTTGAAGGAGGCAAAATGGTTCTTCCAGCTCCATCAAAATAAAGACTAGTGAAATTTCATCTTTCCAGTAGCTTTACAAAGCTCCACTGAAAAAGCCAACCCTACCTACCAATCTTCAACAATGAAGCAACTTGGAGCTTTACTACAATAACCACATTTTATGGCTTACCAGACACACTGTATTCGTGAGATGGGAGTGACAAAGTCACAAAGAACTCTGGTGATCTGACAGTCCATTTTTTTTTGCAGTGCCTCAGCTGCTGGTTTTCTGGAAGTCAGCTCAGATTGAAAGGTAGCCACTTGTAGCTAGATTGATTGTCTACTGACATCTAAAAATGTTGGTAGGAAGGAAAAGGGAAAAACCTCGAATGTGCTATACACGTATACTCCTGGCAAATCCTCATTTATCAGGGACAGAAAAGGGCAAAGTTAAATCTTCTGGCCTCTGTCTGGACAGCTGCAGATCCTTCATGTACCTAACTACCCTATTCCTTATGCATCTGCAAGAGTACAGATGATGTAATTTACTTTAGCCACAGAAGGTTGGTCAGGAGATGATGGGTTAATTGCTGCTGTGGTTGCTGGCTGGGGGGGCTCTGCTAAGTGCCAGCCAGGAAGATGCAGCAAAACTGACAACTGCGTGTAAGGGCTGGCAGTGTGTGTGGAACTCTTCTTCCTAGGCACTCCCATTTCTGTTTCCAGTTACGCTTCTGCTTCTTAAAAGTTGGTTTTGTACTGTGTGATATGAGAGCAGTGCTGGAGAAGATAGATGGAGAGCTTTTTCCTTTAATTTTTGGTCTAGGCAAAAGTGATATAAGGAAGAGCCAGCTGGAAGCTCTAGGATGCCTTTCTTAAAGGCAAACCAAAGGCTTCTACATGGAACTTAGGGGGTTATTGCAGGGGGGGGTGGAGGGAGGATACATTTAAACATTTCCAGCTTTAGGTAATGCAGTTTTGGAGGCATGGCTGAGTACTCACTGTCCATGGCCTAAGGGGGTATGACTGCAGACAAGAGAAAGTCAGAGGAAAGAGGTGTGTGTGCTACCCCAGATGCAAGAGACAACAGCTGCATGTTACCTGCAGTGTTAAGGTGTTAAGAACTGGCTGAACTGAACTGGCAGAAACTTTTACAGAGTTCTGTGGTCTGCTTCCAAAACTGCCTTGGCCCCATGAGATAAGGAGGCCAACCTTTCAAAATAAAGGTATCCTCCAGTTTGTCCTTTCTCACTAGAAGGGTGGGGCAGAAACAAACAGGAAAGAAGGACTGGCTTCACAGTATGGTACAGGAAATGCTGAAGATATGTTATTCATCCAAAAATCAACTGCTTGAAATGCCTGCTATTTCAACAGCAGGATGAAAAAGTCTAATGAAGGCTGGCCTGGAGATGTTACAAGTGTGTAAGACCTGAAACCTTCAACTAACATGACAAGAAATGTTCCTGCAGTTTTTCCCATCCAAACCAACTATGGGCCTTCAGATATATAGCTGTTGGAAAAAACCAAAATTTTTGAAGTTTGGTATCTCTTGGGCTAAATATCTGTGTCATGCAGGTAGACAAGGTAAGCTCTCTCAGGACAAAGCCATTTTGGAACAGCATTACTGAGAAGAAATTAAGGGAACTAAAAAAGTGGGACATTGTTACAGATGGGGCATGTATGACAATATTTGATCACAGCTTCAAATTTCTTTTCCTCAACAAGTTTAGTAGACTTCCTATAGAGCTAAGGGCTTTCCAACTTGAGGCCCAGATGTTGAAGGAACAGTCAGTGAAGCCATCCTCAAGAAAATATTTTCAGGTTACATACTGATCGAGTTCATGTACAATTATAAGTATTCAGGAAAACAATCCTATGGCAGAAGTGAGGATCAGAGAAAAGTGACAACCTAAAGGCTGCATCTGTATTAATAACTTTATCAGGGACAGGGTATGAATCCATGGTGGAAAATGGTTTCCTGGCACTACTTTGGCTTATGTCAACTAGGGAAGGCACAGGAAAAGTTGGAGATCTACACAGAGGGAAAAGTATCTCCAGTTTCAGAGTCTTGCATACCTCAGGATACTGACACCATGTGTACTCTATTTATAACCACAGCTGGACAGCTCATGTCAGTGGCTTTGGATTGGTTTCTAATGGATCAGAAGAGAGACAGCTGTTAGCACCTGAAGCCTGCCCAGCAGGGGAAAGCTTACCATGGAAGAAGAAAAGGGGTGGTTTCCCTCAAGTCAGTTCCCTTCAATGAAAAGGAAGGAAATCAGTAGCAAACTGCTGTTGGCATGATATGGACAGTGTTAGACATGACAAAATACCAGCAAAAGGAAGTATTTGCAAGGCTCTGCAGAGGCTCTAGAGGAGAGGCTATAAGAGTGCATGTCACACAGCTCAGAAAGGCATGTTATACAGAACTGGAGAGCTGGAGAAACAGCTGATAGTCTCCCAGATTTTTAGGAAAGCTGTTCTAAATACAGTTCACAAAATTCTTTAAGCAATCAATCTGCGGAGGGATGCAACACCAAACAAAATTTTCAGAAGCATGAACAGTCAAATATGCACTAACAAGCAGCAGAATGACTCTGAGTCCTGGATGTCCATGAGCTCCAGATCTACCAGCTGCTGCATGTGTTGGTTCCTGTTGCACACCATTTGATCACTGCAAATCTCAAGCTCCAGAGGTAAATGAAATGTTTTCTTACTAGTGATTATCTCATCCAAATAAACATAAGCGGCAGTGTGCCTCTGGGGCCTGCAAAAGAGTTTATTTAACTCAGTAGTAAGGTGAGAACTCCCAGAGAGATCTTGCTAAGCCTCTCTAAGTCTCTATTTTTATGGAAAACTGTGTATCAATTTCTAAAAATAAAAGGTAGCTGAGTGACTCCCTGTGATTCTCAGATGAGACACAAGTCAGGGAGAATGAACCGGGCCAGTAAAAAAACCCAGTGTAGACAGAATGAAACAGTGGGACAGATGGTTCCCCAATCTTTCATTTACAGATCACAAAGTCCTACAGTGGTCAAATAAATTTTTACCATGGAGTTGTTGCATGTGGGCTGGTCTGCCTGCAACTGTCATTAAAGAGATGTGGGAGGAACAAACCCTGGTTCCTCATATAAGTCCTAAACTTGTAGAAAATTTGCAACAGAAAATTTCTGCTAAGTGTTTGAAAGAAAGGCAACTTTAATAAATAAGTAAGCTAAGAAACTTACTCACTGAGTGGAGGTAAAGTTCAGTTTTTTTCAAAACAGAGAACAAATTATCTGTCACTTCTAAGGGCTGCTTGCAGCAAGTGGGCAACCTGAGCCTGTGGGTGAGATAGAAAGATGAAGGTCTTCCAAACCTTCAGCAAGAAAGCAGGGTTTTCTCCTGGGTTGTACTTTCTGAATCAGGTAAAACAGCAGAGACTTTGTTTAGAAAGTGGAGGGGAAGGCAGGAACCTGATTGAAAAAGCAGAGGCCCAAGAGCAAATTAAGCTGCAGGAGTTAGGTCACTCTATTCTGAAATTCTACAAGCCAATTCCAGTCACGTTGGTATGGGTTAATGGACTGCAGCAGGCACATGATAGTGCAGGGGCACAAAGTGTCATAGTGGATCTCAGAGCACGCGATGCCCAAGGTATAGCAGGGAAGAAAGAGAATTTTGGCACAAGGAGAATGTTAATGACCTAATATGCTGTCCTGGTACAAATAAATACTTGTACAGAAAACCAAGTAAAACTGGTATGACACAGTTTGGGACACAGAATTCTAATTCAATGCTTAAATAGCTTGATAGCTTGTGTCCAGTAAACCAGTACCAGATGGGCACAAGGTGTCAGTGTACACAGAATCTCACTAAAGGCTGGTGAGGTACCGGCAGTTTTCTCTAAAAGAGGCACCCAGCTTTTAGGAGTTAATTAGGGTTTACCCACTCTCAGGTGTGTCTTTTGGCCATGTGGACTGCAATCCCAGAACCAGCAATTAAATGCAATTCAGACTGCTTTTTATATACAGCAAAGAACTAGCTGAAAGTGAAACTTAGATATTTAATATTCATACACTGGAGGGAAGAATGTGCATTAGGGCTGTCCTCTCTGGGAAAGCAGAAACTGGTAATTCAAAGTGTTCAATTATGACAAGAAAGTAAAGCAGTTTAATAGTTCTCCAAACCAATCTGAAGCTTCTGCACAGAGAGCAAGTTTACAAAAGTCAATGTTAGGTGCAGCTAGCTACAAGCAGATTCATAAGACAGTCCTTGCACAGGAAAGGCAAAGAAAATAGTAATTCAAACAACATCCAAACTCCTGGTCTAGAAATTAATACCTTAATCCAGCAGTTCTAGCCATGGAAAGGTTCCCTGAAATTAAACTAGGTTAATAAGATTCCTTGCTAGGCACTCAAGTTTCACTTGTGATAATGGTCCTGAAGAATTCTAAAGTACAAATCTGGTGCTGCTGTCAGATTTGGAAAAAGGGACAGAGAGAAGTTTTTTTTAAAAATAAGGAATATTTCAGTGAAATAGGGATGACTTAAAGGCCCAAGACAATCCTCTAATGAGATGAAACTTTATCTCCACACATCGTTAGTGCACATATACCACAGTAAGCATATAAACTGCAATATTTGTCTTCAGGGACGTGTCTTTGAACCTAGCCATCATGGCTGAGCTGGAAATCAGATCATATTCAGATCAGGAAGGTGAAGCATGGGAGGGAGACATGGTGAAGAAGGCAACAGGAACATCAGAGACTGAGAGCAATGGACACAGGAAATTACTTCTTACAAAAATGGGCAAAGTCACACTGAAATACATGGCAAAATTGCACTCCAGGTCACTGTGAGTCCCCTAGCAAATCTGAAATTACACAGACTGTTCTAAATTCTTAACACAGAACAAAAAGTGGAGAAAAGATTTTGCTAAGCCAAAATTTTCTCTCTGGCTTCGCTCCAGACCTATTTGTTAAGAGTTTGAATGGAAAGTCAGAGGCGTATGTGTTTCATAACAAGTTCCCTGCACACAGGAGTGTACATGTTCAACATCATGTTCCACCTCCACAGCTATGGAAGAGTCAGTATATACATAGCTAGGGAAGATTTATCCTCTGGTTCTCCCATGTACAAATAATGCTATTTCCCAGACATACGATGATAAGCAGCACTCTCTAAGGAATATTCAAGTTACACATGCTAGCTGAGACACTGGGATTTGACCCTAATTATTTTGTGATTTTGAACATATAAGTAGTGTATTCATTTGTTCAAATAAAGTCATTGGCAGAGGTAATCTGACCCTGTACATTGTCCCAGAAGAGTTTGCAAAGATGGCTAGCATTGAGAGCCAGCTGGGACATGCCTAAATTTAACAAAAGGAAGAAAGAGAAAAAAAAGAAGAAAAAAAACCACTTGCTCTCTGAAACCATTTAAAAACCATCTTCATGAGTAAGAAATAATTCCTCAACACAGGGGTGAATTTCCAGAAAGCAAACAGAAATCAAACTGGCACCAGACAGAACACATAAAAGAACAGAAGAGAGGAGATTATCTGTTCAGGAGAAACCAAATGACGCGAGCTCATCACACAGCGTGAGCTCTGGAAAGATGTCATATTTGTCATAGCTGGGAAATGCTAAAAATACAGGTCCAGATCACTCTCTGCTAGCAAAGCATTGAGAGGTGTCTCTGGATGAGGCCTGTCAGGCTCCCTGCTAGCTCATCAGTCCTTCATGGATACAGAGAAAGAGGCAGGACTGCAGAGAGTCAGATCAGGCCTCACATGCCCCCACAGCAGTTCTCTGCTTCAAATGTGCTCACAACAACCTAAGCACACATGTTCACATACCTGAAGGCTTCTATACAAACATACTTGAGTGAGAGATAACCTGTCACAGCTGAAGAAGCACATACCTGCACTTGTGGATCCAATTCCTGCTGTAAGCACAGAGCGTGGCATAATCTTTACTGCATACTTGAGGAACTGAGATTTCCCTGTACCTGGGTCTCCAACCAACAGAAGGTGTGATTCACCTGGGGGAAAACAGTGATGTAGGAGTAGACAGTTCATATACAGACAAACATTGACACAAAATGCTCAGATTAAATAATACTTCTCATATTCATCTAAAATTTAGCATTATATATACATTAAAATATGTAATTCTGCACTATTTATTTGGTGTGATAAATACATTTTTTAATAAAGTCATCTAGACACAAATATTTACAATTGAGTATTTGTGAAGTGTTTGCAGGTATTTGACACTTCCTGTAATATGAGTTCTTACATTTTCGAATACTAATTTCTCAGACTCAGCTCATTCTTGAATATGAAACAAAAGGATACCAGGTTTTAGTTACCATTCCACTATTCAGTTATTTAAATTATTTCAAAATGGACTAATAAAATCAGCAGGCTGTTTTGCTTAAGTAATTCTTTGCCAACGGTTACACAACTTTAGTCTTTTCACAACAATGAAATTACAGAAGTAAATAATTCATCTGCTACAATCTCAGTAGTGCTCTAAATTTTTTTCACTGTTTTCTACAAAATCCATCTTCAAATATAAGTCTATAATTTTTTTAGCTGTTAGAGCATTAAGAAAATCCTGTATTTGTATACAGAGACATACTTTTAAAAATTATTATGACCTATGTAGATTATGACCTGTGTACCACCTGGCACATGGCATATTTGCCATCTAACAACAACAGAAGGCAAATCAGCAGGCAGGTAACTTGGAGTTACAAGACTAAGTGAGATGTGGTGACAATCACAGATGGAAAAGTCTGGCATTAGAAAGTAAAATTAATCCTTTAATTTTTCCTTTTAACGTACTATAGTGATCCACATTAAGGAAACATTAAGATTCCATCCTTTGATGCCAAATACTGCTGGGAATATTCTACTAGAAATAAATTCAAAATGTCACTTATACAATAAAAAGTGAGATGTTTCAGATAAAACAGCTGCCTTTAATATTCTATCTAATGGAAACCTAAAAGTCTGCTTCTATTGGGTTTTATTTGGGAAAAAATTAAAGTAAAAAGAGGAAGTCTAGACACCCACTTTAACTTGTCTGAGATATTCGAAGAATAGTCAAAATTGATTAAAACTTGTTCTCACTCAAGAAAATGGGATGATTGCACTTCCAAATTCTTACTGGTTTGATTTTGGAAGGGTAGGGGGGATGTGGGTGAGGACAGGGATGGGAATGACTGTTACAAAGGATGTGATACTTTTAGAAACAATACAAACCTCTGGTTCGAGTTCCAGCAGCATCAGTCCTCTGCACACCACCAGCAAGCACCATGGCTACAGCCAGCTTCACCAGGTACAATCCAAAAACTTGAGGACATAAGCTAGCCAAAATTTCATTCCTCCCTAAAACAGGAGCAAAAATGGCACTCAGCAGAGTTAAAACTTGGTTTCCCAGGGACTCCCATGTAAACTGACAAATAATTTGGGCAAGAAGAGTAGGGTAGGAAGGAGAATTTAAATTTATTTTCTTTAAATGGCACCTAGAGCGGTTGTTTGATCCAAACTTCCTTCATGATACAGAAGTTAAGTAAGTCACAGTCATCAGCAGCAAAGCCAATCCTATTGCAATTTAAGGAATGAAATGCCATCATGCAAATTCTTTTGCTCCCCATTTACAAGTGTAAAAGCTGTGAAACCTAAAAGTTTACAGATTTCAAAATGTCCCCTTGAAAACTGGTGTGTTGTACATTTAAGAAAACTTCTAACACTTCTTCTGCCTTAAACCTGTGCACACATAGTGTGCTTATTTTCTCATTATTACCTTCCTTCTCCTTTGATCCTGTGTCTCCCCCTCCCTACTATAGTCTCTTTCCAGCAGCAGAATATTTCAATCTGCTCTGAAAATGCTGATGGTGTGGAAGATATGTAACAGGATTAATTCTGTTCTTTGAGATTCTGACACCTCCAGCACATAAGGGGTCTCAGGTTATATGCCATGTGTTACTTCCATTGCTAGGGAATAAAAGAGATTGACCCATTTTGAGAGCTTAACTTCATGTTTTAAATTTAGATGCAAGTACATGGTACTGGCAAAATATAGAGACCTAATGGATGACTTAAGGTACATGTGTTTAATTTGGAGGCCTTCTGAAGGAATTAACACATCTTTGTTCATCCAAAAGTGAAATTTTAACAACGTTGTTCAGCCACACACCGCTCAAGATTTAACTTCACAGTTAGGAGTTAGCATTATTCAATGACTGACATAAAATGCAGTAGTAGCTCTCATTATCTCTTGAAAAACAGGACAGGTACACACACATTCTGTGGCCTCAGACTCCTGAGTCAGATTTAATCTTTGCCCTCAATTTCAACTCGAATTCAGAGAAACAGACTGAAACAGACACCTTGGGCAGTCAGGGTCCTTCTAATTTCCACCTCAACTTTCTTGTAGCCACTTCAAATTTATTTATTCAGAATGGGTAATATTAGATAAAATCACATTGCTCTCTGCAGGCTTCCAAAATTTGTCCTGAGAATGAAAGATTAAAAGGGACCTTCAAAGAAGATCCTGAGTTACTTTCTGAACAGTTCTAATGAGAGCGATAAGAAATATTCTCATTCCAAATAGCAGAAGGAAGAAATGTTATCATTCCAAACAGCAGGAAGCTAGCAATTAAGTTGCTTTCCAGGAAAAGCATTTCTGAAGAATCTTTAACATTGACAGGATCTACACTTTCTTATTGTGAGCAGGCTCATTTGAGGGAGGTTCCCACCTGCTTTTCCTCCTGTTTTTCTTTAAAGAAGAAAGACTAAGCCTTTTGCAGGGTTTTACAAAACAGCCTAATAAAGTTCAGTGGTGGAGACCCTAAAGAGTCCATTGAGCTTCTGCAGAGTTGAGGAGAAGGCACTCAGATTATGGAGAGGGACAGAGTTCCAGACAGAACTACTGGGAATTCCAAGTTGGCTAACTGTGGACCACGGTAAGTTTAGGATCCAGCATACTGACCACTGACTGTTCTGGAAGCCAGTGTGAATTGGAAGGCTCCCCTGCTCCTAACTCAAGGAGCTAGGCATCCCAGAGTTATGTTAAAGATGGGATGTGCTAATCCCTATGGTAAAGAAGCAGAGCTTAATTTGGGATGCAGAGACAGTGTGTCAGCTCTCTCACCCCAGAGGCAGCAGCTGTGCTGAATAAAGGCAGATCTGATCCACACTATTTCTTCTGAGAAATATGCTTCTTCTTTCTTGATTATAAAACATTTTTCTTTTTTTTTCCTCTTATACTTACATTCCTTTTCATTTCTTGTTCATAAATGTTCCAAAAAAGACTTGAATGGAAAGCCCAGAGGATGAAGATCAGTGCAGTAGGTTTGGTACTTCCTTCCACCCTACCCCAGTAATAATAAAGTAAGAATTTTGTATTCTTGTAGTGAAAAAATTATATTCTTGATAAATGAGGGGTGAGATAGGATAATGGGGGGAAAATGTGTTCAGTCATTGTATTTTCACTCCTGATTTCATCTCTATCCAATCCAGTGTCCAACTTAAGTGTTCAACCACTAACCTGCTAAGGGATCATTCCTATGCCCTTCCCAGAAGTCTTCAAATTCCTTGCGAACTTCTTCATCAATTACAACCCCTGCCAGCTGCTCATTGTTCACTTTAACATAGTTGGCTTTTAAAACAAGCTCCAAGTCACAGCGGGCACCCTCGTGGAAAGGTTTCCACCTCTGCATTACCACTCCATACACTGTGATGTCATCTCCTAGAGGTAACAACAAAAATTAATAAAATAACAAAATAAAATCTGGCTTGAGACATGTAGACACTTCAGCTAGCTGTAATGCACAATAACATGATCTAGATCCTGTGTTACAGTTAACAAGGTTAAAAAATAATCTAACAACAAAAAGCAAAACCTCCTGCATTTACTGGGAGTCTAAAACAAAGGTAAGGTAGGTTGCTTCAGTCTTCAGTGGTAGGAAGCTGTTATGTCTTTCCACTTCTGTTTAAGGGAGGTGAATTCTTAAAGATGTACCTCTGCTTGTTTCCTTTTTCAAAAGAGAGGAATTCCTGGTAAACTGTAGAAGCTCTTTCAATTAGATTGATTATACAAAAAAAAAAATTAGTCAAAACTTATTTGGCTTCTGGTAATCTTTGTGGAGAATGAACCCCAGAACCACTTGTTAACATTCTGAGTAGAGCATGCTGAGAAAGTACAGAAGAACGAGAAAGTAATTTCTTGTGGAAATGTGACTATCTGAGAATTTTTAGTCCACTCTCCATTCATCCTCCTGCCACTGAGCTTCTTCTTTGAATGCCAAGGAGCTTTTTCTACCTGCGGTACTCCTTAGAGAGAGGTCAGCTTTCCTGGCTCTCCGAACCTATGGAGGGGCACCTCATGCTGCGTGTCCCAATCTCCTGGGGAGGTTTGGTGTTCTACACTAACAAGGTTTAATGTGCTTTCTGTCTGTCACAACACATTACTTATTGACGCTGATCTGTCAAACAGTCAAGATGTAAGCTGACATGGGAGTGCATGACATTTTCTGGAATGGCCATCAGCTGCCACGCCAACGCTCAGCCTGGAACAGCCCCGTGACTGACGAACACACCTCACTCGAGGAGCCCCCAGCACTGACAGCCACCTGACAGAGATTCATCTCAAGTGGAAAACTAAAAATGCTTGTGGGTACACACACAGGTAATTTATGCTATATCCTCACCAGACTTGCAGCTGTCCACCAAGTCATCTTCCAGAACAACCACCATGCAACGAGGGATGCTTCCAACAGACAGCCTCTGAACCTAGGGGATGGGAAGGAAAAGCACTTCTTAAGAACTGCACCTTTCAAAAGCCTCTAATTTACAGCTGCTCTGGCCTGTGGTCCTTTCCTGGAACTGAGGTCAGTTCTTGCTTTTTACCACAAAACTAAAGTAAGGATGTCAATGCTGCCCTGAACTTAACAATGAAAGTTTAATGCTGATACTAAAGGAAATGGGATTGAGTATTAAATTAGCAGAAGGTGTTCAGTGCTGGCAGATCTTGTGTGATTTCAATATCTTGCTGAAGAAAGCAAAGCTCACTAAAAGAGGTAATTTGAAAGACCAATCTTTTTTTTATTAGTTTTATTATAGTTTTAGTTATTTTTTTATTATAGTTTGAGTTATTACTAGGTTTGAGTTATTACTTAGATATGTAAAGTTGAGTTTGGGTACTGAAGCATGTGCATGGGTTAGAGAAGGCTTCACTGAAGTAGATACTGAGTGAATATTTCTGTATTTTTCTGGTATTTAACCATTACTTGACAGTCTGAGATTAGGTTTAGGTGTCAAGGATTAAATCAAAAACAGGAAAACCCAAATATATATTGACAAATGTGCCAGTAACCCCTGTAATCTTTTTCTTTTCTCCAGGGCAAAGTCTGTGCAATCTTGTCACAGTCCATTTCCAACCAGCAATCTTTCCATTTACACTTAGAGCTTGCAATAGTTTTGAGAGTATCCACTGCACAAGAATAACAGTCAGAAGTACCTTTTCATTCTGCAGCCCAGGTCATACATGCCAGAATTCTAAATGTATTCACTCTCTGGTGCCTGGGAAGGTTAATTCACCCTTGTGTATTACCTAAATGGCCACAGGCAGTTCACATCACTGTCAGTACTGATGGCACATGCACAGTTATTTGCAGAGCTCAGTAGGAAGCACAAGGGAAATTCACTCCTAGTTTAACTTTACTGTTTTTAACAAGCCCACATTGCTGAAAATCCTTCCTACCAGTGAGATCTGTGTGTCACACAGCATAACAAAATCTAAGTTATAGAGATTTCCCACATGCCAGAAACAATCATTATGTGTTCATGCAATATAGAGCTTATTTCCTAGAAAGTTTATTCCCTTGTTTCGGTATTCTGAACTTTTAAGACCTTAATTTCTAACTTCACACATTTCTCCTCCACCTACTTCCACCCAAGGACACCAGCAGAAACCAAACACAAATTCTGGCTGCAGGTTCTGTAAGGATCCCATATGCAATAATTGTGGAGTTAAATATTGGCTGAAGGAAAGAACATTTGCAGACACCATGTATTGACCACAGTGCACAGCTACAGCTGGCCCTGGCCAACACTGGGCTAGCTTTGTCCTCAGAACCTGTGTTGAACATCAGCATCCTGCACAGGAAGTGCTTAGAGAAAAATGCACCCTTGGTGTTACAGCGATTCAAAGTGGAAGGGAAATTTCATCTACGGAAATTCCATCCATGGAAATTTCATCTTTGGAAATTTCATCTATTCACTGAGGGCTGGTGTTTTGTACAATACTGAATAGAATTACCCAGTTACAGAAGTATGGTCCATGTGTTGGCCTAATTCTTAACTCTTTGACAGGAAATCTCTGACCAATGGGTTACCTGGCTCCTTTCAGTCACCTCAGGCACTTGTTTTAAACAACAGCAGACATCTATACTTTAATACCTTCCCCTTTTGTCTGTGTTTTTTTTTTCCTTACCTGTTCCTGAATTTTGATTTCTTGATAGTCCCTGCAGCAGGTAGGAGAAGAGGCTGTTCCAGAGAGACACATGAACTTGGTTGAGTTGCAGCCTTCCTCGTTGAGGCAGGCTGCTGGCCGGCAGAAGGCATAGTACTGCTCGAAGTCAGCCCTGACAGCAAACACGTGCTTGCACTTGTTACAGATGTAACTGCGCTCAAACTCCAAAACCTTCACCGAACTGGTGCGGATGACAGTCCCAGTGACAGACAAAAAGTGTCCCACGTCCTTGGATTTAGGGATGTGCTCTCGAGTCAGCTCTGGGCAAACAGGCAAACCTGAAATATGTACAGCATAAGGCTGTGCTTATCAAACAAGGACTTGCAATGCAGTTAAACAGAAAACATGCCAGACATATAAACAGTAGCCATTGTTATTAGCATTTCATAAACATGATTCAACTATTCATCTGTTGTACCATAAGTCTGATTCACTGTCCTCAGATGGTGGAAATCATCAGACACTGAGCACTAGCTGAAAATGCTGCCAGGTTACTCTCCCACTCTTGCCAGGGGGTGAATAGTCATGAACAGCTTCCATTCATGGCAACAGATCCTGATGTTCTCATATCTGTATTAATTCAGATGTTCCTTTGCAGATGCCATTTATTCTACAACTGGTTTATCCGAATGACAATTTTTTGGTTACGTTACTTAATTGTGGTCCAGTGTTATTCCTGCAGTTAAACAGGTGTAATATTGTGTGAATTCTCAAGTCTAGGCAAACTCACAGTTGGAGAGCATTTGACCTTAAATCCACATTGCATACCAGTAAACCTCGAGCTCAAGGAAGATGGCATAAAAAGAATGTAAAGGGGTTATGAACACAGGCAAAGCAAAATCACTCGTATATTCAAATGCATAGTGACAGGGCACTTTCCACTTGCTCTCCCTTAATTCCACCCCAGCAGCCAGTTCAGTCATGTGCTGATCAGCCTCCAGAGCTCACCCATCGCTGGGCACCAGAGTGGCTGAAATCCTCAGGAAGACTAATCTCAACAACCTACAAAGTCCTTACAAAAGTAAATGGTCTTGAGATGCTCATCTGAGCAAAATATTGCCTACTCAGAAATTAGTAATGAACTACAAGATAACAAATAATTATAAACTTAATTTCTTATCTTTACTTCCCAAATATTTTGGAATTATTTTCTACAGAGATGTAAAACTACAAATCTGCTAGGAAATAGTGTTTCTAAGGGGACCAAAACTATTTGTGCATTTACGGCAAATATTCTCAGTGACTTTGGCTGGGGAAAAAAAAAAAGTCATACTTATTTCAGTGTTTTCAACCCCAAATTCCTCATTTTTGACATGCAGAAACATTCCAGTTTGATGCTTTTAAGCAACACTTGACTTTCTGCTCTTGTTCAAAGAAAATATTTTTAACAATTGAACTAATTTTAAAAGGTAAGAGAATAAAGTAGAAGAAGTGGAATTAAATAATCAGGAGGAAGTATTTTGTAAAACTGCAAACAATTTTTTCTCTTTGACTCTAATAAAGCTATTTAAATGTTCTACCAAGCCTGTTGAAATTTTCATTCTACCACAGATTTGCATTTCTAGTCAGTTCAGGGGAAAACAAATCCGTTATTTCTCCACCTGTTTTGGCTTTTTTATTCTTAGTTCAGCATTGCTGCCCCTGAAAAAGCTTTGCAAAATGCATCACATCTTACACTAGAGAGAGCTGCAGCACTGTTGTCAGGATATATGATGATCATCTCTGTGAATTTTGAAGAGACAAGAGTCTAAATGTGACAAAAAGAGCCTTCATTCTGATCATACTAGACTGCTTGACAAATTCTGTAATTGACTATGTGCCTCTTTGTATTAGTCACAAAAAAGCTATTCAAAATATCAGAAGCAACTTGGACTTCAGTAACAAACACAGTGGTGCTCAAGCTAATGACAAATAAGGAAAAAATCATTTAATGGATTTGTAGCAAAAAGTAGAAGCTATACAATCAAATTCCTACAATGCTGAAATTCAGATAAAGAACTTTTACTTTCTTCAGTGAACTCAGGGTAATCATCCATTATTAATTACTGCATATCCACACTCCTTCCATCCTTTTTTGAACCCCTAGATTCCCTGTCCATATTGGTAGAAAGCATCGAGACTGTACCTTATATCTGGTGTATGCAAAATCACTTTTCCTTACCAAATTCCAAGCCTGACACACAGATACCATCACCAAACTCGTGGTAGTTGCCTGCTGCTCCCACCAAGAATAGTTCACCAGCTTCTCATTCCCTCCTTATCTGACATGGGAATGGGAAGTGGCACTCCAAGATGAGAATCCTGAAGGTAATCAGAACTCAGCACCCACTTAGAAGGCAACAGTATCATGGGAAAATTTGGGCAGAAAAAGGGCTATAGAAAATTTAGGTTGTTTCTTTAGTTTCTTCTCCAGCAAGCCTTTCAGTGGTACAGAACACTAACCAAATTCTGTGGACAGATGTCATTTTGATCCAGCTGGACCTCTCAAAGATAACTCTCCCTGTTCTTCACCAACTTCTCTCCAGCTTATGGATGGAATTATCTGTGGGTCTGCTGACTGAATTATTCTACCAATGATCAGTCAGGCTTGCTTTTATCAGTTACTAAAACTATTTGATCAAGGGGGCTAATTTTGCCAGAGGTTGATAAGGGACTATTTAGACAAAACATCACTGTGGGAGGAATGATCAGCTCCAGCAAGAGGCTGATAAGAGGAAAAGGAATGTCTTAAAGACACCACTACTCATGCAGAGTACTTCCTTGGAGTCTTTTTTCATGCTGAAGCCCTGAATGATGTAAATGCATCTCAGAACACGAGGAGGAAAGTTTTACTTCACTCCTGCTTTCATAGGTACAGGAAGGTGCCTGAGGTCAAATCTCAGCCCAGCACAAGCAGCCATCCTTTTACCTCACACACTCAGCAGCTGGACAAGCTCCTCAGCACCTGAATACCACAGGCTAAATGTATTTCTGATGCATGCATTGTCATTACAACATTTTCATGGAAACTCACTGGAATGAAACACAGGCCTATTTAACAATGTGATTTGTCCAAATTCAAGCTGCCAAAAGACTGAATGATCATAAGCCACTCCACAACAGGGCAGGGGAGGGAAACACAGGCTGCCAGCTCTTGGCTTTGCAGACTATTGCTCCAAATTGTCATAATCAGAAATGACCAGAAGGGATGGTGCCACTGCTGACCCAGTTTCCCACAACAGGCAAAAAAGACATTTCAATCCCAGAACCTGCACTCCACATTTACCAAACCTCAAGGCTACTAAAAACTTCCCAATAATAAGGAATAATGATATATCATCTGGCAGTGAAAACATTACTGAAGCCTCCATTATTGATCACGCCTTCCAAGAGTTCCTTCCAATTTTATGACAAGCAATTTTGTAACAGTTAAGCATAAAATTCAACAGTTTCAGACGAAATTGTTACAAGACAACTCAAAATTTAGACTTTGGAAGATGCCTGGAGCCAATAAGGACTGAGTGCCAACTGGCATGATAGGGAAGGCAACCTGCAGTAAAACTTTGGAACTATTTTATCTTCCCCTAAAACTTTTTTCCTAGGATTGTTTTTTCCTTTCTTCTTCTCTCTACATCTTCTGTCTAAAAGAAATAGTGTAAGACCGGCTGCTGCTATGAGGAGTCTTTGCCCTGGAAAGGCTCTAGTGTAAGCCCTGACCCAGCGAGAGACAGGCAGCCCAGTGGGGATGGCCACAGCTTTGCTTTTGAGAGCTGGTCTTCACCCATCCACGTGTTTGCACGTGTCGCCGGCTGCTCAATAAACACTAACGATTCCGTCTGCTTCAAACACTGGAACGGCGAGAATTAAACCTGCTCATTGCACGGCGCCACAACAGCAGGTTACAAAGTAAAGAAATTTTGGCAGTTTCCCTGAAGAGCCAAGTAAGAATAGTTTGCTACAGAGTAGGGAGATGTTGGCAGTTTCCCTGAAGAGCCAAGAAATGCCGGCAGTCCCGGCTGGGAGCTGCAGCCCCGCACTCACCCGAGACCCTGGCGTGCAGGTTCTGCTTGAGGCTGAGCTGCGCGGGCTCCGCGCTCTCCTGCAGCGCTGCGAGCGCGGCCCGGCGCAGCGCGCTGTCGAAAATCGGGAGCACCTCGCTGGGGAAGGCGTTGAAGAACTCGCCGATCTCCATGTTGGTCTCAAAGAGCGTCAAGGCGTCGACGACGACCGGGTAGTGCGCCTGCTCGTCCGCCTCCCTCAGGATGGCCAGGATTTCGTCCCTGTGGTGCTCCAGCACGTAGGACTCGAACACCTGCCCGATGAGGCTCACCTGCTCCGCGCTCAGCACCATGCTGTCCCCGGCTGCCCGAGGAGGCGCTCACACAGCGCCGCTTGCCGCTACAGCCGCGCGCCGGGCGGGAAACTTTGTCTTTCCCTGGGACAAGCCCAGCCAGGAGCCAGGCGGGGCGGGGCGGGGCGCGGCTCCCGAGCTCGGGCAGGGAAACCTCCTCAGGGCGGCACCTCCGCCCCGCCGCTGCCCAGGACCGGGACCGGGACCGGGACCGTGGCAGACACCGCGGCCGCGCCGAGCCGCCCGCCCGCCCCTCAGTGACGGCTCCCGCCAACCCAGCCCGGCCCGCCCCGCCCCGCCTGCCGGTGAGAGGCGGGGCGCTGCTCCCGGTAGTGCGAGAAGCGGACCCGGGCGGCTCTCCTTCCCTCGCTCTGCGGGCGATGAGGGCAGGCGGCTCCCGCAGCCCTTGCCCGGCCCTCCCGCTCCAGCGCGGCAAGTTTTGAGGGCGGCCGGGCGGGCGCTGCCCCAAGCGCGTCCCGTCCCGCTCAGCGCCGGGCAGCGAGGGGTGCGCTGCGCTCCCGGCAGCCGAGGCGGGCAGCGCTCCGCGGCCGCCCCGCTCCCCCTCGGTACCTGCAGCGGGGCCGCCCCGCTCCCGCCGCTTCCCGCCGCGCCGAGGCAGCGGCCACAGCTCCCTCGCCCGGCGGGAGGAGCGGCTTCGTCCCCGCCCCTCCGCGCCGCTCCACGCCCGGGCCCGGCGCGCCCTGAGCGGGGCGGGGCGGCGGAGAGCGGCCGGGCCGGGCGGGAAGGCTGGCGGGGCGCTGCCCGCGGGAGAACCGGCCCGCCCGGAGCAGGAGCAGGACAGGGGCGGCGAGCCCGGCATGGGGCAGTCCATGCTCCAGCTGCTCGGCCTCTCGGGAACAAAAGATCCGCCTGCGGGCTCTCCTGCCGCTCTCTGCAGCCCGTGGGGAGAGCCGCTGCCCCTGCACAGCGTGGGGGATTGCGAGGCGGGATAAAGGGGGCTGTGGGCAGCGGCAGCCTCGAGGCAGCTGAAGCTGCTTCCTACAAGCTCCCTCTCCGCCCCCGTGGGTTACACCTAGAAGTCTAAATTGGGCTTCTTTAGAGCTGCACGACAAACCACCACTCCGCCTTCTTCATGAGGGCGTAACAGAGTCTGAGGAGTTTGGGGATTTTATTCTTAATGTAACTAAAAAACAGGGTTTGCTGCTCTAAAGCTTTTGCTTATGCCTAGAATTTACAGTATTTTGAATAGTTTCTCATCTTCATCTGTATTTTTTTTTCCTACGTATAACAACCCAGTGACATGCTCTACAATTATTTGAAATAGTTTGAGTTTTAGCTGATGCTATATCAAAGTCGTGTTCCAGGCTGTTACGATCTGGTTTAAACCCAGAAGAGCAAAGAAAACGAAGTCTCTGTATATCAAACGGAAAGAACTTTGAAGGTTCAAAATATATCCAAAATACATTATTAAAAACAAACGAAGTTAAATGTTGGTGTGAAAAAATGGATATATTTTATTTAATAGTAAAAGAGGCAAAGAGAAAAAAAGAGAAAAGAAACAGAGAAGTGCGCATGGGGGATGGAGAGGACAGGAAGAGTGACAGAGGTTAGGTAGAAACATAATGCCCTTCTTAGGGTCCCAATGATTGTCTTCTGGTTTACTTGCATATTTTCTTGGTACCTCTGAGAAGATATTTGAATCTTTTTCATACATTCATTCAAGTCCTGCAATATCACAGAGCCCAACTTAAAGTCCCCATAGCTTCAAAGCATTGAGCGATCTTGAAACTTTTCTCCATTGAGCTTCTCATTCCCAGGCCCTCCCATTGTTAGCCTGTATTAATGATGATGAATTCTTGATAGGCAATCAAAACAAAAATCACTGTCCATGTAAGATCTTAACCAAAAAGTGTACTACAATAACACCAATAGTTCTATAATAAAAACATATAAAAAGAAATGTACACAGTTTGTATTTTAATACAAAATTTTACAGTTGGTGGAGGGGTAAATCAACACTTCTCAAACCAAAATAATATCCTTTAGACACCTTATTATCAAGGTATGATGTATGGCTTTAATATGTAAAGTAACTACTTTAGTGCCTTAATAAAACTAAGATAATTAATGTCTAGCATGTTGAGTTTTTTTCCCCCCAAGTCCTATTTAAATTTTAATGAATAGGAGAGCTGCAGTGGATACTTCACCTCTTGACTATATTATCTTACTATCCATGAGTTCATCTGAAGAATGTTTGGCCAGCAAAGAAGGGAATGGTCTTGGAATGTTTGGGGAAAAAGTTTGTGTGGAAGCTCACAGGTGCTTTAAATCGCATATCAGATTTCACTGAATTGCTACTCCACCTGCTATCAGAAGAGGATTTCTGCATGGGACTCCTGTCTGATGAATGAGTGGGTCGATGTTCAGTTACCTCACCTGCATTGTTTGCAAACACAAACTTCAGCATAATTGTAGATATTGCCTAAATCCTCACCTGAAGGAAACAGTGTTTCCAGCAAAAGACTGCTTCATAGGGATTATAAAGAGGAAGTGTTTTAACCCCAGATATGCCTCTAGAAGAAAAATACATTTTATTTTATAAAATGGTCCTGTTGTAACCAATGTAATAGATTCAGCTGCAAAGGCACTCCTGAGATCTGCACTTAAAATATAAATTGATCACTAGGAAAATTCAAAACAAGCTCTTTCTCTGGCATACGCTTTCAGTGTCAACTTTAATCAGTTTATAGTGCTGGTTTTGCAAGCTACAAACCCAGGCTGCTATTTTCCAATAATGACACACAGTTATTGGTGCACATTTGTTAGCAGTTACCTGCCTCCTGGTGTGGCAGAGCTGTCATCTCTGTGGATTTCTGGAGGTATCCACGTGTGCTTCCTCAGACTGTGCTGGCAGCCTGAACAAGCAGTGCAGCAGTATGAAAAACAGTGCAGCTTCCTGCAACTGGGGCAGCTGATTTTTCAATTGCAGAGCAAGTAGCAGATGTTGGTATGTAAAGGCAGTGATCAGGGAGTGGTTCCTACAAGAAAAAGCTGAAGTTATTTATCAATTTACTATTATCTAATAGTAACTAGTAACTGTTATGTGCTTAGCTGAGTAATGAAGAAATGTTTGCTCAATAAGAAGTTATCAAAAAATGTTTGAGGCCCTTTCAAAAACCCATGAGATAGCCTCTTTTGAAATCATGATGCAAAGTGAACAGGGAAAAGTAATTGTTCCAAATTATTGGATGGAGACAGTGCTGGCAGTTACCAGCCTGAAAAGCTCTCTTGTCCTGGGCTTGGAACACTTGCCTGGTTTGGCTCTGCTTTCCACTTGGAATAATGGCTTTCTTACATAAACCGTATTACTATTTTTGCTTTGAGGTCCCTCCTGATAGTCCTGTGTGGTGATGAAGACAAAGACTTAACCCTGCTCTGTTTTTCAGTTTTACAGAACACAGTGTGTGCCCTCAATGTGGGTTTGTTCCAGGAGAGTCCAGAAGTGCCCATTAACGCTGTGGTCAGGGTGGTGGCACAGGGGGCAGTTTGGACACTGCCAGCAAGGCTGCATATGCTCCATGAGAAGGGCTCATGGATCCCACAGGTTAAGGAAAGGTTGAGACCAGGCAGCATGAATATGGCTGGATGTTCACATGGCTGTGAAACGTGGGCTCCAGACGATGCCCTAAGGTGTGTCTCCTGGCAGCCGATGCTGAGGCTGTCTATGAACTCATGAATCCTTGCACTTTCAGCTTTTTCCAGAATACCAGGTACCGCAAAGACCTAGAATACAATGGCATTGTCATCATGCAAGCTCCTTAATCCCAAAGCTAGATACTGATTTCTTTTACAAATACGTTTTACAGAGTTCTCAACGCCATTTGGAAGAAAACAGAATTTTTCCTAGTTTCCTCTGGTTGTTTTTTGGGCATTTGATTTTTGGTCCATTTCGGGACTTTTGTTTTTGGCTGCTTTTTTGGTTTGAGGAGACTGATAAGGCAGTGGTACAGCTGCTGAGTGTGGCAGACATGGTAACTGAGAGTTTCTTAATATTCAGATGCCTACTAGTAAAAATGGACACACCTTTCACTGAATAGGTAAATGTAGGGATCATTATCTTTGTATTCCTGTTAAGCTATTCATTCCATACGAGAAAATGCACAAATGAAGTTGAAGATGGGAGAAGGCAGCTGATCCCTTGCAAAGCATGCAAGAAAAAATACACAACACTCACTTCAAAACATTGTAACAAAATGATCTAGTGAATTTTATTTTGGGTAACAGCCAAGAAATCTGACATTTTGCCCAATATGGCTTTCTTCTAAAATTAAAAAGTTGCATATACCTACAGTTGAGTCCACCAGCTACAGAAAATCTGATGTATACATTTTTAATCCATGGCAGCATCACCAGAATACAGCTTTCAGTGGTGTTTTCAAGGTGAATTATATGATAGAAGTTTTTAAATGTGCATTTAGAAGATTTTTATATTGTTTATATGAAAACATACAAATTTTTCATTTATACATATAGTACATATAAAACTCCTTGTAATTAGCAAGTATCTTCATCTGGGTATTTACCTTTGTGCATATAGCAAAAAAAGGATGCAGTTAGGGCTTTAGATGAAATATTAAAGTTCAAGACCTTTGTATATGCTAACTAGAACCTTATTCAAATAACTCAAACATATATTTTTCCTGCTTTTAAAAGATAAGAGATTTATCTTAAAAATACATTCATAAAACAAAGACAATATTCTCCCTGAGACTACCAGTGTGAGTTAATTTGTGGTAATCTTTGAATGAAAAAATATAAAAAAGACAATAAGCTCTGGTTTTCTCTATGCTGCAACAAATTTCTTGAGCAATACTGACATCATAAAAGGTATAGATTGGGGAATCATGCTCACTAGCTGAAAAACAGTTTCATATATTAGTTTAAGAAGAAGGAAAAAATTTAATATAGACAAGGGAAGGTAACTAAGTTTTAATGAAAGACCTGTATCTGTATTAATGAGAAAAAGTAGTGTAGTTGGTATTTGTTTTTTTGTGGCTTCTGTATTTTTCATTTCAGACATGAATTTTATCCAAAGCAAGACTATATGCTCATAATGTAGATTCTTGATTTACACAGAGAGACCTAAAACAATTTTCTAAGTATTTCAAGCATTTGTTTTTGTTAATATTCATAAAACAAATATAGAACCTGTGGGAACAGTTTTTGTTTGAATTCAATGATAAAATCTTTGATTAGAACTAGGTGGTGAAATCTCATAAGCAATAGGTGAGGAATCAACCCCCCTCCCCAATGAACAGCTCCTGGCTTGTGGCTTTTTTCATCTTCTGTCAGAATCCGTCTGCTCTGAAGGCCAGCAGCTACACTAGGTTTATTTAGCATTCTTCCTTTTAAATGTTAGCCACAGAAGGTTTTTAAATTGCTACAAAGTAACAGAACTGGGATGCATTAAACATATCCCACTCAAATTGGAGAGAGCGAGAGATATATATTTTTCCTTTTACAGTTCAAGTTGTATTTATAGTAACCATGCAATTATGTTATTTGGGGGGAAAAGCCTTACATGAAATCAAAGAAAACACATTTATAGGAAAAAGGGGGGAAAAGCATTATGTTTGTTCTACCAAAATTTATTATGTAGTAATTACAAAGTTCAAAGATTCTTCATGTTAAATAAAAATAATAGTTATAATTACACATATTGTATAGTACCATGTCAGGTGATTCCAACAAATATAACATGAGATACAGTGCAGTTTCAAATCAGAAAGACAAATACTTTCTCATTCACAGTGTTTGACAAATTACAGGAAAGCTTGTTCACATGAGGGTTTACTTAAGGTCATGCTCTTATAAACAGTCCACACCACGCTGTGCCACAAAGACAAATCATCTCTCAGAACGTAAAGTATCGGGCAAACCACTCCTGGCGTTGTGGGTCGGGGGAAGCCACTGGTGAGGCATCAGTCTGAGGAGGGCTACATTCACAAAGAGAAAAAAAAAACAATTATCCTACAACTACGTGAAAAGTACAACTGTTAGGAGACGAAAAAGAAAATCAAAGAGTATTCAGTAAGGAACACAGTCTGTTTTTCCATGGATTAATTTATCAGTGTGCCTTAGGATGTGATTTAATGTCTCCCTATAGAATCTGTGATCATCCACTCCATTGGAGAGCATCAGCAGCACAAGTTCAGTTCAGAAGCCACATTAGAGGGTGGGCAAGTAATATTTTGGAAAACATAATTTTAAATCTCATAAAGAGCTGTAGTTTTCAGGAAGAAGAAAAATAGTTTTCTTGGAAAAGCATGACTGTAGAAGGTCCTCTTTTAGCATCCTTTTCCTGTGGTAAAGTTAATTTTGAAAAATATGATGTGAACATCATATTTGTGGACATGTGCTCACAAAGACTGGCTGGCAACTGAACAGAAATACACACTTTTGTAATAATACCCATCACAAATATCACTAGCAATTGTTCATGCACACACCTGAAATATGCCAAGATACTAGAAAAAACAAACTGCTGTGCTGCAAACAGCATTTGGCTCCTCTTTGAAAACTTAGCATTCTCACAAAATGAGCAGGAAAGAATAATTTAAATTTAATTACACAAATTCCTTTATCAATAAAAATTGGTAATAAAATAATTTCTACTATAGGATAATAGAGAGCACAAAACATTTTAGAGTGTAAACTCCAGCATCACAATCCATGGGGTCATGCACATGCATGTTTATAGATACCTGAGCATATTCATGCACATAACATGCACAGGAAAAAACATAGCAACAGTACTTTTTTTTTAAAGAAAAAGGTTTTCTTGAAAAATATTGTTTTCCCTTATCTATTTTAGATTCTATTATTTGGTTCCCTTTATAATTAGCAGTTGCCAGGTATGTGATCTGTTGCATTAAACCAAAGGAGAGAGCAAACAACCAGCTGTGGAACCACATTTGTGGTTTTACATTTCACTTTAAGTTGGCAACTTAGAGGTGAGAGATCAGCATCTGCTAGATTCAAAGTACAGCACTTCAGTGCATTTAATATGTGGGCACATCAAGATAAAAGATTAAAATTCTGCCTGTAAAATGCCATTTTTAAGTTATTTAGTTCAGTGGATTATTTTGTGAGAGAATTACTTGAGACTTTAATGCTGGTTGTGATTACTGGAAGCTCAGCATTAAGCACCCAAGCCTGTACATTTCCTGTTGCTGTAGTAAGGTTACTCCTATGAAACAATTTCATATGGGTGAGGAAAGAGGAAACACAAAACATTCACCTAGCACGAAAAATAATTTTCTTATATAAAAATCATTATGCTATATTACTAAATAAACAAACCTTCGTGCTAGTATCAATTCCTAAATGAAAACCAGTAAATAACACAAACATCTAAAACAATTGTTCATATATGTAAACAATTGGAAGCACATGAATTCTGTTAAGGTATTTATAAAGGTTTTCAAAGTTCAAGGCTTAGGAAAAAGTGAGAGACTACTTCACATTTCTACAAGGTCTACAATAAAAAGGAATACTATAAAGAGGTTATAATTATAACGTAAAAATTAAAAACGCTGTAAGAGTACTTGTACCTCTGAAAGGCTGATAGAGCAAGTGGGATTCAGCTCAATAAGAATGCAAAATTTTCCAAAGTTAAGCAAAAAAAAAAGATTGGTGAGGCAGTGCTCACCTCAAAAACGTCTTGGGCTCTTTGGGTGGCATTGGCTGTGGTAGTGGTTTGCTGCTGCTGAACTCAATATCGTGGATGGGTGAGTTAGGAATGGGGTCCAGGCGGTTTGGATGTCCATTGCCCACCACTCCGCTAGATTCCAGAGCACTTAGATTGGGGACACTCACAAACCTGTTTGTTGATTTATCGTTCTTCTTCTTTTGCTGCATTAAAAATAACAAATGTAAGGAAGGCTTCTTGCACCGGGACAGATGAGGACATTGGCTAATTTAGAAGTTTTAGTGATGGCTGGCTTGGAGGTTATTTTGAAGGAGAGGAATTGGGATAGATTGGGCTCTTTTTCCAGTTGTAGTCTTCTGTTTGCTTTGACCTGAACACCACAAATTTTCACAGAAAAATCGAATTTCTAATCAAAATTATTAGGTTATTATGATTTAGTGTAATAATCAATGATTTTATCACATGAGTATATGATCTTTCAATATAACATTTGGGTTATATTGAAACATTGGTTCTATTTAAGCATGTATTGATTCTATTTAAACATTGGAGATTGACAATCCTGTGGAAAATTTCCTTTCAGTCTGTTAATCTTTCATGTTTAATTAAATCTTTTCTTCATATCCGTGAAACAGCCCTGCTATCAAATGCAATTACAGCAAATTTAAATGATAAAAAAACGGGTCTTTCCAACACATTTCACTCCATCACTGAGTCACATTTTGGTAACTGGACCATAAAATCTAGAAAAGCACCTACACTTCTTTCAGAGCAATTACAGCCTCTCAGTCAGCAAAGCATTATAGCAGAACAGCTAAAGATAAAAATATTACTGTACAGAAGTCCAGTTTCTTTCTCAAAGAAAGGGCCTGGCTTTGATGCTAATACAGCTGCCACTTCTAGACACCAGATGGCACAATTGAACATTTTTTTTTTCCAATACTCTCTGTACTTCTCTTGACAGTATTTCAAGGGATTCAAAATCTTTAGGAAATCTATTTTTATTTCACTATTTTACATTCCAGAACACATCACACAAGGGATGAATATGGCTCAGTGATCCTCTCTGTTTTTATAGATATTTTAATGCAGAAGGATGTTTCAAATAATTTTATCACTTTTCTTTTTAATGGCTGTCTGACAGGACATGGTGTGTCTTTTCTGACTTCTATCACATTTTTCATGTCCACAATAAAATACTAAAATTCAAAGTGCCTTATTTCCAAAAACAGGAGTTTTTGACATACCCAGAGCAATAAAAAACTTCCTTGCTCAAAAATACAATGAATTATGTATTATTTATATCTATAATAAATAATTACTTTCAATTACTTATATGCAACCCTAACAAAGCAGCTAGGAGGAAAACCCCTTAAGAGCTTATTAACTACATATATGTGAACTAAATAAAATGAAAGAGAAGTGGAAACTCGTGTTTTTTCTATATAATATTTTCTAGCAGAATTCCACCTGAAACAGGAGAGCTGTTCTATTTGAGGGTGGGCACAAGTTCAGCTGGAGACAGAGTCCTATGGTTTGTTTGCACTTTCTTCTCTTAAGCTCTCTGCTAGCTTTGATTTCAGTGTCTGACCTCTCCAGTGTTGGCAGATGCAAATGATACTAATTGCAGACACATACTTGTGGGTGTGTTTGTCAATACACAATTGAAATACCCTGACAATCTAACAGAAAGCTGTAATAGAAAACAGTGGGTTTTAAGCATCACAGTGAATGATCATCAGCTACAAAAGATTAAACTAAGATTGTCCCATACATGTCTGCTGTAGTAGCTGAAGAGACAAGAAATAAGAAGAAATAGTTTGGTGAAAGTAACCAACTGTATGTAAAATACACTTGCAGGACAATATCTGCTGTAATTAAAACAGTGTGTTAAACAAACTGTAGTTAAATCTGTGTGCTCCACAGGTGGCTCATTTCTGGAAAGTGCATGTTATCCACGTAAGTGCTTAGAAAAATACTACGATTTATATAATATTCTCTATGAAACAATCTATGCTTGAAACAGTCAAATCTGGAGAGAAAATTGTGTGAATTGTTTCCATGAAATTCATGCAAAGTATTAAGAAATTTTAGACGTAAGAATGTAATACTATACTAAACATTGCAGAAATTAGAGTAGCTCTAACACATACTGCAATGGCTGTAATTTCGCATTAATATGCACAGCCTGTAGTAATTCACAACTTGTCTTTTTTTTTTTTTTTTTACAAAAAAAAGAAAAGAGAATCAGAATTTCAGTTTCTTTGTAACTCATTCTCCAATAATACAGTATGTGCTTTGAAAAAATAACATAACATTGTCCACAACTCATGAAATGACAGCTCAAAATGTACCGGTGTACAAGACACTTCTAAAGTATAAACATTTTAAGTGATAGATGCATATTATAAAAATATGTGAATTATCACTATGGAAATCTGATGCTGAAGTAGTTTTCCCAAACACTTCAGCTTTCACACAAAACATAATGTTATATACTAAATGGTTACATTTTACATCTTTATTAATGGATGGTTCAGACAGACTTCCAACATTTTCAAACAACCATTGAAACTGTACCTGGAAGTCCTGGTATTGTCTTGAATGGGCCCAAACTAATTTCTTTTATGCAGTTAGCATAAAAATTAGGCATCCAGATAAGAGGGATTTGCTGAGCTTATGAAAATCACAGGAGAATGTTGACATTTTGCAGCAGAGTTTGTGCAGAAGTGTGAAATATGCTGATCTGATGGGAAAATGCAGTAAGGGTGGCTAAAAAACACAGCCTGATCTCAAATAATGGAGTCAGACTTCCTTCTAAATAACCTGAGCCTGAACCTTGATCACTGAAGCTCCTGAGCATCTGAGCCGCTCGGGTTGTGCCCCTTGGGTTTTAGCCTGCGCTTCAGAACCTTCCCAACTTCTGTCTCTCCAGCTTTCACTTCCCCTTCCATGCAAGTGAAATAACCTATGGGTTATCACAAGGAGGAAGGAAATGTCAGAGGACTCACTCCTGAAGTGGTGCAAAGGAGGTACCTTTTTACACCACCTATTTAGGTACTCTATCATAGTCTATTCACACTCCTCAAGAAGGAATGCTGCTGGCTCTTGAACTCGCAGGGACGCTACCATGCCAGTGTGTACAGTAGCCTTCCCTGGCTGTTATTCAGCAGGATGGAGAGAACTGGCAAAGGTTGCTACTGAAGTGCTTTCACTTGCATAGGTGGTGACAGTAACTGAGAAGGCTAGAGACTGACTTCAGTCTCCTGCGGCCTCCATGGTCCATACTGGTTTGCCATTCCACTTCTCCAATCTTACTTTGTCTTTCCCCCTTCAGACTCATTTCATGCCCTTCTCACGTGCTTCCCCTTCCTCTTTTCACCCTTATTCCCTTCCTTTTACTGTCCCTTCACCCTGTCTTTCTAATACTCTTCTAGTCTAAGTGCTTCCCAAAAAGTGCTAAGTGCCCTTGCACTTTCCATAATAACCAAGAAAAATTGCAAAACTAAAACCAGTTACAAAACTAAAACTGCTCTCTGTTGCATGATACAGTTCTACCCTCTATTGCCTGTCACTTTTCCATTTTAAATTTGCAGTTTTGTGATAAGAACCTGTGTTTTATGTCACACATGTCAAGCAAACCAGGGCAACAGCATCAGTGTATCTCTCAACAACACAAAAGAAACAAACCTACACAAAAATAAGTAGACAAATGGAAAACTATGTTCGTTGTTTTAACATGTCTGTTAAGAGTGATTTATGTATAGATGCAGGCACACACACATAGACATATCTTTTCTTTTTACTGTATCTTTAGATTTCTATTTCTTTACTTTAGCAATGAAGTCCATGGAACATACCTTCACCAAGGGATTAATAACACCAACATTAGGGCTTGCATTAAACATTTTGTTGTAGTTAGTCTCCCTGTTTACTAGCTCCAGTTGATAGAACTTTTTGTCCTCCTAAAAAGAACAACAGATAGAAACTCCTTTTTATGCATTTTCAATCAGTTAGTGGCCAAATCTGCCTGTAAAATGGTCTCAAATGAATTTATGATTACATTTTCAAATAAACTGATAACTCTAAAAGTTTAATTTCATGTCTATATATCATTATGTAGAATGATATAAATAATTTCTATTTATGCAGTTCCGTGGTCCTGAGAGTGAGCACAGCCTACTGGATAATGTACTGCAAAAGACTCAGTATAGTTAAATTCTGATATTTACTCAATTTTAATTTCTTCATTCCTTCTTGCTTCTTAATTGGGATCTAATCAGACTAACCCAAGGCAGGGTGTTGTGCCTGAATTTGGGGAGCTCAGTGGGTCAGGATCTTGGTCTTAGAAACCTCACAGAAGAAACTACTTCTTATATGGCTTACATGGCTGCCTTGTCCCAGGATTGGAGGCAGGAGACATTTGATACAGCATGTACCAAAATACTTCTTGTAATAATGTATTATGCTTGATTTTGGGAAACACTCTATCTAATTAGTTTTACTATTATGAGTCATTGAAACCAGAGGAATAATGTGTCAAAGAATATGACTAACATGCTAGCAGGATTGGTTCTTTAAATACATTTCAAACACTTTGAATTGGATTAGCTTTTGTATTTGTCAAGATATTACACCAAGAGAGCATAGAAGTCTTACAATCAATTTCTTTATGAGTTGGTCCCGCTCTGCAATTAGGTCTTTCAGTTCTGAGATAAGCTGCAAGTCTTCTGGTCTTGATTCTCTGTTTTTATATTTTTCTTCCATTTCTTCTAAACTTTATAGAAAAGAAGAATATCCCCTTTAGCCTGATCCAGTGTTAAATGAGTGAATAGTCACATTTTTGATAAGTACAAAAGACAGTTCAGGGAGTAAAAACAGAGGGTGACTTTCTTACCACCTTGAAGGAAATTAATTTTTATGTTCTCCTTCCACTTTAGATAGTTAAGAAACAAAAGAAACAAAAAATCCCCAATAACCGTAACTTTTGCTCCAGCAGCTAAGAATTTAGGGAACATTCTAAAAACTTAACATCCTTCCTGTGCATGCATTTTTGGAAAGGGCCACTTGTAAGTCAAGCTAAAAATAACACATTCAAAACCACGGCATCTTCCTCAGTTCTTGTGGAACATACTGGAACAGAAGATACCCAAGAACACTGAAGACTAATTGGTAACTAACTCCTCTCCACAAAAGCTACTTAGTACCATTAGAGATGAAATAAAGGAATGAACTGCAAAACAAAAGGAATAACACTTGGATATTAGGATATCTAATATAACAACTAATAAACATTTGGAAAAAAAAACTAAGAGGAAATTTGAAATGTCTGGTGGGAAAGCATTAAAATGTCTGGTGGGAAAGCATTAAAGGAGAGAAGTGAAATAAGCCAACTGAGAGAGGAATTGTACAAATAACCACATAAATACCCCTTTTACTTAAAGAACAGGTTTTGAAGACATGACAGTTTCAAGTTATCGTGTCTCCTTTAAACTAACAACATGCTCATGATGCTAAATATAGTTTCAAAAGAAAGTACTTAAATATGTCTCTCACATATTCAGCCCTCATGCAGATTAGTGAACCAAGTATCAGAAGAGATTCAGGAAATTTAACAAAGTTACTGTAAACAACAAACTCTGAGAAATGTATGAATTAAATTGAATCTAAATCAGGTGAAGCCGAATTCCACAAGAATTAAACAAACTGTAGACACCTGGAAGCAGACCTAATTTTTCACTTCAGATAAATATTTTCTCTTCAAAAGTAACTATGAGATTTTACCTTGATTTGCAGCTGAAAAATGAGTTAATATTAAATTATATAGATAGTTTAATAACCTTCAAATAACCTGTACATATTCTGAGGAGATTATATAATGTAATTACATAAAACAATATGAATGAGAACAACATGATTGTTTTTACTTGCAGAGAAGGCATCTGACTCAGCAGAACAGAAATAGCCTCAGCTGGCTTAATTTTTGTGCATACTTTTTATGCTGGGTTAAGCTATTATACATAGATCCCCAGAGTACAGCAGATAGTTACACACAGCTGTAATTTTATTTTCAGGTATTTCAGAGAACTGGAGATTTTTTCTGTTTCAAACAGATAATTTGTAATTTTAAGACTTTAGTTGTAGAGCCTAATTGATGACACCCATTCTCAAGCATTCCAAGACACATTCTCCATTCCACAAACATTCATGAGGCCATGCTTTAGGTAACGCTGAACCTGGGAACAGTAACTTGAGAAACACCTGCGTAAAACTTCTGTGGGTTGGTGAGGGTGTGTGTGGGTTTTTGGGTTTTGTTCTGGCTTTTCGTTTTGGGGCTTTTTTTTGGTTTGGTTTTGGTTTTGTTTGTTTGGTTTTGGTTTTTTTTAAATTTGTTTGCTTTCCTACATAGTTTCCTCTTTGGACAGCTTCTTGCTTCAATGTGAACAGAGAAATAACACACTGAAAGGCAGGTCAGGGCACCCTGGATGATGCTTGCTGATTTTAGGCCAGGGCTGCTTCCTCAAAGCTCTAAATTGAGCAAAAGCAAGGAGCAGAAAACCAGCTAAATTCAGAAAACTCCCTGCCATTGAGAAGCAAACAACAGGAGGTAGCTTACACTTAATTTATTGAATGGCAAGGTACCACATTTATCAGGGCATAAGAGCACGCATGCGGACAAGTACAAGGGGGTGAAAACTAGAATTTTATAACCATTTTATTTGAAAGCAAATTCTGAGGGCTCATTATCCAGAAAAAGCTAGATGCATTTTGCCTTTACTGTCCATTTGTAACTGATACTTGTTTAGAAAAGCTTCCTATCAAAAACGTAGAACCAATTTCTTCCCTCTGCCATAATTCTTCCATGCTGCAAACACAAACTCCTTAGTGACAACTTTGTGGCAGGAAGCCCTCAATGTGCTATGAAACCTGAGCCAGAAACTGTGACCAAATGGGTAACACCACAGAGACAGAGAATGAAGGATGTGCAAGACAGGAAAACACTGGTTGGTGACATACTATTACATCACTTCTGCCACCTTAGGTGGTCTAATCCCTGGTGGCATTTTGATTCAGACAAACTCTTAAGCCTCCGTTATTGTTATGCTCATACAATCCACATCAGACACTAATTTTCCTTATGCTACCAAACCTGAAAATGTTTGCATCACTCATGCTACAATCTCACATCTCAGTAGTCATAAATACTGTACTGTTTATAAACTTGTAGAAAAAATTATTGTGTTCTCAAAACAGATGTATTGAAGTTTGAGAAAGAAACCACTTGAAATACTGCTTTCTCCAGTTTTCTAGGAACTGCACAGATTAAATCTTTCCTACCTGAATTTTTTTTGTCTCAAATCCTTAACAACTTAGCCCACTACATTCCCCTAAAGATTACAAAATTGTGGTGCCTAAAGAATGCAAGATTAGCCCCCATACTTTATTGAGGTATTTCTACATCTGCATCTCTATAGTATCTTCAGGACTTTACGGACACCAGAATAAACTATTCACTCAAACGCAGCTACATACAATTCTTTTTAATGCAACAAAACTTACGAAATTTGTAAAGCTGAATTAATTTCCTTGAGCAGCTCTTGGGTCTTATTAAAATCTGCCAGCATGCTTTGTTTCTCTCTGATGTGATCTGCTGTCAAGACATCCAGCTCTTTCTCATGTTTCTTGCTTAAATCTTGCTCATGCATCCTGTTTAATTTAGTTTTTGTTAAAAAAAGAGTTATTCTAAAATCAGACTTTTTTGTTCATCATGATTTTCTGCCATTCTTCTAATGGCTCTTACATAATATCAGTGAACACAGAAAGAATTACTGATTCATCAAAGCCTACTACTTACTGTTCTCCAATCTTCTAGCTTATTTCATGGTAAATGCATCTCCTTTAATGCTTTTTAAAATAAACAAACATAATGAATTTGAAAAAAACCCAACAAAAACCAACACCTGAGGGAACTGCTACTAAAATATGCCAAAATGTGTCACCGAAATGTCACTTAACTGCACAGCATAGTCACTAACTCTACCAATAAAGGGCAGAGCTTTATTAAAGAAGACTAAATTATATGAAACATGACTTGACTAAGAGGACACATTTAAAACTGCAAACAGTAATTTTTTTAAAATAAAACGGTAAGTGAAACAATACAGGTTTGAATTTAGAGTGGAAAAATTCATACCTGATCTGTTGGTTGGATTCACTGTGTATTCTAAGAATTTCTTTCCCTTTAAACTCTAATTCCTTCGTCAGTGCACTTATATTTTCATGAAGATGCAGAATCTCTTTGTCAAGTTCAGCTATGTGATGGTCTCGGTGTCTCAGTTCATCTTGTAGATCTGATATTCGGCACAAAAATTCTTTTTCCTATGATATAAGTAAAAGCAGCAAAAAATATTTTAGATAGACTCATTTATAGAGGCGATGCTTGCAATACTTGCTTTTGGAAGAAAACATTTAGAAGAATTTCCCATCCAATAGACATTTTTTCAGTTTTTGAAGCTGACATAAATTATTATCAAAGCAAAGGGCTTTTTTATTGTGTACAAGTACAAAGAAAGAAGAAATCAAAGTTATGTAATAAGTGACTTCCACTTGCAAGAATACGTGATTATCACTGCCTGTTAAAATTGGGGTAGCTCATCACATCTTCCTTTTGCCCACACACACAAGAAAAAAACACGTATCACTAAGATCCAGGGTCTGAGCACTTCACTTTCTCTGCCTCATCAGCATACAATCCAGAGAAACATTTTTCTTCCTTACAGACCCATTCAATGGGAGAAAATTGCTCAAGATGTATGCCCTGCACAAACAAACTGATTCTGAAGTCTCCTATCTTACAACCATATACATAGGTCATAAATATCTTACAGCAGAATATGTGTTAAAAAGTTTATGTTATATTTATATTGTGTCAAATAAATCAAGAAAAGCCTTTCTTTTTTTGCATAAGAAATTCCAATGAAGTTAATATCTGGGAAAGCCAGCTGGAGCCCATTCCAATGACTTTGATAATGCACCTCCTTGTTTCAGAAAAGTCTGTAATGAAAATAACTTTTTCAGAGTTTTCTATTTCCATCTATTTCACTTCTTACAGTTTCACAGTGTTTAATAACCATATAGTTTGCATACAGAAAATCAGCAGACATTCCAAAGTAGTTTAATGTATAATTGTGTTTTGTGCCTTCATGTCTCAAGGAAATACAAATATGTCCTAGTGCACCAACTTCTTAGGGCACCTTTTAGAGCAAACAAATACAAATACTTATCTCCCTATATAAAGACTAGATTAAAGTTATAAGAAAAAGCAGAGGAAAAATTTACATTTACACATATAAATATTTCAAAAAGTAGCAAATATAATCATCCTGATCAGACCACTCTCTATCTCATTTAACCCTGATCCTGTGAACTGATGAGCATTTTAACACAAGAAACCTCAGTAACTGTTTTGCCCTCAGTGCAACCAAAGGTCATGTTTAGCAGATCACAAAGGCAAAAAGTACCCCCTGTTGGGTTGGATCAAACACCAGTTCTTGTAATTTACTTTTTATTTCTGACATCTCATTTAGGTGTCAGACTCTGGGCTTAAACAACACCTGACTGAAACTATATCTGCCTAAACCTTGCATGACAGCACCTGGGTTTTGCCTCTGCTGCCCACACTGTTAAACCAGCAAGGAATAGGTAAAAAAGGGCTCATCTTCAACTGTCTCTGTTTTTGTGTAAAGGCTATGTCTAACAAACCCTGTTTCCTCTCTTATTATATTTCTAAACTGACTCCTCCTCCTTGGTGCTGGAGTATCAGTAAATCAATTTTGAAAAGCCTATTATACAGGCAACTAGGTAGTTTTCCAGTCCTCTTATTTCTAGGAGTCTGGCCTTCAATACACCTTATACTTGGAATTTTTAACTACTAACAGAAAAACTGACTGTGTCTAAAATGAAAAATGAAGGATAAATGGTGAATTAATCAGTTTGCTACTGAAAGCAAAGGTAGTTCATGCTGGCTTTGGTAGCTTGGTTTTGATGGGGCTTTTTTGTGTACTTTTTTCTTCATTTTGAAGCAATCCTTTGACTATAAGCAACCACTGCTTTTGCCATATCTCTTAGGCTTCAAAGGGAAACAGCTTTTTCCTTCCTGCTGGCAGCTGAGGATGAATACAATTTTGCAAGAATGGGCACTTGCCTCCCACAGCAAGTCAAGGTGCTCCCAGATGGCTGTGCCATTCTGAGAGGAAACTACCTGGATATGGGAGCCTTTCTAGGCTTTGAAGGAGGTTTGTGGAAGGCAGAAAAAGCTAAGCAAGGAAGTTTAGGAACTGGAACGCATTAGCTGCTGGTGCTGGATGATTTTGAAGGATTACGTTTGTTGTTTGCTCTCATTCCTCCCTTTCCTGCAAAGGGAAAAATGAATACTGACCATGCCATATTACAGCCAGATCCCAGGCACGCTTCCTACCTGTCGTCTGCCAAGCTCTATGCTTCTTTCAAGCTCCATTTTGGCAGCTACCAGTTCTTGTTGATGGTTGTGCCTCAGCTGGTCAATTGCTGCTGCATGTTGGTGGTTGAGCTCTGAGCGCAAGGAAGCTGGTTACCATGAACAAAGAGAGAAGTTTAATTTGGACATGTTTACATTAATTAACAGCAACAGTCCAGCTCTATCTAGCATTGCTGCTGATCTAAAACACACTTTACATCAGCTAAGTAACTGTCCTGTATTTTATTCCTGTTGCTTTCTGAATACACCAGTTCTCCATCAGGAACTTTGGTGGTTTACTCCTTCCAAAAGACCTTAAGGGTGAGGTATTTCCAAAGAGAAGAGTCTAGGCTTACCTATTAAAGCTTAGTGATTTTAAGAGGAACACTTAGGTCAACACTGAATGACTCAGAGAGACACTACAGTGTTATAATACACACACACATGTACATGTATACTTGCATAAGGAGAAATAATGGTTTTGGAACCATTTTCAAATTTGAAAATAGTATACCTAACATAGCTTTTCCTTCATCCTCCAGCTCAAATCGTAGAGTCTGAAGTTCCTGTTCCATCTCCAATTTAAAGCCTTCCATGGCTTGTTTGTGTGTTTCTTTCAGTGCATGAAGCTCTTCTGAGTGCTTCTGTTGTAAACGTTCTTCTAACTCCTATGAAATCAAAATTGACAAAATTTGCTCTACACCAACTTAAAGAATGTATAAAACATTACACAATAAACATCTGGAAACAAAAAGCAGGCATTGACATACTCTAGAAAAAAACTACTCTAGTATTATTCATATTTTCTTATCCTCCTAACATATATTTTCTTTTCAGTGGTTGATGGTTACCAAGATTATCTGCGCACAAAACCCATTTGGCTCACAGCTGGAAAAGCAAAAAAAAACCAATCCATGGATATATCTACAAAAGCAAGCAATATAATAAGGTACAGTTTCATAGATGGGTTTAGTGTGCACACATTTGGGGACTTCTGCTCCCTAAGGACACCCATGTTTACTCCCTATGGAACTGTATGAATCATAATGCTCCTGGTACACATCTTCTGCTGATCTTCAGGGCACATAGTGTGAAAACTGATTGCAAAGGCACACTTTGGAGCTGAGCTTAAACCTTAAGATACCCCCCATCACATACCATGCACTACCAAAATTCCAAGTTTAAAGCTGGTTTTGTCAAGGTTTTAAAAAAGTACCTTGAGTGGGATATGAAAATTATCTTGCAAGTCACAGAACATAGCTAACACAATTTTTAACATAGGAAAATATAAAATACATTTCAAAGGAGTCTATTGACAGAAAATACATGCAAAATTAACTATAATGGAAAATTCCTATTCAAAATCAAAACAAGAATATAATATTAAGGGTAACAATGTCAATCTACCATAAAGAAATGCATGTGTTGACAATACTTTTACATATATACACACACAGCTAGACATGTGTATATAAAGTAAGACATGAAACAATGCCAGTGTTAGAAAATATTTTCAATATGTTTTGTTCATATTTAACTGGATAGATAACAGTATTACTACAATACATCAGCTGAAAATGTTGAAGTTATGCAGATTCTTTACTAATTCCAACTGTGTACGCAAAATGCTAAAATGGCAATATTCTCTACAGAGTTTGGAATAACCATACAAACATACCTTTTGTTCTTGCTCTTTTGTTTCTTCCATGTTTTGAAAGGCAAGGATATGGGCTTCCTGAAGTGACTTATGCCTTTGCTGATGCTCTTCTTCTAATTCCTGGATCTCCTGAGTCAGTCTCTGTCGCTCCTGACTGAACTGGGCTTGTAGCTGTTGCAAAGAGCTCTGGGACTGGGAAAGCTGCATCTCCAGATTCTGCTTCAGTAAGGAGATCTAACCCACAACAGAATAGCAAATATTCGTTAGTCAATAATACTAACATCAGCTGTAAAGACAACATTCAGAAGCAGAAAACATTTGAAATTTTAGAGCAAGACCATTAGCTAAAAGACAGACAAGCAATGTCATCCATCTAGTGAATCTGCTATTAATGTTATATGTATATAACCAGAGATATAATAATTACATTTTAGTGGTTTTGTAAGGATTATCATAATTGTTAGTTCATACTGCAGCACTACCCGTAAAACAATTTTTAATGGCCAAATTATCAAAGATTACGTAGGTTTTATATAAAAGATCGATAAAAATGACACTATCAAGGTCTGAAAGCAAACACTTGATTGTTAAACTATTCTTGAGGGGAACACCCATTCTGCAAGGATAACCCTGCACTTGGAATAGGAGAGGACAGCCTGTGACATCTACACTGTTTTTTACATCTTTTTGTATTCTATGGTCCTACCTTACTAGTGGTTTTCTCATTTAGAAAGAAACAGTACCACTCAACATCAAAAAAAAAGTAACACTTGATGGATTTCCCATCACACATTTTTCTGTTAGTTCAGTAAGACTATGAGAGTGTTTCCAAGATCTAAATAATTTGAGTCACAAACAACTAATTTTCTTAGAAACACCTGATTCTACAAACAATGCTTTTTTATCCAACAAGTATTATAGTACACTATATTCCTTTTTTAGTCCCATTACCTTTTTTATAATAATATTATCATTTGTTCTCCACATCAGATATCATCTTTTCAGACTGAAAGTACTAAACCTGTATTCCCTTTCTAGCCATTAGATACCCTCCAGTTCTAGAAACAAGATTTACCAAAAGAGAATTTTGGTACAGTGATTCAAAGGGAGGATAATAAAATTGCCAAGTGACAAAGAATTTGAATCAGTAAGGATACTTTTCAGGCCTCAGAGCATTGCATAATATGGAATTATAAATGGAAGTCTGATAGTGTCATTTGATTCAGCATACCTTAAAATTAATTATGTCAAATTCGTAACGACATTGCACATCAAGTTATTGAGTTAGAGAACATTAAATCCACCACTTAGCAGAATATTAATTGCAGCATACCAAGTACAACTTCTAGCATGAACATTGCTGCCAAACATGTGGGTTAAGGTTTTTTTTTCAGAAGGACACAGCTTAAGCAGACTTGAAAGAAAAAAGCTACAGAAACAAAAATTGGAAGTAAAGCAAAAGAAAACAAAAATCAGACTAATTTAAATGAAATAAGCATAGCTTGTCATATTTCAGGTTCACAAGGTCTTTGTGACTGGGAATATACACTCTAACATACACTGTATAAATAGTATTGTACTTCAGATACCTTTGAAAAAGATTAGCCGCTATTAAAGGAATGTAGGGAAGGCCTACACAATGTTTTGCAAAACCTTTTACTAACGACATTAAATACAAATTTCATATAATAATCACACAGTGTCAGACCAAAGTTTTATCTGATCTCTGGTTTTGCCTGCAGAAAGGACCAACTAGGATTACCCTAGAAAAAAAAGGCCAAGCATAAATGTAGGGAGCTTGACTCAGTAGTCTACCTGAAACTAGCAAATTTTCTTAAATCAGAAGAAGTATTTTGGAGCAGATGTATAGAAGAAATAATAACAACCATTATCTGAGCCCATAAAAGTTTTTAGTATCCATAATATCCTGTATCAAGTTCCATGCAGACATGCCAATTTAACATGATGATATTCAGCACTTGTAATGGAAAGGAGTGAAAAGAAGTTCCCTTTCCACTCGCTGTATTCTACTCATGAGAGTTTCTATAGCTCTCCATCATTTCCCTCCTTACAAACTCTGCCACACTGAACTGCTTTGGCTTAATGAGTTTCTCCTTGTACGAAAGTTATTTCATATCTATGATCACGTTTTCCCTACTTTTACCCCATTTCTACTACTTCTTTTTTTAAGATTAGGAGTCCAAAGCAGCACAAGTTATTGGACATGAGAGTAAACTTTGTTTTTATGTACTGATTTATATGGTTTTACATGTTATGTTCTCTGTTTCTCTCCTATATTCCTAAAGTTTTATTTGCTTTTGAGACTCCTTCGGAGAACTGAGGTGATGTTTTCATAGAATTATATATCATAGTCCCCAAATCTATTTTCTAGTTGTAACAGGTGAAGGTAAGGCTCATCGTTTTACAGAAAAAGTTACAATTTTTCTTTCCTTGTGTATCATTTTGCATTTACCTACACTGGCTTTAATCTGATATTTTATTGCCAAGTCACTTGGCCTTTTACAGCTATTCTAATCTGAATAAGATTTTATAAGCTGCAAAGTTTCCTACCTTACTTATTTATCAACAACCTGTGAAAGAAAATTATTTAGCTCCAGTGTAACTCTACTGATAATCTACCTCCACTGTGGATTGTTACATTTATTTAGTATCTATATATAATATATAGTGTATTTTTTTGTCTTCACCTCTAGAAACTCCCACCACTGAAGAGATGAGTTTGCACCATGCACCTGCCAGCATGGCCAGCTCTGAATTTTCATATCCGCATCATTTTCTTGTACTGCAATATGGTTGTTATCCTTCTCCAGCAAAAAAAAATAAACTATTTTACCTAAACTTTCCCTTGGTCTACTCACATCCCCATCTACTCTAATTCATCCCATGTTCACTGCTGGGCCCTTCTCTCCTTCCCACCTTTCTGTAACCTCATACCTACCCGGTCCTTCTCTTCACCTGTAAGCCCATTCTCAGTGGTCCCTTTGACCATGTTCCTGTCCCTCAGGTTTCTCACCACTGTCCTGTCCTGTTCACCCTGGCCACCAGGAGGTACAGTGCGAGGGGAAGTCCTGCCCAGTCCTGCAGAACCTCTGGTAATTTAATGATCACACTCTTAACAAGCCTTTCATTATAACAGTCAAATAGAGTCAACCACGGTAACTTAGGCAAATTTTAATTAAAATAACATGAAAAAATGTATCTTTGGCTTGAAGTTAAATCTATCTCTCACTTAAGTTCCTGCTCCAAATTCTGACAATCATCAGTATATAATTTATAAATATGTTGAGCATGGGCCAAGGGCAAGATTATTTTGTTTTCATTTCTGTCTTGGAAATGTGGAAAACATTTTAACTGAGATGACCAAGAGAAGTCTGACATCTGGGCAGGAAGCCATCTTTGAAGAGAACAACAATAAGCAAGAGCAGCTCATCCTTTCACCAGATTAAAGTGACTGCAAAACCATAGCCTGAAATGAGTCAATGTCTGGAGATGTCTGTTTGCATCAGTAGACTATACAGAAAATAAAGGACAATGAGGATTAAATGATTCTAGCAAGCAAGTCAGACTAGTCTACCCTTCTAATAATTTGTTTTGATGTTGAAAAGTACAAAAAAAGTTAAAGTATCAGTCTTTTTAGAGGGGCATGTGATTTTAAATTATATTTTGACTATTCAGTGCAGAGACTGATATCCTTAAGAGCATATTCTGAGAACATCAGTGCCTCTTTTTGTATGCCCTTGGACTACCCTTTCTGTACACCTCTGTACTGAGGATTCAAAAGAAAACAGCTCTAAACACCACTCTCTGAACTTCCAATACTTTTATCCCAGGTTTTCAGCACATTAAAAAAATCAGTGAGAATTAAAAAAAAATAGAAAAAACCAGTTTGTCTACAATTATGAATTACACTGCAAAACTGCAAATTATAGTAGAGCATCGATTCCATGCTTTGTAGAAAGCTCTGCAATACACATCTGCACTGCCCACAAGCTTGCTTGCATTAACAATGATATAAGGACACTGCTCATGTTATGACCACGTACACAGTGTTGGATGCCAGTGATGCACACACAGTCACACAGAGAGATGAGGGGATGCACTCCACAAGCTTTGATAGCAGCACATGTTCTCGTCTCAGATATTATCATGTCTCCCATTTCATGGGCTTAAGCTGTAAAGCAGCACTGCAGGATATGCAGGTTGATTAGTGCAAGCATGCCCTGTTCACAAGCTGTAAATCTGTAAGTGCAAATCACTTACATTGCTGATAGATTTATGCAAAGCTTCACCGAGACAGTGCCGCTATGAAGGAAAGATCACAGGAATAAAGGGAAACATTCAGAAATCAACTAAGTAAAAGAAAAAGGGATAAGGAAGGAAGGGTAAACATAGAACATTAATTATAATTTGATCAGAGAAAAATAAATTGAAAGCCATCTGGAAAAAATATGAATATGTTGCTTTGACTTAGTCTATAAGCTACTGAACACAGAACAGAATGACGTGATTTACCATGTTATGTTTCTGACATACAGTACAGCATTATTTCTTTAACATAGTATTACTATATAGACATATTACACAACTGAACGCTTTTGAAGTTATCCACTTGTTTTCTCTTCTCCTTTACAGCAAAAAAATTTTGGGAAGAAATCATTAAGTACATGAACAGATGTAATATAAGGGCACAATCGACAATCAGCTACGTCTCAACTATCACAAGCATATTAAGTACATAATATTAATGATAAATTTTCACTGTTAAAGGGCAGAAAATGAGTTTAGTAATTAATGAAGACATTTCTATTAAAATACTACTTTTATCTTTCTTAAAATTCAGAACCAAAGGCACACATAAAAGAATATTCCTGAAAGTCTCCAGCAATAAAATGATTTAATGTGCCACTTATATTAGTGGTGATAACTAATGAAAAGCAAAAAATCCCAGCATATTGTCACAAAAATGCTCAGTGAAATATTATTGATCATACAAATCTATGTAATTCATATGCACATAAAAATACCTGTGTGTTTATATATAAGAATTACGTAGATAAGCACAAACACATGCACAGAACAGAGTCATCAGAAATTAAGTGAGAGTAATGTCAAATCCAGCATGACCACTTTCCCCTTTTGTCACAGGTTGCTGAAGAAGATGGCTTTCTCCAGGAGACAGCAGGTATTTTGACACCAGCCTGAAAGCCTGTAGGTGGGAACTATTAGATAACACTTTGCCAAAATAAAAAAAGAAATTGTTATTCAGTCTCAAGAATCTAAAAAAAAGGCACAAAATAAAAATACGTTATTGGGAAATATCCAAAATAAGCTTTTAAAATTGTAAGGAAGTTATAAACATGTATCTATGCAAGAGTGGAACACTAGGAGGCATCATACTCCAGCAGACAAGGCAAAGACCAGCATCTAACAGCTCTGATTCCAACACTGGATTTTGAAACCGCTGTTCTGAACAAATCCACCCAATTTTTCTGTGCTTCCTCTCCCATCTGGGAAAAAGTTCGTTTAGGGGGGAAGCTGTTACGAACAGGAATGAACTCCTGCTAAATAAATCTTCACTTTCTAGAACACTTGAGACTTTATATTGGTGGATGCATCTATTCAGCACTATGGTACAACTAAGAAATAGATTTTACAACTGAAGCAGAAAAGTTGTCATTGCACTACACTGAAGAGAAGTTCCAAGTAAAAATAAAATAATATAGACTAGTCAATTGGAATGGAGGCTCATTCCAGCAAAATGTGCCGCAATTAAATCAGATGGAACTCCATATTCAAAAGTATGCAGAACACATTCAAAATGTAGTACTCCAAAATAGCACTGGTTTAAGTGTTATGAAGAAATTTCATAAAAAATCCAGACATCATTATGAGTACTTCCATTTCAAGGTCCATCCATGTTCTGGATAAAGAAAGTATTAAGAACCAAAAAGAATGCACGCATAGTTACTACTGTCTGTATACCTATGATGAGGAAAAGTGATGATTAAAAAACAAGGAAGCAGGTAGGTTTAATTATCACTCTATTTCTACAGGTTGGTATTCAAGATTTCATTTGTGATGTTACTGTGGTGTAAGAAATCTTTGCTCAGTTCTCTTTGAAACCTATGGGGTGTACAAGCTTAAATTACTTCTTGAAAGTACAGACCCTTCTGAAAAAACATCTCTACTTGGTATAGATGTATTAGCTAACCTGATTTCACTTGATTTTGCTGTCTCATTTTTCAGTAGAAGTATTATCTTCTCCACCCTCAGAATATGCAAAGCTAAGCCTCAGATGCAACCAAGAAAGCTTCACCATGACTCAGAGGAAGAGCAGAGATGCAGCAGAGAATAGAATTTGCATCTTTATATGCAGCATGTTTAGAACCCACTGATCATTGAAGGCTGCTCAGCAGGACTGAAAGACTTTGCAAACAATAGATGGAACAAGACTGGAATTCTTAGCTCTCTTTCAACATCTCTCCTTGAAGAGCTGAGTTTTCAGTTTAGTTGGGCAAATGTGTGTTGCAGTAAAAAACAGATTTAGTGATTTGAAGCTATTCAAGCTTTGTGTTTGCTTGTTGTAATGAACAGTTGCTTGTGTTCCAATCACAGCTGTCACAGGGGCCATTCTTGGTGATGAAATGGTGTCATTTTCTTCAAGAAGGACATTTACTGCACCAGTGACATTTTCACATTTTCATTCAGTTACCTTGTTTCCTACAGGACATTAACTAATTGAATGACTGGAAGTTCTCCTGTTTCGTGGTTTCTCTGAACTAAAAATTACTTTCAACGAGATTAGAGAGGCTTGACACTTAATTTCAGCATCAGTCTTCATATCACCCAAAGATCAGTTAGGCAACACTTTCCCCTCATTGACATTTCAATGTCATATTTTGTCACAATCTGACTTGCCTATATGGTTTACTGAAGTTTGAAAACACTGCTGGCAAACAGGAATTCTTGGGTAAAACCTGAGACCCTAACTGGGAAAGGCCCTACTTTATCTGTTTTATCAAAGCAGATCTAGATTGCTACACAGTCTTTGCTTCATTTTAAGAATGACCTCCCAGAGATGCTGCTTACCTTTCTGAACAACAAATCCTACCTGCACCCATCAGACATTTAGTAAAAGAAATGAGTTTCTGAAGTGCCTAGCACAGAAGCCAAAGGGACCTTTGGCATAAGCCCACTTTATCCATCTAATAATGGCAACAACAACCCTAAAACTCTCCCTCGAGACAGGTCTTTGAAGAGAAGGACTGATTTGTCAGCAGATGCACAGTCTCTGGCTGCGCAGTGCTTACGTGGCAGATGACTCCGCAGAGATTTGGAAAGCAGCTGTTTGCTACTACAACGTTTTGTACTTGGCTCGAGGCTTCTGACACGCTAGCAACTGGAGAGCTACATCAAAGTTTGCCCTCTCACACTGGTAAGAAAAAGCAGCATTTAGAGTCCTTTCCCTGTCTCAAAACTAAACAGTTTTCTGATGAGGAAAAAGAAGTATATACAAGGCATTCTGAAATCTTTAATAATCTCTGGGATCTAACTGGTCCTGATTTCCTCCTGGTTTTGCAGCAACCCCAAAGGGAAGGTGCTATCTTCAGGATGCCAGAGGGTGGGAAACTTACCCTCTTGCGTTAAAAAGATGGAGTTTTTATCTTTTCCAGTTCTAGGAATCTATCACACTTCTAGGCAAAATCACAGAATGGCATGGGTTGGCCTAGGTACTTTGCAGATTTGAAGCAGTCTGAATATTAGAGTACACTCTTTTAATCCAACAAAGTGCAAGTTCCATGGTCAGGGGAAAAACAAGTGCATTTGAATGTCCTGATAATTTTTAAAGGTTTTGGGAAGTTACTAGGGATTCATTCATTTATTTGTCATAATGCTGTCAGAATTTTAAAGATCACAGACAGACCTTAACTAATTTCTCCTGGAGCACAGAAGTATCCCAGCCCTTAATCTAGAATTTCAATCATCTGCTGAATCTCAAACAGATTTTGCCCCATTTCATCAGTTCTCTCTCATTCCTTCCAGAGTCCACTGTTTTCACTGATTTTGAACCAAAAGCAAAAGCTACTTTAGCAACTACAGAGCAAAGAGGCTAAGGGAAGCATTTTAAAACGAAATGCTTGCCAAAGTCTTTATCTTACATTTAAGGGAAAAACATATATAAATACAGGATTAAAATTTTATTTTGGGGATGGTATTACTGTTGGATTTGGCTTAGATTCCTATTTACTAGTTTTGGAAGTGTGAACTTCCAAATGTCAAATTAAACTTTTTACTCATGCACAATACTAAGAATTTCATGTTCTTTTCATCCACTGACAAATAGAACTAAAAGCCTTTCCATCTCCTCCAGTTTTACTGCCAAACAAAAACTCATGATATTAAATTTCAACTAGAAGTTTAGGATCAGGTAGGTACAGGTTTCTTTGTGTAAGAAAATATCAACTTTAAGCATTAGCCAAGATATTTATTTTTAACTGAATTAAACACAACACCATGGGAGAAAAAAAAAATTAAGAAGGAACCAAAAGAGAGATAAAGAAGTCCAGCAAGACATTTATTACAAAACAGAGAACAAACTCACACTTCAAAAACACTGATTTGTTCTGTTGCTTTTATTTGCCTGTTTTGCTGAGTAGCTCTTAATTGTAAATGGTCTTTAATGAATTCCTCCATTATATTCAGAATCTTTTAAACAAAGAGTAAAATAATGATGAAGGCATGGTCTGGGCTGAACGGGCTCACCAAAACCAAAAGCTCATAATGAACAGCTGAATTTAGGCATTTGTTTTTATGTCCAAGCTTCAGACAACACTACAATGGCCAATGTGGACAGAAGAAATGCACCAACTCACCATCAGGATCACATCTCTGCAGAGAATAGGGAGCCCAGAACAAGAGGCATTCCTTAGTGAGAAGTAAAAAGTCATGAAACCAGGGGAAACACGTTCAGTAGTTGGCCCTCTGAGAGCTAGCTGCAGTGAGTTTGGACTATGAGAATATCCACACGCTCATGTGAAGCAGTTTCTGACCTGTTTAAAGAATAGGTTTCCCACCTGGAATACAGGAGCACTAATTCTTCTAAAACAGTGGTGAGTGGAAGGATGCACACAGACAATGGATCTAGGCAGAAACTCCCAAATCTCCCCTAATTCTCTGTGAGGCCTGCCTGAGTTACAGCACAGTCCCATTAAGACCACAATTTTGAGAGTTGTATTAACTTGTCAAAATTTTCAACAGTCAAAGCAAGCATGCTCCTTCAGAAAAACAGGTATCTACAGAGTGAAGAAGAGCCATAAAACATTAACCTGAACTACATTCCAGGGCGCCCTCTACTCTCTTCTCCCTCCTTTGTATGACTTTTCTTTTTATTCTTTTGGATTTCCACTTTTTAGATTTTTAAGTGCTTTTTAAAACCTGCCCAACATCTCTTACCTTCCACTAGATGTCATGGTAGCCTTACCAGTATTATTGAATACAAGAATCACCACAGCAAAATCGGAGGGAGTTATTTGAAGTTTACCTCCACTCTGTTTCTGACAGACAAGCCTTTAGACAGGGTGTTCAGGACAATATCAAGTAACAGGGAGCTGAGTAAAATGATTCTGTGCTGAAAGTTTAATCTCCCTTCTTTCTGGAAACTGATACAAGGTATGTGCAGGTTATTCCTTGTAAAAATTTCCAGCATCCATTTGACAGCAAATCTTCTAATGCAAGGATTACCCAGGCTGTGAACAGGCCAGTAATCCCTGTGCTGGGGAAAGAAAGCAGTGTTTCCTGATTTTGTTAATGTGGATGCACATCAGCTCTGCAATAAGCACCTCTACACAGGCAACTAAAGATGGAGAAGTAACTGGTTCTGGATGAAGCCTGATCAAAAGCCATCTATAGATGTGCACAGGAGCTCAGGGATTTTTCTCAGCATTCCATCAACAGCAGAATAATCAGGATTTTTAGACCAGTATGTTAAGACTGAGCTTGTCATTACCTGAAAACTACCATTTGAATAATAACTACATCAGAAGGAAATATTTACATTTTGATAGACATCAAAGTTTCTCCTATTTACTTTGACAGTTTAAAAAGGAGCATGTCATCACAGAAACAAACTCTGAAGAGGAAATCTCAACATATTTTTCAAAAAAGGAGTCTTTGCAGTAGGAAAAACAAACAACAGCTACCAAAACATACATAGTATACTTTAGTCCAGTCTTGCTGCACTACTTCTGGTATTCCCATTGATAGAAGACACATTTTTGGTGTGAAAAGTTGACAAAGTTAAGAAAGAAGAATGTCACAAGTAGCAAGTATGAAGCTACTTAAGAATGGGAAAGCTACATATGGGAAAAAATAATGACAGAAACATTCACTTTACTGAGACATTTTACTGAAAAGTAAGGAAGACAGGAGAACCAATATTTGCTCAAATATAGGAAAGTCCATCCACAATGAGAACCCTTGATTCTGTTTACTGAAAAAAAAACATATCACAAGAAGAAACAGATAAGAAAAATACAAATCTTAACCTGTATGTTTCAGTGCCCAGAAATGAAGGTTGCACAAAACAGACAAAGAACATGCTTATGCTTTCAACAAAAAAAAAAAAAAAAAAAAAAAAAAAAAAAAAAAAAAAAAAAAGAAAAAAAAAAAGAAAATGCCAGCTATTTTGGCCCTGGCTGAAGCTTTCTCAGCAGTAAAATGTTTTTAAGAAAAGCGTTAAAACCCATTATAGAGCTAAGAGGAATGGAAAGGAGCAAGCATATCTGAATTCACTGCATATTTCATTATGAAACTCTTGAATGGATTGACATAGAAGTACTAGGTGCAATTTACAAGGGAAAAAAGGAAAAAGTACTTTCTCCTTTTCTCCTTTGTCTTCCAGAATAATTCTGTGTATCAGAGATAAAAACTACACATTTGGTCTCTATACAATGATACAGTGGTTAAACTACCAACCACATCTAAGTGTTGATGGTGCTTCGCAACCAGCAAGAAAGTGTTTCAGCATTTAATCAGCTGAGTAGCATTTCATCTCAAGCTTCTTTTATTCATAACAAAGCTATACTGTTAGAATAACAATAACCCTACCTGCACTCTGTGAGGGACCACTTAGCATTACTGGTATGAAAGCAAAATCATTACCTAGCTTTATGCAAGAGCTACATACCACCTCTCAAATGTGCAACAAATAGAAGTGGCAGAAATTTGTAGATCAGAATAACAATTTTTAAAACTCAAATCAGCTTAGTACACTTTATGGGCATACTTTTCTTGATTGAAACTGTTTGGGTTTCTTTTAATTAACATTTTTATCTGTGTCTGCTCATTCAGCTTTCCAGCACCAGTCAGCAGCAATCCCAGGTGGGCATACTCTATGTTGTATTTTTCTACAGTTTAGGTAGCTATATTTAAACCTGTTTTTTCAGCCCTTTATGATTACATAACCATTTCTACACTTCAAGATAGGCGATACACTTCCTTGTAGTTTGTTTTTAAATCAAATCAGAGATGCATCAATACATATTAAAAAATGGTACCTGTATTGATAAACATTTAATTTCTGAATTCAACCTTTATGAACAGAAATTATACAACTAAGTGGTGAACCTCTGGACACTTAATCAACATAAAGAACACATATCGGCCGCATTTGTTGTCAAGTCAGGATTTACAAATTTTTAGCAGAGACTCTGGTCTTGTATTGTTTCGATAAATCATTGTATAATATTGCTGGTATAGACCAGACCACTATTTCAGGTGTAAAAATCTGAATTGCAGAAAGAGAAGCTGGATTCCCTCTCTTCCTAATTTTATACAGGCTTCACACCTTTCAAATGGATTTTAATTACATCTTCCCACAAATTAAAACCAGGGTGTAACAAATCCACAATTTCACAGCCCTACTGCAGTATCTCAGGCAGTACTAGTTCAGGGTAGAATTTCTAAGACATTCCAGGACCTGCTTATTTCAGTACCTTATCATTTCTGGAGGAGGAGACAGAGGAACATCCTTATAGAGTTTGTGGGTGACACCAAGCTGGGAAGAATGCCCTGGTGGAGGGCAACACAGTGGAAAGGATGCATTGAAAGAAATGGGCTGCCATCCAGAGGGACCCATCTAGGTTATAAGTACAGGCTGACAGGAACCACACAAAATTCAGCAAAGAAAAATGCAAGGTCCTTGACACAGGAAGGACCACACCCATACACTGGTCCATACTGGGTCACAGATCTGCTTTGCACAACCTTGTTGACAGTAGGCTAAACGTGAATCAGCAGCGAGGTGTGGCAGCACTGAGCGTCAGCAGCACACTGGGCTGCAGCAGCAAGCAGCAGTTTGAGAGAAAGGACAAGTGCTACGGACTTGGGCCTTACTGCACATCACCTGGAGGGCATATTGCTGCGCTGTGATGTCATAGCGTGCCTCAGTTTCCCAGTCCTTGCCCAGGGACTGGGAATCGCCTCTGCTTTCCCCCACCCTGACCCCTGCTGAGTGCTGTCTGTCAATCCTGGCATTCCAGAAGGGTGTTGAGTGATTGGCAGAGCTCAAAAGATGCCTCTCAGCCCTGGGGGATATTGGGCCTACCAGGTGTCAGTCGTCCCCTGAGACTTCCTCCCCTTACCTGATCCCTACCCCTTCCCTCCCCCTCTCCCCAGGGTTAAAAGGAGCAACAGCCACATGGTTCGAGGTTCTGGTAGAGCTGTTACGAGATTCAGAGGCCTGTGTGCCAGGAATAAAGCCCTGGATCAAAACCCTCCAGCAGAACCGACTCCTTTCCTTCACCTCGCCTTGAGGCCTCTCTGCCAGAGGTAAACCTGAGCTCCTGCATGCCTGGACTTGCCTCTAGCACCCAGCTGCAGCATCCAGCTTAGCCAAAGGTGTCTCTGAGGTGAAAACAGCACAGCTGCCGCCTCTGGTCAAGAGGCAAGGGCCAGACAAGCCAGGCACATCCCACCCCGCTATTCCAATAGCATATGCTGTCTCCTCCTCCAGCTCATTCAGCTTTGGTACAAGACACATGTTGATAGACTTGCTCATATTCAGCAGAGAGCTACCACCAAGAAGGCTGGGACTGGAACAGATATCCTTCTGAGGTAACTGTATTTGCTCAGGCTAAAGAAGAAATGGCTCGTGGGACTTAATACTTTTCCAGCACCTAGGAGGTGGTTACAGACAAAGTGGACCCAGTCTTGTTACAAAGGTGTACAGCAGAACAATGAGAGACTACAGTCAAACTGAAACAGAGACGGTTCTGTCTAAATAGAAAGAAAAAGCTCACTATGAGGATAATTAAGCAATAAATGAAATTATTCAGAGATGCTGTGGATTCTTCATCCTTAGAGGTTATTCAAGAACTGACTGTACAGAGCCCTAAGCAACCTTCTAATTCAGTGCTGAATTCAGCCTCCCGAGACCTCTTCCAGCCTAAGCAAGTCTGTGATTCTGTGATCCAGGTCACTACAACTCTCAGAGACTCTCTTTTGCGTACTGCAGTCAGGAGGAACTTACTAACAATCCATTTGTCCAAGAGTTAAGTTATTAATCTCTTACACTATGGTGTGGAATTCTCTCTCTTTCAGCTGTAATGGATAAAACATAGATTTTTACAGAGGGAAAGCTTAATTCCCTACTACCATTTCAATCTGTGTTAAGTACATACCCAATTCAAACAGTGGTATGGAAAAGTCACAGCTGTTTTGAAAAAAAATAGTCCTCACATGCTATTAATCTATTTGCATACAGTTCTGATACAGTAAAAGATACGAAGACAAAAGAAAAACAACCATTTTGCATATGGAGACCTTTTCCTATGTCCAAAAATTCTCTAGTAAATTCTCCTTACTACAGTGAACTTTCTCATTCCAGAATTTCTTGCACAGGCAGAAAAAAAAAAGTTAATTTCTAACACAGTAATTTTCCATTCTGGAACTGTAGGTTAGATTTAACATGGTATTTTTGAAAGGCAGAGATAAAAGTATGTTAAAACTATGGAAAGTTAAATATATCCCTTTCAAGGGATATTCTACCTTTACAGGTAGAAGCAAAGAAAGTAAATGAACTTGGGTAATGTGAAACTTAGAATAGAATTAGTCCAATTCTCTTTATGCTCCTGTTGTAAAAAGTAACAGACCAAGAACTCTGAAAACCTCCAGCTTTTATGAGCCTAAACCACAAGACTTGACAAGCCTAAATTCCCCATCAGCAAAATATATTGTGATGTGCTCCTGTGAGAGGCTGTATATTAAAATGTGTGTTCAGTTATTAGACTTCCCAAATTAGACAGCAAATTAAAAGCCATCCCACAATAACACCCTGAAATCACTTTAAGTCCTTTCAGTCATTTAATGAGTTCCAAAATCTGTTACTCTTACTTTAAACTATGTTTGTTCATTATCAGCTATTTCTTCAAACTGGAGTCAATAAAATCAGTTCTACAGCATTTATGGCTTGGAAAAAGTATAAAGCCAGTATTTTCTTTGAATTATCTAACATAACTGAGATGATAAATAAGAATTACCATTAAAAAAACGCATTATTCACACAAGATTATCCCAAAACAATGGCCAAAATCACTTAAGACATAGCTGTAATAAATGTGTCATAAAAACTGAGATGCATTTTGACTTCTCAGAGACTTGTACAGTGTTATTCCTCTCCACATAGGGGATTATTACTTTTGTAAAGCTAGGGAATACCTTTAAGTCCAAACAACTAGCATTGGTAGATATTTAACAGCACAACAGGCGAGCAGACAAAATCAAAACAATCTTGTAGTGAAGAAGTGAGTCTGTCAACATCCTCTCCCTCCTTCTCCCCTCAAAACTGTAAAAAGTTTTAGTCACATTTAGTGTAAAGAACAACATTCATATAATTAAAATTATATCCATATATTATTAAAATCATTATTAGGTTAAAAACCCCTATGCTAACAAATTTCATTTAAAAGCCAGATATCACAATTGATTTCATTTACTTAGTTGGTAATAAGCCACCAACAAATAAATTGTAATGGCTTTCCAATTCTCAAGGACACCATAGTTAGTTACCTGGTCTAAAAGATCTTCGACCTTTTTTTGCCATCCATCCCTTGCTGCATTTTTTTCACGTTCTTTCAGCTGCAACAACTGAGTCATGGCTGCCTTCTTGTCCTCCTCATGCTGCAGCCTCAGCTCTTCACGAAGCTTATTACATTCCTGTCTAAAAACAAAGGACAAATAACTAAAATGCAGTGGGACCTTGTGCAAGAGGTACAAAAGAATTACAATCTCAGTAATAATTGGAAAATCTTAAATAACAGATACATTTGCTTTACATTTCATTTGATAGTACAGTTGCATACAATATATAGTTCATTTATTATTAAAGAATTAAAAAAATAATACTTGCCGAAGATTTTCTGTCCATTTTATTTCCAAGTCACGTGCCATTCTGTCAACTTTGAACTTTTCCTCCTCTCTCATGGCAGCAATCATTGCCTCGTGCTGTTGTCTCTCCTGATCTAGTTCTCCCTGCAAGTACAAACTTTACAATAGAGACTGATCAGCAGCAAAAGTGTATTTCAAACATAAGTGAGTGTATTTATAATAAAAATATCAATTACAATTGGCTCATAAATTTGAACTACAACTTCTTCACTGTGAAATTCCTAGTTATGCACAATTAATGCTTGTACATCTCCAGATATTTCTTATTTGTGAAATAGAAGTCTGCATTCCTATAAAAAGCAATTTTCCAGTAAGTCATTCTACAATCTTTTCAAATACCATTAATGGTGAATCACAAAATAATTTATGTTGCAGAGAACTTCAAAAGGTCAACAAGTCCCATTCACTGGAGGACTTACTTCACAATTAGAGCATGTGGCTTAGGTCCTTTGTAAAGAATGCTTTGAATTTTATTTTTAAAAATTTTTAAAGCATCATACATCCAAGTATTTGAATTTCAAAGTTTGAGCTATCTGTATGTGATAGAAAGTTCAAAGTTCATTTCTGTTTCTCAATGGGACATGTCTGCTAGAAGCAAGGTTTCATAGCCTCAACACAGGGAACACCTTTAAAATTCCCACCAATTTCTGCTGAAATTTTACCATAATAGAATAGGTACCACCTAGAAATACTACTTACATGAATGTTGTTCAGCAGCGCTTGCTTCGTTCATGAAGCAAACATAGCCCCCTAAATTGAATTATTAATTTTTAAAATGAGACCTTTTCTGCAGCATTTTGATTAATTTTAAAATCTGTTAAGATAAATTTTATTGCCAGTAACCTATTATATATGAATATTTAAACATTTTAATAGGTGAAGAGAGCAATACTAGTTCATAATAACATTTAGAAACATTATAAAAAAATACAGAGAAAGTTATAAACTATAATATTGTGCACTTCTAATGACTGTGGCTGAAAGAAATAAAAAAAAATACCAATAAGCTGTTTCAGGTTGGTTCTGTTAAGAAAATATGAAAAATATGTTCATTGAAAAAAAAAGTATATTTGCTGCTCTATGTCAAATACTTCTGTGATCTTGTAAATGTACATTCTATACTGAGGAAACAAAAAGGAAATGTTTGCCCAGTATTGCAGTCAATAAGGTATTGACAGAGTAACTGACAGTTCTACTTCCATCTAAGCCAATTAAAATGGCAATATATTTGTGCCTAGGCAAATTAATTGCTTAATGGTACAAAGTGGTCAGATTTTCTAGATGTCAGTCTGCTATCCTTACAGATATTGTAGCATATATCTAAAAATTATTCCCAAGTCTTTATACTAAATTTCCAAATTCGAGCCTGAAATGAAGACTGTGCCCATTTTCCAAGGAAAACATGGCATGTATGTATTCAAATAACTCATCAAAAAGATTTCTGTGAATTTCAGAGTTAGTAAGCTCCAGACCTTGTTTTTGCATCATGACATGAACTGTCTGGAATTGCAAGTGTTAATTCATATCCTTTAATGAAATTCTATTAAAGCCCTGAACATATTTGTATGGATATGTTCTGGCAGCTACAACTTACATTAACCATACAAAGATATGCTTGCAGCACTACCTGTTAAATACTAAAAGTGTTCTGAAAACAAAAAATACCCACTCCGAAACAACCAACCAGTAAAATAAAAATAAGAAACCCCCAAGCCCCAAAAGAAACTATCCTAGTTTCCATTTTTTAAAATTTCTTCTCAAAATAGAAATCTCTCCTTTAATGAAGCCATATGAGGCTCCTTCTGTCATGGGTACCCCATAACACTTCTAGCTATTTTAAAAACAAGACCAAAATCACCCTAACTGCACCTTGCACAATTTATTCTCAAACAGCACAGTTACCTCAACACTGTACAGTGAATCTGTGGTCTCTCGCAGTCTTGCTCTAGTTAATTCTAGTTCTTTCTGGAGTATTTCCTGAGCTTCTTGAAGACTTGAGATGTGTCCTTCTGCAGTCCCAAGGCCTTGCTCACTTTTTCGTACTAGGTCTTGCAGACGACACACCTGTGACATTACAAAAAAACCTGTAATTTCCATAACTGTTACTAATGGCAGCCAACCCATCCTGGTGCTTTTCAGTGATTCTTAATTCTGACCTAGACAAATTTTAGTTGCACTACCTGTTCTCCTTAAATATCACTTAATGCTTCTGTATTTAAAAATAAATTCCTGTAATATTATAAAAGCAAAGACTCAATAAAAGGATTTTTATGAGTAAAAAAAAAATATATCCAATGTGTTTGATGCATATTGCAAGGAAAGGAGCTACATAAAAGATACAAAAATGCCTCTTAGTTTACTGTAAGAAAGCAGGTTTTAAGCAAATTATTGAGAGATATTTCAAAATACATAAATCTAATATATAAATTAACCTGTGCTAGGGTTTAAGTTTCTGTTTTCAGATTGCTTCCTGTCCAGCCTGTTTAAAACTTAAACTAGAAACTGTACATATAATGTAATAATCTCCTTAACTGCTATGTAACAATACTCTTTTTCTGCCTGTTTGTGCTTCAGCTTCCCATCTGTAAAATGATGATATTGCACTTCTTTGCTTCAAATAAAGATATAAGAGACTGAACACTGCTCACCAGCTACAGGAAAGAAAAAGATTTTAAGTATGTAGGTTGGAAAACCAGAAAAATGGGAGGCAGGGAGGAACAAAGAACAGCAGTTAACTGGAGGTGCATTTTCTGCCGAAGCAACAGTCTATGCTATTGCTTTTGTAAGTTGAGATAATTTCATTCACAATGGGACAAGTGTCACAAGAAAATACTAGCTTTTGGATTACAAGCATGCACAGGTAAGAACTGTAACCACTCTTCCTGTCTGTTAGAATAATTACATACAAATACTGTTTATAATACACACAGAGACACCACCTCTCTCTCCAGAACTCTCTCCCTCTGTCAACAACCTGCCAAGTGCTTAAAAAGTGTAACTCCTCCTTTTCTTCTCAGGATGGAATCCAAAATTTCTTTGGCATGAGAGATCTCAGTGAAAAACTCTGGTAAAGTTGAGCACTTGTCTCTGTGCTCCTCTGAGTTTTATTCAAACAGCCAATAATTCCCTACAGAGCACAGCTACCTGAAGGTAGCAGTGCTACCTACATGACAAACTGTCCTCAAACTGTATTGATATCCTGGTAGTGCTCTGTTGTCCATGTATCTGATAGTAGCATCATATGAATAGCTGTCTTGTAAATCTAAGGATATGGGAGCAGGCAGGAATGCCACTCATAGGGCTTAAGATATACTCTGCTGTTGACAAAGTGATGGAGGCTGTTTAAAATGATCTTTAATAACATCATCAGAAATCCTTTGCATGGAAACAGCAAGTCCTCAGATGACTGTACCAAGTGATACTAACATACCAACATCCTAAAATGCCTTGGCTGGTCTACAGCGAAAGGAAACACATCTACAGAGTGAACAGCCAGTCTCATCCCGAGACATGCATGAGAAAGCCACTATTCTGACTTAACCCAAACTCCCAAAAAAATCTCTGGCAAGTATTCAAGATTACACTGCTCTTAAATAGCTTAGTACTAGGAGCAAGCCTAATGAGGCTTGAATCTTTCTCTCATCCTTTAGCTAAGATAATTGCCACCAGAAAGTCTGTCAAAAAGAAAAGAAGATGGCATGGGCTCAAAAGCAGCTTTCTCAGCAGGGAAGCTAGAACTGAACGAGCATCCACAGAAAGTAAAGAATACAAGCCTACTGTGTTAAATGACTTCTGTAACTTAAAGCAAACAAAAAAAAAGAAGCAACAGTAGCAATGTAAGGGCTAAGCTAATGATGTGTCAGACACATCACAGGGGAAGCTTCTTCAAGGTCAGTGATGGCATTGAGAAACTGCTGTCAGTTGTCAATAGAGATCTAAGGCCAAGCTGGGGTTGCAACTGAAGCACTTCTGTCATGTGCTCAAGATAAACATAGTAATGAAATAAAACATTTCTCTTCTGCACTACATGGAGAGGATTTACAGACCAATGCCAATTTATTGTCTCTATGTTTTCTCTCATTCTATCACTATGCACAATATATGGTATTACACTTATCCTGGCAAAGGATTGTATGTAAACTTGAATACTGGACAGCAGCTCGACCTAGCTCCCTATTTTAGTCTTCTGTTTCTTAGCTTTGCCTCTGTTTGGCTAACTTTCATGCTAATGGAATTTTCCAAGCCTGAATTTGATAGCAGTTGGATAACAGAAACTCATTCTTAAAACATTTCAAGTTATTTCCTTCAAGGAAGGAGAAATGAAGCCAAGAGACATTGATAAAGAATAGCTAGATTTAACCCTACAGTGCTAGATGATGATAGAATGACAATAGTGCTCTACTCAGATCTAATCCAGAAACAATGAAAGTTAGCATACAACAGAGAAGTTAAACCTAAAATAAATAACTAAACTTCCTGTAATTTTGAACTGAAAAATAAAGCTGTGTAAGATTTTCTTAAGATGCATAACAAATACATCATATTTTCATCAATTTGAATGCAGGTAAGCACACTGTTAAAAGAGAAAGAGCAGTTCCAGCTTAAACTGGCACCTTCTCTAAGCTCTGAAACAAAGATACTGGCAGCCCTAAGGAGGAAGAACCCTCCTGTTTAAAGAGCTACTCACAACTGACTGATCAGCAGAGCTGCTGAACTCTAAAGGCAGGAGGTCCAGCTACTCTGGAAATGTATAATCTCTGGCATGTCCATCTATCTGTACATGTTAACACATATTTTCAGAATATATACCTTAATATATAATAATCAAATACATTATGCAGTTATTAATATAGTAACATATTAATAGATTATTAATACATTCATATATAATATATTAACAAGTTAAATCTATACTTTTGGAAGGGCAAACTTCCCTATTTAGTATATTGAAAACATGCAGGTTTTTTCCTTAAGCTAGTTTAGTATTTGTGCAATTTGCAAGTTACCAGAATGAAACACCTGCTCTCTCCAAATACTGTACAGTATAGAAAGCAGCAATGAAAAACTGTGCTGCAAAAAAATACTTAAATTCATGTTTAACTCTCTCAAAGCAAGAACTAAAATCATGCATAGGGCTTGCTGAACAATAAAGCTGATGAAATATGCTCTTGAAATGAGCCAAAAGTTCCAGAGAAAAATGGTTTGATGTTTTTGATATCAGCAGAATGTACTTCTAGTTTCAAAATATTGTATTGTAAAAAGGTTGTGATTTCCAACGAAAAAAAATTAAAACTGACTTGATATATGATACATTTAACATCAATTGCATATACCATGTCATAGCAAATAATTTGGGTCCTACTAAAAGTACTTCATATCATCTTTTGATGAAAATACAAGAAGATGATTTGCAAGTCAAGAAACTGACCAGAATTTATGATATGTTAACCATAACCAAATATGAGTTTACATCCAGTTAAATTTCCCTCTCTCCTGATGTATTTTGTGTAGAGGTCTGTATACCTAATGAGAAGATAAAAATAGTTAAAAATAAAAAGCTGTTTACATCAGCTGTTTACATCTCTCTTGCTTTGTTAATTTTGTAACAGACAATAAAATCATTCCTCAGAAGCAGTCAACTAACTTTCCATGTTTTAAGAATACTCCACTCCAAACAGAAGAAAGGCACTAAACACTCAACAGCATAGACCTAGACCTGTCCTGGAGTCTAAGATCACTATTGATGAGATGTGGTAGTGAAACAGCAAGTTAGTCCTTGCCTCCTGATTGGCAGAAGTCAGCTTCGTTGTCAGCTCCTCCTTCACGTTCTCCAGCTGCTGTCGGAGCTGATTCTTATCATCCTCCAAATGCAGTTTCTCCTTCTCAAACTGCTGCTCCAACTCCTTCAGAAACAGGAAGGATGGAAGAAATATTAAATACTTGCCATAGAGTCACTGCAAAGTACAGATCTACCACACGGAAATGATTCTAACCAGCATAAATACTTGTGATCTCATCCCTTTCCTTAAACTGTTGGAGCATGAATATTTATTTCCTTTTACAACAGATGTAATTTTCCAGTTTATTTTATAATTTAACATCCTTAAATCACAAAATAAAGACTAACAGGACTTTTCTCCCAATTACTTCTCAGTTATCAAAACCTTTAAAAATATATCTACTTTCACAATTTTTCAGTCTGAGCTGAAAGAAGAATTTCTCATTTTCTATAAAATTACACTGATATATCTGCATGTCTTCCAGCCTTCACCCATCTATTTCCTACAAATAATCCCCACAGGAAAGAATAAATCTTAAAATCCAGACTGATCTCTGTGAAGTTTTTTAGAATGTTACAATTAATGAAAAAAAAAAAAAAAACCAGACCATATATCTACTACATTTGTGTAGAATCAAATTACTTTTCAAGTTTAACTATATGGAAAGAAACAAGTAACACCCCTGTTTTCATCAACCTTTATGGTGTAATAGCCAAATTCTCAAAATAACTGGATTAATTATATTTCTGTTACATGAGGCTATGTTGTGTGTGTATATATACACACATAAATGTTAGAAACTTTCATAGTTTTAAGGAAAATTATAAATTTATACTTCAGCCTTAATATTCAGAATACATTTTCAGAACAACAATTTCTTTCACAAAATACTTTAAAGGAAACATATCAAAATTGAGAGTTTTATTACATATATCAGTGAAATATACTATACAGCTCATAATACTGCGAAGTTTAAGTGAAGAAAATTAAGGTTTCCAAGCCAGGTGCTCCGGAGTCATGCCATAAAAGGTTTCAAGGTTTTCTATGGAGCTAGAGCCTCTTTTTTAACTCCTTCCTAGGGGCTCAGCTGAAATGCAAGGTTTAGTATCAATTAAGTGCCTCTGTGCAGACCTGGGCTCAGGTTTCCTAAAAATCAGTATTATCTCAGAAATAGCCATGAAAATACATACATCAGAGCCAGCCTGAAACAAAAGGTACAGTATTGGTAAAATTAGGGGAAACAGGGAGAAAGAACTAAAGTATTAAAGAGGAAAAACAGTCACTAAAAGATATAAAAGTCTAAGGAAACCCAAGGTTTCCTGCTGCAAGACAGCAATGTAGTGTCAAACCACTCAACTCCAAGAAGCAACAGAGGCCAAGTCTTCCTCATTCAAACCCAAAGATGACTCAAGTGTTTTACAGGGGGTGGAAAGCACAAAAGCACATTAAGCAGCTTGTTAGTTCTAGCACTGCTTTAGGGTATGGGGCAGGCAATAAATTATTCCTGTGTACACTGCTTGCATGATCTCTTCATTCACGGTAGAAGTTGGTCAGAGTGACAGAACAGAGGGCTACACTGCCACAAACTCATTACTAAACAAGGTAAAACTCAAGTGCCTGCCCTCTCCACTGGGTCCATATGAGTCAACACGTGGGATAAATGCTCCTTGCTCAGTGAAACTTGATCAATTTGTCCTGTTCATGCTGAAATCTGCTGTCTGCAAAATCCCACTGGTGCTATTTAGACCCTATTCTGATAACAGAGCAATTATTTCTCTGATGATACTTGTCAGTACAGCTGTGCAGTACTGCAAAATTATTAGCAGCTCTATTTTCATAATCCTCCTGATGCCATTTTTACAGCTCATTTTATAGATGGAAATACTGAAGCAAAAAGAAATATTTGAGCTATTTTTTGAGTCCTATTCTAATTCTGCTGAATTCTCTTCTGTTCCCCAGATGCATTTCCCAGGATTCCAATCCAAATGAATCCTCATGCCCTCTATCCCAAGCCTCCTGGTACCATTCTTCTTCCTCATACAAAATTCAAATCTGCTCCACATTTAAGCTTGACTGTTTTCTTCCTTGGATAATTTGATCACCACAGCATGTGCTTAGTGAGACAGGTTTGACAGAAGAGACAGTGAAATCTGATTAGATTTAACATCAGTGAAATCGGATTGACTGAGATCTTGATCCCAACATCTCTCCATAGGTAGTTCTTTCTTGTTAAAATAACTTCATATTTCTCACACTTAGAGAGGTGTTCCCTATTTAAACTAGTTTAGTGATTTAAGAAAAAAAAGTTTGTGATCTCCTTTTGTTTTATTCTCCACATTATTTTAGTAACAAACAAACCAAAAGAAAAAGAACCCCACATCTTACTGAAATAAAAGAGAAAGATACACAGAAACCCTAAGAGACATTGTCTTAACAACCAGCATGTTTAAAGTTTTAAAGAAAGTAAACCTGTAAGATCAGATGCATATATGTCTGAGACCTACTTCAATTACTGGGTGACAAAAAAAATTTTGTATGTATTAAAAATTGACCTAAGAAACAACATACTGGTAGAAAAATTTACAAAAACAAACCAAATCTGTCAGAGATGCACATCACTAACTACAACCATGGTTCTTGGTATCTTTCCTGTGAATACACCAAAATAAATATAACAAAGCCTCAAATTAAACACTTAAGCCTGTATTTCCTGTGCAAGGCAAAATTTGTTATAACACACATCCAATCAGATTAGGAAATAATAATTTAAAAATGGGCCTCATCCTGAGAAAGTAAAGGCCAGATTTGTGAAACAAAAAAAGCCTCTCAGTTTCAGGATTCCAGTCAAAGGTAAAATGTATAGTTGCTGGAGAGTGAGCTGCTGTACAGTACATAATTTTATGTTGCACACTTAGAACAGCTGTTATCATCTGAGTACACATGGAGCTTAATAAAATATCAGTCCTAATAAAATACCTTTCTGTACTTCTGAACTGTCAATGAAAATTTTAAATAAATGTTATAATAATATAATCTTTCATCTCCTTCAGAAGAACGGATCCTGATACACCAACCTTTCTGAATATGGGTGACAAATCCCAGGAAAACAAAATTATTATACTTGAAAATACATTTGTATAAATGGAGAATTTATCTTCTGTATGCAGACAAATGACAGTACATGTGTGGTTTTTTTCCCAAGATATTTGTTATTTTTCTAAATGCTGAGCAGTTTCTTCAGAGGCCTGCAGGTAATTCCAAATTAAGTTTGCCATAAAACAAAACCATGCAGTACAAGATGCAAACTGTAACAGTTGCTTTTTGTTTGATTACTAAGAAAATAAGAACATACCATCTGCAGTTTCTTCTTATCCTTATTAGCATTACTGTGTGCAGCCTCAATTGCAGTATGGTGTTTCCATGCCAATTCTTCTAAGGTCTTGGAATGAGCCTCCTTTAACTGAGCAGCCTCTCCTTCCAATCTTGCTTGTAATTTTACCAGCTCCTTCTCATAATATTCACGTTGTGTTTCCCTTGCTTCATTTACTTTCTATAAAGTACAGGAAAAGAAATGTATTCAATGCTTAAAATATCTGAACAGTAGGAATAAAAAAAATACAAAAACATTACTGATGACATAAATCTGTAAAAAATTAACTTCCATATAAAACAAATTGAGCAAACACTAAGCACTGACTACGTGATTCAGTAACCAAAAAGGTAATTTTAAAAGATCCATGCAAAACAATCCTACTTATTAAAAACCCAATTTTTCCTCTGTTTAATCTGGGAAAACAACAATCGGGTATCAAGCCTATAGAGAGTTTCTGTTTAGTATTTTCAGACATGTTCAATGCATTTTCAGCAAATGGCTTTTTAAACTGTTCCTTAATCATTTCACATTTGTCCTTCCTCAGACAATTTAGATACTAGGCATATACACACAAGGTCATAATTCAAATGAAATTGTTAGAAGATTGTCCAAAGCAGTCTGACTGCATTGGATAATCTTCTAACAAAGAAGCATTTCATCTACCTTCCCTTTAATCTCACTTCACACTCTGCATTAGTCATTCGTTGTTGCTACATGAGATATACTTGAAACATACTGGTCCTAGTCCGGTCATATCAAACAAAAATTAAAGCATAATATTTTCTTGTCTGAGAATCCCAGTGTTCTCTTGTTTTATTCAACTAAAGCCAATAAGCTGTTTAACCTTCTCCAATGCCAGAATTTGCTGCCTTTGTCGCTCATCCAGACTCTGTGTTTTGCTTTGTAATAAATTTCTTTCCTCTTCCAGCTGGGACAATTTTTCCTTTAATCTAGACTTTTCTGATTCCAAGTCTCTGATTGTAACTTCTTGAGTCATTTGAGTAGCTTGAAGCATTCCAATGTGACCTAAAAACAAAACAGCTCTTTAAAACCTCATAGCATTGGTTTCATGCAATTGAAGTGCACATTTATACTCCAGTGATAGCACCACTCTAGTGGAAGCTTGCATATGGATCTCCCTTGTCTTCACTGCAATACTTATCTTCCTCTCCACTTCTCACTTGTTTAGTTTTATTGTAAAATGCCCAACAACAGCAGAGCACTTGCTGCTGGGGCGCCTTTCGTTTCAATTCTCCTCACTCAAAGTTGCGCGTTGACTCCCAAAGGAAAGCAGAATTAGGCAATTGTAAGAACACTGAAGAACTGATCCCACCTAAACCTGCGTATTTCTATCCTAGAATAAGACTGACAACAGAAAGTAGAACACTGATGTCTAAAGATACACATGTCATTGTTTTATCAAACTCAATTTAGCTGGCACACTAGATACATAGCTTTATCTGCTGTAAAACTTAGGAAATGATACTTTATTTTGCTAAAGGTATATGACTAAAAGATATAACAAAACTCTCTCTATAGTAAATAGTAAAGTATGATCTAAATCCTTGCAGGCTGGAGGCTTCCTTTTAATTTCTTTATGTATATTTTTGGGAAAAAACCAAACTAAGTACAATTTCAAACTACACAATATAATCATCTGTCCTTCACATAACCACCTGACAAAGGTTTATGACTTCAGAAATTTCTGTCTGCTCTTCTTGATATATTTATTATTGTAGGTAACTGACTAGAGCAGTGAAATTTCTGTTATTTTGGGAGAGGCTCTGGAGTGAATAGAAGACTGTTTAGAAAAAGAGGATACTTCTAGTTAGGTCCAACTGAAAGATGAGAGGTATTATTGACTCTGAATAATTTTCTACTGTTTTCTTGTAGTGTCAGTTTCTAGGAAAGACTGTTGTTTCCCTTCTCATTTTATTATAAATTTCAAAAATGACAGGTTGAATGACAGTTCAGTTTTATAACAAAGCATTGCTTTTAAATTAAAGTCACTAAGGAATAGCTATGAAAGTGGAGTATATGATATTTCTCACATGACAAAATCACTGAGCCTCATGATTAATTTCCATTTGTTATAAAAAGTAAGATGTGCCAAGAAGGAAACTGTTTGTTGCCTGTGGACACAGATGTGAAAGGAAGAGGTATGAGATATATAATGAAATTCAAAAATTAAAAATGCCTCACAATTACTAGTAATTTCATTAAAAATGCATACTTCTAATTGTACTAAGCCCTGGAAAATTCTAGAACTTTTTTGACATTTTTGTTTGTAAAACTGAAAACTGAAGACTTAGGACAATGGGTATGCTTAGGTTCTGTAACATTTTAAAAAAATTCTTATTTCATAAGTTCAGTCATTTAAGAAAGGTATTTTCAAACCCAAAATTTTATAATCTAGCAATAATAATAATACAATGAGAATTTTCATTTTTTCATACAAGTATGTCATACATATTTCATTGTAAGTACACGCAGACACTGATCTAGAGCTTTTGTCCTTGCAATACAACACAGAAGACAGCTTTCGGCTTCCTCATGCTCTACAAAAAAGGTATGAAATGCAGCAATTTCCTTAAAGGTTGGGAATCTCAGGATAAATGGAAGAAGAGTATTTTAAATGCACCAAAGAGACTCAACAGAGCGTTCTAAAATTGCAATATGATGAGTAAACATTCTTTATGGTAATTAAGTATGAGAATTCAGTTTCTTTGAGGACAGATTTTTGACCGTGTGAGCTGAAAATCAAGGAGATGGCAGTGGGCCAGCATCAGAAACCATTTCCAAACAGGCTGGCACCCAACTACCCTTATGGCAATTGCTTGGTGGCACCACTGTAAACAGGGATCCTGGTTCTTGTTGCACAGTGATGCTCTAAAACTAAGAGGTACTGCAGACAGCACCACTGAGCTTGGTAAAGCTGAATACCTCAGTGCCAGAGGACACCAGGGCTGGCCTCAATCACAGGCTAGCTGACTCCATGCCATCAGTAAAACAGAAAAACAGCCTGGGTATTTATTTCCACTCCATTTGGGGTGGCCTGGTGAAACCCTCTCATGCTTCTGCCTAAGGAATGAAGCAGCAACAGCTTTAGATTGTATAAGAACAGGACTCTTATACAGTCACGAATTTTTCTGTGACTGCCTCACAAATCACCTTTTGGAGGGTCAGATGCCCATTCTACATTCTCTCAGCAGCAAGCCTATTCCTTCTAGCTGTTTCATCTAATAGGATCTTGCAGTCTTGGGCTCCTGCTGATTGGTATACTCTTCCAACACACGGCCTAGACTACTCCTGGGCTTGTGCTAATTTGTGTGGAAAACAATCAAGAATTGTTATAATTGGTCTAATTCAACAAAGCCAAAGATAAGCCAGGGGCCCCTTTTTAAGCCCTAGAACTCAACCTATTGTATAGTTGTTCAAGTTCAAGTACTGGGGCCCATGCCTACTACTGAGCACATTAGGGAGACAATGCCAAAGATGGAAAAGAAACCTGCATGTGCACAGTCAGGTCTTAAGCTATTTTTTGTGCCTTTCCACATGACAGCAACTACAAAGGAGCAACGAAAGCTATAGAGAAAACTTTAAAGAATTTATTATTCAATAAGCTGCAAATCTTCTGACAGTAGGTATAAAGGAAAGTACCACAGCGTCAGCAAAAAGAAAAGACAACTGAAAAAAGGTGGAAGAACAGGAAGCATGTCTCAGTTATTATGTGAAGAACAGATGCAGAGCAGAATTGTTCTGTATAAGCACAGTTCCAAGGCCTGGAAGATACGTACATGCCGTACAAAGTACAGCACTTGGACAAATGAGTACATAAAAAAGGAAATTTAAGTACAATGCATGTGATAGCAAAAAAGTTTAAAAACCTCAAAACTCATTGGAAAATTCTATGTAAAGCATTAAACAGTATTTAGGCAGTCTAAACCTGCATGAGGCTGACAGAAAAAGAAAAGGCTAGAATAAAAGGATGAAGTTTGTGTCCAGATTAAGTTACTGACATACATACTGGCTTTGAGAACAAGATCAGTGGCCTGCTGCTGTAAGCGCTCTCTAGCAGCTGCAAGCTCGCTTTCCACTTCTTTGTGTTTGCTTAACAATGACATCTCCTCCTCCTTCACATCATCTAGCTGTTTTTGAAGAACCTAGAGGAAACACATAATACTTGTTACCATCAGATACAATCATGTCAATTTAAATGAACGTTAGATTAAAAGGTACAGAAGAGACCTTTCAGCAAACAAGTTTTATTTACACAAAAGCTGAAATAGTGCAATATTATTCCCATATTCATTGTCTACTATATGTAATGCTTCAAACATACTTTTTGAAGATCAGGATAATAGGTACATGGCATGACAAGTAATGCATAAGAGAAATGTGACAATATTCAAAAGGTACTATAAAATGGTCCACAGAGTCTGGGGATCAACTTTAGAAACCTGGTTTCTGGTATCTGAGAGTTTTTTACAATAAAGAATACATTATGTGTTCACAGCAGTTTAGTGTTCTCCATTGCAACTCCGAGTGTTTACTACTGACTGAAATTAAGCTACGTGTGGAGGGAGATACATAAAATGAGAGCTGGGCAGTTACTTCTATCAAACATTCCCGGGGCAACTGTTGGGACCAGCACTCTTTAGCACATTTCTCAGCAGCATGGGCAGTGGTATTGGGTGCACCCTCAGTGGGCTCACTGACAACACTGAGCTGTGGGGTGCAGTCAACTTGCTGGAGAGAAGGGAAGGGATGTCATCCTGAGGGACCTTGACAGGCTGGAGAGGTGGGACTGGGCAAACCTCATGGAGTTCAACAACACCAAGAGCAGATCCTGCACCTGGGTCAGGACAAGCACAAGTACAGGCTGGCTAGCCCTGGGGAGAAGGACTCTGGAACGAAAAGCTCAGCATGACTTAGCAAATGTGCACTCACAGCCCAGAAAGCCAATCATGTCTTGGGATGCATCAAAAGCAGCATGGCCGGTAGGTCACAGGAGGTGATGCTGTCCCTCTACTCTGCTCTTTTTAGACCCCACCGGTACTCCTGTTTGCCAAGGTGTGGCAGCCCCAATACAAGAAAGACAAGGATCTTTGGGAAAAAGTCCAGAGGAGGCCACTAAATCAATCACAGGGCTGGATTGCTGGATTTCCTATAGAGACAGGCTGAAAGAATGTTCAGCCTGGAGAAGAGAAAGTTCTTGGGGAGACCTTTGAGCAGCCAGTATCTAAAGAAGGCCTAAAAGAGCTGGAAAAGGACCTTTGACAAAGACATGTAGTGATATGACTGGAGGGAGCTGCCTTAAATTGAAGGAGCATAGGTTTAGATTAGATATTATGAAGAAATTATTTTCTTTGAGGATAGTGAGGCACTGGAACCAATTGCCCACAGAGGTTGTGAACTTGCCATCCCTGGAGGTGTTCAAGGCTGGATGGGACTCTAAGCAAGTTGGTCTAGTGCAAGGCAGCCCATGGCAGAGGGTTTGGAGCTAGATGATCTTTACTGTCCCTTCCAAGACAAACTATTCTATAGTTCTATGATTCTAAACTTTTCTTATGCCTTAAATCAGATGTACTAGCTCACAATAGCATATCTTGGAGAGTGTAATGTGTTTCAGCCATGCAGGAGGGAAAAGAAAATATTGTTCTGATTCAAAAGAAAATATAGATGTCTTATAATTCAAGTAACTGAAACAGTAACATTACAGAAACTAAAGAGGAAGAGAGAATTGGGGAAAACACTGTACAGGATGTGTAATGAAACAGACACCAGATGTGGTGAGATTATGCATTTCAGCACCTCATCTACAGTGTTCAGAGTAGGACCTGATCTTAAAATCTGTAGCAGATACTGCACTAGACTCTTCCTCTTCTTTGGGAACAAATTTCCTTTACTGTAGGAACGATCAACATACAGCTGGTTTCACCTTCACCACAGCTTTCCATAAACTCACCTCCTGAAGCCCCTTGCAGAAGAGGCAGAGATGTGTGATGAACTGACTGCAGGCTCCCTTCACCATCCCCCTGCATCAGTGTAGGGGAAGTGGTTAGAGAATTGGGAATAAAGTTAAGTCCAGGAAAGATGAAGGGGTGGGGAGAAAGTGCTCTTTTAAGATTTGTTTAACTTCTCATTATCCTACTTTGATTTGATTGGTAATAAATCCTTTTCCCGAGTCAAGTCTGTTTAGATCATGATGGTAACTGATGAGTGATCTCTCCCTCTTATTTCAACTCAGAAGTCTTTCATTACAGCCTCTCTCCTCTGTTCAGCTGAGGAGAAGAGTGGTAGAGGAGCTTTGGTGAGCCCTTGGCATGCAGCCAGGATCAACCCAACACACTAAATAAAACTGTGTTGGAGTTTAACCCACTGAGCAGCTAAGTATGGCACAGCCACTTGCTCACAACTGCCAAAGTGGGACAAGGAAGAGAAAAGGAAGGGTAAAAGTGGGAAAATTCGTGGGTTGAGATGAAGAAGATAGAGAAAACCAAAGCCACACACATACAAGCAATAAAAGCAAGGAATCCATTCACCACTTCCCATGGGCAGGCAGGCGTTCAGCCGTCCTCAGGAAAGCAGGGCTCCATCTGGCATAACACTGACTTGGGGAGGCAAAGACCATCACTCCTTCCTCCTTCCCCCAGATTTATATGCTGAGCATTACATCATGTAATATGGAATATCCCTGTGTTCAGTTGGGGTCAGCTGTCCTGGCTGTGCTCCATTCCAGCTCCTTGTACATCCCCACCCTCCTCATTGGGAGGGTGGGGTGAAAAGCCAAAAAGACCTTGACTCTGTGTAAGCACAGCTCAGCAATAACTAAACCATTCCTGAATTACCAACACTGTTCCCAACATGTTTGGATTTGTTTTCAACAAATCCAAAACATGGCACCCCACAAGCTCCTACAGAGAAAATTAACCCTACCTGAGCCAAAGCCACTAATATACTGAAAGAGTGTGCAGTATTTCAGTTGCCATTTGTGAAAATATTGTTAATTAAACAATTAAGCCTAAAGTAGAAATAAATGAAAAAAAAATTGAAGATGACAAGCATATATGAGTGATGGAAAATTAAGTTTACACACTCTAATAACCTCAACCTAACAGCCACATGGAAACACTGCTTATATAGGAAAAGAAAATTCACAGTCTTGGGAACAACATATCATCAGTCTCACCTGAACATTGTTTTCTGCAGTTCCTAGAGCCACCTGAAGTTTTTGGCATTTTTCCCGTAGGCTAGCAGCTTCATCCTGGACCATTTGCAATTCAGTTTTAAGTTTCCCCAGATTCTTCCGTAACATACTCTCCTGGTTCTGAAATTCTTTTCTTAGCTCCACTTCTTTCTCTTTGCAGGCATGTAGACTTTCTGCTGTAAAAAGCTGAGATCTTTTCAAAGAGTCAAGTTCATGTTCATAGAAGGACTGTGCTTTGCTGAGTTTGCCTTCATAGTCCTCAATGAGCTTTTTTTTTTCCAGCCTTAACTCTTCAACCTTATTGTTCAAGTCTTCCAGCTCCAGTCTATGCAATTCCTCCATTTTCTCTTGTCCCTTACTTAAAGTAGCATTCTGACTCTGATGAGTCTTCAGAAGTTCTTGAATTTCAAGCCTGTGGGCAGCTTTTAACTCTTCCAGAGCTGTACGCTTGTCCTTCTCATATTGTACTTGCAACTGTATGAAACTTCGTAGCCTTTCCTCAAATTTCTTTCTGATCTCTTCTACTTCCCTTGACATGGTCACTACACGTTGGACATGCTGAGCTTCTGCACAAAGCTGCATATCTTCAACTCTATCCTTATATGCTTCAAATTCTGTCAAGGCCTGATGTTTCATCTTTTTGTGATCTTCCAGTGACTCCTCCAAAACCTGAATCTTTCTCTTGAGATCCATTTCTTCTGCCACTTTACTTTTATACTGCAAGATCTTCTCTCTGGTCTCTGCAAGAATTTGTTGGATTTCTTCTTCATGAGCATCCTTAAGGGCTTGGATAGCTGCTTCATGTTCATCATTTTTAGTGTTCAAAGCATATATTACCTGCAAACATGAAATGATATTATATTAAGAGAAAAGGCATTCTGGTTATCTGTTAAATCCCAATAAAAACATACCTAGGTACTCTGAAAGCTACTTCACCAATCTGGCTTGTTTCCATCACACAAATAAGACACCTCATGTAATTAAAGATGCAACTGCATAAATGCGGTGTTAGTCATGATATTCTTACAGATCTTAAAGAGTAGGGTAGTTTTTCTGCTTTTCTTAAACACCTAATTCTCCTAATGAAAGCCTTGTCTTTATAGCCATGTTGTTGCTATAAATATACTGGGGGGGGAAAGCACACTTAAAAACTAATTTAAAAAACCCTCAAATTTATTTGGAATAGTTCAAAGCACAGACTTAAAAAAAACCTGAAGAGATCTTTCTGTAGGAAAATAACACACAGAGTATATATATCACAACAAGAAATTCAACTGGAACAAAAAATATATCTCAGATCCCTCCTTCCCAAACACTGCATGTTCTTAAATATTTCATTTCAGAAACATCAAAAATGCAAACACTAGTTATTCTGGATTGTAATCTTGATGGTTGCCCAGATACAATTTCACTTTTGACAGTTTATCTAGTAAACATTTTGTGTCTCCTAAGGTCTAAGGTGCCTTACTACATAAATTCACTGACTTCCCAGCTAGTAAGTCAGCTGAACAGAAAAGTTCAGGGCAGGGCAGCCAGCAATCTGGGGAGCCCAGGGAGCTAAATAGTTCAAGAAGGCTGTGAAAGCAGCAAAACCATGAGCATTCAATGAAAGTTTTAAGATAACCAGATATATCCTAAGGGATGTTTCAACTGCACCACAACATAGTAGATTTTGGTTTTTAACTAGGAAGTACAGCTAAGTATGTGTGTCTGTATATGTGTATGTCAGTGAATAAACTATCTATGCAATAGGTGGGGTTAATGCAATCTTTGCATTGCTTCAGGAACTCCAGCAATTCTCCCCATACTTCCTAGATATACAGGCAGCAGAGCTATAAAACACATCTGATCAACAACAAAAAAAGGTCTTCTGATTAGTGTAACTTGTGTATCTTAAAAATTAAGAAACAGCAACAAAAATGAACAATGAAGAAGCAGCAGGGGATTTTCTCTTTTAACTGAGGACAGAACCTAGACCAGACCTCCATCAGCATAGAACCAGGCAACAGAGGAAGGTGTGCTGACTAGCCCTCAAGGCTGGGAAATATGAAGAAGGAACAGAATTGACACCAAGCAAAAGCCTCTATGCTCCAGACTAAAGAAAAGTGTCTACAGTCAAGTGTTCAGATGAGGTACAAAGCTCAAAAAAGTTATTTTAAGTGAAAGAGCAGGTTTAAGACTTAGGGCATGGTGTTCCTTTGTTTGTTTGAACAAAAGTCCAGACATTTATTCTAGATTTTATGCCTTTTATGCATTTTAGTCTAAATTTATTCTATATTTTATGCCTGAAATAACATACCCCATTCTGTTACCTGAGCCACAAAATCCCAAAAGAACAGGCTTTAAATTACAATTGAAAAGAAAAAGGAAAAACAAAAAAGTTCTGAAGCAACATTAGATATAAAAAACCCACCCCCCTCAGCCTCATTTATCTTTATATACCAAGAAATTAACTTAAAAATATCACAAAACCCACTTTTACCTTATTCTAATTCAATTTTTTAACAAATGTACATGCTACTTAATGAAAGGGGAAAAAAACATAGGTTTTCCATAGGTTTGGCAACTTGTTTTTAGTACTACTTACATATCTGCAGGTATCAAGGACACTTTTGGCTTTCTTCCTCCCCAGATAAAAAAAATAAAATAAAATTTCCTATTCTGAAGGAGCTTCATGGCACAGAGACTCACAAAGCTCTAACAAAACATTGCAAAAAATGATAACCACATGCAATCTCAATAGCAAAATCACAACTATCACTGAAATGCCCCTCACTCAAGGTTTTAACCTTCTATATTCTTATTGTCTTTGGTGATGCCAACAGTAACTTCTGATCACGAAGCTTTCACCTCCCTCCTGGTACCAGCAAACAGTCTCACCTATTGGATCCCAAAGGCTTATTTTCCTGCTGGTATAATGGTGTCTAGTGTTCAACTTCTTTGTTCAAATTAAAAATTACTTGAAAACAGATGGTTTGGGGTATTTCTAAATGTTATATGCACTATCTTGCACGAACAGGCTTCAGTTTTGGTTAGAGAAGTGGAAAATGTAGTTTAAAAAGTACTATAAAAAATAAATCTCACACTTAGGATCAGGTCATTATAATAAGCAATTGCAGAACACTAGGTCAAATCCCACACTCAAAATAGCCCTTGACTCTCATCCTTGTGCACAGAAGTGCCATAATGTTTTTCACTTCAGGCAGTGTTCCAGTCTCAAGTTATGCAGCACCATGATCTGCAGAACGTATTAATCATAAAGGATTTTCAAGGGTATTATGATTTAGCAGTAGAAACATCACTGAAAAGTCCAAGTGGAAAATAAATCCATGTGCAATGCCACATTCGGAAGATATCTGTAATTCTCATTATTGACTTGCTCCTTACTAAAAGCACTGAACAGCAACAAATTCAATTCAAATTCAAGCACAACTCGTACCCTAAAAGAAGGGCATTCATATCTTATGGGAAATGCAAAAATAAAATGCACACAACTGAATATTTCATCATAACATATGCCTTACAGCAGCCTGAATTCCAGCTCCATCAAATTAATATAAACCTCACTATTTTTAAAGAAATGGAATAGCTGTATCAGATTTTATCTTTGAGAATTTGACCCACTGTATTAACATAGGAACACAGGGAAAAAAGTCTGTACTAACAAGCAAAAGCAACTTAAAAGCACTTCAATGAAAGGCAAGCAGAAATTGAAGTACCTTGGAGCGAATGAACACATTTAAAGTTCTAGCTAAAATAGAGAGCTCCTTCTCAAGTAAGTTTCTGAAAATTGAAAAGCAATAAGGTTACAAACATTGGAGGTAGGTAGATAAAAGTTTTGCACTCTCTGTTTTTAAATGAGAGCATGAATCCCTACTAAGCATGCTTGTAAATGCTTTTTAAAATGATTTATAAATCCCTGCAGCTTTTTTAGTACAACTGCTTAATACTAAGACCCATAAACTGCTTATTTGAGTAATTCATATTTTTCCAGCTCTACTCTAACTGCACATAGCAATTCTTATCACATGACAGGAAAAAAAAAATCATGCTTTATTCTATTTTCAGTCAGCATATCATTTCAGAGGGACAGACTGAACCATACTCTAAGGATACTGAGATTGCCAGCTAACACCTTTTATACAGAACAGTAATTAATTATTAATGAAAACCTACTGAAATACTGTGTGCATTGATCTGAAGAACTACAACACAGTAAGTTAGTACCAACAACAGCAATAGCCTTGGTTATTTCAATAATTATTGTTTAATTACGTTCTACAAGGTAAGGTGAAGCAAGTCAGACCCTACACTAACTTTGGTGTTTTAAGCTACACGGAATACAAACAACAATTCCTGCTCCACATTGTTTGTGGCTGAAAGTTTGGCTAAGAAATACTTTTTATCCCAAACCAGATGTTAGGGATTGGAAAGCTGACCAATTCTCGCATGGTCAGCTGTACTTCAGTCATCTGCTCCTGACAGCAATTTAGCTGGGATAGAATTCTATTCTAATTCAAATGTGTAATTCACTTGAACACTAGAATTGAGTGCAAATTCTTTTGCGGCACAGAAAACCACAGTCTATGATTCTATGAAAATACCCCAAGAAATGTGCATGGGTCATTTTCTCTAATTTTACATCAAAATGAGAGCTGATACCTATGAGAAAAAAACCACCACTATGCATCTTACACAAACATCAGTCTTATGACTGGCAAACCTCCACTTCAGACATGATGTGTGGGTCCCTGGGTAAGAGTACCATGGTCAGCCTTGTCCAGGTGAATTGCTGTGTCCCCAGTGCTCCCAGGGTGCTGCTGCCTGAACACCAGCCTGCAACACCAGAGCCTCCAGAGGCATTCCCAGATTTTGCCAGTGCTGCCCATCTCTGGAATGAACCACAGAATGACAGTGCCAACAAGAAATGCTTGTGCATAACCTGCTAATGATTAATAGGATGTGGACCAATAAGCCTGACCCATCCCTGCTCTCTGTAGGTAAGGTAAGTAAGAGTTACTGCACATAGGAAGTAGTAACATATACTGAGAAACAGTAAAAAGTGCAGCAAACAGAAAAGTTCAGCCTACAAAATCAGTCAGAAACCTTAAAAAAATTGCAAGCATTACTACTAATTAATTTTATGTAGAAATATTTCTTCTATGATAGCCCAAAACAATCATATGTTTTTCGGTACAATAGGTACTGCATTCATTTTTTCCCTTTTCTTTCAGTTGACCAAATAATGTCCAAAAAATAAGATATATTTATATATCAGCATTTAAAAATTGCATAACATGATCAATTTAAGACAAAATAAAATACCCAACTTAACAGCCAGGAAAAGTTTGTTTTACAGGACAAATTTCTTGTCCTTAGCACATTATAAGAATACAATGATACAGGAAAGTACTCCAAAGCTACTTCAAACTGCCTTTCATAAAAGCTGACCACAGTCACAGAGTACAGTATTACAAATGTGTTACTACATACAAAAGTAGACAGACAGTTACAACATATATAAAAAAAAACAAAACCCAAACCTCAAAACCTATATACGTCCACCGTTCTTTTTTTTTTTTTTTTTTTAATTTAAATTTTAAAAAACATCCATTTATCCAGAAAGATCTTTTCCTTATGGAAAATCTCACAAATAGATGATGCTCTGTCAATCAAGATCTTTGTATTACTGACAACAAACACAGAAACAAACCTAGACCATTAGGTCAGGATTTCTTAGAAATCACAGGAAAGGTGGAAGGAAGACAGTGAGCTACATGGCTCACTACAAGTCTTTCTAAATACCTGGGCCAGTGCATTAGGGGCACAGCACAATGAGCAGGGAAGGGACAAATATGGTCTGCAGCTGTAAAAGGAATGCCCCTTGCCAACAGCATCCCCGCCAAAAGCTGATCTAACTACACCAGCGTCCTTTGAGATAAAATGCACAGAGGGCAAGAACTTGATTTTTTTCCTAAAAAACACACTTTCACATCAAATTTATTATTCAAATATCCTTTATGTTATTCAACAGTCTTCATGTGTTAGCTCAATACCTAATTAAAATTCAGTATTTTATTCCTTTAGAAACTCTGGAAACAAATACTGGATAATTATGAATATTATTTTTATTACAGCAACTAGCTTTCCAAAGGAATCTCTAATGACTTTTGTTTACAATTAATTATTTAAAGAATGACACTATGAAGCTCAAAATAATTTCTAAGTATTGAGCATTAACAGATATCCACTACTACCTAGGGCTCTACTTTTGGATAAGAAATTTTTCATTTTCACACTTATTGATAGACATTTAATTTTCTGTAAAAGAGGATAAGTTCAAGGCCATGCACCACTCACCGACATCCACATCGAGAATAAAACACAGGAGAAAAATTAATTTTTTATTTTCAGGTTCCTGATGTTTAATACTATATACAGTAGGTATAACACCTCACAGGGGCCCATACACTGAGAGGACCTTTCCTCATGCTCCTAAATACCTGCTCCTCAAGTACCTGTAATCTGATGTGCTGATAATCCATTTCTACTGTGCCAAGTACAGATCAGTATCACATTTAACTTGACTTACAGTCCTTCCTGTGTTTTGTTTATTTGTGTATGGCCCACACTGAAATATTAACTCTTTTGAATTGTCTGAAAATCCTACTGGTTTAAAATATCGGCTTGCATTTACAGCTCAGCATGTTTATAAATTATTACAGTGCCTGTACCTTAAAATTTAATTATCAGAAAAAGGCATGCCACAGTCCAATTAATGGTGGGGGAGGAGATGTCCCACTCAAAGAAGAGGTGCAGAGCACACCTCGACACAGGCACAGAGTGGTCAGCGTAGCTGAAGAGTCATTTATTCACTGGGGCCTTTCTCCTAGAGCTGTACCACACAGCAAATGAGAGGCTTTTTGGGAGCTTATCAGGACCTTCATGCTACCACAGCCTATCTAGGAAATAGGCACTTGGTCCAAATCCAGGAACAGGGATAGCCTTTATCAATCAGGCAACACAAATCAAAATCAAGGTAGCAGGTAAAGCTACAGCTACAGAGCACTCTGTAATCAGATTCAACAAGGGGAGCACATTACCTGCACCTCTTTTGATAGCCCAACACACTGAGCAGCAACATGAGAATGGAATTCACAAGTTCAGAAGCCAGGCAGTCAGGAGTGGTTTAAATCTAAGGCCTCAGGGCCAGGACACAACAATTTGTGATCCTACAAGTGATTTTAGCAATCAGCAGTGCACCAAGAAGGAGCTCAGCCATGACAAGAGGTCAAGTGGGCAATCAGGCCCTGTTGCTCCTCCTGCTCTAGCAGCAGAGTGCTTCCAAGACTGGGTCCACCAGTGAAATACAACCAGAAGGGGACAAAAGGAGATTTGAAAGAGGCACCAGCACATATGTGAGAGTGACAGAAAGAGATATTTGGATGCAGACTCATTCCATTAAACAGAGTAAATATAATACTGGATACAGGGACAGATGGCATCCTGATATGGTTAGCAGAAAATTTCCTTTTTTCCTTACATGGCTATTTTGGATGTGCTGCAGAAAAGGGAAAAGTGGGGTATTTTTCTCACCACAATAAACTGTAATGGAACAAAGGAATTTAATAACTGCACTCCATTTTCTGAGGAAGAAAAAGAGCAGATATCTCTTACAAATAAGTATAAAAACAAAAAATAGGAGGCAAAAGGAGGAAAAATACAGTTTACTTCAAAACTGCTTTTAAAAGAATCATGATCTGGCTGAAGTGTGACAGACAGATACAATGCTGAACCACCCAAATCAGGAGGAATTTCTCACTGAAAGGGTTGTCAAGAATGGGAACGGGCTGCTCAGGGACCTGGTGGAGTCACCATCCCCAGAGGTATTCAAGAAACAACTGGACATAGAGCTGGACTCAATCTTGGACACCTTTCCCCACCTTAATGATTTTATGCCTCTATGAAACATGATACAACCTTCAGAATATCTTCAGCTGAGGCAAAAATTCAGGTTCAAAACAAGCAGTTGTGATGTCAAACAAACAAGAAATATCAATTAAATGGGAAGAGCTATATCAAGATAATATCACAGGACTATGAGAGATGGGTTGGGGATGCACTAGACATCTCCAGTTAGTGGCCAAGATGGCCATTAAAGAATGCTGCAGATGGACAGGCAAGTGGCCAGATTGAATTCAACTAATTTTCAGGAGTAGAACACCTCAGAATTATATGTACAAGCCAGAACAAAAATAATTTTTCCAGGCAGAAAGAAGTGGACTTGAAGACCTTGACAGAAAGACAAGAAGCAGCTGGATAGAAGTGAAGTGCAACTCTTTACTATAAACCAAATTAGGGAAGACATCACCATTAGTGCTTTGTATGACCTGGCACTTAATCCCCCACTTGGCTACTACGCGACATCTATTTCTGAGAGAAATGCTCAGCTGTTCTACACTGGCATTGCTGTCTCTAATGGAGTTACATAAGTTTACAGGGTACAGCAATCCAGTTCTGTACATTTATGTTGCACTGTTCTCAAACAGAGTCATTTCTAAGCAATATATTTATTACCTGTGCGACTGAGACATTTAGTTTTGTTAGTTGCACATAAGTTTGCTTTCTGTTCCAAAGTGTAAAATCAGCTTGCAGAATAAGTCAAAATAGAGTTTAATGTAAGTTTCTATCTCATTATGACATCAAAAATATTTTCACAATGACAGGTTTTAATACAACACAAGAATATGCTGAAGAAAGACTGTTATGAAAGAGGGTAAAATTGTTTAGAAACAGCTTCAAAAGTTAGTCAGAATGGGAACAGATTCTAGCAGAAAACAGTTGAAATGTTTTGTAATGGCTCCTTGAAAATCAACCCTTATTTTTAAACTCAACCACTTTTAAATCAAGTAGTTTTAAACACAACCAATTTTTAAATCAAATTGAGTGGTACTAAACCTCAAACTTGCTTAACTGAGAAGGAGAGCTCTATTATACAAATGTTATCAAAATACAACAGTTATTCACAATGCCTCTAAGACTACTTCAGCACTGTGACTTAAAAATTACTTATTCATCCCAAATTCTCAGCATTGTTTCAGAACTACATTACAGAGAAGCCATATTTTCATCTGTTTTAATCACCTGCTAGCCATACTAAGTTGATCCTTTCTTTTTTCAATTTCTGTATTTAGTATCATCAAATTACACCTTAATGGCCAGTCAAGCCATAGTTAATGAAGTTGGAAATTTTCCCCCAACAATGTCATTCAGAAATTTTTCTCATTCTAAGTATTTTTAGAAGGAAAATATAATTTCTAATTCACCCATTATTCATTTTCTTAATAAAAAGCAAAGTCATATTATTCTTTGAGAAAGCATCCACAGAAGACAAACAGCCTTTTGGTGCAAAATATGAGAGATGGCACTGAGGAAGTGGGTTCTCTTCAGTAGTGTCAAATGTCTAAAAGGATGACATTCACTGACATTGAAGCAATGAGAGCCTAAAAGGATGAACAGAATTTGAAATTTTCTGCAAAGTATATTTCTATGATAAATCCATCACACTTAGAGAATCTCAATTTGAAGTGAAAAAAACCAATCATATAAAAAGGGTAAGATTTGTCAGCTGATTCTATTTATTGTCAGAAAGCAAAGCTTAAGTTTTTCTATTTGGTCTGAAATAAGTATTTTTTTAAAGGCCACTATAAGTAATGTCTAACCCAGTCAAAGCAATTATATTGATATCAATTATAATTTAAATCCCTTTTTTGCTGAACTGGGCTAAATTATACTTCATACAACCACATAATCTCTACTTTCACCTACTGTATTTTCATCAGAAAGAAGCATTTAAGTCGTGTAGTTATCTGTACTACATAGATTAAGTCATAACACTCAAAATAATCCAAATTCTAAAAAATTACTGTCCCATTTCCTTCTAAATCTATCTCCTTGCTTTACTATTCAAGCTAACTTTCATTATAGTTCAATACTATAAACTTGCTTTTAAATTTAATCCATTTCAACCCCCTATTAACTTTCACCATCTGAAGTGTCATATTTTTAAACATTTATTTTTCACTAAATGTTTATAATGAAAAGCTGTCTGGTCATTGACTAGTTTTAGATTTTTCAATACATGGCTTAGAAACACATAGCTTTTTAATGACTAAGGGTATGCAAGCTGAGTTGTCCTGCTTTTTAGTAAAACAATTTTTGTAGAAGTACCCACTAATATTGGGAACTGGCTTTAAATATTTAGAATGAAAGGGATTTGTTTTTTCTCTTATTTGACAAGGTGGGGAAAAAAGGAAAGCAGGCATGATAGAGACAGAACAACAACTGCAGAAATGTAAAGTAAAATGAAGCATCTCCATTTCGAAATCTCCTCTAGAGGATATCCAAAGCAATATTTCTGAGTGCCATCACCTGAAAATGTCACAAGTACGTCTGGATAATTGTAAATGAAGTTGACACTAAAGAAAGATGATCTCTTTTCCTCTTCGTTTGCTTGTAAACCTGAAAGCAAGGCATAGTCAGCATTGTTATCACTCATACACGGTATTCATTCTTACTCAAGAGTCCTCAAGTGTTGAGCTGATGAAAGCATTAGCAAAAGGGGTTTTTTTGTATTCTGTTTTCCCAAAAAAACCCAGCAGTACTGTATGACAAGCCAGAGAAAAGGTTTTCCCAGATTCCTCTTCACCACCGAAACAAAGATCATTTTTGCACTCTCTCTGCCTGCAAGTCTTGTCCTCTCAATGCCTGATCTATTTTGGGTTTAATTTCCTCAAAAATTTCTACAGACTCTATACAATTTAAGTATCTAGTGGTTCCTCACAGCAGATGAGACCATGCAGATAATAATACACCACTAGTGGATCAAAGAAGAAATCATCAGTGTTTTGAAAAGCAGACTGGAAAACAAATCCATTGCTTGCTTGTACTTGATTTTCTACTTTCCAGACTTGTTAAAGGAAGGGAAGGCATGGAGCCTTCCAAGCAAATATACAGTTCCACAGAAATAAATATTAGTGAAAAACACATACGGCAAGACTCCCAACACAGTATTTTTATCTACAGCATCTCTCCCTCTTCAAGAAGGCTTTAACTACAAACCACCTCTGGAAGATTTAATGCTAAGTTTCCAGAATAAATAAAGGAAATTCCAACCACAATAATGGAATTTTTAATAACTGCAGAAGTTGAGCTACTTTCCCAGAAAGAAACTACCTTGAAGCAGTTTCTCTTCTTTCCTCTGGAAAAAAAAAAAAATCTAGATTTTACCCAACAAAATAAAATCCATGGTCATGCTAAGTCTTATCAATAATTTGACTTTTTTTTTTTTTTTTAAATATTATGGAAGCAAAATCAAAGTAAGCAGAAGGTAGCACAGTCACCTAGTTGAGAGTCCAAGTTTATTTTCAAAGCCAAGCCCAAGATGAATCTAGGACAAATCTGTAGTGGCCTACTGGGATACTTTCCAGTAACCTACAGGTACCAATCATGCAATGGAAAAAAAAAATTCCTAGCTGCACCTCAATAGTTACACAATAATGACTATTAGTTTTGGCATGTGACACTCACAACTTACACGTTCAACACAGTAGCTATTATACTAAACACCCTATGTACAGAATCACAGAAAGGCTGAGGTCACAAGACCCATCTGGAGGTTATCTAGTATAACCTAGACCCTGAGCAAAGCAAGGCCAGACTATGCTAGGCTTTGCTCAAGTGGGTTTTGAATGTCTCCAAGGAAGACAACGATGCAACATATGTGGGCAGCCTGTGCCAGAATGTGACCATCCTCACCATAAAAAAAAAAAAGTGTTTTCTTGTGTTTTTGTTTGTGCCTATTGCCTTATGTTTTCATGAGACACCACTAAGAATATGCCTGCTCAGTCCTCTTTACTCCTCACCATCTGGTGTACGCACACATTCATAAGATCCCCCTGAGCCTTCCCTTCTCCAGGCTAAACAGTTGCATCTCTCAGCCTCTCCCAGTATGACAGATGGTCCAGTCTCCTCAACACAGCAGCCTTTTGCTGGACTTGCTCCAGTACATCCACGACTCCCTCATATGGGGGAGCCTCCAAACCAGACCCAGCAGTCCAGGTGTGGGGCAGAGGGGAGGGATCACCTCCCTTGCCCTGCTGTGACACTCGTTCCCACACAGTCCAGTGTGCCATTGACCTTCTCTGCCAGAGGCACACTGCTGGCCCACGTTCAGCCCGTGTCTGTCAGAACCCCGGGGCCTTCACTGCCCAGCTCTTTCCAGCCAGTCGATTCCAACACGTCCCCGCTGCGCTGCCCCAGATAGGCCTTTGCATCAGGTCCCTGTCAGTGCATTCCCCCAGCCTGTCCAGCTCTGAATAGCAGCACACCCATCTGTTTTACAACCCCCTGTCCCACTTTTGTACTGGCCACAAACTTGCTGACTGTGCATTCTGTCTCAACATGCAGCTCCTAACAAAGATGTTAAACGTGCCGACCTCTAGGGCACACTGTTAGTGACCAGCCCTCAGCTGGGCTTCACACAACTGACCACAAAGTCCAGAGGTGCAGCTAGCTTTTAGTCTACTTTAATGTCTACTTGTCTAGCACACACTTGGACAAGACTCACAGCCACACAACAAAGAACAGTGGAGATGCAACTGATTTTAAATTTCCTTTAAAAAGTCATACCAAAAAGAAAAAAGGACTAAATATATTTCTTCCTCATTGTATCTAATCTACTCAAGGTTTGTGCAGTCCCCTCCACCGCAAGTTTTCTAAATCATTCAATAAAGAAGTGGAAAAAAAACTCATATACATAACTAGGAAAATTGTAGTATCTCCATCAGAGACCTACAAGAAAATTGATGCTCTTATAAAAGCATATAATTATACTGCTTTGTCCTAAAGCATCTCTTTTTTCTATTCATCCCATTAAATAGAGTTAAAGTAGAATCCTAAACACTCAGCCCAACAGCTATACTTTCTTATTATGGCTATCCAGTTGAACCAAAACTTCATAACTGAGATAATCTTCTGGAGAGCTACCCTAGTGAATGTTCTTAAAAACTTGTCTCATGCAATTGTAATAAAGGCTTCTACTGTTGTTTCTGCTTGGCAGCTGAAATACAATACTCCTATTTTAAGAGTACTTATATTGTAAATGATTTGCCAGATTTGCCTCTTTCACAATACTTTATTCCACATAAAATGAGAGACATTAACTGCTCTTCTTCAAGCAGTTCATCATACAGAATTCTGTAGGTTAAGACTGTTCAGAATTTTTCACTTCCAACAAAAATTCCCCACATCTGATGGGTCAGTCAAATAAGAATCTTCATGAAGACATCAAGTTTTCACTGTGATTAGATAGCCTAAGAAGAAAATCTGTGATAGCTAATATGATAAAGATCATTAAAGGAACACTAAGAAGTCTTCTTTCTTCAGCATATATTACTTCCTTTATTAAGTTCAACAAATGATAAATCAGTGGCAGTCTTAAATCAAGGAACACGTATGAATCAAACAAGTAGATCAGTGAGAAATGAAAAAAAAAAGCAACCACTGAGCACTTGTGTGCAAGTTCACATTAAATAATTAGCTCAAGGCCTCTGGTGGGTACAGGTCTGTATCACACACCTGTCAGTATATATATATTCAGTTCTTACACAAACATGCTTAGTTCTGACTATTACTGCAGAAATTTTCCACTTTTTACACAATAAGGGAAACAAAAAATAAGCTAAGTTGGTGGCATATTACAAAATACACGATTAGTTAAGACAAAAATTTAAGAATTATTTATGCAACTCATATACAGAGAACACACTGAGATATCATTCCAAGGCCCATTTTAAGACTATTCTATGTACAATGCAACTGTCAATACACCAGCTGTAATTCAATACAGAAAATTATAACTCGCATCTTAACTTGTTAAGAAACAGCATGGAACAATTTGTTTTTCAGACTTAAGGCATTTAACAATTAACAGCAAATTTGTTTAAGTTTTCTAATACTTTTTTCAAAGTTGAATTCCAAATTAGCTAGCAAATACCATTTAAGCTTTGAGTTTTTAACATCACTTTTACACACTAAGCATGAGTATCTTCAGCTACTAATTCAACACTGCTTCCATTACAGAGTCAGGAAAGATTCTAATAAAGATGAAAGTTTTTGATATTTAGCTCTGTTCTGTTTCCAGCAGATCCTCCCCTAATTTATCTATACTTTTTGAGAATTTCCATGGCTTTCTACATATAGTTTAAAGGTTAAAGAGACTGCATACAATACAGCTTCCAAAACAAAATCTCTTTCATGAATGTATAAGGTTTTTTCATGGTAAGTTCATTAAAAATGAACAAGCTTTATGCATAAAACCAGAGCTATGTATATTTCAGAAATGTCTCATTTTACAGATAAAAAGTTAAACATGTGCTTGTATCTCTTAGTTTTCCAGCATTTTCATCACAAAACCAGACATAAAAATACTCTAGAACTCAAAGCAAAGTATTCAACTAATTCATTGCGTATCCCAATTCATTATTCATTCAACTGGAAACAACTATTTCCTCCTGTTACAGGCTCCCTTGGGATGTACTTGCAACAACAAATCAATACCCTTGTGCTGGGATAGGTGGGGCAGTACCAGCACCAAGTCAAAACCCCTTTTCAGTTCTGGCAACCTCTATCAATCAGGTTATGCCAGAAAAAAACCATTTCAAATCTGTAGCATAGTAGCTTCAGACAATTTCCCAAGAATCTTGAGAAACACACTGAAGAAAAAAAAAATATAGTGACAGATGTACAAATTCCCCAATCTGCCTCCCTACGTGAAAGAAACCCATTTACCCTCTAATCACCTATCTAGACTATAGTTGACACATCTGCTATATGACTGGACCTTCAATTGCTGCAAGGAAGACAGCACAGGCCAAGGAGCTATTCTCAAGTTGTGTTTGCCTCAGAGCTGCATTTCCTTTCACATTTATTTCTTAAATACTCGCATATCTGATTTTAGCCTTTCAGGTATATTGATCCCTAGAGATCCTCATTCTACAAAATGATTCCACACATAAACAAAGGAATTTTCTCTCAGCAGAGTAATATTAAGTTCAGAATTTCCCAAAACAAGAAGTAGTAACACCTAAGTGGAGGAAGAGGGTGAAAATGGTACTCATCTTACAAACCTGGATCACTGTTTTTGATTAATAATCAAAGTAAGGGGTTTTAGTAGTATGTTGTTTCAATAGGAAATTTCTTATTTTGAGGACTTGTGAACCTAAGATACATTGGGCAACATCCAGAAATAAAAGACATCTCTTTAGTGAATTTTATGACAAGACAATTGCATTTACAGCTTCTTAAGACCCTTATAAGCTAAAAATGCAGTTACTTCAGAATAGCATGAAACAAAATATTTAATCCTTTTTTTGTTGTATATTCTGTAAGTCAGCTTTCAAAAATCAAACATAAACCCCTCTTTCAGAGTCCTGACAAAATTAAGACAATGCTGCTGCTCATTCAAATATTCTCAAGCATTACTTAATTTACAGACAGAACTCTGATAAACACCAGTGCTTGCTTTAATTTTCACTTCTTTGTCCTTTTTGGTTTTTATTCTGCTAGGTTTCTGGGGAAGACACAGCATGGCACACACTTTCAGAGAAATAATTCACTGCACTTACCTCCATGGTGCTCAGCAGAATCAATGTTATAGCTCGCCACACTGACTACATAAAACATTTGGGAAATTGTAGTTATGTAAGCTGGGCCTCTAACGAGATTTTGCCAGCAGGGAAATGCACTGGTTTGCATAAACCAAGTCAGACTTGGTTGCTGGTGAGGACAAGGTGTGGAGGCAGCCCCACACTCGGTACCATGGAGAGCTGTGGCTGCCGCCCACCCGCGCTGCCAAGGGGCAACGAGGGTCAGGAGCAAAACTCAACACAGCCCCAGCACAGCCCACAGGCAAAGCGTCTGCCAAGGCTCCTCTTCCCAAGAGGAGAGTCCCACTAGTCTCCCAAGAAACACACATACAGCCTCACACTTCACTAAGTAAATACAGATTGTGCTCTTCAATAAAATTGGTTCTTGTAGGTACACTTAAGACTATTCTCAGTTCTTTGACAAAGTGACTGGGTTTTTATGCTTCCAAGACCAGAGAATTTTCTTTGTTTCTTTCTAAAGCTTTAATAAAGTCTCCTTTTTCTTTTAAGAATTCCTCTTCTATATGTGGGAACAGATGAGGGTCAAGATTAGTAGTTAATGTAGAGTTGAACCTAACTTGTGAGTTAGGACTTGAATGAAGGGACCAACTTGATCAAAATTCCATATAGGCTCATAGAGAAGCTGGAGTTTATCATCAGTATGTAATTTTTTTAATATTCTAGAGTGAGAAGGTGTATTACTTCTGTCTATGACTTTACCAAGCTAACGTTTTTTGGAAAGCAGGAAATTTAATTTCCCTCAGGACCAGGGAGCATAGATGCATAAGGGAAAAAAAACCCTCAAAAAACAAAAAAACCCCACAGAAACAAAAAACAAACCACAACAAAGTCTCATACCAAAACATTTTAAAATTTCCATTAGAGGTAAATAGTCTATTACACAAACAGCTTTCTCAAAAAAAACCCCTGCAAAACAAAACAAAAAACTCCAGCAACAAACAACACCCTCCACCCTCCCAACAATCTGGTATTTGAAATCTAGTTTATTGTAAGTATCAACTCAGAGCTATGGAAAAGAATGCAAACCAACAGAGGCTAAAGTCGCTTCAGGCTCTTCACTTGTTCAGAACACATCTCCTAAAGCAGTGTCTGCCCAAAGTGATAAGAATTACGATCTCATGCATCAGATATTTGGAGGCAAGACAGAACATAGCTGATACACCAAACTGCCATATATACCTTTTCAATCCACAGTGTGGACCCTTCACAGGATGTGAAACACAGCACGGAAATAAAGGAAGACAAGAACGACAGGAATAGAAAGAATGGCCACAGAAGACTTCCAGGTCAGCTCAAGGAATATGTAAACTGAGCTTTGTGTCCAAGTACAGCCTTAGCATAAAGCAAATGGAAATGTGTTTTTAAAAGAAAAAAAGAGAAGGGGTTTTGGGGAAAGGACTGACATATAAGACATATAACTCTAAGTTAACACAATAACGCTACACAATAGATTGAAAGCTAGTGAACAACACAGACAAAAAAATGGAATCCAAAATTTCAAATAAATTTCTACCATTCTGTGTCACAACAAAGTATTTTCTTCAATAAATGAGTTATGTTGATAAGACTGGTTAATGTTGAGAAGAAAGGCATGCATAGATTTTCAAGATGTTTTGCCTTTTTTATGTATAAACATACAATTGATTACTTATTACAACCAGCTACAATAAACTATATATTAAGTGTGAAACCTACACTTACAATTACACAAAGCAGTTAAATTAAAAAAAAAAAATCAAGTCCTTTTCCTTAATCCTTATTAAAGAAATAATTTCCCATTATCTTCATTTGTCAAATTTTAAAAGGACAAAGGCAGTCACAGAAGATTACTGCAATACATTTTAGTACAACCTATCCAAACACATCAGCATCCATAATGCAAAATACTAGATCTGAGAAGGCAGTGTCAGATACCCTTTACTAGAAGTTATTGCTTTCAGTCACATTGTGAGCAAAAACACTGTTCAAATACAAATCTTTGGATTATAGCACACCTGTTTTCTGAACACATTACAATTCAGGTTTCTAGAAATTAAATTTTAGGACACTGGATGAAAAAATTACTTTAATCTCATAAAAATTAAAATAGAAAACTAGTACTTCTCATATTCACCTCATACTACTTCTTGCAGCTAAAAGGTTGTCTTTCATTTAATGGCAGCATCTTGAAGAAGGACTTCATGAACTTTTTAACATTAGCTATTTTTAAAAGCTGTCATTTTGATCCGAGTCAAGTGACAACCTCAGCAAAAGGTTCTTCCTCCTCCTCCTAGCCTTCTAGATTCAGTTAGAAGAGCCTGGCTGAGGAAACAGAACCAGGTAATATGCATTAAGTAGGACAAGATGGTGAATAGCTTCAGACTGTTTTGTTTCTCTGGTTATTTTTGGAATGCAATGCCTTTGGTTACTGGTATGACATCAGTCATTAGACGAATACACAGATGCCTGGCTTACTACTGCCAAACTTGTACCAGCCAAGAGACATATACATCTGATTTCATAATATTATGTTGAGATTTGCTGGTTTTATTTAGCAACAAGCCTGCAAACAGCTAGAAAAAGTTAGTGACTATTTTAAGGTAATGCCCTCCTCCATTTTACAGGTCAAAGGAGAATGAAGCTTCAATGGAGAATTGGAAGGGTGAAAAACAGTAGTGTCACTGACAAAATTACTGGTTTTATTAAAGCCAAAGCCTGAGTTCAAAGGATGAGATACTGAAATAATTTAAGTGCTTAGAAAGTACTCAGGGCTAGAAGTCACTGCACCAAAACAACGACTTATGACAAATAACACTTCTATGCAGTATTAGATGTGGTACATGTAACTGTACACCTAGACATACACCTTTAATTGTACTTCTAGACATTAAAAACTAAAGCATGTGTAACCAAGAGGTTGCATGACAATACAGTACTATACAAACAGTATGCAAAGCAATGCTATCACCAAATACACTTCTCCTGTGCTTGAAGAATGCACAAAACCACAATGTTTAATATTAAATTGCAATCTGCCTTCTTCTAAAGAAGTGTTCAGTCTGTCAATTTGAAACAAATTCTTTGCACATTCATGGTATTTCCAATACCAACAACAACACCAAAAAGCAACACCAAAAAACCCACAAGACTGTTCTGCTGATACGTTTTTGTAAGACCTGTCAAACCAAAACTCCTTACAGGACTGAGTACTTCAGAGTGCTGTGCCCATACTAATTTGCAAGTGTATGAAATTATTTAACTATAAATACCTTGTACAGTTACAGAGTTCAACTACTGATTTCCTTTGTCAAATATACATAAAAGACTCTCCAGTTTACAACTTCTACATCTGAAGGAAAGCATTTCAGTATTGCATTTTTAACTCTGAACTGGCACTTCCATCTAAAAAGAAAACTGCAAAAGCCTTCTTCCATAAAGCAGTACTCAGCTGAAAACAGTAACAACAACAAAACCTTAAATCAATATATATTCAAAATATGTCTTAATTTTTTTTCATAAGGTTTATATTGCCCTATATAAAAGCAGCTAAAGGTTGGCAGATTTTAAACTTTCCGGGTGTTGCAATATCAAGTTTAGTCTATGTCCTGAATGTTCTTCCTTCTCTAGTTTTTAAATGTTGAGATGTTGTTAACATTGACATTAGTAGTAAAATCCATGTCTTTCCAGCTTTTCTTTAAATATCTGTCGTGTGTTGATGTATGGGATTTAACAGCTGAAGTACAGATCAGAGCAATAATACCTCACAGTCTTCCAGTTCTTTGTAACTCTATATTATTTAATTTTGGCAGTGAATAATAAACAAGAGGATGCATATAGAATCTTCAGGATCTTTTCCAACCTCATGATTCTTAAGGTCATCAAGTCCAACTGTAAACCTAACACTTGCAAGTTTACCACTAAACTATACCCCCAGCTGCCATTTATCATCTCCCCCAGTTTATTTATTTATCAATTAATTTTTATTATTCTTTTGGATGTTCATAAAATGAGGAGAAAAAAAAAACCTGCGAAAAGCTGATATATCCACAAGAGGCATTTTAGACTAGTAACATATGTGAATGTGTGATGAGACAGTTTTGCAACACCACACTTTCAACTACACACACATACAGGAAACATCTTTAGAACATCAAGTTATCAGCAGCCTCAGGAGAACTCTGAGTTACCAGTCAACCATTAAAACTATGTGGGTGGAGAGCAAAGGAATTAATTTGAGTATATTTCTTTTTTATATTCAAAATATTTCATTCCTGTCCTCCTTCTTTCTTCTTGATGCCTTGTGATAAAAGACTGTAAAGTCATTGACCCAATTCACACATCACAACACTGAGCTCTGAAATACACCCACATCAGGTCAACATAGAATCCCTGCAGTCTCACCTTACAGGTTTGCAATGATAATGAAGGGAAGAACCATTTGAGAGCTATATGATCCTTATTAATCACCAAATTCCATAATTTTTGTCCTACAAAACGTGGATAGTAAGAAAGACCTCTTCAGGTCTAAATTATAAGCCACAGCTGCTTTAAGGCAATTTATAGTACATCAACTAGAAAGCATTCTGACAAAGACAATAACGGATGATTTTATGGAAGTTCTGAAGAAGATATTGAGAGCCTGAAAGCTCTACTGACTTCTTCTGAACTATATCAGATGTTATGAAAAACATGGTATTTTTACCCAGTTCCACCTTTCTCCTTATACTATCATGGGTACAGAAAACTTCTCTGGGAATATCCCTTGCTAAGATCATAATTACTGCGGAATAAGGACAGAGTTGGAATATGACATGGAAAGAGTCTGACAGGGAAGATGGAAAAACTACCCTAGCATGATTTAAAAAAGAAAAATTTTAAGTTAGACAATATTTCTGGAGCAAGTTTCGCATTTCCTACCTGAGAAGTCTCTCCCTTCTGAGAGGACTTATTTCAGCTATCTTTGGAATAATTAAAACAAAACAAAGTTAAATATCTCAAGAGAAATGTAAATTAATTGAATATCTAATATTAAATTTTCAGATCTTTTAGCCCTTGCTACTATTTTTAATGTAGTAACATAATATTTGCTCACACATTACCAGTTAGAATAATATGGAAAATGCTGACATCAAAATACATACTTAAATCACACCCGCCTCAAAATTTCAGTTCTTTTCATGCAATCCTGGAACTGTTACAAATACTGGCCTACTGCCAGTGTTAACACACATTGGAGAGATGACATAAGGCTGCTTAAAAAGCTAAATCCCAAGTTTTTACAAAACTGTTAATGGCATCAACTACAACATGATGACAGCTAACATCAAAACAGTTCTACAGGGATTTTTAAATTCTCATGTCTTCTCTGGTTTTAAAGGCTCTTTTTTAAAGTTTTTGTATAATTTTATGCACAATGAACCTTCTGCAAGAGGTTTAGTTGTTTTGTTTCCTGAGGCAGAATACTTCCAAATAAAAACTGACAAAGTTTCACTGGAAACATTTTGTTAAGAATCATTTATATAAGTTAAACCTTACAGCTCTTACTTGCATAAAATGGCATTCCGTGATTGCTGAGGGAGACCTTTAACCATCCCATAAAATGAGTACATACCACAAAAACCATAAGCATCTGAATTAAAAATCATCAAATTTGCACTTCAGTTTTTGAAATAAATTTACTATCTACATCCCCTAGAAACTGACTGGATTGACAACGTTAATGCCTATTGTCTAAGTACTTCTTTCTAACACAGGAAAAATCAAATACTTTCTTTCCCAAATATAGGCAAGAAGCTGTTGGAAGAATTGAGAACAGAAGTCAGGTCTCAGGAGTCTTGGATTCTAGTTTCTTGTTTACTCAAGGATGATGTGTCTTGGTTAACTTTGTTACCATCATCTTTGAACTGATTTTTCTGGAACCTTTCCAAAACGGAACCATCAAGTTCTAAGTATGTACCAAAGAAAAACATTAATGTTTTATACAGTTTCTATTTATTAAATAGACCAAAATGCTAACTGTAGGGTAGAGATCATCTTCACGGCACGTACAGATTCTTCTTCCAGAATCACACAATAGTTTAAGGTTAGAAAGGACCATAAACTGTCAGCCAATTCCAATCCCCCTTCCACAACACCACTGTGTTCAAAATCCCATCCAGCCTGGCCTTGAACATTTCCAGGGATGGGGCATCCACAGCTTCTCTAGGCAACCTGTTCTAGTGCCTCATCACTCTCTCAGTAAAGAACTTCTTCCTCACATCTAATCCAAATCTATCCTCTTTCAGTTTAAAGCCAATCCCCCTTGTCTTATCGCTACAGGACCTTATCAAAAGTCCCCCTCCAGCTCTCTTGCAGGCTCCCTTTGGGTGCTGAAAGGCTGCTCTGAGGCCTCCACAACGCCTTCTCTTCTCCAGGCTGAACAAGCCCAGCCCTCCCAGCCTGTCTTCATAGGAGAGGTGCTCCAGCCCTCTGATCATCTTTGTGGCCTGCTCTGGACTCTCTCCATGGCCTTCTGATCCTCTCCCGAGCCCTCCTCTGGACTTGCTCCAGCAGCTCCATGGCTTTTGTGTGCTGGGGGCCCCAGAGCTGGACACAGCACCCAGGTGGGGTCTCAGGAGAACAAAGTAGAGGGGGAGAATCAGTTTCCCTGACCTGGTGGTCACATTCCCTTGGTGCAGCCCTGGATACTGGGGTGCTTTTGTGCAAGAGCATTGCCAGGTTGCATTTTCTCATCCACCAACACTACCCAGTGCTTCTTTCCCATCAGATCTGCTGCAGTTAATATAAAATTTCTGCAACAAATATCATACAACCAAACCAATAATGAAGAGTCTCTTTTCATAGTCCCAGCACAAATCATGCAGCTATTCTGTAGGAGTCACAGATTTATGTTGATGTCACAAAACTTTCACAACAGACTTTACCAACACACTTAGGATATGGATTTCTTAATCAGAAATAACCAAGCTACAAACTACATCACAAAGAAAGAAAGAGAAAAAAAAAGCAAAAAAAAAAAAAAAAAAAAAAAAAAAAAAAAAAAAAATCAACACCCCAACAAATCCAAATGAGAAACAAGCCTCCTGAACTCTTGTGGAAATTGTGAAAACTAACACCATTTTCTCCTATTGATATAAGCATGGCAGCACCTTGCTGTTTTTTCTAAATCCTGCTGTCTTATGCAAACTAATTAAATATATATGTATATTTTCATCTGCAGCAGGCATAATTCAACACTGCATTAGCATTCCTGCATGCAGTAGTACAAACACATATATGCAATCTCATAATCACAGTTTATTTCTTGTTGGCTTTAATCTTTGTGTCAGATGCTACTTTATCCCAAACTGGTACACAGATCTTGCAGAATGCCCGAGAATAAGGAGCTTATACTGGAGAGGAAGACCTAAAATTGCTTCAGTTACAGTCTACTGCAGTCTTTGAACATGACATGAAGTATCATCCTGGTTTTCTTAGACCTGTATTTCTAACCACTTGTTTTACCTTCCCCTGCGAATTAAGCATATTAAAGTTAAATCAGGTAAGTCTTTCTCTCCTACCCAAAAGTAAAAATATAGTTAAGCACTTAAGAAGTGTTTTGCTTAGTGAAATGGATTCATACCTTATTTTGCCTCACTCTGAATTACTGATTAAATCTGGTTATTAAACAAATTTCACCTTTGACTTTGTGTTCCTGTATTGTTTTGACTAAAACATCAGATTCCCTTAAGTAATGTGAAAACATAATTGAGGAATCCTAGTTTTGGAATTTTACATTTAATTCATGAGTGACCCTCATCCTCTGTGGGGAAAGCATTTTTTTCTTCTGCTCCTACTCCCGGCTCATAATACAAACGGTACAAAAGTAATATAGAGTCACAAATTAAAGTAATATGTATGGAGTCACACTTCTTTTGTCAGAAGACAGAAGCTGTCTGGATAACTTCACTGTGTGTACTCCTTGGATAATGAGTATTTGGATCTTCTTTTACCACACTATATTGGTGGGTTTGTTTTAGTCTGGTAGAGTGTCTTCTGCTCTAAATCCACATGAGGAATTATTATATCTTCAAGGCACTCTTCTCTAAGAGTTAGAGCTAACAGTTGAAAGACATGCAAGAAGTACCTATATATGACACTAAACAACTTGAGAAGCACAATTAAGAAGTGGTACTCGTACCAATAAATTTCTGGATTACTGAAGAGGAATTTTATGCACATATGCTGGTAAGCATTTGACAAAGCTAGAACAGCAGAATTTGGTAAAAAGACCTAAGCAGATATATCCTCAAATCTTTTTGCAACACCTTACTTCAAGGATTCTTCTGCAAAGTGAAGTTAATTTTTCTCTGACAAAAAAGTCTCACTTAGGAAAATTAAGTTTATTACATTTATATTTTTCCCCTGTAGCTTGAGTTGTTTCCCAAGGATTGATTTCTGCAGCCAGCTATCAACCCAGGCTTCAGATTCTAGAGCAGATTAAAAAGTTTAGATCATACTTTACCCAGAAGTTTCTATAATTCTTTTAAGCCTCCTTTCCTGAAAGGTCAGCTAAATCAACAGAAATGTAGGACCTGAGCCCTCTAGCTACAAAACTGTCAAAATGTGCACCTCTACTTTAATGAAATACATCTTATACAATACCTTTAATCTTAATCCTCATCTTAAAAGTCTTAATTTTATTCTTGCAATAGGTGCAAGAGAAGTATTTTTATATACACCCTGGTTTACAATTAAAAGCACTATTATTCACTCCAGAACTTCACCCAGGGAAGATCAGCTGATTTCCCAAGCCTTCTCCCTAAAACTTGAAAACAGAACACAACATGCAAACTACAACACTGGCAGAATCTGCAAGTCATGGGGACTTGCACTCCAGCCCTGCAAAAGCCTAATTCACTTGTAAACGCCTTGTATGAGCACAGAGTTTGCAATTATTTGAAATACACAACAGAAAACAACTCACAGATTTTATTTACACTAATCTGAAGTCTTTGTCAGGACAGACTTGCATACAATACATAGAATCTTAGATGAACTTTATTGTGGATCATAAAAAAATTGAAAAAAAAAATTACTTTTACTGTCTTTGCATTTTCCAGTACAGGAGTTCAAAATATTTCAGCACCATGCATTTAAATCCATAATTAACTCACATCCACCTCAAGATATCTGATGCATAGTAAGTGAGAGTATACAGGGCACATGCCCAGTGATGTGGAACTCATGGGTCACACACAAATGACTTCACATCAGAAGTGGAATGCTGCTTCTGAAATAAACTACAAACTGCTGGGCAATTTCCTAGAGAATGTAAGGGAAATATACCAAAGGCATACACACAGATATAAATTCTTCTTTGAAAGTATTACTTTACACATGCACCTAGGCCTTAAGGTAAGCCTAAAACCCATTTAGGGTCTCCAGGTGCTTTTTACACCTTTTAGGGAGCACAAAGCTGTAGTAATATCTTTAAGGCTTTACTTCATTATTTATATGCACATGGAGCAAAAGCAAGGAGATCCTTCAGCTTATTTTTTCTCTTTATGGAATTAAGAGTTCCACTGGTGTTAACATCAAAAGAAATTGAACTTTGAATTCACGGACAAGATACCCCTCAGTTATCAGCTTTCCAACACATTAAGGTGCACAGTGTGCCACAATAAATACTATTTTTAACTGGTCAATGGTGCATCAACTGTACATAAATGTGAACTGCCTCCACTGTGAGCCTGCCAGCAGTCTTCATTCTCTTCACTCTTAGTTCCAACGAAATGTCACCTTCATCCATTTTAGCATACATGTAAAGAACACTGGCAGTTCCCACAGCACTTTAAAATTACCTTTAAACGTTTTAGCAATTCGATTCCGGACAAAAATTACTTCTTCTGCTTTAATAAAGAGAGTCTGCCTCTCATTTCCTAACTAATGCCATTTGCCTACAGCTTGAGCATCACACAAGAGATATTACAGCACCTAAACATTGTTTTAAATTATTCTAACTAAATCACATCTGAAACATTGGGCCTACCTGCTTTAGCAATAGGCTTTAAAAACACCTCCTAGCTTGACTCCAGCCTCTCACAAAGATACAATGTATTCTCTAGGCTGGGGATGACATAATGAAAACCGTTCAATCAGCAACAGCAGACCAGAAATTTTCTCACACTTCACCGTCACCCTCTGAGGCATTAAAGCTATTACCAGACACCTTAAATAACAGCACTTCAGCAAAGGAAAGGCAAGCATCACTTGAATTTCCCCATTTAAAGAGACTTCCGAGTCTCAAGGGCTTATAACAGCGCTAGAAGAGAAGCCACAATTTCCGCAGAATAAATAACCAGCACCAGCCCCGCAGTCGGGGATCCGCTCCCGCACACGGGGATACCTGGCTGTGCCGGGCGGGGTTCGGGCACGCCGAAGCGGGGCCGGTACTGCGGCACTCCCGTGCCCGGCTCCTCTCCAGCCCCGGCTCCCGGGGCTCTCCCCGCGGGACCGCGGCGCGCTCCTGCCGGCGGGGCCGGGGGATGCTCCGGGCACCCACGGCGCTCCAGGCTCGGCCTCGGGGCTACAAACCCGGCCGCATCCCACCCGCATATGCCATCAGCCCCCCCATCACCTCTCCGGGCCCATCACGCCCGCATGAGGGCAAGGAGCGAAAGGAGTCAGAACGGAGGAGGAAGACACCCGAGGCGGCGAAGGAGCCGGCGCGCCTCCCTCACCTTCGTCAGCTGGGCGATCTTCTTGCTCATTTTGAAGTGCAGGTCCGCGCTCTGCTCGGCGCCCAGCCCCGCCTGTGCCGAGCCCGAGCCGAGTTTCCCCGCGCCGGGCGCGGAGCCGCCGCCGTAGCTGTGCTGCGGCTGCTGCCAGCCCATGCCCGGGGTCGCCATCTTCACCGCGCGGCTCCCGCCGCCGCCGCTCGGGCTCCTGCCTGCCTCACCGAGGACCGAGCCCGGCGCCCCGGCCGCGATTCGCTGCCCGAGGCGGCTCCTCCCGCCCCGGGCGCTTCCCTCGGCCGCCGCCCCCGCCGGGCTGCGGCGTCAAAGCTCTGGGGGACGCTGCGCGAAGGGGCGCCCGCCTTTCCTCGCCTTTCCTCCCGCTCCTGCTCGCGTCCCCGGGCGGGGGAGGCCGCTCGCGTGGGCCGCGGGCCGCCCTCGCGCTGTTTACGCCGCGCGCCCCCGCGTCACTCGCCGGCCCCGCCCGCCCGCGCGCGCTCCCCGCCCGCCCGCGGCCGCGCGCGCCGCCCAGCCAGCGGGGCGCGCGCCCGGCTCACCCTTCCCGCCCGCCCTGTCCGGGGAAGCGGGAACCGGGAGCAGGGAACCGGGAGCAGGGAGCCCGCCCTCCTGCGGGAGTAGGCGGAGACAGCCCCTCGGCCCCCGGGGCCCGGGCACGCCGCGGGGGACTCGGGGTTCAGTCAGCGCTGCCCCTCCGCGGCGGGGCTCGGGCCGCCTGCGCCGAGCGCCCAAGGCTTGTCCTGATGGGAAGCCCCGAGCGTGTGGCGGTGGATGCCCCGGGCAGGGCACCACGGTGCGGGTGTGCGAGGGGATGGAGCTGGTCCCCGGGGTCGGACCGGTGTGGGACGGTGCCGTGCTCTCGCTGCAGGAGGGGCACGGGCAAGGAGCCCCTGGAAATGGGAGAGCAGGTAGCACGGGACTGGCACGGGTAGCTTTGGAGGAAATTAGGGGCTGGCCTCTTCCCCCACACAATTAGCGACAGGACGAGAGGATAGAGTCTTAAGCTGCCCCAGGGGAGGTTTAGGATGGACATTTGGAGGAATTCCTTCACGAAAAGGGGTGATAAATGTCGGAATGGACGGCGCAGAGAGGTGGAGGAGGCACCGTCCCTGGAGGTGTGAAAGAGAAGACTGGACGTGGCACTGAGTGCCGTGGTCAGGTTGACAAGGTGGTGTTTGCTCATAGGATGGAGCTGAAGATCTCAAAGGCCTGCTCCAACTAAACTGATTCTGTGATGAAACACCCAAAAGTGCTGAGTGACCCAGCCAGCGAGCGGGGATGTGTCCAGCTGAGCCAGCCGGTCTCTCCTGGGTCACAGGCGCTGCTTCTGCAGCACGCAGCCACGGGCCAGCGGACTGATGGGCATGGAACAAAGGTTCCTGCCAGAGGGGACTCACAGCTGGATTTAGCACGACCTTTAGGCTGGGTTTGACTGCTCTCTTTTTCAGTTCCCATCCTGGGCAACTCCTGAGAACTGCCACCCCCTTTAAGAATTTAACATCTCCTTGCTAGGCTCTGGCCTTGTGAGAATATATATATATTAATGTGGTTGGACACATCTGATTCCCAGATTAACAGCCTCTGCACTCTTCCTTTACAGCGTTCTTGATACTCTGTTGAGTAGTTTTATCTTTTTACTGCTTTTTTTCCTGCTCCAAAAATCTCTTCTCTGTCTGCATTCTTTGTAGGCAGGCAGAGGTATCAAAGAGGCAAACCACAAAAATATGCAGCTAAGTCTGTGCTTCTCAGCAATGTTATGGAGGAAAGCATCACTTAGAATTTGCAAATGATAGAAGTAGGTGGAATAGTAAAGTAGGAGAAGAGATCCATGTTACAGAGCAATGTGCCTCACTTGCTAATAGAGATTTGTGCTTGTATGGTATGATAAATAACCAACTAAACCTGAACTGCCAGTGCAAACCTGAGGTCATGGGGTAAATGAGGTTCTTTGATGCATAAATTGGTCACTGTCTGGAAGGCACAATTAGATATTGCTACTATTGATTGTGAGAGAATGAGATAAATACTTGCATTGAGTTCTACAATTTCCACGCATCAACACACTAGAAAGGTCTTCTAAAGGTCAGAAGTTCTGGGAAAAATCTCTTATTATGAAAGAAATAATTACCCCAAACTATTTTGGATAACAAAGAAACTAAGAAATAATCCTAATCTGAAGTAGCTGTGTTGTCTTAACTCAGAATTTGCATTGTCCAGGAAATTCTGACACTGATTTTTTTTTTTTTTTTTCCTTCTGAAGTGGCCCATTCTGGCAACAGAGAACAAAGGACAGATGGTGCCTACCCAGGCAGTGATTCATACAGATGAAATACAAGGGGAAGAAAGAACATTAGGAGCATCTGTTTCAAATCTGTGTCCATAGATTACATCCATGAATAACACATACTTTTAATTCAGTTTTATCCAATTAAAAAATAATTCAGCGATTTTTCATGTCTAGGAAGGTTAAACTACAAATTAAGGCAGTAGACTGATTGTGGAGCCTTGGTTGCAGGTAGTAGTTGTGTCCGGCTGCATGTATGTCATTATGCAAAATTCTTAATTCTCATGTAAAAAGACATGTTCTTTAATGACCTAATAATGCCCCGATATGAAGGAATGGCTGGCTCAATTTGTTAGTGCTCCTAGAAATTTCAAAAGTTACAGAATATTTTTATTTTAATGTACACATTTTAAATATTTCGATAGATTTATTTTTTAAATAAATTAGACCAGTTTGGAATTATTCACATTTCCTCTGAGACAAAAAGCCTTACTGTTTTCTTTTTCAGTTTCTTTTTAGAAACCACTTTTGCTGTGGTTCATATTCGCCCCAAATCGTTGTTTTGAAGCATTTTGAAGTGATTTATATATGGCCATGCATGGTATGTTCAACAAAACAGTCAAATATGTTCAATTTTTGTCTCCTACTGAGATGCTAAGTACTAAGTTTTGTCTAGGTGATTTTAAATTTTTTTAAAGTGCGATTAAATATTCTTTGTCAATATTTCATGTTCCATTAAGTAGCTAACTTATTCCGATTTTTTCAAGCTTCTCTTTACACATTTTATGCCTTTAGAGCTCAGATGGTGACTGCTAAGCTCCTTTCCTTTCAGATCTGCACGTGTAGGATAGAGCCTGTTTTCCTTGAGGTCCCTGATGAAAAGGAGCATGATGCAGCAGCACAGTCAGGATCCTAGTGGGTTTTTTCCTTGGTGGGATTTAATGTCTCGTCAGTGCAGTAGGATCTGTCAGTCTGAAGCTCTTCCAGGGCTTGGGCTGAGGCCATCCAGAGGCAAATGAGGAGACAGCACTCAGGGTTTGCTGAAGGGTGCACAAAGCTGTGGAACAAGGCAGGGCTCCTGCCGCGGATCACTGCTCCAGAGCTGCACAGTGAAACCTTTGGTGTCTCTGTCACCACGGGGTTACATAAGTGAGATACACTTTGGATCTATCCAGTGTCTCCATGGGGCCATGCACACCATGTAGGAGTGCTCTTGCTGTATGTATATGGAACATTTTTATGAATTTGAAGATATGGTCAGTGAATGTATGCTTTAAGATTGCATTTTTTAAATACATTTGCTATGGATATATAGCAGCATGTGGGAAGGACTTTGTACTTTTGCTTTCTCTGATGTAACATCAACAACACTGCCTGTGTGGAAATCTACCTGTGCCTTTATTTGTATCCTGCTGCCTATCTGTTTATCTGCATATTTGCAGTTCAAGTGTTCTGGTATGTATGTAATGTTTTCTAAAATTATGAAATAACATCACTGAGGTTTGCAAAACCAGGAAAAAATGTCATTTACACTCAATCTGCTAGGAATATTATGGATTAGAGATTTCTATGTGCACTAACCCTCCTTTATTTACCTCATCACAGCTCTGACTAAGATAAATGTGTGCAATCACTGTATGCCTTATTTTCAAGCCATAGGCACAAAACTCCCTCTCTGATTCTTTATAGACAGAAAGTGTTACAAGGGTCAAGCTTGCTTTGTGATAATGTCTTTTGACAACTCTGAAGATGTCAGGGAGTTGGCTGCTTTTCCTGAAAGGACAGTTAACAAGAAATTTGACCTACTGGAATTTGCAGGTTTGTGCTATTTAATTTGAAACCCCGCAGCTACAACTCTGAACAGAATTTTCAAATTTTTTGCACATGTGTATGAACAAAGTAACAAAATATTTAAAAATACGAAATATAGGAACAAGTTACTTAAAATACTGAGATTCTTTAAAAAACATTTTATTTCTGCAAAAATTCTAACTAATAATTTATTAAATACATATGTTCAGTTTATATGCCGGTTTAATTATTTTTATAAAGTAAGAATTCTTTATTCATTAAAAGAATAGTATAAAATATTCAAAATAACAACACAGCTTAAACATATCTATCATCCCTGCTTTAATTTTCTGGTCTGAACAAACCTGGTGGAATATAATAACTGAATAAGCCCATGGTGTCCTACTTTAACATAAAGACCTCATTGCTAAGGCTGAGGTTAATCTAGGATGCTGAGGTTTCTGTGTAAGAAATCATGCAAAACCATTTTGTTTTGAAAATGTACAAGTAACAAAGGCTTCTTCTGTTAGCTATAGATAATTGTATACAGAGCCATATTTCCACATCTATAAAGGATCAGAGTACCCAAAATTGTCTCGCTATGGTTGCACATACAATTGTGAAGAATATGTGGAGGAAGGAGGAGAACCAAACAAAAATAAAAATTAAATATCCTAATAGCATTGAAATAATCTCATGACCTTTTAATTTGTGGGTTAGCAAGACTGTGATTTATGGAAGGTGAACAATCTGATCAACATTTCAGGATACTCCATCTGAGTAGTTCAGTGCCTTCCTGCCTCTGTGTTTGCAAGTAAGATTTCAGTAAATATGACCCAGTGGCACAGGGTGACAGACACAGGCTTATGACTCGCTGGTAGATCTTTGGTTTTTGCATCTTTTGGTTTTATAATTTTATGGCTCCACACTGACTTGGCCTTCAAAGCTTAGAAAACTCAACCCCTGAAAACCTTGAACTAAAACCTGGCATAAATTGAATTTTTCTGAATAAGAAAGCAGAGAATGGTGAACACCTATCTGATACAGATAAAGTTGTCTTTATTATGTCTTTTTGCCCATCTAGGAAACTATTAGTGTGAGGAAAATAATTTAGGTCACCAAATCCTAAAAGGAATGATGCCATTTCATGCATGTGTCCAAACTCAAACTGCTGTCAAGATATGATGAAGGAGAGAATATTTTTGCCTGCAACTTGTGAACAGGCATGTTTGAAATATTGCAGTTTTTTGCTGATTCTTTGGAAAAAGAAATTCCAGATACTGTAAAGATATGCACTGGCACACAGAAAGATTCCCATGAGCAACTATCTCCAGATATTTCTCTCTTTCTTTAAATCCACTTATAACTTGTCTTGCACAATATTTTTATCCTCACATGGAGGAAATATCCTCACATGCAGTTGGAGGCATATGGGCTTTTATTAGAGAAATTAACATTAATCCACTCTTTTACATTAATTGCTTTTAATCAGTAAAGACATTTCTATTATTTTAATTTCAAACACAAAAGAGTAGTTAAGGATGGAAAAGTTGAAGAAGATCAATAAGAAAAGTGTAAATCTTTTTCTTCTGATATAGCTCTCACTTGGAATACTTCACTCGCTTTATAAGTTGTCTGTTTTTTAAGCTTGTACCCACATTTTTTTCAGCAAAGAAGTTTTATTTTAAAGAAAATAAAAATTACAGAGAAAACTGTTTTACAGACAAAGAAAAAAACCCAAAACAAACAAAAAAACCCCCAAACACCGAAACCCCAAAGCAGCAGAAGAAGCAGGAACAAAAGTAATGCATTGGGAAAAATTTCTATTCTCTTCAGCTGCACAGATGAGGAAGACTGGATGAATCCTCAGTTAAGTATGAATCCTACTGTTTGTGTTAGTTATCATAACTTTTTCTTTGTCAAGTATTATTTCAGTCTGGTCCCTTTCTAGTTTATCAGGGCAGGAAAGCTTTTGCCAACATCAAGAAAGCAGCTGCACACATTAAAAAAATCAACTCTTGCTTTTTCCATCAAAGCTGAGAACTAAACCTATCAGTGCTCACCACTGGACAGAAAACTAATAAAACAAGTGGTCATTACAAAGCCAGAAAATTCATGTAAGTGGCAATAGTGCCTGTACAGAATATTTTCTGCCATCCCTTTGCACCAAGATGCAGCATGTAAGCCTATGGAGCCTCTCAGTAACAGGCTTTTAGTAATGAGTCACTTCATTTCTGGCTTACAGATAGTATTTTGGATGACAAAATATACTTTTTGAAGTAAGCCTTCTGACTAAATGTTTTATTTTGCCTTTTCTCAAGGCTTTTGAGTTTGTTTTTTAAATACATGGTGCACATTTGGTTTAAGTTGCCAATAAAGTCCTTCAATAGGATAAGACAGTCCTTGTAGTCTTCCATGTCACCTGCAAAGGTTTAACATATAAGCTACTGCTTTGAGCTTCTTCTTAAAAAGGTTTCTCATTTCGTGTTCTCCTTATTTAGCTTGTGGATGTTATTCAGGTAGTAAAAATTAGACCTAAAACTGGGCAGCTGGAAGCTTTGCCAAGGGCGAGTACATCAGGGAAATGGTGGATGGACAGGAGGAAAGGAACAGAGAGGTCTTGTTTATGTTTGGGCCCTCTGGGGCAGGGTAGGCCTTTATGCCAAGGAATAAGAGGCCAAAGAACATGATTTTCAAATCAGGCCTGCCCAGCAGAACCCTCACAGTGAATTTAGCAGACTTTGAAAGAACTACTACCCTCTCCTGCACAACTTGTGTAAATCAACCTGGTTGATTTCACTCCCTGAAATATGTCAAACCAAATCCTGCCTTTAATGTTTCAAAGAAATCTTTCTAGATTAATGCTACAAATAAATTTAGGGATGCAGAGAAAGCTTCATTTAATTTCTCTGATAAACTCAAGTTGCAGGCATGTTTCTGCACATGAAAATGCAAATTTATCAACATATGTTAAATCTAGCATACTTTCTATTATGTGGAATTATCTACTGCAGAGGAAATATCCAGTCTTGCATCCCACATTGGAATATAAATCTAATCATCTGCCTAAGACATTTTTATTCAAGTAGGTTAGAAGGCATTTTTTGTTTTGGTCATGGACAAAATAGCAGAGAGAACAAAATTTGATGTATTAAGTAAAGTTGAATTTGAAAGTCTTATTCATAGACTTTTAGTCTTTTACGTTCTTATTCTCCTCTGATAATAACTCATTAAGGACACTGTTCAGATTAGAAAATGAATACATTTCACTTAATTCAATTAATACAGTCATATTAATCTTTGTTACAGTGAAAGCGCTCCTATTGAAAGGAGCAGTGACCTTTAGTAGACTATTGGAGTTTCTCCCAGGGATGCATTAAGTAATCTTACTAACTTCTGTAATGTTCCTCTAAGGACTTAATTAAATGGAAGGGAGTGCCATAAGTGAGGCTGTCTTGATGCAAGTGCTACAGTGAGCTCAGAAAGGAGACAAATAGAAGGAAATCTGCATGGCCTTTTAGTAGAAACTGGTAAAGATTACTTTGATATATTAATGTGACTTGCTCAGCTCAATCCTGACATTCCTTTAATATGCTGGATTTGTTTTACAGAAATGTAATGCACTTATTCTCTTCTTGGAGGAAAAGCAGCTTTATAGGTTAAAATATAATAATCATTCTGACCAATAAAATATTATTCAGATTAAAAATATGTGATAAAAAGTCCTAAACAACTGTGATTGAGAATAAGACACTGACCTTCCTGGGAAAATCTGGCTGGCTGATAATGTTTATTTGATATTGGCATCATTATTGCCAGTTGATGTTTATTACACCTACTGTGCATTTTGAGGGAAGAATCCTTGGTAAGAAAAAGCAGCTGGAGAGGCTGTCCCCAGCTGCTGAATTGTGCTGCTCTCAGCACCTTGATCTAACATCTCGTATCTGTCCATGGTGCTGGACATGCCAGAAATGTGCATTCCCAAGCCAGAGAGGCAATTCTATCCCAGCTGCATCCAAAGCAGTGTGGCCAGCAAGGATGATCAGAGGGATGGAGCACCTCTCCTGCGAGGAAAGGCTGAGAGAATTGGAATTTTTCAGTTTGGAGAAGAGATGGCATAGGGGTGGCCTGATTGTGGCCTTCCAGTATGTAAAGGGAGCCTAAAAGAAAAACAAGAGGGACTTTATAAGAGGGAATGTAGTGACAGACAAGAGGAAGTGGCTTCAAACTGAGAGTGGGTTTAGATTAGACTTAAGGAAGAAATTCTTTACTGTGTGGATGGTGAGGCACTTGAAACTGGCTGTCCTGAGAAGCTGTGGATGCCCCACTCCTGACAGTGTTCAAGACCAGGTTGGATGGGGCTCTGAGCATCCTGATTTAGTGAAAAGTGTCCCTGCCCATGGCAGGAGGGTTGGAACTAGGTGATCTTTGAGGTCTTTTTCAACCCAGGCCATTCTGTCTTTATAGGAGCACAGCTACAGAGTTAGGCATGACAAGGATTTAGTTCACCATTTTTCATGCTGCTATTTATATTGTCCCTTACATGTACTCATTCAGATTTCAGGATGCCTATAAAATTCATGTGGTCTTGCAACAGGCATTTTGGATGAAATGTAATTTTTTTTTCATGAGGTCATCAGTGGAAGGTTGGATGGGACAGCTGAAAGCCACACTGAGTAGTGTGTAGTTTAACTACAGTGCATGTAAAGGCACCAAAAGCACCAGGATTGCTCAGGTTTTCCTCCTCCCTCAGTACCGATGGGATCACTTGGAAGCAACCACAGAAATGCTCCAGTAGGGAAGTTCAAACAGATGGCTAGTGTAGCTCTGATCCTGCCCTCAGGGTCATTCTGCAGAGCAACACAGACAACATTTGTCATCTGAATTTCTCACTGTGTTATTGGAAATGGAGATTGGTTGCTTGAAGGGTTTTACTTTGAATGTGGCTAATTAATCTCCAACATTGGTTCAGGATTTTCTGTTCCACATACTTATCTCTGGTCTCTTCCCTGACACATATGAATTCAAATTGCTGTCTCTTGCCAATGTATTTTGGGGGATTTGAGCATTCAGATTTGGAGACTAGAGAGGATTTTGGTTCTGCTTCAAGAAGGAAGAAAGATAGACTGGCATATTTCCAGAAAATTGACAGATGTGCTAAATTGTGTTGAAGCCCCAAAAGCTGTGGACAAGTGTCAATATTCAAGTAAAAAGGCTTTTGTAAAGGTTTTGTTACCCTCAAATAGGCAAAGGCTTCTTTTGAATTTAAATCTATTGAAAACTGCAATATTTTAAGATTTATTTGCATATGCAGGTTGCTCACTGAAGTCCCATTTTATAGAAGTGTTGCATAGAAATTGTGGTTAAGGGAGGATAAAGAAGAGTACTTATAGATTATTACTGGTCTTCAATTATGCTGTCAAAATCAGGAAGCATAGCTCTTGATTGTAGTGTAGTCTAATGAAACTGATACAGTAACTAAAACCATCAGGGGTAGGGGAAACAGAGCAAAGTTATCTGCCCCAAATCAGATAAGCTGCAACTACCCTAAGTTCTGGCACCCATTCTTATTATCTGGTGACTGTTCCATTATTATCCACAGTGGTGGTGATTTGGGACCTGCTTGCTAGACATCTGGATTTGAACTGAAGGGTGAGGAATTGTCTGTCATGTGTCTGGATTAAAGTGCAGCAGGCCTGAAAATGTCCCGTTATGCTCTAATTCAAATCAGCAGCAACACAGTTTGCACACAGCAGAAGGGACGGTTCCCTGTTCTTGACAGGGAACCTGACTCACTCAATAATAGCTAAAACTTTGGAAGGGATCAGGATTAGTGTTGCTTATGCTTGGTTCTGTAAGAGATTTACTTTGGGAAAGGGCTTCCCTTGAAAGCTAAAATACATTCTACCCCAAATCAGCATAAACTTGTGTTTCAGTATATCATGGATTTAAATTTCATAAAGTGCGTCGTATATTGGTGCATCATATTTGGTGAGTAATCAAGCTAGTTTATAAACACCAAAATGTCAGTATTTTTTATTATTATGGGAAAAAGTTGTAAATTTATTGAAAAATGTTCTTAGGAATAAAATGTACAGATAATTTCCATGACAGAATAGTACTTAAATTTACAAACTATTGCTTATGAAGTTTAAGAACAGAAAAAACAAATAACTACATTTTTCCGCACAAAGCATGTAAAGTGCTCATGAGCATCTTTTGAAATTTATAAGCACTAGGGCAAAATTGTAAAAATTATATATCACTGCTAGTGTTTTTTTAAATCATTATTCATTTTTACTTTACATCTTAGATACAAATGCCCCTAATTATGATAATTATGATAATAAAATCTAGTTTACTTGCTTGTAGACATATCCTGTTAGATATTAAGAAAATAATTCTGAAATAATTATTACAACTCTTTGTAAACTGAGCCAGTTTCAACAGTTTATTGGCTTTCATATAAATCTGTGTTTTGAACATTAAAAGTTTCAAGATACATAAAGCTAAATAAATATTTACAACACTTAGAAAGGAAAGTCATAAAACAAAGCATTTGAATATCAAGAGTTATATATCCACAAAGAATTTTTTAGTCAAAGATTGTTATGGAGCAATGCAGTGTCTCTGAAGTAGAAAACCTGAAGGGCAAGGAAAGGAATTCACTTCAAGTCTTCATCCACTTAGACCGAGCTTGGTGATTAGTGCCTCAATCCAGCAAGTACATTCTTGGCTTTGAATATTCAAGCCAGCTCTTTGAGATCAGCTTTCTTTTGATCAGTCTTGCCACACACTACCAGCCAAATACAGAAACACATTTCTGTGAGGATTTTTTGCTATCTAGTATTTTGAGCCCACTATAAATTTCAGAGAATTTTGGAAAGGAAGTCAGAGCAATAAAAAAGAATGAAATCTTTCAGGAGCCATTTCCCAGCTGATCTTTAGTCAAACAGTTTCTCAACACTTCACAGGAGGATAAAAGCTTTTCATTTTGTTTTAATCAGGAGTATAATTTCTCCACAGCTGAGTTGTCCATGACATTCTCAAACATCATTCAGGTATGACATTCATAGGGCTTAATATTAATCCAAAGTTATTTGTTGTTTGTTTATTTTTTTCTTGCCAAGCTTATCAGAATCAGTGAATTATTTGAGACTGAAAATCCAAAAAGCGCAATAAACTTTCAAGGAATAATAATGCCTTAATCTTTTGTAATCTAAAAATCTGTAAGCCTTTGAAACATAGTATTCAAAAAAAACTTTGAAGCAAATATGGTAATTCTAATATTTATGAAAAGTCCAGTTTATCTTTAAAACACCCTCATTTCTTCTAAAGTACTTTAGAAAGCGTACCTGTGTAGTTTCTAGTGCCAGGTTTCTGCATAGTTACATAGATGTCCTGTAATTAATAAACCCCATGTCATTGAAGAGCTCTGTCTTCCTATGGGTTGTGCAGCTGGTTTCTGCACTGCTTGCCACAGAGATTTTTGATGCTGGCCTACACTTAACTACTTAATGAATACCTATTATCTTGGGAAATTTCCTGAGGAAAGAGGTCATATGCTAGTTCCACACTTTTATATTCTAAATCATATCAGCCCTCATAAAGATATCTTAAATCTCTAACACTTAGTTCATTTCAGGGTTAAAAAGTTTGCCTTTCTGAACCTTTTTTTCTAAGCCAGAGCTTCTGCTGCAGCACAAATGGGTCCATCATAGTTGCAAGCAGCTCTCAGTTTGGCATGCACCCAAACCAGAGTGCAAGGCCAACCAGATATTGAGAAGTGAGTGACTGATTCTACCCCATGTAGCTGTCATACAGTGTGTTCTCTGGAGAGATGTCAAATTTGCCAGAGCAGGAATTGTAATAAAAATAGGCTCAGATCATGTCCTGCAGATATAGTGGAAAAAGCCTTGATGCTAAAAGATAAATCTCTGTAATATACTAATAATATATATACATGTGACCTTCAGGGTCACATGTAACCCATATATGTAAGGGGGAAGAATGCTAACTTGTTCTTGCTTAGGTGGAAAGCCCCTCTAATGAAATAGTGATTTCTATTATTGCTCATAACTGCCCTATTTAAATTCACAGATAAATGCAGACTTCCAGTTTAAATTATAACCTTCTTGACATGCACAAGAATATGATACTTGTGCTCTAAAATAAAATTATTGGAGTAAAAAGACTGTGGCACAATTCTTACTCTATTTCTGAGAAACTGTAATGTCTAGGTCTAGTAAAAGATGTAAGTGATATTTAGAGAAAGAATATAGAGACTTTGTTGTCATCTGGTAGATATGCAAAGGATGAAAACTACTGGAAAATCTATACACAACTGTTTTTTCATTAAAAGAGTATTTTAATTCTTCATGCAAGAAATTAATATTTATTTGATAATAATACATAATTCAGCTGCTCAGCTCTCTTCTAACATCACTCAGGGATAAGTGTCTGATCCAGAAATACTGCCCACTGCTCAAACTCATTTTTCATCACAAACCAGTTCTTTCAGAATTATCAGTCAGCCTTACATAATTATCATGCTCTTCACTTTGTGTTTGGTTTGTAAATTGCCTTCCATTTATTTTTCTTTTCAGTCATGAGAATTAAGGAAACTATACTACTGCCTATTTTTGATTTTGGTCCTCAATTACTTTAGCTAGTCCATAAATATTTAGTTAAATTGATTGGATATTTCTTGTTGGTTTTTTTGTGAATACTTTGGTGTCCACAGCTGAGAGAGTCCATATTAGTATGCAAGTTCATGCCCTCTGTGTTGGTAAAGGAAAAATTTGTTTGAATGGGAATACATCATGGTATTTACTTCCATGCTAGACTTCCCCTTGGAGAAATAAAGAAATAAAAACATGCTTAGCATTGTCAGATAGTAGTATTTAGGAAAAATAATCAATGAACATACACTAAAAATAATATTAAGATGCTCATTTTCAATTGATTTTCTTATGAAAATATAAGGAAATTCCTAAATATTATGCCAACAGTAGGGTACCAGTACCTTCAATTATAAGTTGAATTAAATGTTTTTCTTTTTTATTAATAAGGTTTACAGCTTTACAAATTTACAAATTATACCTTTGTACCTGTGTAAAAATAAAAATTCACTTCCATGCATATATTTTAGAATTTCTATGCTGTGCTATGTAGCCCACTTCTATCTTCATCATTATCATTAGGTACTCATGCTAAGGAGCAAATGCCATGCCAAACACCAACTAATTTTAAAATCATTTTATAATAAATTACTTGAAATATTTTGTGGAATGTCCCATTGAAAACATGTTATTCTCTCACACTATTTTTATAAAAATAAAAAGAGAGGAGAAAGCCATATGCAAATAAAAAGATGCATTTTTACTCAGAGATTAGTTCTGCAGCTCCAAGTATTTCCATATTTGAGAAGCTAAGCATGAAAAATGGAATGGGTTTGACATGGCTGAAGAGAAAAATACTAACCTCTATTTGAATACCTGCATCTTCTGCATTTTATTCTTCCTCAGTGAGCACAGTTCTGAAGTTGCCTTCACCAGATACTAGTCCTGGACAAGAGGAATAAGCCAAACATAATTTTTTCCTAGGAAAGGACCAAAATAAACTACCAGCATTGTGTTTGATAGAGGGACGATACAGAATACTGCTGAGAAACTTCCTTGACTGACATCCAGCCCTTCAAAGAATCAGACATTCTAATAGTATAGATCTAATTTAGAATAAGGATGATACAGTTATTTTTTGGTTTGGCACGATATCAGAGCATCTAGTGAGACTGAACATCCTTCTGTTTCAAAGGCAGTTTCAGATCTCCAGTTCAACCTGTATCACCTAGAGAAAACTGTTTTTACAATGCTCTTACAAGTTCTTACTGATACCAGTTTCATGTTATGATCCCAAGACAGGTGTACAGAATAATACATTACTAATTATGAGTAATTACATAATACTAATGTAATCAAGATTTGACATCCTAACAAGTGAAAAATCCATCTTAATAATTTTACATTACTTATCCACCAAGTATTGCTACCTCACTATTATATAATAAAGCAAAGATTTCTCTCTTTTCTTTGATCCTTTCAAATTAGTTGTGATATTTTTTGTACTTCCCAAACCCTTCAACTAGGAAGAGTGTCTCTGTACAGTAATGCCTTTGGACTTACTTTTCAGTCATGCACACAAAAAAACAAATCCAAAACCAAACCACAGTGGTAACAAGCCAGTAATCCATGATTTCTTTCTAAGATATTTCTTCATTATTATTTCATTTCATTTTTCTCCTCTGCAGCATTTCTACTTTGGTGCCTCTGTCCCCACTTGAAAACTAACATATTTTCACACAAAACCTATAAATTTAAACTTAAAATTCACGGATCAGCTTTAAAGATATGCACATAAAGTTGTATTTAAAATCATTTGAGAAATTATGCTTGCGTTTTCTGGTAAAATAACTGCTAAGAAGCAGGATTACATATCATAGAAATAATTGATATATGTCTATGTTAATCCATTTTAGCATGACTTACTCCTCCATAGTTCTAAGGCAGTAGATGTGTCTAAGAAGGAAAGGAATTTCATGCATTATATGCAAAACTAATTTCATGCATTTTGCTTCTCCATGCTGCTTTGGAGGAAAAGACAGGGTTACACCTGGAAGGCCAGGTGTTAGAGCAAACCATTTTTTACTGATGACAATTTCATTCTCTGATAGCTCTTACAATGTCTTGTGGAATCTTAATATTAGCCATTAAGCCAATAGACCACATCAGCTAAAAATCTCTTTATTAAACCAAAAGACAGCTTACTTCAAATATTTTTCAGCTAAGTAGTTACAACACAAAGTGTTCCCACCCAGACAGGTTTGTAATTGCTGGAGTAATTCAGGTTAGGAGGGAGCTTAGGGGGCCCCTGGACCAGCCTTCTGCCTTAACCAGGCTCAGCTGTGAGGCCAGGCTGTGTCTGGTTAGGGCTGGAAATCCTCCAGTGATGGAGGCAGCTCAGCTTCCCCTGCTGCTTCTCTGCCTCACTGTCCTCATGGAGAAAGGTTTCCCTCACATGCAGCTCAAACCCCTCTTGTTTCCATCTATGGCGCTGTCACAAATCCTTCTGCCATGCACCACTACAAGGCTCCATCTTCCTGATAAATCCCTGGCAGGTATTAGCACGTTGCTGTTGGATCCCCCTAAGCCCTCTCTTCTCCAGGCTGAACACGTTCCAACAATGCATTTGCAAATCCATTCTGACTAGCTTCAAAAGAAAGCATCAGGAACAGGCACTAGCTTGCATTATTTATGGTTTTGGTTTTGGTTTTATTTAAGGGTTGTCTGACATGTCCCTCTTTCTGGTTCCTTGTTTTTGCTAGGACTGGTTGAACTCAACTTTTGGCTGTTGGGTTAACCAGCATTATATCCTGCTGCAGCATTTATCCTGCAACCTTGAGCACATCTCTTACTAGCTGAGTCATACATTTCATCATTCTCAGTGATAAACATTCCCTCTTCCTAGCAAAGGACAATATCCAAAACAACAGATTATAGTCTTAAGATAATAAAATTAATAAAAGAATAATTTAACAAAACACAGCTATTTTCTGTGACTTTACTTTTCTTAATTTAAGATCAGAAGTAATTCCATCACCAGGGTTTGAGGAACAAGAGGAGAAGGAGAGCAAAAATCAAAAGATGGATTGTTTTTATTTGTATCAAGTCTTATGGAAAGCTTTTTTCCTTTAATTCTGCCTGTGTGGGAGGTGGAAAGATGATGGGAAGAGTTCTTTCTCAGATAGATATCCTGTATATATAACACAGAAAAATGTTATACAAACAAAATAATTGCATCCTTCCCAGATGTGCAGGAGTGGAGCCTGACCAGGACAGCAGAAAAGCTTTCATATAAAGTCATCATGTAAGGTGCAAGATGTCACTTTCTGTAGAGCTGTTGCTTCATAACCCTGTATAATATTTGCTAGACAGCCCAGAATCCACAGGATTAAATTAGGGCTCTAAAATAAGGTTACCAAAATAAAAGCTTTCTCATCAAGAAATACTGTCATAAATAATCCTTCACAGCAGAGGTACTGGGAGAGTCACCTGCTCTCTCTCTTGGCAACAGAAAACTGCAGGACAAAACTAATAGTGTTTTTCTAACACAATAAATACTGTATTGGTGCACTACAAAACCAGTTACAGTTGATGTAAACTTTCTCCCTTATTTTTGTAAGGTTTTGACAGAGTAATATGATAATAGAAATATCAATAAGGTAGTTGGGATCTCTCTGGTAACTTTGGCTGAGATACCCCATGAGGCTCATGTTCCTAATTCCCATAAAAGTAGGAATTAATTCATTCAGGGATATGAAAAACTGTTGTTGACTAACAAATTGTCCACTGCAAACACTTGCAGTGATAAAAACCCATCTAGTTTTTTTCAAGGTGGTATTATAATATTTTTAAAAAGTAATTGTATCATTTGGCTGTCTCTTCCTGTTATAAAACTTCTTATTTACCACTTTCTAATTTCAGTCTTTCTTATGACTTGTCAGAGAATTTTTACTGCTGCTCTGTGGTGAATATATAGGATGAAACTAGGTCACTTCAGTAACCTGGGGCTGTCTTTGCTCTGTCTCAGTGAACACTGTTGGTCCGTGGTGAATGAATTATTTCTTTCCTTGACTGACAAGAGGAGAAATTATTTTAGGAAATTTTATGCCCATTTTAGACTGCTAATGTATTAATATGTAGACCACTAAGGCTTTGAAGACCTGATCAGGATACAGTGGGAACTGCTCAGTAAAGACTACCTGGGAGAGCCCCAGAAAGGTCAGTCTTTGCTCTACATTTGCATCATTTTTATGTGAGCAAAAGCAGACAGATCTTGGAGCCAGGTACCACAGAGATGGAGACAACACTTGGGTTTATATCTCCTGACAATGTGCAGTGGTATGACAGCCATCAGGAAGGCAAAAGGAAGCAAATCGAATAAATTTTTAGCCACAATGAGCTCTTTGCCCATGACACCCATGAATAATATTTTATACTCTGCATAGAAGGAATTATGGCACTCTGGGTTACAGAACTGACTTCATCTAGAAAACAATTATATTGTGTTCCCACAGGACTTCAGCACTGCACTGTAGCCCAAGCCAGCAGTTTAGGAAGCAGCCTAATCTGAGACATCCATCGATGACAGTGACTGCTATGAGCAAAAGTAGCCTTTTGCTGTTCCTGACACTGGTTTCCTTCATGAAGCCCCACATTAGGATTTCTGTCCTTATTTTCAAAGTGCTTACATTCAGGAGATGCTTGTGGATATGAAAGTTCTCAGCCAGACTTAAAATAAAACTTTAATAGAGATCACCATGGCAAAACCCTAATGATCCCTCCAGCCTCCCATGGGAGGCCCATGCTGGAGCAGGCTCTTGGCAGGGATTTGCAGACCTGTGAAAAGGGGAGCCCACACTGGAGCAGGTTTCCTGATTGGACCTCTGACCCCGTGGGGGACCCACAGTGGAGCAGCCTGTCCTTGAAGGACTGCACCCTGTGGAAGAGTGACCCACGTTACTGCAGTTTGAGGAGATTGTGCCTGTGGGATGGGCTCACACTGGAGCAGTTCAAGAACTCTCTCCTGTGGCAGGAGACCCGTGGGGAGGGGCAGGGGAAGGACTCCTCACCGTGAGCAGTGGAAATAGCAATGTGTGATGAGCTGACCATAACCTTCATTCCCTGTCTCCCTATGGCACTGGTGGGAAAGGGAGGAGGAGCATGGTGGAGCTGGGAAGGAGGGAGGGGTGGGGGCAGGTGGTGTTTTTGAGATTCTGTTTTACTTCTCATTATCCTGCTCTTATTTTTTTAGTAATACAATCAGTTCATATCTCTAATTCGAGTCTGTTTGGCTCATGATAGTATTCAGTTAGTGATGCCTCTCTGTCCTTAACTCATCAACCCTTTGTTATATTTTCTCTCCCCTATTCAGCTATGGAGGGGAGTGATAGGGTGGCTTTGGTGAGTGCCTGGCATGCAGCCAGCACCAACCCACTACAATGGGCATCCTGTAAATGCCTGTGTGCTATGGATAACAATTCCCAAATGTGATGGCTGTAAAGGCTTAAACAAAGCCCCTGTCTGGTCATGACTTGCTTACTCCAGCTGGGATTGTCACCAATCCTTTCCAGCACCTCTTGTTTCTAAACAGTAACCAGCAGGTCCATCTGAAATCAGAAACAAGTGGCCAGACAGTGAAAAGAAGAGAATGGAAATTTTTATAAATTCAGGACTGTATCTTTCGCTGAGCTGGGGCATCCCACACAGTTTTAGCACAAACAATTGAAGGCTTCCAAAATTTGTTCTTTGATTGCTCATTGCTGTAGTACACTACAATTTAGTTTGTTCAGTCATTACTAAAGCCATCCACCCACTTACAGCTATTCTTATAGAAAATAGCGTCCTTTCCCACTGATGCACATAATTTGTATCTTCTGATAATTGTACATCTGATGCATGGAGAGAAGACAATAATAGATAAAGGCTTCAACTTGATTTCTGACATACTGCTGAAAAAAGGAGGCAATGGCTTTAGTTAATGTGTGCATACATTTTGCCTGAATGATAAAAAAGCAAATGGAAAGCTTCAATTGCACTATTCAGTAGTGGCAGTAATGTTCTGAGTTTATGAGTGACTGAAATGTTATCGAATGGACATGGATATGCAGTCACAGGCATAATGATTTTGCCTGTAAGTAACTTGCAACTTTTAAAAACTAAAAGTTAAAAAGCATGTCAGACTCTATAGATGCAGTTGAGAAGCCCAAATTGCTAAATAAAATGTGGCATGAAAAAATCTTAACAAATGTATTTTCTTGTTAAAGGGAACATTAGTTTCTATTTGGTATTACTATAAGACTTCAAAAATTATGTGTTACTTATGCAGTTTAATCTGTTTATCAAAATAATGAAGTACACGTTTAAAAAATAAAAAAAGCCTTGTCCAAGAATTTGGAATTCAGATGCTTAGAAAAAGAAGGGGGAGACAAACATAGAGTCATAAATCACAGGGATTTGGAGGCTTGGAATAATTTTCTGTGAACTTCAGGAATTACCTAGTGACTGTTGCAAAGCAAATTAAAAATCTGAGGAGCTGAGATAAAAAACTTCATAATGAAGCTCTACAATTATGGAATTATATATTTTAATGTCTACCTATATCAATGCAGAGTTCTTCTGTGTTCCATATTCAGCTGACACGGCTGAGGATAAAGCAAGCTGTGCCTCCCACCTCTCTTCACAGCTGCCTGACCACCAGCTTGTGCCTTGCTTGGGGCTGCTCCAGGGCAGAATAAGGAGGTGTGCCTGACACCGTGCTCACTTGTCAGCTCTGTTGGGCTGACTGCAATTCCTGCAAGCAGCAGGTAGCTCCAGCCAGCCCGAGTTCATGTCTGTAAGTCTGAAGTGTGCAGACCTCCTCCTCAGAGCTGCCTATGGCAACAGGGAGAAAAGGTTCCACTAGAAAATCCTTTTCATCTGTACATGGAAGGATATATTATGTTTACACAGACATCAAGAAAAACTCATCCTGTTGTATAATCACACAACCTTTGATTTATGCACATTCCATTAAGTAACATCATACACATCTTTTCTGTACCTGACACAGAAAGTTTAATGTCTTGTGATACTATGTGGGACTCTTCCTATGGAGTGCTCATGGAAGTCACATAGGTGAAAAGTATTGAATATGTTAAAATTATATGTGGAAAAAGAAAGAATGAAAATTTTCTGCCAAATATAGGTCACTTATTTGTGCAAGTTAGCTTCACAGTTCACTGCCTAACCTCTTGCTTTTTCACCTAAGGAGTGTTGTATAGCTAACCCAAAATGAATATATGGTACTTAAGCTGTTTTAATGTTATTTAAATATATTCTTGAGGAATGAAATTGAGACTAATACAGCTAAGTAAAAAGAAGTACACTGGACCATTAACATGATGAAGTTAGTGTAAGTATACAGGATTAAGTAATGAGTATTAAATGCCCCAAGTATGCTTACAATTATAGCAAATGCATAGTTGCATTATTTTACAAATACCATGTTGTCATATCCTAAAAATTAATTTTAATGTGGGAGCCAAAATGAACTTTTTGATGCTGTTAAATTTTAGGCAATGGATGTTAAAAAAATAAGCAAAATAAATAAATTCCTTGCATATGACAGTAGGGTACTACTTCTATATGTAGCTTTTTGATGGACTCTAGTCACAGAGTTCTTACTGTGGAGTCTGTTTAAACGTACTCACTTCATAGATTTAGGGCAAAATTAGAAAGGTACCAAAAATTCCACAGCTTAGAACTGAATTTGCACTTTATTACGAAAAATAAAGGCAGGCACAACTTCCTAAGGATGTTTCCTGGGAATTGCAGAGAGGAACCTCAAAGAAAGAGAAAACAATTCTTATCTTTACTTGCTGCAGCTGTTGTTTTACACATGTGGAATGTGTTAGGAAGATTGTTTACCTGAAGTGTTCTTAATTGGATTGTGGTGATGTTGTTTATATTAATTGGCCTGTTGGGTCAAAGCTGTGTCCTGGCTGTTGGCAGACAGTTGCGGGTTTTTCTTTAGTATTCTTTGTAGTATAGCATCTCTTTAATATAGTATAGTATAATGTAATATAGTTTAAATAAAGCAATTGTTCAGCATTCTGAATCAATGGAGTCAGATGCCAATCATTCCCAGGTGTTGGAGTCATCCCTGCTTTACTATATAACACAATAAAACTGAAAAGTCATCTTGGAAAATGTGTCTTTTTTAACCAGGATGAGTTCTCTGGTAAGACTCGCTGGGGAGCAGCACAGAAGGCTGTGACAGCCCCCGGTGGGGCTCGATGGTGACAGAGGTGCTGCTTTCAGTAGCATTGCCAGTCTCTGCTGCCCTAAGGTGTTCATTTACCCACAGCTTGGGTGTGCACCTCCTTAGTGCCGAGGTCAGGCTAGGTTGGGGCTGGCACAGTCCCATGGCATCGCCTTCCTGCCCTCAGCTGTGTGCTCTCACCTTTCTTTCCCTTGGCACTGGGATTTTACTCACCCCTTTGAGAGCTAGTTGGGACAGTAAAGGAAGCAGACAACTGTACACTTTTCTTACTGATTTAATTTTCTGTGAAGAGAGCCTTCCACACTGACATATCAAAAGGTCAATATGAGCAGCACTATGGGTGGCAGCACGAGAGCAATGCAAAGCTGTGGGTAGGGCTGCAGCATCTGATCTGAGTTGTCTTAAATTGTCTTGGAAGTCAAACTGGTTTGTGGCAGCCAAGGCTTACCAGGATTAAGCTGCAGTTCTGTGTTCGTTTTCCTGGCTGCATGTTCCTGCAGACATTGGCACACATGGAAATTGCATTGGTCCAGGGATCAGCTGAAAACTAGCTACTCTTTTTTACTAAGTAAGATTAATTTGCAAAGGGTCCAGCTGCTGAGCTAGCTTCCCTTTCTGGTCACATACACACCCACTTAGGCTTGATTAAACTGCTATGGAATTGCATTTCAGGGCGATGTGGTTTATGCACTGAAAGATCTCTGTTGCATGAAAGAGCCTGGAAGGGAAAGCAGCCAGAGACAGGAGCCCTGCAATGTGTGAATTGCTGCATCCCTCCTGCTGGCTGCTTTCTCTTCCCAGAGGCGATGCCTGTGGGCCTCTGAGCTGGCAGGGTAACCTGGGAGAAGCAGTGTTCCCTGCGTGCCTGCTGGAACATGTGGAACAGCACAAGTTCACCTTCACAGCAGCACCCCCAGCACGCTCCTGCCTTCCCAAGCTCTCATTCCAGTCCCTGGGACATGGATGCCAATGTCATCCACCCAGCAACGTGACAGGGAAAGGGGAGGTTTTGCTGTCCTGGGAGGGAAAGCATCCTGTGAATTGGGTACCTCTTTACAGACTGCAGGCCTGCCCCTGTTTCTGACTCACTGTCTGCAGGCAAAAAAATTAAATGCACCCTTGAACATACAAGTGCTGACAGCTACAAATAAGGCAGATTTTTCTAAAAAATCTGTCTTGTGAGCAATGTGGCTTCCAGGTACTGTGAGGCTTCCTTTTAAAAAGCGCCAATGGATATGCATAAACATGCTTATGCTAAACATACATAAATAAATTGCATATACAGTAAGTTAACTGTAACTAAGCACAAAACAGAAAGGATAGAAAAGGGAAAATGTCTATTTCTGTCACAAAATAATGTTGGGGAGTGAATCTGATATGTTTATGTGTTTCTAAAAGATCTAAGCAATTTGGTGGAAAGGCATATAAGAAATACCGAATTTTAAGAGAAAATATTTTCTTTGTATTTACTGCCTCATACATACTAAACCACAGCTTTCCCTGAGGCTGTTTTATTTATAAATTCATAGTTATAATTTCCATAGAGTTACTCTGAAAAAATTGCAAGATGCAGTTAGAATAATTAAATAAAAATACAGTAATTTTTACAGGAAATACAGCAAAATAATACCTGCAATAATGCCTTTTAAGCTACCCAGACTCACAGACTGTATTTAGAATTAAATAACACTGAAATTACAAATGTGGGTGTATCAGAGTTTACCTTTTTTCAAAACATATTCCCTGGGGAAGGCATGTGCTGCCCTTCTGCTGCTCTTCACAGCCAGGATACCTGTGCTTAAACCCATTAATTGGTGTTATAATGAGGCTCTGGTGAAGAGCCTGGGGGGGCTTCAGAAGGAACCAGTTGTTTTGTTTTCAAGGAAATTTTCTCAGAAGTCTGTGTTGACCCAGAAAAAAAAGTAATTGCATTTTTGCATCTGCAAACAGGTAAGTAGGAACCTGTTTTGTCTACCCATACTCTGTAATATGTGACAAGTGTGACATAGGTGTGTGTATCCTGTGTGTGACTGGTACCTTTCTCCAGTTCTAGGCTGGCATTCCTCAACTGCTGTGTCAGGGGCATGCATGCTGCAAATGAGGTGGCTGAGGGTCAAAGAAAAAAGAGGACTGACCCTGATGTAAGAACCAGACTGTAGGTTTTAACAGGTTTTTAACAGGTTTATTGTAATTTTTGAGGCATATTTTTTTTCCTTTATTGTTAATTCCAGTTAGGGTGCCCACTGCTTGTGTTCATGAAATGGCTTGGGCTCCTGGTCAGGGCACTACAAACAAGGACCCACATTCTCTTTTCCCACTGCTGCTCCTGGAGCAGCACACCCTGGCAGAGGCTTTGGGTCTCCCTGCAAGATTTGCCAAGGGGCATCTGTCAGAGCCCAAAGAGGTAACAGCTGCACAGGGCAGGGTGGAACATTTTGAAAGAGAGCGAGTACTGATAAGGAAAGAGGAGAGCAATTTTTATCTGCCTAGGGCAGCAAAAAACCTTGCATCAGCTCTACTCAGTTTTATTACAGATTTTATTCTGGTTTTGTTCAGTTTTCCTAGGGAATGTTGTGATGTGCATTTGCATTGCATCTGCTCACCTTACTCAATTTAGGGAAAGGTATTCTAAGCAGAATACATTTTAGAGTTGCTTTTCAGAATGTAAAGCACATCAACCTAATGAATAGCCTCTGGAAGGGTCCTGCACCCAAAAAGCCACACACACTGGTGCCTAGCAGTTAGAAGGCAAATTTAGAGAAATGAAAAAGGTCACTGGTGCTAAAATATGTACCAGGAAAGAAAAGGAAAGAGATTTAAAAAAAAAAAAAAGAGCGTTGCCATTATATACTGAGGGAAAAATACATATCTGAAGATTGCCAGCATTTAGTGGGAAGGTTTGACAAAAGCTGTGCTCTTCCTTCCATACAAAAGCCTTGGTGTTTACTGAATAAGTTCAAACCTGTAACTTGTAGAATTATTACAGGATGTAAAACAAGACAGTGCAAGTTCAGTGTAGAGACATTAGTGTTGGTGATCCTCAAGAAGCTGCAGTCTCTCAGTACTGTCCAGAAGTGAAAGGAGATGTCACTTTTGTTGTTCTATCAATTTGTTCAAGTCCATGCAGAGTCCTCCATGCAGATGGAAATAAAATCAGATTTCCCCAAATGAACCTTAAAGATGTTCAAGATGCAGATTGGGTTTTTCCTTGAGTGTGCCATGTCTAGCAGTGATGACAGAAGTGTACATTACCTGCAAAGATGCTAATGAAACTTGAGAACTTCTTAGTTCTCATTATTCGCTTACCATGAGCCTTTCCTACAGCAGTTCCACAACTCTCATGTGAGGAGTAGGGTGTCCTTGCCTTTCTTTGGAAAGCTCATAAGGAAGCAGCAGTGCTTTTCATAATCAAATATAAATACTTTTCCTGGATTTTTTTTCCTTGTCTAGGCTCAATGCAAGCTGCTTGCTCCCTATGGGAGCATGAGCTGCATCCTGAGGGTTACCCCAGTGCCAGCCATGCCCTCATGGGCGGGTGTGTTTGACCATAGTGGGCAGGGCTGGGGGACTTCACAGGGTTCAGTGACAGCCCCTGAGAAGGAGAGTGAAGAACCAGGGCCAGGGACCAGCCAGGAGCTCCCATCAGGAGCTAAAGCAGAATGGGTTGGGGGCAGGACTGAGACAATTCTGTGATGAAGGATTTGAAGTTCATACAAGGGACAGAGACTGGAAACAAGGTGCAACATATGACCACAGGGGCCATCCAGGAAAAAATAGGTCCACGGACATCCAGGTGGCAGGGCCAGAGACAGAGGTGGGAGATTGGCACTGCTTCCACACAGCCCAGGCAGGGGTTTCGTGGGCAGGAGTGGAGGAAGATGTAGCTTCTCAGGTCCATTATGGCCTATGGGTTCCCAAGGACCTTGACATTTCCAAAGGAAATCTTCTTGAATGGTTCTTCCCATTACTCCCAACAGTCTCCTGAAAGATATGCCTACTCTTGTCTTTCATCCTCCTGCTGTGACAGCAGCAGCACTGACATGGTCAGGCAGAGCTCCCAAATCTCAGTTCCTGCTGGACTCTGTCCTCAGGAGTCACACTGAGGCAAGATACCAAGAAAAAGTGGATTAAAAGCAGAAAGATTTTTCTGGGAAGCATCAACTTCAAAGTTCTACTCAGTTTCTAACAGCATGTTGGTTTTTTTTTTTTTTTTTTATTTGGGAAGCAAAACATAAGCTGTTGCACCAAAACTCAGTGTCACTGGGTTTCAGATTTAGTATGAAATCTTCACTGCACTAACTTAAGCAGAAATTCTGGGATTGACTTCAATATTTTTTTTTCCACCTGTTATCTTCTTATACTTAACAGGATGTACTTGGTACTGAGGAAGCCACAAAGAAACCATGCATAAATGCTGAGAATCAACCCATAGGCCTGTTCTTCAGCTGATGGATTTAAAGCTCTGTTGTATGATTTCTGAAATCAAACTGGATTTTCAATGCAGAAATTGCATTTAGATATTGCTTTGCATCACGAGTAAGGCACATTAAGGCTCCTGTGATCTCCTGGCCATCAAGAAAGAAGAGGAAATAAACCTAAAGGAAGTTTAAATAGAAATACCCACTGTGCTAGGGAAAATGATAGATGTGTACATAAGAGGGAAAGGAAGGAGCTGAGGTAAAAGGGAATGGAAAAGACAATAAAGAAACATGATCAATTAACCTACAACAATTAACTTTGCTAATAGTTACCTATGACTAGGACCTAATGGTTTGGGAGAGAGTGGATATATGTCAAAAATCTCTGTAGACCTGTCTGAATATGATAAAAACTATATTGAACAGCATGGGCAAATAGAAGTTGTTGGCCTGCCTTTGAGTGATGCATGAACCCAGGGCTCCCCCTGTATGAGAGGATAATAAAAATGAATCTGAAATTCCTCTCCAGTGGTTTAAAATATGAGACCTGATTTGATTAGTGTTTACAGCTACATTGTCTCACTGCTCTTTTGTTTCAGTGATGGACTGAATGTTGCATCTCTGCTACTGTAGTTGTCTCAGAAAAGTACAGAAACAAAGGCAGATGTTGAACCAATGAGACAAGCATGTCCTTGTAGCCCAAGGCCATGAAACAATTTCATATATATACACTCAAGTACACTCTGGGGAAGCACCATTTAGGCTGTATCCTGGGGTGAAGCTTTTCCTTGTTCTTCAAGACCACCTTTTCACTAATGTACCCATCAAACTGCTGGGTTTGGACACATTCAGATAATCACCCTGCTCAGTTCCAAGGGTCCTGCCAGTGGCACGTGTAGCACCTCCCCAGCTCAGTGATTTCCACACATCCCTCACTGTGGCCCATGCACTGTGTCACACCATCTGTTTCCCCTGTGAAGCCAGATGTGGATTGTCTCCCAGTGTACAGATGTTGAGGCCGGTCTTCTGGCTGGAAATTTTGCTGGCTCCATTTTGGTTATTATTTATCTCAATAACAGTGTCATCAGTAGATGTCCCCCAATTGTTTTGAATTAAATAATGAGGCAAGGACATGCAAGTGTCCTGTTCTACCAGACTTTCTTTCTCCTGCTTCTGACTGCAGAGCTGCAGGGACTGCTAGAGGCCCTGACAGAAGGCAGGGAGAATCTACAGCCCATGCTCTCTGTCATTTTTTTCTGTGACTTAATGCAAGTGATTGGCACCTTCACTGGGAGAGCTGTCACCTCTCATCATCCTCTGACATTTGGATGTTTCTAAACAATTCTGCATGTTTCTCTGAGCTGTGTCACCTTCTAATTTAGCAAATGTGCTCTTCTCTTAAAATAGTTTTGTTTATTTCTAATATAATAGAAAATGGTTTTTTCTTCTTTGTATATGGATCAAAATTTACCAGGTTAGACTACAGATATATTTGGGGGTTTGCTGCCATCTGCAGTTGAAACTTAATAATTATCCTAGTTTGCATGAGTGAATCTTCCCTGTCTTCAAAGACCTTCAAATCTCAGCAAGCAACAAAACATACAGCGATGCACTATCATTCTGTTTTGATTACTGAGTTCCTGTTCCAGTAGGAGGAAGAGTTTACTATCTTTCCAGCTTGTCAGTGAACTTTACAGCCAGAGGTACAAGTTCACTGACAAGCTGGATAGATAATAAACTCTTCTCAGCTCTCCCTTTGGTCAATTTGTTCAGTTTCTGGTCTATACACACTCAAGACACAATCCTGCCGTTTAAACTTTGAGTGGAAACTGATCAGAAACTTTACAGCCTTAACACAGAACTTGACTGGTTTGGCAATGAGAGTTGACCATCTGCATTTCTGAACTGGACCATCTCCTTGTTTCATCTCTGAAAGAAAGCTGCTGATGTAAGATAGCGCTTCCCACAACACTGCATTGGGTTTTCTCATTGGGATATATGGTGTAGGAGAGAAAAGCATTAAAGCTTGCTGTATAAAACAAAATAAGAAAAGTAACTTTAATAAAATTTACTCCTACAGTACTGAAATCATTCTAGACACCAAAAGATCCCAAAAAATTTAGATGCATCATGGGACATTTGGAATAATTAAAAAAAAACTAAACAAACACCTCCTAAAAACCAAACAAACCAACCACAAAACAACAACAAAAAAAACCCCATAAAAATCCCTGAAATGACTTAATTTCTAAATATTTAATGGTTTAGTAAATAATGCATATTAAATAGTAGGAGAGTAATTCATGCAGTTCTTCACACATCCTGCAAGTAATTACAGAAACATGTAAATAATCACATAAAAGAATGGGAATGGCACAAGTGGAATGAGTAGATGTATTAAATTGTTGCGACAGGAACAGTCTTGTGTTTTTTTTAAATTAATCTACTCAAGCAACTTCACTGAGGTCTTAGTCTAAGAAATTATTTATCCTGCATTCCACTAAAGGAACTGCATCCCATTTCACAGGTATTGGTTTTAACTCCTTTATTACAGCACATTTACCAGTTAAAAAAATCTCTGTACTCATAAGGATGTAGTATGACAATATTGTCTGATTTTCCTATCTCTACAAACCTTAGCAAAATTAAGAAGTATTATGCCTGATCCTCAAGGACCATAAATCACTGTATCTCCTTGAAGCCAATAGAGAAACAGAAGATCTACCCCTAGATTTTAAGTGTTTCATAACCACTTCACTCAAACCGAAAGATATAAATGATGACTCAAATGATAGTTTTCCTTCTGCATATTATAGTTTATGTTCTCTTGCCCAATTTGCAGTACTTAAAGTATCAACAAATATAATAAAGTACAATATAGCAGTGATCAGCATGAAGTACATCAAATTACTATAGTTAAATCATGGAGTGAACTGCCAGCTTGTTTTTGCAGTCACACAAAAGCAGTGTCTTAATCTCTTCTGACAAATGGAGATTGTTACTTATGCAGATGGTGTGTATATGAAACATGAGTGCTAAAATTTTGCCAGCATATCTTTTCCAAAAGAAAGCTTAACAGAGCAATACTGAAGTTAACATAATAAAAAACTATTTCCATGCTGAGATCTAAGTCAGAAATTGTAACCACTGTCAATCCAGCTTCAACAAATTGTCTGCATGGTTGAGACTTTGTAGTAAGGCATTCCAGGGAATCTGGGAATGTTTCTGGTCACTAGGGAAATGGACTTCATCTGGTTTGAATTTATTTTCTCCTCCTGGGAAGACTTCATAATCCTCACATGGGTAGAAGTGCTCAGGTTTCTTATTCAGTACCTGGGAATCATGGGCTCAAGTCTGGGCTATACTACTATGTACTGCTGGATTGAAGCACATCACTTATCTTCTTTTTAGTGTTTAAATTTAAGTGCCAGTTTTTTTCACTAGAAAGTCAGTAATGTCACTGTTGAGTCAGAAATTACACAGATAATGAGTGACACACTCCATACATTCTCAGAAGGCAATAAGGGCAAAAATCTTTGTGTTTATTGAGAGATCTTCTTTTATATCCTCATCTGACACAGGTGGACCTGGTTGGTCATTTAATCAATACATTTCACACTACTGGCTAATTAGGAAACCACCCTTTGGTAAACATATGTCCATAACACATTCCACATGTTCACAAACACCAGGTGCAGCAACTTAAGATAAGAATTGTTTATAATTCTTTTCTCTGAGCTTTTCACAGCTTTTCCCAGAATGATGCCTGGGAAACTCTCCATTTCTCTCTCTCAGTATCTACAAGTAATACTGAGGTGAAAAATTTATTACCAGCTTGATAATTCTGTTGATGAAAATGCTAAGAGTTTTTTTTACTTAGTGTACCTTAAAAGCTCTTACTATGTACCATGTAATTTGTCTATTGATGAGACCATTCAGAATTCATAGATATAAAAATTATCTTCTGTAAAACTAGGCTAATAAACTGAAGATTTTATTGTAATGCATTCAGATTATATCTTGAAAAAAGGATAGATCAAAACATTTTTGCCAGATTGCATTAGTGAAGAGTATAACCTTAACAAATAGTGAAAATAACTTTAGCTTGTTATTTCTTAAACTATTGGTATACTTCAAAGTGTTTTGGAACAACCTAGCAATAACAGAAAAACAGGAGACAATACGTTACTTTCTGTATTATATTTAGTGACTAAATGGTGTTGTTTCCTCTAATTCTGTACTACAATGTCTAAGTTACAAATTTTCTGAGAGACTATAAAGGTTCAGTTTGTAACTTGGTTCAAGATACTGTATCTACCGTAAACTCAGTATGTGAGGTTTAGAACTTCAGCTTCTCTTCGATTTAAGCTTTAGGTTTTGGCCATGTGTTCTAATATTTGGATGGGGAAAAATTCCTATCTTAAGGAGAGACCTATGACTCTTATTTTACATAAATCAAGCAAAACTCTCCTTTACTCCTTTTATGATCTGGTGCAGTTGACAATGTACATGACAAGGGAGAGAAAGAGGGAATAAAATACTACCAGCTCATTTGATAAAGAGGTGAGGGTGCTCCCATTCCTCCAACACTTAACCAAGGTAAAGAAAGGAGGAGAGGAGGGAAATAAAAAGCCCTTAAGTGTCATCTAAATTGCAAGATTAGGAGGGGAAAGTGGAATGAGCTCTCAAAATTGTCCTAGTGGTCTGGGGAGAAAACATAAGTTTGAATAAACAGAAGTAGGAGTTGGGGAAAAGTATTAGAGGAAGGATGGAGCTAAAAGGCAGCTGTGAAATCCTGCAACATAAGTAATGGTGAGATCTTTTTATTGAGTGTCAGGGCACTTGGTTTAATGTCCTTGGGAATATAAACAGGCTTTGCCATGGAGCAAGTGAACAAGGGGAGTTCAAAAAGCAAGAGAACCAAAAAGTACCAATTTGGTTTTATAGTCCCAGGTTTTCCAGGGTAGTAAGAAGAAAATGGATAGAAACTCACTAGAAACTGTATCCACATGAAATCTGAATCCTCAGCATTCCAGACCACTGACATGTAATCAGCACAGGGAGTTTTGTTTATTGTCCTGCTCCAGCTGTGATGATCAAGTGTAGGGATGTGTCACGGTTTTACATTGACAGGAAGTAGGGTTTTTTTTTTTGGATATGCTGTGGTCACCAATAGGTGCTCAGATTTTAATATTGGCACCTGTTTTAGCCACTGAGGTTTGGACACGCCTCTGAGAACACACAAGTTGAAAACCAAAGCTGCGCCCCTGGCAAGCTCTCTTGGGACTTGGAGGCAAAGAGGTCGGATCTCCCTCCCCCGTCCAGCTGCTGCTGCTGGGCAGGGCAGGGGCAGCCATGTGGTAGGCCTGGGCCTGGACAGAGATGGGGGTGAGGAGGCCCTTGAGGATGGAAGGGTGGAGGAGCACCAAGAAACATCGGGCAGCCCCCCCCCAGCAGAGAGAGAGGGAGAGCCAGCAACGGAATGTGATAGCGGCCGGCCGAGGAGGAGAAGGGGGGAGTGCGGCGAGAAGGTGCCTGGCAGGGCAGCGTGGGAGATCCGGAGCTCTGGGACAGGCAGAGACTGAGATATTTAACCCTTTTCTTGCATGATAGAAACCTTGCAAATGCTGATCCTCCAGGAGCTGAATGAGAAGAGAGATAAGAGATGAGATAAGAGGGGATGGGCCACGAGGGAAGTGCAGAAGACTCTTGAGTGGGGGCAGAGATGATGGAGTGGCCTTTTGGCTGGACTTTTCTTGTGTGGCCATAGACTGAACCATTTTTTTTCCCTGTGACACAGAGACTGCATTTAGGGGGAGGCAGTGCCTCAGAACCAGGAGGGTTCAGTGTGGGTACCCCTCGGCCCCAGGGGGTGAAAAATTTGGGGGGACAGATGTCCCGAAGGAGAGACTGTGCCTTTTTTGGAGTGTGACAAGGCATCCTTGAAAGACAACCCTGAAAGCAGCTCTGGTCCATGAACAGTGGTGAGAGCACTGGGCATGGGAGGAAGATGTCACAATGGCAAAAGGACTTTCCGGGTGGTGCTGAGTGACATGGAAACACATGAGGTTTCAACGTGTTTCCAGGGGAAGCCTATGGTGCAAGAAGGACTCCTCTCCTCTTGATGAACTGAAGATTGAGTATTCAAAAGGGTGGTGCTGAAGTGAGACTTGGTGATTTGGGGAATGTATTGCATTGGGAAATTTGTGGGGGGGGAGGAGGAAAATGCTTATGTAAGGTTTTAATTTTCCTTGTGTTTTTTCTTCTTTTCTTGTAGTTTAGTTAATAAAGTTTTCTTTATTTCTAAGTAGGAGCCTGCTTTGCTTATTCCTGGTCACATCTCACAGCAGACACCAGGGAGAGGGTATTCTCATGGGGGCACTGGCATTGCACCAGTGTCAAACCATGACAGAATGCAAAACAGGCTCCCCCATACAGCAGCAGGCTCATGGTCAGGACATTGCATCATCATCTTTCCTGATCCCCTGTCCCCTGCTTTGTTTCTGGGTGAAGGAAATTTGCTGGTTTGTTGTATAGTTGTGGGTTTGATACAGATTTAGTTCCCTTTTGGGAGTTCTGTGTTATGAATAAACTAATAACCTTGCAGCTGACTTGATGGGACTCCCTACTTTTGCGGCTAGAGCTAGATGCTGAGGGGAAATGGGGCAGAGCCAGCTGAGGGCAAAGCTTCAGAAAGCCAAATAGATGGCAATTACTGAGATGACTGAGGAATAGAAAGCAGTAAATATGGATATTTAGATGAAATTTGTTCTTGCTGAAGAGGTAATTATCTTTTCTGAGGGTATACTAATTTATCTCTGTGTTTTTTTTTGCTTGGTTTGTTGATAATTCACACACTGTTTGAGAGCTGGATGCTAATGTAAAGGTGGAGCCTTCATAGCTGAGGCATCTGGAAGCATTTTATCTTTGGTAATACTTGCAAGACCCGATGAGTACAAAGAAAGGGAAGAGCTGCAGTAGGTAAAAGTAATTAAACCTAAAGTGTAATTAACTAATGTGGCCTGTTATGTGGACTGACAGTTGGACAAGAGTTGCTGTAGCTGGTGTGCTTTGAAGGAGCAGGAAATAAAGGGAAGGAGGGGTGGTGTGCTGGTACTGTGCAGTAGAAACAGGCCAGCAGCTGGTGTTAGCATGGCAGCAGAACAGAGGCAGCAGTTTGCCTTAGCTTTTAGTTGTGTAACGCAATAAAGTACAGTTAGAACACAGTTAAATGAGGCTAAAATCAAAGTTTTCTATGAGAATGTTTGAAAATAGAGGTTAATCTGATTTAAAAAACTTAATCTGTCCTAAAATAATAGGAAAATAGTACATATGCTACTAATCAAAGAAATGTAATCCATATTGCTACAGACCTGTTTGACTGCCAAAATATAGAAGCCTTTATAACCAACCTTGAAACAAGAATATGTGGGAACTTGCACATAAATAGAAATCAAGATGAAATGTGATGCATGTATTTACTAGCAGTACTTTGTGTCAGGCTGACATGCTGTTTTTTATTAGTCCTCTGCATCACTTGATACAATTCCAGGGTGGAAATAATCATGTGAGAAGAGTCAAATTAGTGGAAAAATGTGGAACTGGTGGAAGACAGACCTCACCCACAACAGACCCCACAGTGGTCAGAGGGGAGATGAAGGACGCATAGTGCAACAAGAGAAAGTCTAATTAGATGTTGTTAAATGTTTTTTCTTTCAAAGTGAACAGTGTCAAACTGGATAAATTTGTCTGGAGATAAAATTCCAGTCTTGAAGAAGGTCAGAATTCTGCTGGAGTTGTCAGATCTAATGTCCAAGCTGACTCTGCTCTGAGAGGTGGGATCAAATGATATCCAGAGACCTATTTTAAATTAACTTCTCCTAGAATTCTTTGAAAGATCCTTTTCCAAGGCAAAATTTATGAATGAAAGGTTGCTATCAGAGTATTATTGCAAGCATGGATTTCTGGGGCTCTTCAAAGTGTTTTCACTTATTGTAGCTGTAGACTTCTGGGAAAATTTGGGAAATCCTGCCTAGTGCAGGGAGATGAGGGTATAGATGAGAAACAATTAAGACTGTAGTCATAGCAGTGAAACTATTTTGTGCATTGCTATATAAAAAGCCGGGAACAATAAGAATTTTTAAGGGACAAAACAGATCAAATGAGGATGCATGAGCTGATTTTCACCTGATGAGGCCACCAGTGCAGTCATGGCAAAGGCAGATATGGTTCTAAGATGACAAATAGGTGCTTACAGTGGTCATTATCAGGAAATAAGAGTTAAAACCTAAATAATCAGGCATGGAGGGATTGGAGAGCTTTTCTTGAGAGGACTTGATTTAGTTTAGGAAGATTAGACTGAATGCCAAAATGTTTACAATTTTAAGATCATCAAAGATTTATGATAGAAGAAAGTCTGTTTAAGATACAGGATAAGATATTGGGCTCAGAACTTCTAGCTGTAAGATTAGTAAACGTTGAATAAAGTTATAAACCACCACATTCAGCATTCAACTTCTGAAATAACTTCCCAGAAGAGGCAATAGGGTGTTGACTGATGCTTGATCTGCTGTTAAAATAAATTGTTTGATATGGCTGTGGGGACAGCAAAGGACAAGAGCTGATGACTTTGAAACATAAGACTGGGAAGGACATAGTCTTTTAGAAATATAAGCAGAGCAGTTTGATGAAAAGCTACAGTAAATCACTCTGATTCGTAAATGCCATTAGTATTAAAGGGTTGTTATTTCTCCAAAGGATCTAGGACATCCTGAGCCACTGAAAATGTAAGAGCCATTTATTACCAAGGAGACTTAGACTCAAGAGCTGCCTGCGCCAGCATCCATACAGCTGTCATGGCCCTCCAGTGCATGGTAAATGGCTCTGCTCTGCCCTGGCCCAGGGGTAAGGTTCCTTCAGCCTAAGAATTGCTCTGCTTGCTGCTGTGACAGAAGGCAGATTGTGTACAGGAATCCCTTGAAGGACAGACTGCATCTGAACTAGACCTGTTTTAATATTCACTCAACCTTGTCCATCTAAAGCCATTACGAGGGTCCTGCCCTGCCAGGGAGATAGTGAGGCCTGTTGAGTGCATCTAAGGAAAGCAAAGGCACTTTTGAACACAGGAAAAAATAATCTGCATTTTGACTGTTTTCATTTAGTCTGAGGTCTGGGCACTTGTGAGAAATTATGCTAAATATATAGTGCATTGAAAGTTTCCCTAAATTTCACTGCTCTGCAGTGATTATATTCTTATATACATCTCTTGTTTGCAACAATTGCCTTGACATTTCCTGAAGGAAAATTTCACTTTTCTATCTGACCACACAATTTTTTTTAAATATAAACTGAACTTCTACCATGACTGACAGAAATATATAACTGTACTGTTTTTGAAGCAGCAGAAATCGAAAATCTTACTGTTTGGAAATTATTTCAGTAGTAGTCCTTAAGTAAGAGTTTGCAATGGCTCTGCTTAAAAGTTTGTAGACACTGTTGTGAAATATTGTAATTTAATTTATCTCATATAAATGCATGTAATTTTTATGTGGTAGCACTGAAGCCACCTTTAAACAGGCAAGCCTAGAATACAGGAATGTACAAAGTCTAAACCTGATACATTTGCTGTGTTGTCTGAATGAAACATTGCAAGACAAGATTTTGGTGAGGGATGCAGTGATGTCTTCAATAGGATTATATTTCTTTTTCTTTCAGAATAAATTATAAATGTCACAGTTCTTCACAGCTGAAAAGCCTGAATTAATTAGTGTGTCACCTGAGAGTTTTCGCCCTTTCTGGGAAGGAGTGAAGTGATTTGAAAGAGCCCTGGAAAAGGCCCTCATCCTACTTGACCTTTGCAGAGATGCGGCAGGCAGATCGATAGGGAAGTGACTGCACTGAGCTGGCACCTTGCAGAGAGGGTGTACTTCAGGAGTGCCAAAACAGGTTATAAAAACACAGGGGCTGCCTGCTTTGTTTTATGAAAAGCCTCTCTCTTTCTTTCGGTTAAGGCTGAGGTAGTATCCGACCATTTTGTCCGTACTCTGACTTTATTTTATTTTAATTGCTAGCATCGTCATCAAAATCAAACCCTTCCTCCTTCAAAAAGATTGCTGATGGGTATTTATAATAGCTAATTGGGGGGTGGAGGGGTGAATGACCTGACAAAGTTGAAAATGGCTCTCTGAGGTAGAAGTTTTAAAGATAAATTGGGCTTTCTATCATTGTTTTCCTCTTTTTTTTTTTTGGCTCAAAATCAAAGCTAAATGGCACCACTGTAGAAAGCCCAAATGTGCCTCACTGGTGTTGGTAAGAATTGGTGATGACTACAAGCACATGCACACACACACAGTGCTGCAAGGCTCTTGCTCCCTGTGGGGTATTGATGCAGGGGTTTGTTCCTGTGATCCTTGGCCAGCTGTTTCCTTGAGGGAAAATCATTGTGGTTGGAAGTGTGTGTGCTGATTCTTGGACTGAGGGTGAATTCCACCACACCAATCTTCTCTCCCAGACATTTGGCCGTTTGTCTTTCAGTGTTGAAGCCCACTTGTGAGGAGTGATGCAAAATAGCAAATAACATGTGGGTTGAAAGTGTGCCACCTGAGATGCTGCTCCTGAATCCCCTTTGATGAGCTTTCATGTAGTGAGGGTTTTACAATTTTAGTTGCAGGCATCAGGGAATCCTATTTTCAGAGCCTGCCCTGCCTTCTTCAATTGTTTCCCAACAAGCACATTTATATATTTAATTTTTTTTCTTGTATCACTAGGCTCAGAACAGCTAACTGACCGGGGGAGGAAAAGCATCAAGAGATGCAACACAAAACTAAGTAATTTAAGTTGATGATAGTAGGCAAACCAGGTGTACTACTCCAAAAGGAGACAAGAGTACCAGAAATGAGTTAATAAGGAACCTTTGCAATGTCACCGATTTCTGAAATTCAGTCCTCTAGCAGCTCAGAACTGTGTGCCTGCTACACTGCTCTGTGTTGCTGTGTATGTGACTGGCAGAGAAGTGAGTGAACAGGAACCATAAATTGTGCCCATATAGGCACAAGAAGTAGGACACAGTGATTATGAGGATGATTAGGATTAGTTTTTTAGATAATACAGTATTCAAATATTGCCAATGTACCTCAATAGCAGCTCTGTTGTCTGCTTCATGGATTTTAGTAGAAGACATTCTTGGTGCCTCTTGTTGAGTCATGAGCTTTGGTGAGATACCCTCACTTCCTCAGCTTTTCAGAGAAGTCTAATTGTGGCTCAATCCACTTAGTCTGAGATTTGTTCAACAGTCTGTGACTAAAGGGCTATAATATAAAAAGGTTGAACTAGAAATGTATAGGTTTACAGTTTTTTGCTGTAGATGTGGCTGGTCTGAAACAGCTGATATCACAGAGAAAAGGCTCTGGCATTATTTACCTTTCTGTGTTGGAGTAGCCATCATCTCTTCTAGAAAACAGGAGACAAGCTGAATCTGATTGAAATAACAAACTGAGCACTTGTCTAGTGTGTGTAGGGATGAGGTCACTCACAAGGTGATGCTCTAAGCTCTGGTCTTTGTTTTGAGGATTTTCTATATTGAAATTAAACAATTAGTGGAGAAGGGGAAGAGAATTAATCCTTTCCCCCAGTAGACTGGAACTGTAGCTTACAGTCAATGTAGAGTTGCAGTCTTTTATGCTCTTCTTCTGGCTCATTTAATCTTGATTTCCACTTATTTTACGCTGAGTGACTTGACCAGGAATAATGGACTGAGTCTTCACTTACAGACATCCTCCTAGACTGGTGATTAGGGCATTTTTGTGAAACAAGGATTTATAATTTATTCATATTGTGCATCTAACTCTGACAAATTTTCTTGAGGGGTAAAATGAAGGATGAGGCAGAAATTACTGGTTTTGTAGGCCATGATTATATTGATCAGTTTAAAAGTTCAGTGTTCTGTTATTCAGTGTAGGACAGAAAGTTGGATACAGGAGGCCTACAGAAAGACACAGGAGTTATTTGTACAAGCCAGCATACTCTGAGTGCCTCTGGTCATGGCAAATCCCACTTCTGGCGTGGCACTGGCTTGAGTTTTCTGTTTTATCTATTGAGAAATGATGATCAATGGCTACTGCCTTTCCAGGCATAAAACACTCCCAGGTAAACAGTTCTCATACTCAGAATCCTATGGGTACCAAGGGAGAGGGTTTTCCTGCATGTTCCATCTGTGTACCCTCCCTGGGTATGAGGGAGGATGAGCATTCCATGTACAAAGCTGTGTTGCTGTGATTTTTCATCCATCCTGTCTTCTAAATAATCACTCTAACTTTGAAACCTGCTGAAGGAGGTTTTATGGGTGCTGCTGCCTAGGAACTTGTCCAACTTATTCAATGTTGTGCTTTGTTTAGTGCTCTTGCCGCCTTCTGGGTGTGAGGAGGGCAGTGCTGAATGACTTTAATCTTGAATTCCTTCCCGTTAAAAAAGTAAAAAGAAAGATGAAAACATTTCTTAGAATTTTTGCTTTTCTTACCAGTCTTTCTGTTATGAGATCTCTTCGAATAGAACATAGCTATTTTCTGAGACACTGTTTATCTTTTCTTTTGCATTTGAAACAGAATCTTTCAGTTTTAATCATCAGCTTGCTCCTGCTGTTCTGTCAGTGAAAGAGATAATCTTCAGTGAACTGTGGAAATTCTGCAGAAACCAGAGAGGCTATTAATGCTCCTAAAGTCCAACTTATTGCCTGAAAGGGATCTTGGCAGAGAAGATCACTTGGGCTTCAGTGTGAAGACTATTATTTTACTGCCTGGAAGTTGCAGAAGTACCTGAAAATCCTTGTTATAGAGGTTCTTTCCTTAATCAGGCAAAATGGGAAATAATCTGAACTGCTGTTTTAAATGCAGAACAGTTTGAAGTTCTGTTTAAAATATAGAATGAAGAAGCAGTGATACTTTCTGACCTGCTGGAGAGGAAAACATTTTATTTTCATTTTTCTGTTAGAACTTGACACATGGTCCAATAAAAGGTTAATAACTCCTCCGGGGTGAAATGTAACCTACCTAAAAGTCTAGAACTGCTAGATGGGCACTGCACAGGTCAGTCACTGTTTAATCTTAATCTGTTTAAAATTAATCACAAGGATTAATTTTTAACGTGATCTTCTCTGGTGTTCCAGCTTAGTTTTCTAACTCACCTGGTTTCAATTTTTCTCCAGGAATAATAAAAAAAAGCTCTTGGTAAACTCGTTGTTGGTATGCTAATAAGACTAGCTGAAATAATCCAATGTGCCTGTTGCATTGGTGACCTTCTGGCAAAAAAAAAAAAGAAGGGAATATTCAACTTGGACCTATGTTCCTAGGGCTTTCAGGTGATGCATGGTGCTTAAGAAAGGGATTGTTGAGCACCAGTGGGAGAAGCAAGGTATCTGGAAATGCCACAAATAAATAGGTACCTAACTAAGACAAATAAGTGCCTAATTCCTCATCTAACTCTCAGTTGCATACTCTCTTGGAAAGGAGACTGGCTTGTCTCTCTCAGAGCATGGCAGAAGGAAACTGAATTCTTTGCTGTGAATTTGGCCATGGTCAAGCCTTTACTTAGTGGTATAGAAAACCTGCCAGAGGAATTTCTGAATACCGTGAAATGTCCCACAAGATGATTGCTCTGTCTTCAGGATTTATGGATTTGTATAAGTAGTGACCCTCTTTCTTCCCTTTCTTCCCTTCCCCTCTTTTTTTTTTTCTTTTTTTTTTTTTTTTTTAAGCTCCGTGTTTTGGGGTATTTTTGCCTTGTCAGACATGTCAGAAATGCTGGCCAATAGAAACAGATATATGACTCCGTGCATATAAATTAGAAAATGAGAGAATTACTCTGAAGGAACAGGAAGGCATTCCTTGTGGTGTACAAGACTAAGGTTTGTATCTCCACTGAAGAGAGAAGTTCTGATCTCAGGTTTTTCATATTAAATGTGAGGAAACATGACTGGCTTGGAGAGAAAATACTGCAATACTGGAAAGCCCACACTGGCTCATGATGTCTGTGCTGGGTTTCAGTGTGATACAGTTAATTTTCTCCATGGTAGCTGGCATGGTGCTGTGTTTTGGATTTGTGCTGGAAACAGTGTTGATAATTCAGGGATGTTTTAGTTTCTGCTGAGCAGTGTCAAGGCCTTTTCTGCCTCTCACACTGCCCTGGCAGCAAATAGGTTGGAGGTGCACAAGGAGATGGGAGGGGACACAGCCAGGACGTCTGGCCCTGAAAAATTCAAGGGATTTTTCCCTACCATAGGGCATCATATTCAGCAGATAAAGCTGGGGAAAGAAAGAGGAAGAGGGGTTGTTCTGAGTGATGGCATTTGTCTTCCCAAATCACGTTAGTCTGATGGAGCTGTCCTTTCCTGAATGTAGCTGAACACCTGCCTGCCCATGGGGAGTGGTGAGTGAATTCCTTGTCTGGCTTTGATTGTGTGTGAGGCTTTTGCTTTAACAATTACACTGCCTTCATCTCAACCCATGAGCTTCCTCACTTTTACTCTGCTCACTCTGTCTCCCACCTACCAGGAGTGAGCAGCTGTGAGGGGCTGAATTGCTGCTGGCTGTGGTTAAACCATGGCAATGTCACCCACCCTGGTTAAATTGCAGTCCCACACAGTCTTGCTGGTTTTTAGTGCTTGGGAGCATTTTAGGTGCTACTTATTATTTCCAGCTTGAGTCAGCCATGTCTATTCCATCACACAAGTCCCTGAAGTGGCCCTTCTCATGGAACAAATGATGACTGTGAGAAAACAGAGGTCTTGAGAGATGCATGAAACAACATTTGTGGGCCTTGAAATGCTTTCCTTAATTTGCTAAAATCTTTTGCCATCGACAACTTGCCAGAGACATATATTTGGCCATGGGACTTACAGAAACAGAAGGATATATGGCCACACGTTTGTTTACAAATGTTTAACAAACCCATCAAAAAAATTAAATAATGCACAGCTTGCACAGCTTTTCTTTTTTTTTTTTTTTTCAGGTTTATGTACATGAAGTGAATGTCCAGTACTAAGAGAGCTCCAGCAATCCAATAGGCAAGTGCAGATTAAGTGTTCCTGATTTTCCTCTTAGAATAGAGATCTGATTTTAAAAAACTGTTCTACAAATCAATGTACTAATAAAACTAGAAGAGTCTCCAAACTCTCTTTCTGGATCTTGGATCTTGTGTGTTCATGAACTGGATTGTAGAAGCCTGCAGGGCCAGATCTATGAAGTATTCAATAACAAAGTAGGCAGTGCTTGCTGTGCAAAAACAGTTCTCCCAGACAGATAAATTACTAGAATAAAGTGCAAGTATGCTTATTCTGACAATGAATTTAAATTATTGACTCTAAAAATGGGGCATCTGTCCAAAGCTGTGAAACACCTAATTTTATTTTATTTTTCCTTGCAAATGTTCATAGGCAAAATTAGCCACATATAACTGTGGTATTACCTTCATCTATCCTGGTTTGCTAATTTCTACACTATTCCACAAGAAATCACAGAAAGTTCTTTGGCTTCATTTCAGCAACAGAAAAAAAAAATGAGCCTTCTTTAGGTATTTAACCTCCTTTAGTGGCTAGAAAGAAGGCTTGGGGTAAAGGACTAGTCAGAGAATTTTTCACTTGGCTGTAGCCAAGTGAAAAATTCATTCCTCAAAAACTCATTCTTGAGTTACTTCAGGCAAATTAAATATTTTCCTTTTTTTTTGTCTGTTGGGATTTCTGTACTACTGTTACCTTTCTGTCTTCCCCTAGTTGGCTATAAGTTGTTTCAGACAAAACCATCTGTTATAGGGTCTATGCAAGATATATAGATGCCAGCTTCTAGGCAGGAAACAAACTAGCTTGTTTCTGCTGCTGGTCATTTTCTAGAATGTTGATAACTGCTCAGGATTTAAAGTTCCTTTAGGTAAAACCTTTTCAATACATATACATTGTATAGTCTGTTGGAAGTTTGTTCCCTTTTTAGTGAAGAGCTGCTTTATTCAACGCTGAGGAATGTAAGTATGTAAAGTGTGAGAAAAACTTGTGGGCTTTTTTTCTCCTTTTTTTCTTTTCTATAAGGTATGGCCTTTGCCTCTAGGAGAAGTTATATTTACTAGCATAACCCTTTTCAATAATCTGCACCATGACATTAGTATAGAAATTAGTTAATATTCCTTTTTAATCTTTTTTCATCTCTCTACTTTAGAAAGACATGTAATTTTCCAGCCTACTCATGTAATTCAGAGTAAAGGAAAGAGAAGTTTGCTATGACATCCTCAAAATTTTTGGTTGTAAAACTTTTGAATGTAAACTTAGAAATATAAATGAATAATCAACTGAAAATGATGACATACAAAGGGACTCTCTATCTCTTTAAGTGAAGTGTATAGAACCTTCCTTCTTGTTTTTTGTAAAACTGAAACCTTTTTGTAAGCCAAACTTTGGGGCCTCACAAACAATCTCTTAGAAGTTTGACAGTCTTAGAGAAAACCTGATTTCTTGGAATTAGGAAAGACTTTGCTTATAACTTAAATGTCTACCACAGAAGACTTTGTACAAAGTTTTTGTTACACTTTAAGGTCACAGTATCAGATATCTAGATTTTATTTCTTTTCCTGATATTATAAACTATTTCTCCTAGTTTTTCTCCTTCCAAAATCCAGACAGAACCTTGTTCCAAACTATTCACACAACAATTGCAGCAACATAACTACCTTTATGATGCTGTGTTTGAATCAAAGATTTTTAAGAGAAAAGCAACTGTGATGTCTATGAATTATTCCCTGATTTACAACAGCCCTAAATTTTCCTAAGTTTTTCTATTAGAAGGGTCTGATCTCAGCTGTGCCTTTCCATATCTCACTGTCACTGAAGCCTGTCTGCACCAATTTCACTGGGAGTTTCACCAGAAACAAGAAAAATCTTTAAGAGTATCAGCAGCAGTAATTTGCTTCTACCCACTCACATTCAGAGGCCCTTCTGGGGTTTCCATAGGCTGCAGGGAAAATGCTGTTACTCTGCTCTGATTCAGATTTGGGTGTGAAACCTTCCCTTCACTTACACACTGCACACATTGCATTTTACAGCCATCGTCTTGATTACTGAGCTGCAATTGATTTACTACAGAGCAAATTGAAAAATTATCTCTAGACTTCTCTGTAAAATTACCTCTGATAGCAGGAGCATTAGACAGTGCCTTGGTGCTAACAGGAGGCTGTCAGCCTGTCACTTTTCCTGCCAGCTAACTCTGACTGCTGGAAGAAAATTTAGGTCCAGCTTTAGAAGCTACAGCCACTGACAGATTGCCTCCTAGCAATGGCAAACAATGGGACAGCAGATTGGGAGGGAGAGAGACACTCACCTTACTTTATTTGAGCAACTGGGGTTCTTGGCTGGCCCTTAAAATAACAGTGATGAAAGAGTTTTCATGCCAAAGTCAGTAGGAAAGAGCAACATCCTTTTTATTTCAGCATCTGTGGGTTGCACACATATCTCCTGTAGTGAGCTGCTACTCATGTGCCTTTTTTTCCCCTCATCAGGAGCAAGAGACACACCATAAAACTCAGACAGCAGCCTTAGAGCAGAGGAGTCTTTCACACAGTATCCAGTGAGGATGGAGACCTCATTGTTACAGATTTTGTAGAAGCTCAAAGTACAAATAATTTTACATGGAAGTGTGAATTTTTGTTTCCTTTTTTTTCAGTATGTTGAAGGAAGATAGAAAGTTGAGAACAGATTTTTGACCCACAGGGTGTACTCAACAGTCATGACCAAGTCTGTTCACATTTATGAATAAGGGTGTAGTTGAACAAACAAACTGAGACAAGGTAAATTAAGTTAAACCAGACCAATACAAACCTCACTAAGGAAGATGCCATCTGGAATTTCAGGAGGGATTTTGGTGCTGAGAAGGATGAAAGCTGAACTGGAAAGAATTAGACAATAAGTATGATAGAGAAATGGTATTGAGATAGTAGTTGCAGATAAGACCAGTGGAGCCTCAGGTTTATGTTGAGAGCTAGAGGGGAAGGAGTATAAAGTCAAACACTGACTTCATGCTGGTGTTTTGATATGAAAAACCAATATATTTGTGAGGAGAAAAACTGAAGGAGCTGTTCTGTGTCAGAGGGCCAGGAAAGTTCTGTCTTCTAGGAGCTATTTTGAAGTTGCTGTTGAGCAACAGGAGGAGAAAAGCAATGTTTGCTTTTTTTCTTAGAGTTAGTGAATACAGGCTATTTTCATACAAGGGTGTTTTTTTTCCTTTAGGCTGTCACTGGTGCAAATGAAAATGTTGATTCCCTTCTGCAGAAAATTTTATGTACTAGTGGGGATGCAAGTGAACACATGCATTACTCATATCTCCTGGGGCTTTCTGAAGTTGTGATTTTAAGGTCTCCAAGTGGAGTCACACCTATTACAGTTTTTACAATGTGTTTTTAGCCTCACAAGTCCATGCACAGCTAGAATGTCTTTAGATCTCACCTTCCCCTGTGCACATGGGTGTGTGTATGTGTGTGCACACCCTGCTTGGTATTGCCCTTACAGCTTGTGTTAAAGTCACAAGCAGCCACAGAGGTGACCTTCCTAACTGTAAGATGACAGTGGTGTTGTCATTCTGCTTGGCATGGCTGGGAGCTGTAGCTGTGAAAGGGCAAGGCCTGATTTTCTGTCCTTCCCTTCCACCTCCCTCCCAAACAGGGCTCAGCAGCCTGCTAATGGGAGGCTGGCTTCAGCAACAGTGTAGTGACCCCTGGCCCTTTAATGAACTCTCCCCTGCCCAGGAAGGAGAGACTGACACACTCCCTCGTGTCTTCCTTGAATTCCTTCCACAATTTCTGCTTTCTTCTCTTGCCAGACACTTTGACACCATGACTTATTTTTACACTCACAGCCACTTTCTGCTGAGAGCCCTAATGAGTGCAAAAGGGCACTTATGACTTCCAAACATTGCAAAGCATAATAGTGCTGTGGGGGAGACAATCTAAAAATGAGCAGAAACAGCAAAACACTGAAGGGCAAACAGGGCAAAGCCATCTAGAAATAACTACATACCCTGCAATGACTTTGTCCCACCCTGAAAGTCTTTCCTCCTCTCTTCCCTGCAGCTTGCAAAGCTCTGCCTAGGTGTTTCAAGGGTGCTTTAAATTAGGCTTTACAAAGCATTGGGACACCATGTAAAAACGTCTCAGTGTAAGCTTGCTGCTTTATGGTAGAACATTGTTAATGCTTGACAACCTTTTAAGAGCCAGTCAGCTTTCTTTGGACTCCAGCTTGTTGTTGTAGGTTACAGACTGTATTTTCCCCTTCCTGTGGAAAAAGAACACAAAAGGGAAAGTTTTATTGGCATTTATCCTTTTTTTCAGCTTAATGATCTGCTTTATGCACTCCTTCAAATGAGGCATTGACAGTTCTTATAGAAAAGTGAGTTTAACAGCCTGAGGATGCTCTCGGGCTGTTTATTTCTGCTCAGGTCTCCCATGTCACCAGCCACAGGGCTCCTTTTCTTGCTCTTATATGTATATTTGAAAGGTGTGTATATAGTATTTGTAGCTACCACTCAGAGTTTATTAATCTGCTCTTTCTTGTCAAGGTTCTTGATTTCTTGATGTAACCTGCTTAAATGTGGAACTAGAAGAGTTCTTTGCCATTGAGTTGAAGGGTTGGAGCCAGGCATTCTCTAGGCAGGAAGGTGGAAGTTGCTTTGCCAATTCTCTTGATCAAGATATTGCTCCATTCCTTTATGGTTTAGGGTCTCTGTTGTTTTTCTAATCTCTATCTATATTAAGAGCTCCACCCTCCCTCACAGAGTCAGAAATGTGCAGTTGAAATCCTTCAAAAAGTCCACTCTGGGAGAGGATCCTGTGGACAAAATAGCTTATTTCTCAATTTCATGGAAAATACCCAGGGCCAGTCAGTGCCTGTCAGTATGGCAGGGAAAATCCTGAGCCTCTCTTTACAGTGACAACCCTTGCAAAGGTCCCTTTACGGTGGACCTTTGGGACATTTTGGGACATGCAAGGGAAGGTGCCTTTCTACTGAATAAACACACCCTGAAATCCAGGAAACATAGGGATGTAACAATGCCTAAGCTTATTTGTGTCTAAAGTCTATCACAGAATAAATGTGGACTAATAAAGCAGACATGGTGACTTTAAGGACCTAAAGAATATCACCAGAGCAGAATTGGTTTGCTCCATATGAGTATGGGGTCAGCTCTGGGTTTTGCTCCTTTTTTGACATGCTGAGTGCAGCTGCAGGTGCTCACAAGCTGCTTCATCAAGGCTCTTCCTCTGAGCTAAGACTTTTTACCACAGGCTTCCAAATGGTCCTGTAATCCCAGTGTTATGGATAGCATAGGGTGCTCAGCAGACCTTAATATGTTTGGAAAGTGAAACAAGGTCCCTCATGCTCTGACAGCTTCTCAGCTGCTTGTACCATGTAGCATTTAACCTTCCCAGATTCCCAGGCTGAGGAGAAGTTAATTTCACCCCAGTATGAAGTGCTGATACTTGGAGGGCTGAGGACAGAGGGTGGCAGCACAGCCCTGTCAGAGCTCGCCCACACTCGCTGTAGAGGCTGTGGCAGTGCTGAGTGGCTGTAAAACATTTCACACACAATTGCTTCTAATTAAATGTACTTTTTTGTTTGTTTGTTTTGCTTCACAACAGGGCAAAAGTAACTTCTGTTTGCTCAGTGTGTTTTAAGCTGTATCTTATTGTTTGATTTACGTTATGTGGTGAAGTTTAGAGCCACAAGTTGTGTGCATAGTGTATGTGTGCAGGGAAAACCTTGCCTCAGAGATCACCCACTGATCTTTCACTTATTAAATGCTCTCTAACTGATGCTCTTGCTGATTGTCCTGACAGCAACTAACAGGCCAGCTCTTAGTGTAAGGCAGGTAAGTAAGAGACTGTGGTACTGAGGATATAACCAGATCTAGCTTGGGGGCAGAGTGAAGAATTTTGGTACAAATCATAGCAGTGAGGAATGAACCACATTCGTAGAAGGAGGCATGCTTCCAAGAGCCCTAAAATGCTTCGTTTTGAATTTTTTCTCATTGGAAAAACTGAGATAACAAAGTGCTTAATGTGCTACTGAACCAGGGTAGAATTTTACAGTGCTGGGTGCAGGGCTAAACAACCCCAAACCCAGCAGCTCCTGAGCCTCCTAAAACCAGATCTATGAACCTCACTGAAAAAACTGGTACAATCTTCATTCCTCTCTCACTTTCCCAGATAAGTGCAATGAAGGTGTTGGGCTGTGGATATAAATATATACCATGCTATAAGAATATGCATATGTTGAAAACTTTATTCCTGAACCCTCTTTGTTCTTTGATGAAAACAACAGTAGGATTACTGAAGGATCATTCAGAGTTCTCAGTACTAATAAAAGGTTTCCTGAATGAGTGTCAAAAAATTATCTTTTCTTAAAAGAAGTTCACAGAGCATTGAAAGGAAACCTTGCCCATTTCCTTCATTAACAGGAATAGTCTTTGTTTTGCATGTTTTGAATGAAAGGTCAATTTTCAAACAGCAGACCAAAGTTTCTGGTGCATGCTGGTCAAAGCTCAAACATAAAAGTTTTGTATTGTTGAAAATTTGTGGTGTGATTATATTGTTTTTAGTGCTTATATTGTGCTTATTTATATTGTTATGAATTGATTTGGACCTGTGTAATACCTTATTGTTGTACCTTGAAATCCCTGTAAATCTGAGATAACAAACCTAACTACCAAATGTTGGTTACTGGAACTCTATGAAAGCAAAAAATAATTTATTTATGACTTGTGCTGTAATAAGAGCTTTGAAAATTAAGAAGCATAGAGACAAACACCAGGCCACTTTTACAAATGCCTTTGTCCTCATTAATTTTGTTTTGCACTTCAACATTTCACTTAGATGAAATATGATGTCTTGCCTTTAGATCTGTTGGTTTACTTAATCTTGTCTTGCTGGGCTCTTCTGGCTAATCAGGAAATGCATCACAATCTGTTTATTTGTGCAGACAAAATAATTTTATGTCTGCTAATTTCAGGAGAGGCTATTTCAATTCTGAGATGTCTCCAGAAGCCTTAAGTAGCTTACTGGGAACCAATGTTTATACTTATTTTGTACTGGTCATAATTTTAGATCAGAACAACATAAAAGAATATTCCTGAGCTGAAGATATAATGTGCCTTTTTTCATCAGACAGAACATCTGAGTTTAAAACACCAGAGGAGAACATCTTCCATCAACCCTCTTTGGATGTCATCTCTCTAGATCTATTTAAAAAGACATTAAAAATCCTTGAAAGGACAAAGGTCAGATCTGAACAGGCTAATTTATATATAAAATGGAAAATGGTATTAGACAAGTCAAGACCTGATTGATAGAAGTCACAGCACACGTTTTCATTGGAACTTCATCTTTGTGAAAAGAATCTGAAATATTAGTGAGAGATCATTTCTAGTTATACCTTTAAACAGAAATATGATAATCTCATGCAGCTGTGCTAACATTGCCGAAACCTTATGCAGTTTTTTGCTGACCTCACATTTCTTAATAAGTACACTCTGATCCTCACAAATCAGACAAGAATTTGAAAGAAATATTTGCAATTACCCATTTTCTGCAAATAGAGTATTGTCTTCCCTATAAGCCATTGTTTTAGAAAAGCTTTGTTTGCCAGAAAATGATGAGGATGTGCCAGGGGTGTCTCCAAAACTTACATTTTACTCCAAAACTACAATTTACAAGTTGTAAATTGTATATGATGACACACATTTCATTGCCCTTCCGTTTCTGCAGGGAAGGGTCAAACAAAGTAGGACAGCCCCTGATTTTGGGCAGGTTTGCTGTGTAATTATTTGGTGGCAGTAACATTGCCCTGACTTGAAAGGTGGGACCTTCCACCTGGGGAAAAGCATTTTTGGGATGGAAAGGGATGTGAGGGACACAGCCACAGGCTGTGATGTGATGGTGAGGCCAGGCAGGTAGGTGAATGTGTAAAGCAGCTGTCTGTGTTTCTTTGCTGCAAATAAGATTAGTTTTTAGATAGGTTCACTTTGTGCTGGGAGCCAGAGCAGCTCCCTAGAATTTAGAGAAGTCATTTGAGCCGAGTTCAGGAAGACTCAATAATTGTGCCCTTAGGTTCTGAAGAGCAAGAAATGTTTTGAAATAATTATTCCCAGCGGAAGCTGTAATGAGGTTAGGTTAGACACGATGAATAATTCTAATTCCTTACTGTGTAATGACACAATTTAAAATAGCATTTCAGACATGGGCCTCCCAGGTAACTGGGTTAGATCAGTAATCTCCTGCTCTGATAGAAGCCCTTCTGCTCATTCCTCAGTGTTGTCTCTTTTTGTGACTGACTGAACACAGGCTTTCTGGGTTTCAGTACAGCAATCTGACTATTTTATTTATTCATCATATTGCAACCACATTAATTTAGCAACAAAATGCTCCAGACAACTTGTTGTTAAGATTATTTATATACCGTGTGTGTTAAAGGGGGAGGAGAGGAATTAGTGGCTCCATCCTGAGAGGTGACTAAATGCTAGAGGAAACAATTCCAGGATTTTATAGCCTTGAATATAGAGGCTATATATTTTCCCTGTGACTGTACATACACACAAGATGCCTATTTGAGGGCAGGGTAGAATACAGTTTTCAATATAAATATTTTGGTTGTGGGAGAAAAACAACATCCTTGAAAGTGATTCAGGGGAGGAAGATCCTTTTGAGCACCTGTATCCAATGTTAGACAGAGTAACTGCTGCATCCTACCATATTGTCACCCTGGTAGCTGAAAATTTGTTTTCTTACCAATGAAGTCTCCTTCCTCCAAGTAGTCTTTGAAGGGAAATTGATAAAATAGAAATTGATAAAATTCTCTTGCAAGAGAAAAGATGTGTATGAACTTTACAACACAGAAAATAACAGATTGTCCCCAGCAGTGATGAAGTCTATGCTCTTAACTAGCACAATATACATGTAGGGCTCCCAGCATGACTGAGTCTTCCTCATACAAACTGTTTTTTGTCTGTCTTCTGTCCTCTCAAGCATTATTCTGCTACAGTTGGTCATGGACACTGAGCCCAGGCCATGAGAGACTTTGTGTTCCACCTTCCTCTCTCAGCTGTACTTACTTGGGCATCAGTTCCTCACTGCTCCACAGGGACTGGCTGGTACATAGCATTAGGAACCCTGAAACTGTGAAGAAAAGCTCAGGTGGTAATGGTTCATCCTTCTCCAAGGGAAACCAATTGGGGAGCAGTGAAGGCACCTGAAGCACAGATGCAGTTGTCTCAGTAAAATGAAGGCCTGACCTGTGTTTGTTAGTTGCTTGGGAGATCTGTGGTGTCCCTTAAATGTGAATCCAGCTTCAACACAAGCAGAAGTTTATTTCTTCCCTTCTGAAAGAGATTGTGGAACCATCTGTGCTGAACTTGAAGGCAGTGCAAGGGTTGTACATTGATCTCTTTTTATGTGGAGAAACAAAATGACTTTCATATTGCCTCTGTTACCCCAAGTATCCAGGCAAGTACCTGTTGGTGAACTCCCTCCTCTCTTTCCTGCTCTTGATTTCTGTTTGTCAAGTTTGCTTGTGTAGACCAAGTTCATCTGTGTCCTGCACAGATGAATTGTATGGCACATCAGTTGTATGGCAGCCTGAGGAGTGGCACATCTTCTGCTTGGGAGGGCAGCATGTTCCTTGGCAGGCTCCCCAGAAGGCTCATCCAGATTTGTGTCTGTCCTCGCTGTACTCATCACCTTGTGGTTAGTGCAGATGCCTGGCTTAGTCCCCTTAGCAGGGTCAGAGAGGGGAAGTTTCAGATCTCCTTATTCCTCTGTTTGCCTCGGTTTTCTCAGCTTCACAGGGGAGATAACAGCAGCACTGAGACAGCCAAATATTTGCTTGTATGAGTACGTATCTTAATTAGCAGAGTCCTTCGAAAAGCTGACTGTGGCAAGTGCTCCAACAGCAAAGAGGAATCCTTCATGCTATAAAAAGCCTGGAATGTTTCCTCAAGCCTTTAGTCACCTCTCAGGATGGAGATACTAATTTCCCCTCCTCCCCCTTTAACACACATAGTATGTAAATAATCCTAACAAGAAGCCGTCTGGAGCATTTTATTGCTTAATTAATATGGTTTCAATATCCTGAATAAATAAGATCACATTCAGATTGTGAGTACAGTAAAGTTAAGGGGATATGATCCAAGAAGGAGTTTCAAATCCCTTCGCATCTGTTCCTCTATTTTGTTGGATTAATTTTATGTTCTAAATTAAATTATTCTTATGAATTTGTTGCCTCTGATGTTCTGCCCTCCTCCCCCCATTTTTTTCATCATCTGTCTGCTCAACACCTTTCCTGCTCCCTCGCACAGGGAAATAAAAGCCACTTGACAGCCCAGCTGGCTGAGCAGATCTGTGCTGCTCCTCTCCATCCCTTGTGGGGCTGCTGAGTGTGATGGGTTTGGAAAGCTCTGGACTTATTAGTCTCCGTTTTCAGATGAATGCAGGCTTTCCAACTGGCATTCATTGTTACTTTGATCCAGGTTTTAATTGAAAACTTGGGAATTCTAAATCCATTGAACTGTAGTAGACTAACTTTTTAGTAAAAGATCCTTTTCTTCCCCTCTTACCTGCCCTTAAATAAAACAAAAAAAAAAAGCCAAACAACTCCCAGGGCCTTGCTTATTTCTGTTTAGCGAAGGAGAAAAAATTGTTAAGTATTCATCTTCTTTATACAGTCCTTAGAAGGATTTTTTAAAACTTTTGGCTACAGAAACGCTGATGTGACTATAGTTTCCAAGTTATCAAAGAAGGTCAAAAACAGCCTGAAAAAGGTCACAAGGCTGGGGAAACAAGAAAAACCTCATAGGCATAAGAGATGCTTATTTGGTAATTAAGCCTTCATTTTCATTTTGTTAAATTATAAATTGCCAGTGGAGGGAGTCTCCTCAGGCTAGGAGAAGGACCTGGCACATTTTGGGCGTTCCCACAAGGGGAAAATAACTTGGTTGCAGGTATAGATGCTAAGGAGCTACTTGTTCTCTTTGGCTTAAAGAAGAGCCTTTGCTCAAAGGTTCTTCCTTACAGACCTGACTTTGCACACCATAACCTGCTAATTTCCCTTGCTGCTGCCTCCAAAATACTGCAGCTCCTGCTGGGGTGCAGCTGCCTCCCCACCTCTCCCCAGTGCCCCTCTTGCTGAGAGCAGCCAGCAGTACTGCTGGGAGTTATTGATGTCTGTGTGCTTCCTATTTTCCCTAAAGTGAGCCGCTCCATGTTCCGAACTGATTTACCACCACCACAACATTTGATGGGATCAAAAGCTGCCATAAATCCCCTCTCCTTTTTCTTAATGTTGTATTTTTGTGGTGTGTGATTGTTAGTGGAACTGGAGTACTTTATCTCTGGTAAAAAATTGTCCTGAAAGGTTAGAAAGCCCTTGGAGAGGTACAAGCCTGCATGGCCAGACTAAATAACCATTTAGAAATGGATTATGGTTAGAAATTTAATATTTTTTCCAGGAGTGTTGTCAGGCCATGGCCATTTACCTGCTGTTCTGTCTCATTGTGCATAGTGAAAGATGAAGACTGGTAACTCCTGGTATCCCTTTTAGTAACTCTTTGTACCAATTTATTTATGGTTACTCTTGCACTCTTGTATTGCAGATTCCTGTCTGCATCCAACTGCTCATGGAGCAATCTGAATGGCGTGTGCCTTTTCCTCCTGCCTTCACAGGGAATGCAAAGAAAGGATGCAGGAGGTGTCCTAAGTCAGTTCCCACATGTTGAGGGACATGTGCTGTGCTTGTTGCTTCATGCTTTCTCTTTGAGTCTGACTCCTGAAACCTTTTCCCATTTAAGGCATATTAGCCATAGTCTCTCCACTTCTAATTGTAAAAAAATATTGCTCTCTTTTACTACTTACACTCATCTCTTCTCCAGCAATAAAAGAAACAGCAACTTAATGCAAAGTAAATCACACCTGATTTATGCTTGTATAAACAGCATGTATCTCTTCACGTGCAGGTAAACGGAATTATAAAGACATTTGTGAATAAAATTTTGAGAAATGAGAGAGTTCACTAGTAACTCATTTACAGTGACAGGAGATGAATAGAGGTAATTTAGTCTCATAAAAGTAAAATTGGCTCATGTCTTACATGGGGATGGGAGAAAGATTATTGTTCAGCAGCTGGAAAGCTGAGTGGAGCTGAGAATTGGCAGCTGTGCTGAGGGGGTTTGACTGCCTGGCTCTGTAACCTCGGGTGAGTCATTTGGTGTACACGCTGCCTCCTGTAAATACAGATCTAATTCTTGGCTAGTTTGTAGAGGGATCTGCTCTCCCCAGGTGAGGCACCAGAAAATGGGACTCTGCTGCTCTATTGCTATGTTTGAATAAGAGCATTTCCTCCTCTCCTTCTCCTGTGGCTGATATATTTGTTCCAAGCGTATTCAGTCTTCACATCTTTCCTGGGGTGTGGAAAGTAATCTTGAAAGAAAAGCAAATATCCTTTGGTTTTAAAGTTATATAGTAATAAGATGAAAAGATTAGGGCCTGTGGGAGTAGGCATTATGAGACTTAGATGAAGTACATAATCTTCTACCTTGTTGGACAAATAAGCTGGACTGAAAGCACAAACGAAATGAGCTTGGGATCTTCCTTCCAGGACTGTTACTAGTGAAAATGTTGTGGAAATCCCCAAGTTAAAGGATGGTCAGGGCTCTGCTCTGTGGTGTGGGCTGAATGGCAGCTCCCTCTCAGGGTTTAGACGTTGCCTGAAATGAGAGACTTGGGAAAGGATGAGGTGGATGTAAAAAGAAAAAAAAAAAAAAGCAGGAAAAGAGGTAAAGATATTGCTTTGCTAACTTTTTGAAGAACCTTGGAACCTTGTTCTGCCACTGTAGAGGAGGACAGAAGGGGTGGTGTGTATTTTATTTTTGAAGGCAGAGTAAGAGAGGAGTTCTGAATTGCTCTGAGATGGCCTCTGGCTTTCAAAGGTTCAAGAAGGTGCTTTATAAAAATCTATGGCACTAGCAAAAATGCATTGGTTTTGCAGTGTGGGTAATGTTTGTTTATTGATGTCAATGGATTGAACCCCACAAAAAGTCCATTTTTACCTAACCTGGTCACTTTCAGCATTTTTTGGCTCTTAAGAAATCTAAGCAAGGACACTGGCTCATTCCTACTGGTGTTTTGTTTCCTAAGAAGTGTTTGCATCAGTCTTTTTGAAGCTGGGCTATTATAATAGGAAATGGAGTTGCTAAACCTTGCATTATCAGTAATTAATATAATGATTATGTTTCTCTTTTCATTTTTGTGGGCTTTCTGGTTCCTCTGAGTGGTGATGATGTGCAGGCTGCCCTTTCTTAATGAATTTTTTTGCACATTATGGCTGGTAACTGGAGACAGAAAAATACTTTGTGTCTCTTTATAACATTCCCTTAAATTACTCTGAAGATGCTGCTGTCTCAGTACTACCACACATAGTACTTCTGGGCTTTTAATCAGCTCCTCATGCTGCAGATCTGTGAATACGGTTGTTTAAAACAGTTTGGGGCTCTTGGCTAAACACTACAAACAGCTTCAGCCTTGGGCTTGCTGGAGTCCCCAGTGATCACTCCAGCCCAAGTGCTAATCCTTCTGCTTTGCAGCCTGGGCTGGGATTTGCCACCAGGATTTAAAAAAAGCCAATTCAAATATAGGAAGCTGTACAAATGCTTGAGGTCTGGGTAGGCAGGGGAGAGCTGTGTGAGTTCAGGGAAATCTCCATCTCTCCTAACCTTTAAAGGTCTGTGTGCATCTCTGGATGATTTACTTGAAGAATGCCTCTGGATTCCCACCTCCAAGTGAAAGGACAAATCCAGTGAGGGGTTCAAGTGAATGTGAAGTGTAGAAGCTAAGGACAGTAAGTAAATAACCGAAGAAAGGGAAGCTATGCAAAAATAATTGCAACTTTTCCTGGTGTTGTGGTTTAAGCCCAGGCAGCCGCTCCCTCATTCCCCCACCAGCAGGACTGAGGAGAGAACTGGAAGAGTGAAAGTCAGAAAACTCATGGGTTGAGATAAAGACAGGGAAAGAAAAAGCTGCACACACAAACAAAGCAAAACAAGGAATTAATTCACTGCTTCCCATGTTCAGGCAGGTGTTCAGCCATCCAGCAGCCTCCTGTGCCGTGGGGAAACACAGAGATGCATAGATACACCATGATGAGAGATGGGAATTTTGGAGTTGTGAGAGGACGGAAGATCATCTTGCAGTGCAGGGTAATATTTGGGTAATGTTTTGAATTTTTTTATTTCTGGTTGTAGTAAATGTTTTCAAAGTCAGTGCCCCTGCAGATGCAGAGCAGGCACACCACAGTTTCCCTCTGTAGCATGTCTGTTCTGTGAGCTCCAGTCCTTGAAAGGAAGTGCCATTTTTAAATTCTTAGCCTGTCTGAAGATGATGCTTTTGAAGTACCCAGCTTGTGATTCCTACCCATTATCTTTGATTCCTTCTCCTCCTCCATTCTGAAGTGCCTTAATGTTCTCATGGATCATCTTGCCTGATGTAGTAGTTCCTGTTTATAAGTTATGCCATTGTCCCTTAGCCATCCTCCTTTCAACCCAATGCTTTCAGTGACCCATTTTGCCTTACTCTTTCCACTGCTGATCTCCCTATGCCCTTTTCATGTTAGAATAATTGCCCAGTGACTTAGATTTACCTTATCTCATATTGTAAAAATTTTCAGGAAGAGAATGTGTCCACATAACTTGCTTTACTTTTATGGTACTGCAAAGTAGAAATGGTTGCTATTAATAATGCACACCAGAATGGCCTCTTATTTGACAAGTGTACTTTTATTTTAACATATAATATTTATGTCATGCTTGCTAGTTGTCAGCATATTTCATAAAATTAATGGAGTCCCACAAAATGGGAACTCTCTGCTGTGTCTGGCTGTAAAATTTTTGCTGGGAAGTGGAAAGAGGCTGCAGGATTTTGTATGCAAAATAAGAAAGCTGAAGATTTGGCTTTGTGTGTGTTTGGCAGTCAGTGTTGGAAACAGAGTGATATATGGGATATATTAAAACATTTTAGAATGATAGAGAAAAGAAAGCTTCAAATTTTGTTGAAGCTATTCAAGTTAAGACATGCAGACTTTCATTAAAAAAGCCAAGCAACAGCTGAACTGAAGCCACTGATTTGTTTTCACTGTGAAAAAACAGCTCTGAGTGATAAGAAGATGGAGAGTTTGCTTAGTGAGAATATATTCATACGTGATGTTTATTGTCTAAACCATATTTGAGAAACTGATAATCTGTAGGATATTAAAAAATAAAAGAAAGAAAAGAGAAACATAGTATGTCTGCTGCCTTTCCCTCAAGTGTTCCTTAAGCTGCATCCCCTCCACAGGTCTCCATCAAAATTCTATGGAACTGTTTTCTCTGTGTGAAAAATTGACTTTGATTAAATGAACAATTTTGCCACTGACTTAAATGGAGCTGGTTCTCTTGCTGTACAAGTTATTTTTAGAAAGAAAAATGTTCATTGATGCAAGAAATTTCTCCCTGTTAGCCCATTTCTGGTGACACCATGGATATAAAGACAGAAGATTACCCAAGCAGGTTTCAGCCGTGACCAGCCAATTAAAAAATGTTCAAATACTTTGGTGTGACACTGTTTCCTCCTTGTTTTTTGCTATGGAACAGAAAGAAGTGAGAATTAGATACTGAGAACTATATTACAGTCTATCAAATCCTATGGCAGAAGTGGATAGTTGTAAGGTTTGCTTAGATCTGTAAATATATCATAGTATAAAACACAAATAGAGTCTGAATGTTCTCTCACTTTTTTAGTGAGAAATGTTCAGGTTTGGGATTAAAGCAAGATGTGGACAGTAGTATTTTTCCTGGACAAGATTGTTACAGAACATTAAAACCACACTGCCAATTGGCTTTTTTTCTTTAATTAACTTTTTTTTTTTTTTTAATAACTTTTATTAACTGGAGGTGCTCAAGACTAATAATAGCTCTGAGCTACTTTGATTGATGATGTGAAAGCAACACACAACTGGAATGAAGACATAAAATATTAATAATGAGAGGGGTCCTGTAAAATGTCAGCACAAGAATGGAAAAAGGCAAGCAACCTTCCACAACTTGGGCACAAAGTGTGCACAGAGTTTGGAGAGCATGTGAAATTTGAGAGGCTTCCAGTGGAAGGGTTTATTGTGGTGAGTTTACAGGGTGAGTGAGAGCTGGTGCAGACAGAGGAGCAGGTACCTGAGACATGAGGGTCAAAGTGCTGGCTTTGGAATAATGCTGAGTGCTAACAGCCTGCTGGGCTCTAGCTGGGTTCTGCAGATATGGGACTTGTTCCATCCACCACTCTGAGCATGCATGAATGCATAAACCCAGGAGAGAGCAAAACCCTGTGGTGTACCTCTTGTTGCAGTATTCAGTGTCACAGACATATTTTCTGAAAAATCCTTTTGCTAGGATTTTTCTCCTGAGAAGCTGAGAGGCCTCAGAAACAAAATGTAAACAATAATTATTGTGTAATAGGTGCATCTTTGATTAGTGTCATGTGGTTGTACTCGGTGACCAATCACAGGTCCAGATGTGTTGGACTCTCTGGTCAGTCACAAGATTTTATTATTCATTCAACACATATTATTCATTTATTATTCCTTTCCTTTCCTTTCTAGCCTTCTGATGTCTCCTTTCTCTTTCTTTAGTATAGTTTTAGTATATCATATATAATATAATATAATATAATATAATATAATATAATATAATATAATATAATATAATATAATATAATATAATATAATATAATATAATATAATATAATATAATATAATATAATATAATAATATCATATATATCATATCTTATCATATCATCTCATATCATAAATCAGCCTTCTGAAACACGGAGTCAAGATTCTCATCTCTTCCCTTGTTGGGGTTGCCTGCAAATTCCACGTATTCAGAGCGGAACTCTTGAATCTCAGTGACCATTTCCTGGGTTTGGCAGTTTGCTTTTCAATGTGTAATCTCTCCTCCTGCATTTGAGCTCAACTAGGACAGACTAATCCCAAGATTAAGGTGGATCAGATGAAGGGCTGTTTCCATAGCAGATGCTGCCGTGTAAGTGCTGAGTTCCTCTTGTGATACAGCAAGGCCATAGGGCAATGCAAATGGGGCAAATCCTGTTTGTCTTGACTAATTGTCAACTCAGCTCTAGTTCCCTTTCCCCCTGCAGAAAACAAACCACACCAAGCATCCAATTAAGGAGAGTGAATTGGTTGAAATTCTAACCCAGGCTTGTGTTTACATCTCTTCTGAATCCCAGTCTGCAGGAAGGTTTGCATTAGTTCATGTTTGCCTTTGTCTAGTGCTGGGGCCGGCTGCAGGAGGGCACTGTCTCCTGACTGCCCCAAGGACTTCACTGTGTAGCTGAAACTGCTGCAAAAAATCTCAGAGCTGCCCTCAAAAATGATTTAAGCAGGTCTAATGAGTAAGTCTTTTGACAGGAATTGATACTACTGAGACTGTTCTGTAAAACCACAGCAGTTTATTTCAGTATCACCTTGGGAGGAGGCTCCCTACTAAACAGAGAAAACAAGGTTATCCAGGAGGTGTAGCTGTTATTTCAATATTTAGATTGGAAATCTTAATGTCCTTCTGAAACAAAATATAGTTACAGTTCCTATGACAACTGTTTCCCTCTCGTCTGGAGCATGGGCTAACGACAGGATTTCATTACATGGTCATGTAACACTGGGCACTGTGACAGCCTTGTCATCTCCACTGCGCTGTTTGCTCCTAAATGGCATTTAGCTTTGCCCACTTGTGTTGTGCAGAGCATGAATTGTAGTGACTGACCTTCACTGTGCTTATTGCCTGCCACCTCCCACTGCCCAGCTTCCCTCTTTTCATTAGCAGGCTCATTTTCTACCAAAGTACATTTGGTATGCTGAATTTTATTGACAAAAAAAATCCTAGAAACTTATTTCAGTGGTAGAAATTCTATACACTGGCATTAATTAAGAACAGCATCTTAACAAGTACACAGAGTACTGACAAAAATTTGTGAGTACAGCAGCTAAACCAGATTATGCAGCAGATTCCTGTAGTTACTTCTGGCAACACACGTAAGAAAAACTATAACCAGTTGAACAGATATATTAAAAGACTTTATTCACAATAGAGAAATTTTTACAAATATAAGTTCTTAAAAATTAAGCATCTTGATCTATTATGTTATTCCATAATTTCAGTTTATATAAAGATGATAAGACTAAATTGAATATGTACAAATCAAAACCAATTTAAACACATGATAGAAATGGATATGTATGAAGTTACCATAGAAACAGTGAGCTATTGGGCATTGCAAAAAATCTGTGTATAACCAACACATATGCAATATTTATCTCACAAACAATCAAAATTTTTTTTTCCCTGTGAAACAATGTTGGTGCCATTTAAAGGGCTCTACCTCTTGGGACCCAACATATGTAGATTTAAATGCATTATTATGCTACAAAGAAGTGGAAGAAGTGTGGGCAGTGCATTTATGTAACGATAATGTGTCCATGTCACTGTGTTCTCCCCCCTGCCACCTCCCACCCCCCAACAATGAGCAATTTCTTTTGCTCTTATGAATGACTGGGAACACAAAGTCACCATCACTAGCCACTTCCATGAAGTGAGTTAAGTGAATGGGAATTAAAATGCACGTTACCTTACTGATCTAACAAGCAGTGGTAAATATGGACTGTTCAAAAATGATTGCTCTAACTTTGGTGTTTTGGGGTTATTTAAAAACAAAAAGAAAAGTTGATATATTCTCAGTTTATGAAAAGTTTTTTTCTTACAGCTGGCAGATCTACACGTTGTACAATCTTCTCGTCTACTTACATTACTTTACAAAAAGTACAGTATAGTGCAGTTTGTACATACAACCTGAATACCAATACCACATCAAATTTGTGCTCTTTCAGATCATCCTAACTCCCACGCGAAGGAAAATTCCACGCTATGAAATGTCCATTTTACAAGGAAACAACCATGATGCTTATATTGAAGTACATGAGACCCAATGCACATAGAGCTGTGTGACTGGAGCCTGCTTTTGAAACAAGGAGAAGACCTGTCTGGTTCTCTGCTCTTCCCTTCAGCTTGCTAAGTACCAGCAACATCACCACAGACAGCTGGGGGAAGCAAACCTTGGTTAAGAAAACCATGTAGAAAGTGGCTTAGAAAACACACTTCTCAAACACTGTTTCTGTCTGAGCTTTTGTAGTTATTTAATTGAGATGAGGTCTAAAGCAGCACATACGTGTGAGGGGCAGTAGCAGCAGGTGACCCACTAAGCATAACTAAGAAAAAAAAATACTGTTACATGTTAAAAAGAGAAAAAATATTTTGGTTTTATTCCACAGCTATGGTGATTCAGGGGATGGAAAAAAATCTCCTTTATAAATACTATTTATAAAGAAATACAATTAAGTATAGTCCTCCAGTGGTATGAATTCTGGAGAATCAAAAGCAGCAGAATTTCTGATTTTCAACAGAGGGGAGAGGCAAGACCTCATCCTTGCTTGGCTGGGTTCAGAAACCTGCTGTGCCATGAGGGAATCCATGCTTTAAAAAAGAAGATAAAAATTTAAAAAAACAAAGTTTTGAGCCGCTGTGCCTGGCTCTGTGTGAGCTGGCTTTACCTGCACATCCATTTCTATTTGTTCTCCCAGTGCTGGGTGGCCCAGGCTCACCAAGGTGCCCCAATAACTCTCATGCAGGAATGGCCAGCTCTGCCAAGCTGTGCTGGAGCATCAGTGGATCCTTGCCTTGTCCCCCACACCAGCGTCTCTGGCAGCTTGTGGGGCACGTGCCATCTCCTCTGTCAGCAGCGGAGGCAACAGGCAGCGCTGTCCTTGCAGACTTGAGGGCAAGCTCTAGCTGCTATATATAAAAGTGTAATTAGTTATTTTTGGCTTCTACCTAAGAAAACCTCCTCTGCAGACCTCTATCAGCATAGAAAAAATGCACTCTAAAGCTTAAACAAATGTGTTCCCTCAGCTGTGATTAGCAATGCTGGACATGTGAGCTATCTTACTAAATACCATTCAAGAACATTACTCTTCAGAACCAGGTTTGTTCCACTGCAGTCCAATCAATGAATAATGTTCTTTCTCAGAATGGGAAGCCAGGCTTTTTCTACCTGAAATGTATGGAAGTCATCCCATCACTAAATGAAAACAGGTAGACTTAAAAATCATGTAAACCACTTCAAACCAAGTAGAAACAGGAATTAATTGTGCCTCATTTCTTTTTCCCTTTGGTGATGCCACAGAGCAAAACATTTTTGGCAAAGCTGTTACCTTTCTTAATAAGCCAGGCCTCTACTCGAAGGAATATTTTTTAAGCCCATTGCATTTCTGTTACTTAAGACAAGGCAGTGTTGTCAGAAAGTTTTAGTTCAAAGCAGGATAACTTCCTCTCTGAATTACTTCACTTCTTTTGAGGAGGCAGGTTTTCTTCAAGGCATCTGAACACCCAAGTTTATTCACACAGATATATCAAACTGCTTTGTGACAATTAACCACCAAGCCTGGTGTCAAGTCTGGACCTACCTAAATCTTTGCAAAAGTAACAGAAAAACAAACAGACTGTATCTGATATAATCTGAACTTGCAGGAAAATGTTGTTGAGTGGATCTTTTTTTGCCAACCAACCAAATGAAAGCTACTGGACTAAATATATAAAGAAGGCTAATAGTCCCTTTCTTAATATGAAATTATTACCTTATTTTACTCCATAGTAGCTTGACTAAAGACATAAGAATAACACCACGTAGAAAAGGGAGGAAACAATTGATTCTATTACAATACTCTAATCAAAACCTGAAAAACTAAGGTCTGCTAACTAATGTGCTAAATCCATAGAAACTAGTTTAATCTAACTTCAACTTATACTGCAGTTTCAGAGTTGGGTCTGCATGAGATGAAAGTACCCCTATGTCGACTTCATTGACAGTGAAATACATCAGATACTCCAGCAAGTAATGATAGACCCGCATAAGAAGAGGCTGTCACAGTCACAAGATTTGTCCTGGATGACACACAAAATAAACTAACATAGAACATAAAAAAAAAAAGAAAAAGAAAAAGCTCTTTATACTTAATTCAATATGGCTTTTTGCAACATGGCAAAATATTACAGCTTAAAGCATACATCTCCTCACAGAGGAGAGAAGAATTTTGCAGTCAAATTAAAAGCACAACAGGAAACAAGTAACATGCAGACCTTCTGCTTTTTTTGGCCAAAATGACACTGTAGCCTAACAGAATCTGGGAAGATACCCTATTTCACTTCTAAGAAGGTATTAATCTGAATTAGAGGATTAAGGTTTTATCATAATTAATTGGGTACATTCATAAAAATTTACTGTTAAAGAAAACAGACTGCAAAACACTTGATTAAAAAATTTAACTTAGGAATTTAAAACCAAATCATGTGCCCTAGTCCTGGAAACGTAAGGAATGAAACAAAGTATAAATTAATCTTCATCTATTTCTGGTTTTCTTCTTTATTCCCATCATCTTTGTGAAGAACAGGGAGAGGATGAGCCTCTGTGTTGAAGACCCAGTGTTCAAATGGAAGAAGATCATCTTCAGAAAACAGCAAATACAGGTACCTGGCAAGAAAAAAAAAAAAAACCAGGAAATGAGACCACATCAGGGAAGTGATTTTCAGGAGAACACATAATAATTCATTTTTAATTTACTTGAGTATTAAACTTCCTGTTGAGATGGCATGACTGATTTTTTCTTGCACAGCAAAAAAAAAAGCAAACCCAGAACTGAAGAGATCAAAACAAAAGTTTAATCTCATTAAAAATTTAGGAGATGTTGATAGATAATGAAAGCATTTGGGTTTTTCTCTTAACAGGCCCTGCATGCTTTCCATGGAAGTTTTTTTTCTTCTTTTTCTAAAATTTTCAAATGAAAAGTATGCAATATAAGCCTGTTATGTTCTCTGCCTAGTCAATTTGTTTCATTAGTGCTGGCATATATAATTAGATCCTATCAAAGACAGGAGATGCAATGTCTCAAAAACTATCAAGTACCTTTATCAGAAGTAAAGATAATTTGCAGAAGTCAGGGAATTTAGGTTATTGACACAGACTGGAAAAAAAAAGGGCAATTTTGCTTCCTGCCACCTAAGAAGAGCTCTGCTATTTCATTCAGATTTTGTTACGTGAGAGTGTCAAGGGTACTAATGATAAATACTTATCTGTAAAGATGATACACAGAACTACTTCACATTAATGAAAGTCAACTTTCTCAACTTACTTGAGTGTCTCTGAAAGGAAGAAACTTTGCTGCACGTCATCATGGCTTTCATGATTGTTATAGACATCTCTAAGGCCAGAATAGCCGCCGTCGACTCTGCAGTGTTTTTCCAGCGCCTGAAACAGAGATCACCCAAATCAGTGGGATTAACAAAATAAACATGTCAGTTTTTCTGTTTGGCAATAAAACTAGCAAAACAAAAAAAAAAAAAAAAAAAAAAATCCACAAATTCCTTTGATAAAGAGGTGAAAACTTGGTAAAGGTCAAGACAGAAAAGCTCTTTAAATAAAAAGACATAGGCATACCTGTCTAATTTCATATTCAGGAAGAGAAGCAAAATAATAAATTAATAAAAAGTGAACACAAACCGGCTTTCAGAAGGAAAGATGTATGGGTATGAGGATTTAAAGACATATGGATTTTCACTTATATTCTTTTTCTTCTTTATAATAGGAGTAACAATAGCCTTTCTCTCCCAGTCTCTCAGCCTTTGGAAATTGTGTTACCTATAGCTTTTCTGGTCATAGTTTGGTACTTAAAATGATTGTAACATGATTGAACACCATACTAAAGATCAGTCTTTTTCTTAGCTCCTGCAAATCCCTTCCAAAAAAGGAAAGGCAACTCTTCATTTTCTGTGTAAGTTATATGGCTTCTCTTTGCAATTATTTAATTTTTCAATGGGAAACCACTGATATTGGGCTCTGACTGAATTTCTCTTGTGCAGCAGTCATATTTTTCTTTGCAACCTCTCTGAAAAAGCTTTTTCTATTACACAGGCATAGATAGAAAGTCAGGACTTAACACAACATAATTTAGCTGTAACAGTAACAATGTATTTTTCTCTAGCTAGTTTCCAAACTCTTTATTCAGTTAAAAGGTGTAAAACAGATGACTGATTCCTATTTCACAATAAAAAGGAGTACATGGGCCACCTTTTCTGCCCACAGGAATGTCCTATATTTATGAAGGAGAAAAAAGACCAGATGAAAAGTATATAAAAGGGCAAAATAGATGCAGTGAGACTATTTAATAAATTTTGTTGCTTTTTTTTAAATTAGGTGTTTGCAATAAAAGGCGGTACCTATATGCATATATATGAGCCATAAGTTCTTTAAATATACTGCTATCCAATACCTTATTTGAATATTGGTTATCTTATCACTACTATATTTAAAAAAATAATCAATAGGGTTTTTTCTTTATAATTTATGTATTTAACAAGGCTACAAGTATTCTTACTCCATTCATTTTTCCTCACTTTTACAACAACTCTCTGGTATCAGACAGTATAAGGAAGGAGTAAAGAGAATTTAAGATGATTATATTTAAAACAATTCATTATTCAAAACCAAATTAAGAAAATGCTATTTAACCCTAGTAACTTGCGATGAAAATGACAGTAAGGATTGTGGATGGCTGCATTCACTCAGGACCACACTACTGTGAAACAAGGTGTTTTCTGTGGAGATGGCATTGGAACAACAACTTTCAGGCAGAAACACCTGGGGCTCTATCCCTCCCAAGAGAGAGCCAGGAGATAACTGGTTCCTCCCTTTCTGAAGTTACTACAAATACCACTGAAGTGAGTACAGGATGAGTAGATTTTATTTAGGGAAAGATGCTGCATTTCAAAACACACAAGCTAAAAAAGCAAGGCAGAGGATATATCTAAGCCAGGCAGAATAAATATTTTCTGAAGACAGATGGGACTAAAAGTCACTAATAATTACTGAAGTATTCATCACCTTCCCCTGCTCTAAAGGCTCTTTAAGATCTGTGTTTTGCTGTGAGTGGATATCCTAAATGTCCTTGATTTTTCTGGAGTCCCTGTAGCTGTGTGCACACATTTGGCTTGCATGTCAGGCTCTCCTTGGTTTTCACTGGAGAGTAAGCCTATCGTATATTTAAAAGGGATTTTTCTCCAGAAGAGATCCTTTAAAGTATAACAGCCTATTTGTCTTTTCTTATGGGTCCTTAGGTTCTTTAATTTTCCTGGAGACTTTTATTAAATGACAAATACACTTAAGTTTAAAGAAGTAATTTCCTCTGGCTGGTATTCCTTCCCTCTTGTATACTTCAACCTGCAAGGAATTCCAAATTCTGCATCTGTGTCTGGATTTGCAACGTCAAACAAAAGATGATGCTTTTTAAGGCACAGCAGAAGCAGAACTTGAAGGATAAGGCTACTGTGCAAGGAAATATTTGCATTCTAAACAGGATGAGGTAAAATAAAAGCAAATTGCATTTACCATTTATGTGCTCTAATGTACTTTGAGCATTCTCTGAGTTCAGAGGCATCATAAAGGTACCTGGAGGCACTGCTATGATGTAAACTAAGGGGTTAACTTGCCCCATGTTTGCCTTCTGGTGGTATCTGATTGATGCAAATATGAAGCATCTCATCCCTCAAAGTTACTTTCCACCTAACTAAAGGAACAGGACATCCACCTGCAGGATTAGTAGGATAAAAAGGCTCCAGGTTGTCAACCATCCTGGCAGTGATGGGCTTTTGTGCCCTCTCCTGCCATTTGAGAGCACATGATGTTCACAGTGATAGGGGTAGTGGTGGGCAGGAAGAAACAATCAAGCACACTTTAAATAAGCAGTTCTCAGGAAATGAGGGTGGCTAGGATCAGTTATGATACAGTAATGGAAAACATCAAGCACAGTGAAAACTGGCTGACAGTCTCAAACTATCATAAAGGGGAAAACAAAGGAAGTGATACAAATTTAAAATATATGCCACATTTATGATGCAGAGAGGGAGGCTTTCGTGAGCTAAGCTGATAAAACCTTTCTGACTCAGTAACAGTGGATATTGCTGGTGGTCATAACTGCATTTTCTCCAGCTGCCGAAGTACATACAAAATTATCTTGGACTCAAAGCAGCAAAGAAAATTCAGAAAGAAAAAAAAGGACAGGTAATAGCATATTTTTAGTCTATAAAGTTAGAGAAAGACTTAAGAGACTTGTCAGAGAGTTTAGAAGTCATGACTCTAAACCTGCCTCCTTTTCTACTACAAAGGCCCTGGAAAAAAACCTAATGAGTTCTCATTGCCAGAGTAATGAGTTAAAAGTGGACATGAAACACATGAAGAACAACTTTTTTTGGACAAAACCCAAATGGTCTGATCATTAGTTTCCTCTTTTTTCTTGTTTAAATCTCAGGTTCCCCTTTGTGCAACAGGTACTGATAATTAAACCAATGGCCCTCAGTGGTTGGAGGTTTCCCCAAGGACAGAATGGATCAGGTGCTCTTTGGGGCAGCATTAAGGAGCAAGAGGGAACAGAATTTATGACGTAGTTATGGCAAGCTAGCATGATATGTGCTGTAACAAAAATAATACTGTATCAGGTGGAGCTGTACGGCTATAAACACCAAGAGAGAACGGAAAGAAAAAAGATTTTAAACCTACAACTGACTGCATAAGTTCTGGAAAGCTGCAAGATTTGTTTTTGTGAAACACCCAACTGCACGTTTGAAGAGTGGAAGATGTGCCCTGGGCAGAATGGGACCAGCTGCATCTCCCACACCCATCTGGTTGTGTTGGAGTCAGATTGAGAATAACCACAAGAATGTTAAACAAGGGACACGTGGGGAGTGAGAAGGAGGTAAACAAGTGTACCAACCTGAAAGAAACACAAACAAACTGAACCAAATGGGTAAAGAATAATAATAAGGAAAACATTTCAATTGTTTATAACAATGTTATCAGTGTGGGCAGTAACAATGAGTCAGGAAAAACATCTCCTGGAGAAGGAACAGTTGGCATTGCTGAAGCCTGATGGGATGACTTCCACAAACAGCCATTGTAAATATGCCAATTATAATCTGCCTGGGAAGAGTCCAGTAGTAAAATGTGTGCCTATGGGTGGTGTTAGCAAAGAAGAAAGTAAGGGAACAGCCTTCTAAATTAGAGGTTTTAAAACCCAAATTGCTTTGGAATTAGTAATGCAGAAGCACATTGTTTCAGGGCCCCCCAGAGCCAACACCTGAGGGAGGCAAACACAATGCCCTAAATAACTGCTCTCTACCTAGCTGAATACAGGGCTCAATGCAGGCATGGAACAATTGTGAATATTCAGGCAAGAAGTTTAAGAGTATAAGCAGAGGTAATACTACTATTCTTTTTTGGAAAGCAGATTTTGCTTTACATTTAATTCCTGGAGGATATCTAATTACCTGACTTGAAATAACCTTTTTTCCACAATGCTCAACAGCATTTGCACAACATTTCTGATATGATCAATATCTATACAGTGAATACTGAATGCATTTAGAGATCTTAGTTGCTGTGGAGGGAGTTGGGTTTATGGGGTCATAACCCAGTAACAGCTCTCTAGTAGGGTCCCTTAGGGATGAGAAATTGGAGGGCACAAGTTTACATGTTCTACCCTCAGAGCAGAGCAACCTTCTATAACTAGTTGTGTAAGCCCCTCCAAGAAGGTTGTAATCACACATTTCTAGAAACAATGTGTTGGGTAAACTGAAAAAGAGGATATTTTTGAAATCCTGGAAAGCAATACCTCTGCACAGGAGAGGTCACTGTCAACAAAATACTGCAGAGAGTTTTGATTTTTTTTTTTTCATTTTTCTTAAGTACACAGAGCCAGAAAAATAATGTTCTTCTGCTTGCTGTATTTCCTCTCAGATTTCAGCTAATTTAGCAAGGGCAATGTCAGTGTGAGGAGGACAGAAGTGAACTCCAGAGAAGTGTAATAAGGACCCATACCTTGAGGATAAAACCTGGTAAATCTAAAGGCTCTCAACCTTAAGAGTAAGAGTGATTAACTGCTGAAATAAGGTAAACAATGGATTTGGCAAGCCCATTTTTTGCAGTGCAGACCAGCTGCCCTTTTGGAAGGCTTGTGCTAGACAAACACAAATAGCTAAGTTCAGCATGACTGCTTGAAGCTCAAAGGCCAGTGGCAGAAAAAATTCAAATCCATAAGAGACTGCTGTCATTTAGGGAGTTTTGTCCATATAACTTATGTTTCTTGAAAGTGACATGGTTTTATGTTTGGTACTATCTAGTCCTTCATCCTGGTCTTTGTCACCTTAATTGAAATCACCTTCATACTATTACTGAAAATACATTTCATAAAACTTATTTCCATATCCAAGGCTCAAATCTGACACATGTATGCATTTTCCATTCACATGCAGCAACACCCAACATCTGGGACAGTACATCCAAATATGACCCCTAATCCTAGAAGTATTTAAGATGGAGAAATAACAAGGTACTTTTCTATTATACAATATCAGCCTTTTTTGATTTTGTCAAAATGTCATCTATTTGGCAAATGAATTCCTGGAAATCTGAATTGATATCCCTGATTTAAAATAAATATTCAGCTTCCAACTGCTGAACAATGTCCAGCTATCATTCAATAGCTCACTTAACAATATTACTAGGATTTAACAACAAAGAAGTCCAATAGAACATTACCTCAACAGCTTCCCATCCCCACTCCCTGTACTTTGGATCGTGAGTGAGGCGCCACATGTACATGTAGGTCTCTATGACTTCTGGTCGTAGGATGTAGTATTTTTCATTTTGTCTTGTAGCAATGGCCTCAACACCACCATCAAACCTGAAGGCTTCTGGTCCCAGTTTCATTCCTAGCCAATAAAAAAGCACAGACTAAAATAAAGGCATTAAAAAAGGTTTCAAATTATGTAACCAAATCAAACTCCCCAAATTACCAAATCAAGCTAGGCTTTTATGTGGCACAAAGCCAGGTTACCCAGAACAATATAATTTATGAAAGATACTGCAGTTCCTCCTGGTTTTGATATTTTATAAATAATTTGGAGTAGGAGAGAGCTGTTCTTCACCAATGCCTTAAATGGCAGTTTCAGTTTGAACAGTGATGCTAACATTTGCATTCTGGAAGACTTCGTGTAACTAGCAACAAGTGAAATTTTGCCTAAAAGATGAGGATATTTACTTTTCTATATCAAACTGGAAAATACACTCTGGGACATGAAATGCTGCCAGGGTTATTTCTATAAGAAGATGATAAAATCTAAAGAAATTTCCTGTACAGAAATCCACTTTCTTTGTGCAATTCTATTGTTTGCAGTGTTGCATCAACAGAACTGAGTGCAAAATATTCTTTTGTGCATAAAACATGAGTAATACCTATGTTGATGCATAAATGAACAGAGTCCTTCTATTACTTGTATTCAGCTATACAGAAATTGGCATAATGAAAGAACCTTGTTAATTACTGTTATGTAATTGTCACATCAATTACTACAGTGAGGAGATACACTTCAGGTGCACAGAAATTATTTATAAAACAGAGCAGCCATTTGAAAAGCTACTCTTAAAGCAAGGCAGCATTTGCTCAGAAGGGATGAACACTTCTCACTGTGCCACAATTTTCATTCAGCTTTATGCAAAACCACCAGTGGCTGCCTTTATGGGGGCAAGCAGGGCAGCCAGACTCTGCAACGTGGTACTCACGCGTGCGGTCGTAGGATTCATGGCAAGTCCTGGCAATTTCAGCACCCAGCTCGATGTGGTGGCCTGTCTTGTCACTGGGGGCTCCATCTGCTCCCAGGGCAAACATGCCCCCAGCAAAACAAGTGAGGTGTCCCATCTTGTGTTCCAGCAATCCGCCCTTCCACTCGGCGATGTACGTCAGGCCCCCGCTGGACTTTCGGATGAGGTGGGTCTCTATGGCCTGCAGAAGGACACCATCTCAAACCAAAGGCCATTTGGAAAAGTGCAAAGGACAAAGCTGTCTTGTATGCTGGTTGTTTTTGCTCTCTATTGCCTTTGCTCACAAAGTGCAATGGATAATAGGAGCCAGCATAACTTCAAAGTCAGCCAAACCAAGGCAGATGAGCATACATCAGTAACGATGACTAATTTTGCTTCAACTTCAAGCAATTTACAGGGTATGTTTTATAAAAATGTTGGAAAGACCTACCAAATACACTTCAAATTTTGAAATATTTTATTTTCCCCCTTTTGCATTGCGCAGTTTCAGGTAATTTAGCTTTCAATAGTAATTTAACTTTCAGTAGTTATTAGCCATCACTTCAGCTTCTGTATTTCTCATTTTAACTCTGACTTAAAGGAGGTGGTTATTGATATAATTTCATGTAAATTATATGCAGCCATAACTCATATTCAAAACACATGACTCAGTGTGTGCAGTGAATGATGTTAGGCCTCTGAGTCTAGATGGCATTCCCAAAGTCCAGTGCATTTCCCCTCCCAAACTGAAATCCTCCACTAATCTATCAAGAGCACGGTCTCACTGAGATCTCTGGAAAAAAAAACCCTAAGAATACACAAATCTAGAGGGAACTGGAAGTTGATGATGTTAGCAATGTATGGTCACTAATTACAAAATCCAGGAAGGCAGCCTGCTATCGTGGGAGGAACAGAATTAAAACAAGAGAGGAGATGCAGAAGAGCACATTAATTAGAAGCCCACAAAGAAAGTAAGGTATTACTCTTTAAAAGAAGTAATGGAGAGGAGAAAACTCTGTCATACATTCAGCTATCCATTAGTGCTCTGGTTGTCCTGTTGAAATCATAATATCCAGAAACAGTACTCAACATGCATTATATAAGGGAAAAACCATTAAAAAATATCACTACAGAAAACTATTAACAAAAAAGCCAGAATTTAAAAAAAAAATTATGAAGAGAAAGTAGTGATTGTAGTAATGCTTTTCCCCATTTAAGCATTTGTAAAGGTTGTTCCTATAAGCATGAAAAATCCTCTCTAAATTAGAAACAGCAGAATAACTGCAGTTTTTACATACTGGGGTTTTTTTCTGCCAAGAACATCGCATTGAAAACTATACTTTATTTTCCAGTAATACGAGTGCAAAGCACTTAGTAAGGATGTTGTCTGCCCAGATCCAGAGCCACTATTAGCTCAGAAAACTCCTCCACCCCTTGTTCCCACCTTGATTGCATGCTTTTACTACTAGGTACCTACTGGAAAACATACCTAAATTTTAAAGCAGAAGTAAATAATGAAAATTCCTGAGCTTTAAACAAATTCTGCTTTTAAAAATCCTGTGTAATTTAACCTATAAAAAGAGGAATTAGATATGAGAGGGGAAAGGTAAGAAAACACACAATAATTTTGCAGGAAATAGCTTTCAGACCTATTTGGGCATTCTAACAATAAGCTACCTAAAACCAAGATGAGAAAGGAAAAACTTTAATGACATTTCATTTAACCTTTCAGCAGGGTATCTCCCATCTCACCAAAACAACAGTTCTAAAAATAGGCAAAAACTCTACTGGTCCCTTAGCTGTTGGATCAGAATTTATTTAAAAAGTAAGCAACCATAAAAATAGATTGATAACTAAATTTACCTATGTTGCATTTTATTTGAAGTTACAACTGAAAACCAGAATGAAGTATTACTGTATCTGCCTGACATAACAGCAATGATGCACTTTTGAACTATATATTAACTAGACCAGAGTTGATTCTTGTAGTATAAAAATGGATTTTGTGATACCAATTAGTGTTAGAACTTTTTTTCCTCTCTTTTCGCTCAACATTAAAGTTTAGGATAAAAAAGGATGACTTCTAAGAGTTTTTAAATTATTCTAGGAAACTGGTGTTAAGAAACTAACAAATTGATGTTGATTGATACCAAGAATGTCACAAAATAAAAATATATTTCCAATTTAAGTATTCGTGTTTATTAAAGCAAATCATCTCTGTTTTATAAATGGGGCCTATTAAGAACTAGTACATATGTCTATTAAAAGTTATTTTCTTATGTAACCATCATATTTAAAGCTATTTTTATGAGGTAGGTATTAGATATATTATAGACACTCAGACTGCCTTGTCGTGCTTTGTACCATCCTGGGTCCCTGGGTGCCTGATAACACCTTTGCAGTGTGTATGTCTTTGTTAGAGCATGCTAGGTCACTCTGCATTTTTAGCTAGACATGAAAGCTGAAGTTTAAAAGCAGGATAGGAAGGAAGGGTTATGTTCCTGTAGAGGAAGGCTATGTGCTGTCTGCAGTGCTTTGGGTGCAGTTCTGGCAGGGGAAATCAAGTGAGTAAAACAAATTATCTTAAAAGGAGAATATGTAGTGTGGTGACAAAGATCCACCCAAGTGAAAAAATCTGTCTGGTACAATTGATTCTGAATTTCATACTTAAAATAAACTCATTTTTATTTTGATATAATTATGTACTCGCTTCAAGAGACACATCTATTGGAATTGCAGGTCTATTTCAACTTGCTCCCCAACTACAAATAATTCCTTCCTGCACTGTTTTCAGATCAGGTGGAGGGATGTAGCACCTCTCCTATGAGGAAAGGCTGACAGAATTGGGATTGTTCAGCCTGGAGAAGAGGTGCCTTTGAGATGACCTAACAGCAGCCTTCCAGTACCCAAAGGGAGCCCACAGGAAAGATGGAGAGGAACTTTTTACAAGGGCATATAGTGACAGGACAAGGGGGAATGGCTTCAAACTGAAAGAGGGTAGGTTTAGATGAGACATCAGAAAAAAGTTCTTTCCTGGGAGGGCGGTGAGGCACTGGAACTTGTAGCCCAGAGAAGTTGTGTAAGCCCCATCCCTGGAAGCTTTCAAGCTCTGAGCAAGTGAAAGGTAGCTACAAATATATGTCACTAAAGGAAGCAATAGCAGATGCTACCTGGGAGTGGGGAAAAAAAATGAAGCAAAAAAATGGAGACAACCTGATTTGAGGCTGTAGTGGACAGAAAAGGAGGGGAAAACTAAAGGTAAATAAACATTTTATGGACATTTAGAGAAATACATTTACTGCATGTAAAGCTGGTATGGTATACAATATGTCATGCACCCATAAGCTCCTAGAGCCAGAGTAACTTTTTACAGCTAATACAGTTCCTGGCAATTTTTCTTTTTTAGCTTTCACCTAAGGCTTTGCTTACATACCTCATTGTAGTAAAGCCTTCAGCCAAATTACCTTTTTCTCCATCTTGTGGGAAATTATTCCTTCAACACAACAACTGTATAAATGCTTGTGCACTCCATCAGAAACACTAACAGTGCTTTTTACAGTTTGAATTGTGACTCAAGTGCTCCTTGCATTACTACTGGCATGTTTCTCATGAGTCTGCACGTTAAAATTATGCCCTTTCCTATCTGTCACAGTGAATGAGACATTAGGAATGGTTTCAACTACAGGACTGCAAATTGCACATTTGTGTAATCTCTGTTATTGACAGCATAAAGGAGAAACTCTTCAGTTTTTCCCAACCTGATTTCCTCCCCCTCCTGCCCTCATTGTTAAGGCAATATGTTTAGTGCTCTCTGCTTATCAACCTGTTCCTTAACCTATGCATTATACTGCCAGTTCTTAACCTTGCAAAATTAAGCAGAATTGGACCCTCCTAATAAACAACCATTCTTCATTCAGTTCCTTCATGTCTTTAAGCTTTTCACACATCTTACATGATGTCTTCACCACCCCCTTCAGTCCATCCCTGATGTGATTTTGTGGTTGCAAAGTCCTTCATTTACCCTCTGAGTTGTTCAGAATGTATGGTTTACAGGGAAACAGAGAAGACCCAGAACTGAATCATCTCTCTGTTCAAATGAGTTAAAAACTAATCAATAAGCTTATTTTTACAGGGGTTCTCTTGGTGGATTACACTGACAGGTAACAAAAACACTAACTGAGATGCCTGCAGAGCACAGGTGGAGACTTCTTAGGAAAACCGATCTGCTCCTCAAGGCTGCTCAAATTCCACATAGACATGTGCCATAGAAGTGTTACCTCTGCTGGAGGAGCTGAGATAACAAATTACAAACCTCAAACAGCAATGTGACCCCACAGTTCTGTTACTTCTAGCTCTTAGGCATTTCACCTCTCCTTTTACAGTATCTTCTTAATTATGATTAATGAATTTCAATGATTACTGCTGTTTTAATGAAACCCAGGTGGTTTCATTTCCTGCCTCAAGATGTCACTGTAGCTGGAGATAAAACTGCTCAGCAAGACAGTTCCATATTTCTGTACCTTAATAAATTTGAAACTTCAGAAATATGATTCTAAGTTTCAAGGGTTTATAATGTCTGTTTTGGGGATAATTACAACTCTGCAGGCGTCTTCATAACAAAGCACCATAAATTATCTCTGTTCAAACTTTTAATATATTTTTCTTCCCCTAGGAATTTTCATAAACAGTATTTTGATCATTTGAAGCAACCGTGAGGATGAAAGAGAATTCTATCATGTGTTATTTTCAATAATTCAAAGATGTATAATGTCAATTGCTTACTTATTTTTTTAATATTTAGAGCTTGCACCAGTACATTTTATTGCTTTGAAACAGCACAGAGCAGCAGGTCAGGATTACTGCAGATTTACATTCTGTGAGTTTCTAAGTAAATTGCTTTCTTGTTACTTTTTCACTTCCCTTACATTTTCTCTGTCTTGTTGATCTAATGCAATAGATACTTTTCTTTCTCAACCTTCACAATTATCCAATTTATCCTTTATTGCAAATTCCAGTGAGTTCATTACAAAAAGTTTATTGATGGAATAGGAACTTCAAGCCCTTGTTATAAACAATTTAAATACTTTTGCCAAAGAAAAGTAGTGTCTTATGCTGAGGTCCTCACTGCTTACTAAACTCAGCTTTAAAAATCAGAACTGAAATCTGAACACAGAAGAACTTTCATTTGGTTAAATACAAAATATAAGAAACATTTTAAAAGCACCAAAGCACTTGACTTCTTTTGGACTTCAGACAAGTTATGTAGACAAGCTTACATGTGCAATGAAATATGAGTACTTATAATGGAGGTACCTACATTTTTAAAGGGGAATCAATGGCAAACATTTATACTGTGAGACCTATTCATTTGTTCACTAAAAAGATGATTAAGTTCCAAGGGAAAGCTGACTATTTACTTGTGTTTGAAAATATTTTTTTTTCCCTCTTAGATCTATTAGTGTCTCTTAGAGCACCAATGCTCTAACTCTAAATGTATTAAATGTGTGTTACCAGAAGGATAAATTTATTAATATTTTAAAACAGTATTAATGGTCTGGCATGAATTAAATCAAGTCACTCTCAAAAAGCTAGATTGTGCATGTTCTGAATACTCTAGGATATCTGTTGATTCTGACAAGTTTTTTATTGTTGTCAGAAAAGGGAAGGGAAAATAGCATGACTAGTAAGGGCATGGCTGCTCTGAAAAGTGCAAAGCCATGAGCAAAACCCATACAATTTCTCTTTAGACTTCTCTAGCTAAAATCCTCCTTAAAGACTTCTAACATTAAAGCTTGCTGCTTCTCCTGAAAGTCCATAAACAAGCAAAAAATTTGAATAAATACTTGATCTGGACCGAAACGTAAGACATTGTGCGGTTATCAGTAAATTATTAACAATTTAAAAATCTGCAGAAGCCTGTCTTTAGCCTTGATGTTTTCTGTAAGCATTTGTAGAGAGTCTGAAAACTTGTGCTGAGAGGGGAAATGCAGTGAAGAGAATGAGAAGGAGCAGTGAGTCCTCTGGACGTTCTGGTGTGCTCAGTGTAATGAATCTTGTGTTCCTACACAACGCAGCCATACTATCACTATGTGCACAACACCAGTGCAGCTGGCTGATAAGCATTTTAAACATGACAGCTGACAAAACTGCCTGTTTATTGATTTTAGCACATTTAAGTTACATTCAGTTAAGTTGCCTTCCGCCTCCTACACCAAAAAAAAAAGCCCCAAAACAAAGTATGCAGTGGGAATGCTGGGTACCAACTGTTTCATTCTAAGATGGGCTGCTATTGCAGCACCCTGCCTGCCCCATTTATATATTTTCTTCAATGCCAAGAAATGCTTAAGTATTAAATATTCAAGACATTAATCACTTTTAGCTTTACCCAGTATGACAAGCCATTATATTTGAGTTGTTGCAGTTCTCTCCTTGTCCACATCAGTTACGCAGTTTTTAAGACCACTACGATCACAAAGCAAACCCCTTCAAGCAGCTTAATGGAGACTGCAGATAGCACAAACCAGCCACCAGACTGTCACCTCAGTTAAACAGATCCTCACAAAAGTTCCAGAGATGAAAAAGGCCTGTCTGCCAATATCATGTTTTCAGTTTGCTAACAACAGTTTGTTTTCCCTCTCCTTTCAAGGAGAAAGGAGTCTCCATGGATTTTTTTTTTTATTTTTCTGAAAGGCTGAAATCAACAGCTCTGAAAAATATTCACTACTTAATGCTGACAGTTAAATACACCCAAAATCCCCCAATCAAAATATCCAATAAATATACCCAAAATCCTCCAATCACTACCTTTGGCATATATCAAAGCCAGCCTCCAATGTTAGCAATGTGCCAAAAAAAATTAAACCCCCCTGAAAAAAGTAATTCTATATATTTTCTTTGTGAATCCTGAGGCCAGAAATTACTTTTTCCTCTTTTGACAGAAGTTTACTGCATTGCCAGCATTGCTTAATTGTGTAATCCAGCCTAGCAGCAATTTCTGAAATGGTGCTGAAATCTGGCAGAGTGGCCGTGGCACTGCTTCACAACACATGTTCCTCTTTTGGCCATTTCCATTGTTCCCACTTCCAGTGCTATGTTCTGCAGAAATCATTTGTATTCTTGTTAGGATCATCTGAGCAGTTGTTACCCATTAAGAAAGAATAAACAATCTTACTGTCTAAAAGGGAACTAGCTGCCCTGACTCAAGGCAAAAGTGCAGAAAGCAGCTGCTTTACCTCACTGAAACCACAGGGCCACCAAGGGCTGCACTGAACTGAGCTGCTTGGGAAGTGCTGGTGAGGATTCTTCCTTTTCCTTTGAAGTTCTTCTGGGGTGAGTTACCATTCTCTTTACAGCCTCTAGATATGCCACTTCTCTAGAACTACACTGAGAAAGTGATGCAGGCAGTGTCAGAGAGAGAGAATTAATATATATGTAAGATGCAGAAGGATTGCAGAAATGGCCATAAATAAATGTAATAGGAAAATTTGGAAAAGGTACCTGACCATCAGGCCTCAAGTGTGAGACAACCTATTTACAGGAATAGAGGGAAAATTGCCCTTCAGCTTAGGAAATGAGGGCTGGCACATTTAAGAGGAGAGGATTTGATGCAGTTGCTTGTGACACTGCTGTTGCTAGACTAGATATAAGTGAATCCACAAGGTCCATTTTTGCTCTAAATTATCATGTTCTTTTACAAACCTACTCAATTCTGTCTCAGAGATCAGCTTGTTAACTGAGAAGAGTGAGATGATTCCTGTCCTGGATACTTGCAAAGACTGATGGATTATTCTATTGGCAGTTATTTCTTCAAAATATAGCTAAAAGCTGAATACACATTTGTTCTGTAACTGAATGCTGCATGCTACCCATTGAAACCAGTTTAGAAAGATCTCTTATTTTATGTATTATGTGAAGCAGGACATTATTTGTATTACTTTTCAAAAGAGAAAAAATAACTTACATTAAAAATACATTCACTTGTCTTTTTGTGTGAATTCTACAGTTTATGAATCCCTCTGATGGCCTTATACATTCATACTATGCTCTGGTATTCAAAATAAGACGATCTTGGTCCCTTTTCCCATTAGGAATAAACTCTTTCAATGGCTTCAGCCATAAATGCATTTTCATGGCAAGCAGAAGCAGTTTTTAAATCTAGTCTGACATTTTAGTTATTGCTTTTAACTTAAGCCATTATATAATCTATAGATGATACAAAAATTCTAATGGAAAGCATTCATTTTTTTAAAAATATGATTTACAGAGCAATGTGAAAAATAACCCCTAAGCTCCATCTAAATAGATTTTAGCTTTTCACAGTGAACTATATAACTCACCATATATTTTCCTTTGTGGTTTCTGGATAGCAGAAGGTATTGAATTAGGCATCAAGCCTTCACATCACTCTTTCAGAATCGGGGGGGTATGTGCTGGACTGAATGGCCAGGAATAATCATGCTGTTCCCTTTGGCATAGTCTTAAAAAGATTCTGAGAGCGCTGGGGGAAATTTCTCTAAGAAAATACCAAGCAGACTCAGAATGCCCAAACTCTGCAGCCTCAGTTGTAAAGAAAGACTGCAGCTTGTGCAGACTCCTAAATCAGCTTTAATTTAGATAAGTAATGGATCAATAGCAATGAAGTCAGTACCAGGATGGATTTCAAATCAGGATAGTTATCCAATGAAGAACCTGGAATCTCAGTGGGGCCCAATCATCCTGCAGCTTCTGTGAGGCTGAAACTTTGCTGCTGCTGCTTTCTGAACAAGCTACTTTACAGCATCAAGCTGCCAACTCCTAAAGCTGCATGTGCACTTCCAGCTTTGGTTCAGATGTACCTCAGTACAAAACACAAACAGGAATGCCATTGATCAGAAAATACTGGAAATAGCAACAGCCAGCAGCACAAGGAAATCTGGTTTTTAGTCAGGTCCTCTCAAACACACTGGTCAGACATGATGCTCGGAGTGTTTCTGAGCTAGTACTACTAAAAAGTGTTAAGAAAATAGGTAGTGTAAATACAGTCATATGAGCAGAGCTGAGACCCTGTCACTGACACTGCCACATTCAGTGATGGTGCTGAACAGGTGATTCTGCTCCTCCAGCTGAAATCTGAGCAGGGAGAACTGGTCCTTAAATGTGGGGGCTGTCACCACTTCTGCTCCCTGCTGGGCCTTAAAAAAAACCTGATGTTTTTAAACCAGCAGAAGTAGAAAGGTGCAATCAGCTTTGAGGTGCTTCAAAATGTCTTCAGTGGTAAGATGAATTGATAATTTCACACACTTTGTTCTCTCTGGCTGACAATCCAATGTCTGAGCTATTACAACAGCACTGTTCTTATGTTATAGCCTCAAATGCACTCAAACCTAATTTAAGATCCACCTTTTGCTCAGAAGTTGATACCATGCTAGCAGCAAAGATGAGGCTGACTGCATCCAAATCTGCACTTACAAAATTAAAGGCAAGATTTCCTTAGCAGAGGACACTTGGTTGTCAAATTTACAACCACCAGACATCACACCCTCCCTCAGATCTTCACACTGACTTTCCTCTGTAATGGAAAAAAAGATGGTTGCAATAAGAAACCATGGTTGTATTTTTTTAATGCCACCACTTTTTGTGTATGGGAAGTAAAAGGAGACTTATGACCTCCCTAGGGACAGTGTGTTTCCAGATATATGAAAGAATAAGCAGATACTGCTTAGCATCTCAAAGCCTTGTCTGTGGAGGCACCGTAGATACACACTGTTAATAAGAGATGAAAGTCCTGGCCCTAGACAGCTTCCAGTCAAAACAGATGAAAGGATAGGGAAAAAAGAAGTAATATTATCCTCTTTTTTAATATATATATATCTATATATATGAAAGCTGAGAAAAATAGGTCATTTGCCCAGGATTGGAAGGAAAGCCTGTAAATATGCATTTAAACTGAATACTTGCCAAGTCTCTCTCTCTGGTGTCACAAACCTGTTATTTCTCCCAAAACAGCATATTAAGGAAATACCATAAATAAAAAAGAGAGTGCAGACCAGTAGGATCATAAATACATATAGAAATGTAAGTATGAACAGTTCTGATTTTATAAAACTTTCTCTTGTGTCCATTTGGGGTGTTTTGCAGAAGCTGACAAGTATATGCTCCTATGACAAAAAAGTCATTGTGAAAAGACACCCCAATTTTAATTTCTAATTATCTACCATAACACATTGATCCATGTATGGACCACAGTCAAAACACTTTTTATGGCTGAAACTCATGAGAGAATTGAACACAAGAGAGGAACTCCCTCCTGGATAAAAAGGAAAAGGACAAGACTGATATTTATCTAGAGAAGACTCAGGAAGAAGAGTTGAACATCTACCTGAGTGCTACTTGTAGATGCATTTTTGTTGCTTCTTTTATACCTCTCTCCTCTAGAGACAACTGACTATATTGCAGTAAAAGAAAAAAATTAGTTATACTGCAAAGTTCTCCCCTTTCCCGCAGTATCTGTATTCCTCTAGCACTTCTATTTGAAGAAGTCTTTTTTAGAACAGAAACTAATTCTTTGAAAAAACACCCTGTGGTAGCAAATACATAAATATCTCATATTGTCCGCACAGCCTGTCTCTTTAGGATTATTATATATTAGATTATTGTGGAAAAGAAGATTTAAATGTCTTATTTACCTGAACAGAATCATAATACATTTTCTTGCCGTCTTCATCTGTCTTGTCCGACATCAGCCATGCCTTGAGCAGATATTCATAAAAGCTATCCCCAAGCCCTCCAATGGAGACATGATCTTAATAGGGAAGAAAGAGATTGAACAGCAATTTCATCCTCAGCCATGACAATAAAATACAATTACAGTTTGAAACAGTATATTTAATGATCTATTTCTACAACATCTTTAATAAACATAAGCCCGGAACCTCGGGAAAAGCTTTACTGGTTTATACAGAAAATTATTTCTTTTATTACTGTATTTTTAATCTAGCTAAAATACCATAGTTATTTAATATCCACAATGTGCCACAGGACATCATGGCAAAGAGAAAACAATTTATATGTGTCCATTCTAATTAATGTAGTCTATTCCATACAAAACCACGTCAAACTAAGTTTTTTCTTTTTTTATTCTAAAAAGGTAAAAAAGTAGAAAGTGTTCTCTGATTTGATAAAGGCTTTCCCTTAAAGTGCAGGCATTGCTCTTTTAGTCACTAACTTTCCATTTAAGTCACTTCATAAAAAAGGCTTTTAGCTCCTTACTGCAGAGCTGAGTTTCAGGTTATTTAGTGGTATTTCAAAATGCTGAGCCATATGTTTAAAAATAATACTACATTTTTAAACTTCTGACTGCTCTCAGAACTCAGCAGTGGTTTGGAAGGAAAAAAAAAGGACTTCACCTCATCTGCAGAGGATTGTTGCTGTGACACTGCTTTATTCTGCCCTATGCTTACTATGTGAAACAATCTGGTACTACAGATGCTGTGATTATTCAATTGCACAATTTAGTGACTCTGGAAACACTAAGATCACACAAGCCAGACATCCAACATCAGTTGCACCAGTGATGGGAAATTTAGTGATGCTCTCAGCTGCTTGTACAAGATTGCACCCACTTACTGTCCAGGAACCTAAAAGATTCTTGGCAAAATTTTGATGGGTTATCATTATTTCAGCATAGATTCCCTAAATGCATTAAATACTACAACTATACATACATGTAAAGTGTTTTTCTAAGCTCCATTAAGTGAAGAAGTAGCTAGAGGTTAGCTTTTGAAACTTGTTGCTGCCTGGCAAAATTAAGTGATTTGGCATTTATCAAGTCTTCAGTGAAAAATTTCAAAGTGCTTTATGGGGACTTCTCATCTATTACTGTCAATTTTACAGCAAAGGAGGGATCTGCTAATTCCACTCAAGAAATCCAGGATGGAGATGTCATTACAGAGATCACACAGCAAGTTCCTGAGTCATACCAGAAAATTCTGGCCGTGAGAAATCCAAAAAACAACCTGGATGGGATGATCCAGACTCATAAAGTGAGATGCAGAAGGGTTAGTGATCCTGCGCTCACACTTCCTGACACATAACTCTGTTCTTAGCTTCAAAGTTATGCTCGTGTTGGTAGAATTCAAAGGAACACAGAGAATTTATTTTTATACCCCTTTGTGTCTTTTCTCCATGGAAAGCCTCCCTTCACCTTCCAGACAGCTTGCAAAGACATGCAAATGTAGAAGACAGATATTTGTCTATTCCAACTACATCAACAGTGTCCTTTTCCTCCACTAGCCTGTGACATGCAAAAAAAAAATTTAGTTTTCTGAATGCATCCTGTCCCTTTGCCTACCAAGTATATTGTGCCATCAAACCTGGGTTTGAAAAGGGTTTTTTTTTCCTCTCCAACCTCTTTTGAATGAGATATATTGAAATTCTGGGAAGACTACACCATTTTTTAAATTAAATGTGCATGATCCAAAAGGAGAAGAGGTTTCTTAAAACAATGGGAACATTTCCTGTGATCAAAGGCTGATCTTTGAACAGCAGCATTTAAATGACCTTTACAATTTCCTAAATAAATTACCATAGAAACCTCTGACATTTGCAAACTAAATAGCACAAGCAGAGTTTCATCAATAATAAGCCCTGTTATTATATACATTATTGCAGTAGACAAATCCAATTGACGCATGCTGCAGCAAATCACTGTCAGTTTACTGTCAAAATAACAAGGGCTAAATGAATTTACAGGAACAATGGCAGAGATCCATCAGCAGCCTTCACAGCTACAGCACTGCTGGAGAAGAAACATTCAGAAACCATTCCTCCCTCTCCACTTTATATTTAAGAGAAAATATTTCTGTCTTGTGCCAATTAAGGGTCTTGATTGTTTGGTTTTTCCCTTCTGTTGTAATCAGCAGAAAACAGCCTAGAAAAGCAATCTCAAATGACATATTTTTCAAGTCTCACGTTCTGATCTTCTCTGTGGGGAAAAAATTAGTTAATCAGTGTTGGTGAATGGAGGCGACTGATATGAAAGAGATGGAACAAGATGGAACTTGTCTTTGCTGCTTCAGCATGCCAGGGACAGACCTGCATCAACACCTGCACCCATCATTCACAGGCATGGGAAGCTATTTATTCATCAACACTGCATGCTATTGGAAAACAAAGCTCCATGGACACTGCAAATTTTTCTGTGCACACCAACAAAAACTGGCATTTCATGTGAATGAGGAGTGCTTAAGACGCAGTAATATCAAAAATATGGAATAACAAAAGCCATAAGGCAGAGTAAGTGTTTTGACTGCTTTAAAATGTGTAAGGCAGAGTCACTAACTGCCTCAGCCTCTGGAAAGATCTGCTCTCATGAAGCATCAAAAAGCAGTCTCTATGGCTAAGAGAAGCCAGGAAAGGAGTTAACTGCATCTATCTCACAGGTGCTGAGATTGTCTCTAATTAAATCCAGTACCTACTGCTGTAGGATCAACCCTTCCAGGGGAGGTTTTTATGTCTTGTAAAGCTGTGCTGAACCGACACGTGTTACAATTGGGCACACGTCTCAGGTCTGTGCAGGGATGTCACGGTTTGTACCAACATGCAACCACAGCTGATGGTCATGCATGCTGAGCTGCCACAGGCCTTGAGGCACAGTGACCTGCAGGGAGCCTCACAGCATAGCAGACTGAGAAATGACAGTGTACTTCTAATTCATAAAGGGAAATGGCATTTGCATTGATGGGAAAATACAGCTGAGCAGCAAAATCTTTTTGGATAAGATTTTAACTCAGAGTGACACAAAACTTTCAAAAATAGATTTTAATCAATAAAATCAAAGAAATCACAGAAAGGAACAGGTTGGAAGGAGCCACAATCCAACCTGTCCAACCTCCCTGTGCCAGCAGGGTTATCCTAGAGCTCATGACACAGGATTGTGTCCAGATAGTTATTGAATATCTCCAGTAAAGGACACTCCACAACCTCTCCCAGACAAAGGCAATTTGCTCCATTGCTCTGTCACCTGCACAGAAAAGTTCTTCCTCATATTCAGGCAGAATTTTCTGTGCGTCAGTTTCTTCCCATTGCCCTATTGCTTGGCAACCTGGAGAAGAGCCTGGTCCATCCTCTGACATCCTCTCTTCAGGTACTTAAGAGACATGGACAAGGCTCTTTCTCAGTTGTCTCTTCCCAATGCTGAACCAGCTCATCTCTCTCAGCCTTTCTTCAAAGGAGAGATGCTCCAGTCCCCAGTCATCTTTGTCACCCTCTGACAGACCTACTCCATCTGATAGACCTGTTTCTGGTACCAGGTCCCCAGAACTGGGCACAGCACCTCAGCTGTGGCCTCAACAGGGCTTTGTAAAGAGGCAGGATCACCTCACTTGGCCTGCTGGGAATGCTCTTCCTAATGCAGCCCAGGATGCCACTGGCCTTCTTGCCCACAAGGGTGTTGCTGGCTCATGGCCACCTTGCATATCCTGCTTGGTTTTATTCAATAATGTAAGGAAGAAAAAATAGAAAGACAGAGTTGCATGAAGAGGATGGTTACAGACTGAACCTAAGCAGGAAAAGTGGAAAAAGCAACAAGGTCTCTAAAATCATGATCCTGCACACTGTGGAGACCTTCTGACAAGTTATGGAGATCAGAGAAAGCAATGAACAACAACAAAAGGCTCAGTCATCATGAAGGAGCTAAGGAATTCAAGTAATTCAAGTATTTTATAGTCTTTCCCTTCTAATTTTGGTATCTTCAGTAAAGGTTCCAAGGGGATTAATGCTATGACACATTTCTGTTTAGTTTGCTTCCTCAGTTGGTGGCATTAAATTTCAACAGAAATCACAGCTGGGATTAACTGGAAAGACATGTCTTATTACTTTTTTTCCTTCAGTAGAGCCACGTAACTCTGGAAATGTGGAATTTGATTCAGACAAGCTGATAAAGCTTCCTTATACAGCTACTTCAGAGAGCACTTTAGATTTTTGAATAAGAGACTTCTGTAGACCACAAATTCCTTTCCAAAGTCATACATATTCATACATTTCTCGACTTCCACAAGTCACACTGAAAGCTCAGAAAAAGTATATTAAAATATAGCAAGTAAGATTATTAATTTTATATTAGTATTTTTTACATTTCATAGAACCTCAGATATAAAGTGAGTTTCTATACATTATAAAAATTCTTTTTATATTAAAAAAACAGGTAACTGACTGAAAGAAGTTAATGACTGTAAAGAGAATGCTGATAGACAGGTCACAGTAGCAAAGACTTCAGCTACTTACGCTGGCCCCACTGGCCACTGCTGGGGTTCAGGTAGTTGGGGTAAAGGCCCTCTGGTTTATCCAGGCGATTTAGAACTTTTCGGATATTCATTACCTAGTGGAAGGTACAAAACACTGAGCACTTATCCATTTTCCCCACAAAATACAGGAGTGTAAATATGCCTAAAAATAACCCCCCTGATCTTATTCAACACACACACACACACCCAAACACCTCTGTGCAATTGTATCACTATTGACAAAGCTGATATCATCATGCAAACAAGTTCCTGAAAACCTCGGGAGTTTCTGTGCCAATTGTCAGCCATGAAACAACACAACAGGAGCAAGCTGCAAAGTTCAGGACTTGCCATGCAGAGTATCCCCCTCCTCCCCAGGATGCTGAAATTCACTGAGGCTATTTGTCTTAACTACGCTCAGCTACATCAGCATTTATATTCCTTGTATACCTAAATCAGAAATGCTATTAAATATTAAGCTTATCACCTAGTGCAGATGTGGAAGTGCACTGCAAAGGAGTTTTGCCTGGAAAGGAGAGCACGGCTGGAGCTGACTGAGCTTTACACCAGCAGCTTGCCCAGCAGCAGGGACCCAGGCAGCCCCCAGCACTCTGCCAGCACTGCTAAGGAGCTCACTACAAATGAGATGCCCGGGGAAACAATTACAGTCCAGATGCTCAGCAGCTGGAGCCATCCAGCAGCACAATCCACTGCAGAGCACATGAAATGAGTTATACTGCATTTTAGGATTCACGGAAAAACAAATGTCGCAGCTTGGAAGAATGAGGACCCTGAGCACTGCAGGCCAGAAATTGTAACAAAAAGGTACTGACAGCTTCATTATAAACCCCCGAGTGCCTAGAGACCAAGTGAAGTAGCTACTGAAAAAGAAGATAAATTAACTTATACCAAGCTGCAGAAGGATTTCTGTTGCGGTACACAAGCTGCCTCCTGCATCTTGATACTACTCACTGCCCAAATGCAGGCTGCGATGAGTCCTAGACCTCAATTAATGGGTTCTTCAATGAATACACCCATGGAAAGCTTATTCCAGTGTTTCTTCTTTATCAAGTGTACCAGCCCTGGAATGGTTCATCTCTGAGGGCTTTGGAATTGCAATCTCTTAAGGGTTTTAAGAATAGCTTACATAAACAGATTTCCAGCATCTTGCAGCTAGAGCATGATGCCACAGTGTAGAAGAACCATGGGCTAGGACTTTTAAGATACACAATTTCATTGTCTCTTAGTAGAGAGATGTTGTGCATTAAATTACCATAAATGCCACAAGATCATTAACTTATGTTGGAAATTTATTTCTGGCTATTCCTCAGTGCTGCCACTCCCTACTCATCCACTCCTCATCCCCAGTCCAAATTTAAGAGAAACTGTCCTTATATTTACCCCTAAATACATGAAAACCGCTAGGAGTTTGCTTCACAAAATTTATTCCAATGCTGACAATGGTCCTGCAGCAAAGCCCCTCAGTCCCTACCCAATAATAATTTTAGATTTGGCTTTGCTTTTAGAGCTACTGCTAAACATTTGGCATCTCATCAATAATTAGATTATTAAGTAGATAATATCAGCTTTAGGTAATATGGGGTGACTGCAGTAAGAATACAAAATCAGAAGAAGTGTACGTTTTAATTAGGAAATATAAAGAAGACAAATGATAAAGTGATAAATGAACAAGTGATAAATGATAAAGTGATAAAGTCCTGATAAAGAACAGGACTTGCTGGCTATTAGTACGTTAAAAAGCAAAGCAAAATTGTTCAGGTGGGAGCTGAGGGAAGGAGGAGTTCTGTCCATGGCTCATATATATAAAAAGTATCCAGAAGACAATGTTATCAAATTTTGGAAGAATTAGTGTGCACAACAACTGGTTTGTCTAAGGATGTGATTTCTTTTTTCCTTCCCCAAAGAGAGTTCAAAATATATTTCTTATAGTGCAATGGAAGGGCTTTCTGATCTCACTGACAGCAGTCATATTATACAGCATTTTGAAGAGTAAACTTGTTAGAATCACCATGGTGCTTTGCTTTCTCTAGGCATCGGTTATTATTCTGAATATAAAGCCACGTTTTGTTTACACCCCATTAAGTAAAGAACTGAAGAAAGCTGTACAGTCTGATTGCTTAATGTGATACTAATGTAGAAGATAAACAGAAATTAGGTGTTTTATGGGGCCATATACAAGAACATATATCAGAATAATTTTGGAAGAAACTTTTGACTTTTTAATACAAAAACATGCCAAGGTAATTAGGGAAAATGTGACAAATGCTTACAACTGAGGGAAATCCAAATCCCTCCCTATTGATTTTAGTCCCTGAATATGTGCTTAATCTTTTACAACATGATTTTGATGGAGCAGTCTAACCTTTTCAGCAAAGACTGGATTTCCAGACAGGTGGCTCAAATGTACAAACTCCAGATGCAAAGTCCCAAATTCTGCCAAAATGCTGCTTCCACCAGAGGCCCATGGCCAATTTCGACCAATTCCACTAAGATGGGGGGAAGAGAAAGACAGAAAATAATCATGAGCATCTGTAAGGCAATGCTAATAAAATGTAATAGGCAGTAGCTATAACATTATCATGAGAAGATAACTAATCTAAATGTACTTAATATGTATGTAAGGAGCCATGCTTCAGCAGCCTTCCATGATTTCCCCACAGGACCTTGAATTACTTCAGTCCAGCTCTGCTTAGGCTGTACAGCTGCTTTTTGCAAAACCCCAGTCTTTCAGCTCACAAATGGCTCCATCACACTTATCACTGGCACAGTGTTCCATTGCAGGATACCATGTTTAAAGACACAACAAAAAACTACTAAGAAAGCATTCTCATACTTCACCTCTTTTCCTCTGTAATTAACACAGCACTCTCCAATTCTAACTCTAATTTCTACAGTGCAATTTCTCATTAACTTAAATTAATGCATATACACAGAATAGGCTTTAAGTTAGAAGTACTGCATGCAGCATATACTTCTTAATGCATGAGACTTTGATAGGGTAGGATAAGTATGTATTTTCTGTCTGGGCACTTGTACCAGGATGAGTAACTTCAGTTTTAATTATGACCTAAAGATACTTCACAGCAAAATTAATCTTAGGATTTGTATTGAGAATAGAGAAAATCACATTTATTGCTAAATCCCCACTAGAAACTAAAGCTGCTTGAGACTCAGAATGGCGAGTCTACTGAAATTTCATTACAAAAAGGTGGAGATTCTTTCCCCCTTGAAATTTCCAGCAGCAATATTCAGAAAAAACCTCCTGAAATTAAAGAAAGTTTAGCCACTGTTCCAGAGCACCTAGTTGAATAATGACATATTAGATTGGCTTATATTAGGATGAATGTTACATACAAATACACTTATTAGGTACTGGAACATCTTCCACATTTCCAAGTTGTAAAGAGCATTAAACACAAACACATCTGTATATAAATAAAATTTTCATTTTACTTTTACACATAAGCAGCCACTACATCAATTAGCAGTTGCACAACCATGAAAATATGGTATTCTTCCTGAGTTAAAATGTGACTCAAAAAATCCAAAACCAGCAAAAAACTCCAATAAATCACAATGGAAGTTCTCAGATTTATTAAACTCTTCTTCAAAAGATCGTCTATAACTGAAGTTTAACCAGTGCATGGAAATTAAGACTCCATTAGGTCAATCTCCCCGCTAGCTATATCAAATGGTATTTTGAGACTTCTGCCAGACACACAAAATAAAACCAAGTCATTAAGCTTCAAAAGCAGAGAAAGGCACAGAGAGCACAAAGGAAAGAGATCTGATGAGGCTGCCCTGGTTGACCATAAAGGTGCAAGAGGTGGAGACACATATAAGTCCTCTGATGTAAATAATTGCCCAAAAAGTGTTTCTGATCTTCATAGCTGCAGACCAAAATCAATGACAAAACGAAATCAGGGTACTGCAAAGATGCACACAACCCCAATTTGGTATGGTATTGGAGTGACTGAAACAGAACACAAGTTTTATGGTATCTTAATATCTCATTTTAAGATGTCTCTTACAAAGATTTGAGTATTTTTTACAGAGTGAAGAGAAATCCACAGCTGGTTTTCAATCTCCTGTGGCTCAGAATTTTTTTGAATGGTAACATAAAAGCATCACATATTACAGAAAACAGGATCAAGGTGAGTACAAGCAGACAACATATCTGGAAACCTCTCCACTACAGTCTGAAGAACTTGTGGACTGGTTATTCACCCAAGAACAGACCCCATCTCTGCTACATGCTATCTGAAGTTCTAACTGCTGACTTCTAGATGAAAATATCTTATCCTGTTTCCAAATCACCCAGATTAAAAGAGATGACATAAAGTTCCCAGGAAGAAAAAAATGAGAAAAACCCCCTCAATTTCGAAAAGTTAGCATGTTGTGGTACAAATGGAAAAAGCACATGTGCTTTTTTCTAGAAAGTTTCTCAATCCATCTCAAAGTGAAAACATCGAGCTGTTCCTGCAGCAAGGCATCAACCAAAATTGACAGAAAATGTAATAGAGTTCCTACTTGGACTCTACCCCAGTGTCTGCTGATACCAATACAACCTGCCAGAACACTTTGATGTAGTGTGTTTTGTTAACAAGGAAAATTTCCAAACACAGCTGTCAAAAGGTTTTCTGCATGCAGCAATGTGTTTTGCCATGAGTGGACGATTCTTCTTGTTTAACATGGTTTGAAAACCATGAACTTGCATTATTTGATCTTAAACAAAATATAAGTAGAAATAAACATTTATGTTACATCTTAGGTACTATTTAATGGAGCTTTCATTTTTTTCAGTTGGGTCAGGCGGTTAGGAAAAAAAGGCATTTTTTCTGGTAAATCTGCAAAATAACAAGGCTATGTGTTGGCTTAGCCTCAGATGTGAGCTCTGTCACTGGAAAGCTCATGTCCATAAGTGGTAGTACTCAAGATTTGCTCTTCAGTCCCTCAACTATTTTTCATGCAACCTTCAGCTATGGATGTCTGGTATTTTCTCATACCATAGAATGGCCTGGGTTGAAAGGGACTGTAAAAACCATCTGGTTCCAATCCCTCTGCCATGGGCAGGGACACCTTTCACAGGTTTCCCAAAGCCCTGTCCCACCTGGCCTTGAACACTTCATGCCACAGCTTCTCCAGGCAGCCAATTCCAGTGTCCCCCCATCCTCACATTAAAATTTTCTTCCTGGTATCTAATCTAAACCTAATCTCTTTTAGTTTAAAGCCATTCCCCCTTGTCCTATCACTACCTGCCCTTGCCAAAAGTCCCTCTCAGCTCTCTTGCAGACCCCTTTAGGGACTGAAAGGCTGCTGTGAGGTCTCTCCAAACACTTCTGCAGGTTGAACAGCTCAATTCTCTCAGCATGTCTTCATAGGAGGGGTGCTCCAGCCAACTGATCATCTTCATAGGATATATTTCATCTTTGGGAGCAATAGAACAGGAAAGTTTTCTATATTCCCTCACACTAACTGGGACAGCCACAGTACTGTTTCTGATTCCATTCAGCTCCATCCTTATTTTAAGATGATACTCCAGTGAGCATTGTGCAGTCAGCTCCTGGAGAGAGAGACCAGGAAATACTCAACAAAGCTTTCAGTAAACAAAATGGGAGAGATTGCACAGTCTGATCATTTTTCATTGGGAAAGTAGACTTTGACTTTTGTTTAACAGTATTTAGGCTTAAAAAAAAGAAAAGGAAATGAAGAGGGTGCTCTTTTTTCAGCCCTGCCCTCACCACCCTCCAAATAATAAATATTGTACACTTAAAAAAACCCCACAGAACTTTAAAAAAGAGGAAACTAACCAGAACAAAATAAACAGAAAAAAGACATCTTTGTCAGGGATTATAAACAATGAGTACATTTATAAATTACTTGAGGTGACCTAGAAAATAACATGCAATAAATACAGCTAACAGCTCAGTAAATATTAATAACTAGACATAGTAAAATACTGATTCTGTCCATGCATGAGATAATATAACCAGGGCTCCCAACTCAGACATTTTTCAAGCTCTTCACCGTTACCATTATGAGGGTGAACAAAAACTCCTGCAAAGTTAAAAAAAAGCAATGCTAAGAACCTATTTACCATTCAGCCATAAAGTCAGTGCTGGGTATCATTACTCTTCAGTTATGATGTTATGTACTGGCTTCCTGAAGTCTTGAGATGCAAACCTGAGTCTCTGGTGAAAGTTTTTATTTCTATTCCCAAGTTTTAGCAAACCTACATAATGTTGCAAGTTCCTACATGTTTTTAGTCTGGGGGTGCTCATTACTCAAGTCAAGAAACAACAGCAGCAATCTGAACCCAAAGAATTATCAGGGCACTTGGAGGATTCTCAAAAGGTGGTTTATGACTCTGTGCCAAACTTATGTGCAGATCATTCCTCCCAGTCAAAGCAAAACTTGTAAAGCACCGAAAATTTTTGCATCTTATTTTGACTCTGTTTAATAGTTTAATGTCACAAATGTCTTGTAAGCTGACAAATGCAGTTTTCAGAAAGAGATGGAGGACAGCAAAGGGGGCAGGTATGATACTTTTTATATTAGCTTCATTCCTGTGTTCTGCTTTCTTTTTGTAATTTACCTTGCCACTGAATTTTTCAATTTTTCTTATATTGATACACACTACAACCTGTACTGTCAGTCATGTACTCACATCAGGGTTAGAAACCAAACTCCTACTGCACACTTCAGGAAGGAAAGATGGAAGGAGACGCACTACTCAAACTACTTTGAAGATCCATACAAGTGCTAAAATATCTTCAGTTTATAGGGTACTATTTTAACCTATCTGAAATCACTGTGTCTAAAATAGTATATTTTACACTGCATAAAACACACAAAAAGTTTCTGTAACACATTCAGAGAACTTTAGGACTTTTTATAACTTTTATTATGTAATTAAGGCAAATTTGAAGTGAGGATCTGGATCAGAGAAGCATAATATTTTGGTTTATAATATTTCTCACTGATTTTATAAATTTTGTTTCTGAACACTGAATGCCACAGAATCTGAAAACCAGTGTTTGTAGTTCTACTGTCATTCATTCTTGGCAAATGTGAGCCTGATTGACCTGGGCTGCTGGTAACTCAATTCAGTATTTTTCCAGCAGATCATTGTTGGTTCATCTGTACATAAGAACAGAAAGCATGAGATCACTAAGTCTTCTAAAATGTACAGAGTGTACCAAGAGAGGGAACCACAGAGGAAATATAAATATTCAAAGGTTGCTTTTTAAAAAATCACTGAAATTCAGAAGCACAACCATATTTAAAAGAGTTTTAAAAAATTATCTACATCCCAATATATATAAAGCATCAGCTAATTTTCAACTGAAAGGAAAAGCAAATCCTCAGGGAAACTGCACAAGTACTTCAAAGGGTCAAAACACTTATCAAAATTCTTGTCATCAGCAAGCAGAACTGTTTGTCTCTGCAGACAACTTGTTTATTATACCCCAGCCTTTCCTGGAGGATGCCAGGACAACTCTGCAAGCTGGAGGCAGAGCAAGAAGTCAGAATTTCAATATTTAATGCAAAATGCACCAGCACAACAGAATAGTCAGTGTCCTCCTGCAGACTCAGCCAGTAAAAAGTGAAAGGCCAGAATAAAAGAGACACAGCAACAACAATGTGATATGTCCATGTTGAGAAAGGTTTTAGAATTAAAAATGAAAATAAGTCCCAACAGCCCCTTTGGACTTTACTAAAGCTGATTTTTTTTTCTGTAAGAAACTACCCTGTGATTGTGGGTGAAAACGCAAAACGCTGTGACAGAGAAATCACTGAGAGGGGTCCACTGAAATTCTCCAGAGCTGGAGCACGCAGGTTGTGCCCGGTACTTCCAACAGCGCTGAGGGGCCAAGGAGGATCTGCCTGGAAAATACAGATTGTGACTGGAATTGGTTAGGCTTAATCCTCTTTTAAGAGGATTTCTGCAGGAGCAGAGTGTAGCCCAGCCCAGTGCTCATGTTCATGTCCCCCCACACCACCAGCTGTGGCTCAGACACCCAGGAGAGAGGGAGACCTTTCCAAATGGAGGTCGAGACACAGGCAGAGGGTGCTGCAAAGGACACACAAACTTCCCTGCAGCTTTCCCCTCCCAGCACCCCAGGATGCACTTCATGCTTCTCCTTGAGTCTCAATCCCCAAGCAAGCAAGCCTTGAATCCAGAAGTAATGCAGAATTATCAGGGCTTTCTTTGTCAAAGAAAACCACAAATCCTCCCCTGCTTTTTTCCCCAAAGGAAGCCTGTGGTCCCCAGACAGGCATAATATGATTGCTTTGGAAAGCATAACATGATTGCTTTTCCATGTTTTAGTCTTAAAATTCTGACCACAAGCCATTTGGCTGCACAGCTGGAACCCCACACTGCAATCCAGCAGCATTGCTGTGTGCCAGCTATGGGTCTGACCACGAGAGAAGGTGGGGAAATGTGAGAGCTCTGCAGCTCCAGCAAGGGCACTCTGAAATTCATCTCCTTGGGGCTCCCCTGATAATCAGTGCAGGGAGATAACAGAATTAAATCACTTCACAGAGGAGATTAAGCTGAAGATGGAGTCTTTCCTGTTACACAGTAAACCCACGGAGACCAGTCTCCTACAGTTACCCCTTGCCAGGTGCCCAAATCTCAAAATTTCAATTAGCTTCACAGGTACCAGATGGGTTTTTAAAGTCTCTACAGGCTAATGCACATAACAAAAGGGAGAACTGGAGAGAAACACTCTGTAATGTTATATTTTAAAATCTTTAATTACATAAAAGGTTTTTTCCTAACTCACAATTTATCTTTAATGATTTTTTAGGAACTAGATGATTTTTAAGGTCTGTTACAATCCAAATCATTCTACAATTTTGTATTTCAGTCCAGTTAAAACAATCTCCAAGGGCACAGTCCATTTTGGCAGAATTGCTCATTATTCCTATGTCTTCTTTTTGTAAAAAGACAGTAAAAATACACAGTGTCCAGCCACAGCATTTCTACATTTCTAATGAAGCGTTTATATATTGCAGAAGCCTTCAGTCTATACACTGCCAAAACATTTGGTGTATTTCTTTTTTGTCACTACCAGTCTTTCATAATATTTTAATTTGATTAAATCAACTAAGTCTCCTTAGAACAAATGAAGAGAGGTCATAACACCATTAGGTTTTTCCTTTACATACTAGGTATCTATTTTTTGATTTTAAACAAAATACATTTAAAAGATGAAATTTCTCTAGAGTCATAGATGGCATGAAATACATCAAAATGCTAAATAAAACTTAATTGCTTTCAGACATTCCTAGGCAAATGATTGAACTCAAATCCCAACAATTAATATGTTCTAAATATACACACACACTCAAAAATAAGCAAATACTGGGGAAAAAGTATTTTATGGATACTACAGTGTCATCCTCTGGGAGGGGAGAATACTCCAGGATAACCCTGCTGGAGCAGGGAGGTTGGACCAGGTTGGAGGTTGGATCCACTGTGGTCCCTGCCAAGCTGGCCCATACTGGGATACTGTGATCCCTTAGGAAAGGGAGACAAGTGGCAGCCAGAAGGATGATTCTCAGAGGCCATTTTCATAGAGTATCTAATGTTTCATGCATTATTTAGGATTGCCACATTGAAAATACTTTCATAAGAATAATTTTTTGGACTGCCCTGAATGGAACGATTTGTCAATGTGTCACCAAAAAAAAAAAAAAAAAAAAAAAAAAAAAAAAAAAAAGAAAGATGAGTGGCTTCTCTTCCCAGAAACCAATGTTAATCATAAGACACACATTTCTTCCTAACAACTCACTGAGAGGCTAAATCCAACAACACAGACCACACTGAGGGAGTTAAAGGATGAGTTAATACTTAGAAAAGGTTCCCTTCAAACTCCTGAGCTACATCTTTCTCCTCTTAGTACTGCAGCTAACTAAGAATGCTAATAAATTATGCTGTGTGATTTCAGCTTTAATTAGAGATTAATATTTTAAAGCAAAATTAAAACCAAACTCAACTATGAACCACACAGGCAATGCTTGCTCAAAGTTTCAATCAGTCTATTCCAGAAATTAAATGCTAAAAAGATTTTTTAAAAATTTATTTCTTTCTCCCCCATCCCTAAAAATACAGTATATAGGATTGTGGATCTTGGTTTAAGGGTCTGTCTTCACAAGCACTGAAACTGATGATTTATTTGCTATTGCTTCAAATATAGTTCCTGTATTTTTGTTTTCCCCCTAAATGGCCAATCATCTTCACCCTTGTTTGAGTAGAAAGAAAAGTACAGAAATCCCATGTTTGCACACACCACTGGCACTCACTCAACTTTTCCACCCAAATCTTGTGGTGGGAGCTGCCAAGGCAGGGTCAGACTGAGGAATCTGACAGGACTAGCACAGTAACTGTGTATTTTTAGTGTGAATATCTTCCTATCCAACTACCAGTAAATGACAGTTAACTTTGTGCAGGCTTGAGGGGTCCCAGAATCACCCAAGGCATCCAGACTCCTGCTGGAGCTCTGACTTTTCCACAGTGTCCCTTCTCTGAGACAGGAAAATTATTATCATCTGGTCAAACATCTCTCATTCACTGTCTCAACAGCTGGAGACAGCTGAAAAAGAAACTGAAAATCAGCCAGCTAGCCTGCAGGGCAGTTTTTGATGTCTGTTTTATTCCTCTTGGTAAGGAGGATCCTGTAGGCAAATTCTAACAGCTGGTGAACTTTTCAGCTGTGACAATAAATGTGTTAACTGCTGCCCTTGCCTAACCACTGCCCAGCTGGCAGCTTCCTGCTCAGCCCAGCTGCCCTCTCTGAAACTGATATCAGCTCTTACCTGGAGAGATGATCTTTAGGGATGCTGACTTAGCAGGAGGAGGCAGACAGTGAATTAGTACCATCAGCAATCCCAGGAGGAAGACTAACACAAGTGGTTACTCAGTTTTATGGGATGACAGGGAATAAAAAAGATTTCTACATATGTTGCAATGTTAGACAAAACACAAATGTTTTTCACTGCAACAAGTGAGATAATGAAGAGGTATAATCTCAGAGCTATTCGTTTGAGAACATCAATTTTGTCTATTTGCCTTTTCAATGCAGTGTCAGCATTAATTTATGCTGATTTCCTGGCCACTTCAGTGATGCCAGTGGAGGAGATGCATCCATTTGTATTGGAGACACATGCACGTCATCATCTGTCTGGAAATGAGAGCAGGAAAATCAGAGTGCTGTGGCTAACTGTTCATCGTTTGAGAAACTACCAGCACAGCCCCCAAAAGATGCTAATATGAAACAGATTTTAAAACAAGACCCCTGCTTTTCTCCATGAAGTCCATCAGATCCTTCAAAGGCAATGTTTATAGTTACATTTTCCTAGAAGAAAAGTTATCCTTGTCCCAGCATTTTTGCCTTTTATTGTTATAAGGAAACACCCAGAGACCTCTAAAGCTGCCCTAGAATGGTCACTGGCTCTTTAATGTACTTTCAGGCAAAAAAGTAAAATGTTCAAATGTTATCCAGTGGACTGATCTTCACCAAGGTGACACCCAAGAGGCAATTTGTCTTGAAACTGGACAGAGCAGCAACAGAGACTGAAGAGCACTATTCAGGTAAAAGCAGAAGGAGGTACATGAGGTACAAAGTTTCCAGTACCAACTTGTGCTGTGGCCTCTGCCAGGACAATTCCCCACCTCCCTGGAGGGTCAGCCAGTGCTGGTGGACACAGGGAAGGCAAGAGAGCTCTGTCTGCTCCATGTTCACGTCATCCTACATGAAACTCCACTAAATATTCTCTGTGGTGAAAGGTATCTGCTCATGATTAGGTCAGAGCAGTGATGGCACCTGGGGAACACTCATGTGAGAGGACACTACAGTGAATGGAAACAGCAGATATGGAGCAGGAGGAGCCAAGACCCAGGTGGAGACCAAAATGCCAGAGAGAACCAAGGTGAAGAGGAAACAATCTCATCTGCCTCTGGAGAGCAGCAGAGAATAAGCAAAGGCCAGTGAAACTGCCTTTGGGAAGACCATGCATTTACTGCAGGCATTGAAGTCTGACAGCTTCTCAGAATAAAAATAAATCACCATGGGCTCCAAAAACGACCAGATAGCATGGGATACTTCTTTTGTGCTCTGATACATGGTTTTTGGACATCTGGATCTAGTGATACTGTGTCTATTGACACTTAATCAGAGTATCTTATTTTTACAAAACAGTCCATCCAGACCATTGAGCTGCTTTGTTTACATCAAATTCCTGTAACATTTCTCTGTGGAAAAGACTGAATTTCTTTAGGATTTTGCAGGCAGGGTTCGTACAACCCTTTCCTTATGGCTGTCTGCCCCATGACACTTCTCACATTACTGCTGCTCTGAGGGAGCATCAAAGCTTGTGGAACTGGCACTCTGTGGCAAGCCATCAGAGCACTGAGCTCACATTTACAAGCCCACATGGAGGAAGGGAGAGACAATTAGTCAGGCATTACATGATCTGAAATATCAATATGACACAAGGAAAGTACTTTCAGTGTCATCATCTAAAACTGTACTAAAACTGTACTTGTTACCATAACAATTTCTGATAAAAGTTATCTGAGCACAGCACAGACCTACATGTCTCCCACAACACACTAATGAATAAACTAAAAAATTTGTGCTTCCTATTACTTTATATACTAAGGTTTAATTAATCAATTCCAAAGGCTAAAAAAGCAAGAGGGAATAGAACACAACAGAGCAATGCCAGAGATAATAAGTACTAGCATGCACTACTTTTAATCAGGTCCCCAAAGAGAAGTGAAAATAACAGGAAATGAAAGTAATGAATGGAATTTCACAGTTCTGCCATCCATGTGACAAGTTAAGACAGAATAAAAGAAGGTGGTATTAGAATGAAATTCCCTGTAGGAAGTGGTGTAACTCAGCGCTACTGACAGTCAAAAACCTTAGAAAACCAAACCCAAAGAAAAAACGTCCTAAGCAAAGCAATAAAAAACTAACTCCTGCTTCTGAGAAGCAGATTCACTGGGCAGGAAAATAATTAAGAGTTTTGGAAGAATCTATGAGAAACACCATTTATCTCTGTTCTTGTGCTCTCTACCATGCCTTTTAATACTAAAAGACAAACTAACTGTGTAAGTTTAAAGCTTATTTTAGAATTTCACATTTCACATTAACATTGCTTGCTGCCTTAAAACCACTGCAGCCATGGCATTTGGCACTTTTGATATACTTTAGTCAGTACATCCCTCTTTAAGACTCTGTTCCCAGTTCTACATCACTTTTCCAACATTCAACTTTTAGGTTATCCCTTTTTTTTCCTCCTGAGGATTTGCTATAAATCCCCCCTCCACCCTGATTAGTTAATTAACTTCTGACTTCAGTTAGTTTCTGTCCCACATCCAATTTCCTTTACTAGCAACTGATGTTCAAGTTCTGCTAAATTGTTCTTTTGCTATATCAGCTGCATTGTCCAAGTGCAAAGAAATGTTATTAACTTCCTCTGTCTGTAAACTTTTTATGTGGATGAGTATTGAACAGTTTGCATTTGGAGGTAACTAGGTCACATAGAAATAGGCTGGAGAATTGGTGCTAAACCCAGAACTTACTTCCCTATATTTTTTTCTTCTGCTTGATGTGTTTGTTGGCCGTTTTTGTTTTATTTTTTTTTTTTTTGGCTGCTCTGTTCTTTTCTGGTTCCACAATTCTCTTCTTGTTCTCCCAGTCAATTCCAGATATTCGAATCCAAGTCCCAGGTATTCTTTCTTTCACTGCTAGTCACTGGAGATCAAGTTGTCTCCACACTTTCTCAAGTGAAGGCAGAGAGATGTGTTTGTCTGGTGCAAGTCCTGCAACAGCAGTCCCCTCCAGCTCAGGCTAAGGGCACTCACAACCCAACCAAGGGTACTATTGTACCGAAGCATTGTGAAAACAATGGCTTCTCTATCAGAAGGGCAGTATCAGTCTTTCAAGAAAAGCCACTACTGATCTTCTGGACAGGACAAAATTCCAGGATTTGGTCTTTGCAGTCTGATGAGGACTTAAAAGAACAGGTAAAGATTCAAAGCACCAAAGCACAGAGGGCAAGTGACAAGCTACATGTGATTTCTCTGCCACTAATTTCCCCTTTCCCACTTCCTACCACTAATTTTTCAATATCCTAAATAATCCTAAACTCAATCTCAGTCATTTAAAATATATCTGTATCACTCTTGTCTATACATTCATATTAATTCCTTATCATCAGACAGTAAATCTAAAAAGATTTATTCTTCTTCTTCTCTGAACTCAATTAGCTCGTATTAGCTTCTTGTGCCACAAAAATATTTTATGTGGGTTCACAGTCATTCAGGTTAAAGTCTTTCAAAGCACCTAGTCACATTTATTGTGCTTGGTGCTGCATGTGGTGCCATTAAATGCTTGAAGCAGAGAATCAAAATCGTTACACTAACGGAGCATGGCTCCGTTATTAAAAATAATGGGCTGACAAGTCGCAAAGGTCTGCTTCAAGCCCTTTTGTAGCTTCCAGTCATTGCAAGGAGCCTGTGTCAAAGCCTTGCTGACTGACAGTCAATTATTTCTCCCTCTAATACAGCTGCTGGATCAACAGTGGTTTCACATACTGGACAGCTTGTCACAGGACCTGCAGCTGTGATATTCATCAGATATTAACATTAACTTAACACATGCTGCAAATTACACTTGCATATGGATTTGTGGGTATGTGTATCAATCTAAACGTGCACAATACAGAGACACCACTGTTGTTGAGGGAAACCTCTCTTCAGTATCTGCTGTCACAGATGCTGTGACAGCTGTATGAAACTCTACTGAAATGGCATTCTGGTTCACTGAAAGGGACAACTCCCCTAGATTAAAGAAACTAAAGTAGTCTTTTTCAGACTAGTGTTGTGAAAGACATAATCTGTTTTGACAAATGCTCTAAGAAAAGTATAAATGTCCTCTTCTCCCAGTCTGCTTCAATCTTCTTGTTTCTCTTTACCCACACACTGCTGTGTCATAAAAATGCATTTGTTCTGGGATCAGATAAAATTTATTTTGCTCACTGTCAGTCACTAAGGCCTTGATCCTTACTCACAGCCAATAGAAAGACTTATGGTCGCTTCAAGGGGACTGATTGAGCACTAAAATCCTGTAACTGTCATTAAAAATAGGAATGCAGAGAATCCTTGCAGCCAGACTGAAACACCTGTATCACTGTGTAAATCATTTCTGTTAGCATCATTCAGATTCAGGAACTGAGAACTGATTCTCTTTCTAAAACATCAGTGATACAACATAAAAAAGTTTCTTTTCCCAGCAAATGACACATTTGCTTATGCACAGTTTTGTCCTTCAATGCTTACTAACCACATAAAAATAAAATTGAAGTCAATAATTTAAAGAAGTACAAGAAGTACTTACATGCAATTTACATCATTTTTCCCATCTTTATACATTTATAGAAGATACATTTATTCAGTATAATACAGGCAATTTAACAATAAAGGGCCATCCCTATTTTTCTCAAAATGACATTAGTTTCAGGCATATCACACGGCTAGAGGAAGTTATACATTGTATTTATCAGATTCTGATTCTGAATGTTAAACTTTTGCTCCAAGTTTAATAAACACTACATTTTATTTGCTCACATTTGAATAAGTGAATCAAGCTCATTGCTGTTTGCATTACCACAAAAAATCAACCAACGGCTTAAATATGATCAAATTCATTAATTAAGGTAAGATCAAGAAAATTTTCTACTGTATAGCAGGCAAATGAAAATAACCCCACAAAGAAACAAAAAAATGACACATAATGTAATACACATCTGATTTTCACCTGAGGAAATAACACTGTGTTTCCTGTGATAAGAGTTTCTATCACCAGGTATTCAACTGTGTTCTACCTAACCCTGAACTTCATCAGCAATCTCCTTATTATTATTTCAAGCAACAAATACCTTTACACAGCTGCTGTTCATTTTACAGATGAGCTATTTACAAGAAACCAATGATGCTGACAAGGCACAGCACAATACAGCTTAATTCCCACATATGCACTAAAAATTCCGATCCAGGAAAATCTGGATACATCATAAAGAAAAGTCGAAGAAGAAAGAAAAGGACAAATAGCACCACAGAAACTCAGGAAAGCCAGATTAGTCAAGATTACTATTTTTAAAGAAAAAATTAATTTCTTCCATAATCTTCTTGCAGTATTAAATTACAACAATACCTCGATACAGTAAATATCTTGAAGAAGGAAAGGAGTTTTCGACCCAATAACTTAACAATCCAATAGAGTTGAAAAAGGCTGAAAGATATTTGTTACTTTGGTAGAGCAGAAAATGAGAAGTACCAAACATTTATTCTAGAAGTACTTAAAACACATAATCACAATTCATGCACTAATACTCATGGCCACATTTAAGATATTCCTTGGAGGATTTTGTAAACCAGATTATCAGATAATAAAGGACCTGGCATCGAGTAGTCAAATAAGCTTTTCTTCACAGTAATGGGATTTTAATCAATACAATGAAAATAATATAATAAAGAATGAAGTGAAAAAAGCACGAAGAGATTACTATTTAAAGCAATAGAACAAAAAGGCTCAGAAAAAAAACCCCACACTTCTGGAACCCTGCTGGAGACAATATGTGTACTTTTTGTTCCTGTACCAGCACAGTGTTTCACTAATCACCTTGAAAAAGCTTCTGCATATTAACAACATACAGGGGGAAAGTACATTGCTATTTTTCTTTTATAAATTATCAATGAGAACAATGATGATACAGTTTTATAAAACATTTAAGAAAATTTGGTTTCTGCCCCAATTCCAGGAAAACATTTGGTCAAAGGTTTTAAATGTTTTTTGTAATCCCTCACTGCTCTTGATGGCTTAAGTGAAAGAATCAGTATTTCAAGCCTTTTTTTTTTTATTTCTGCCCTTTTTTCCCCCTCTTTCTTTTCTGTATTCCCAGCTGTAGACTGGAATAATAGAGCATGGAATATCTTGCAAGAATTGTCATGTAAAAGTACCATATTTGTTTTTCCAGTGCAATGAAGATCATGTCTGGAATGCAGTATGTTCTGGATAGATATGGCATACTGGTTTGTTTTTTCTGACACTTCTGAAAGATAATGTCAGTGATAAATAAGTACTTTTGGTAATGTGCACAATTGTCTTTTCAATACCAGAGAGACCTTGAACTCAAAAAGCCACCAAAATAAATTATCTTTAGCTCTATTACAAGTAACTTCTTGACACATTACATTACGTATTTGGGAATTTGAGAGAAACACACTGGCCCCAAGTCAAAGTGATCAGAGTAAAAAAAAAAATAAAAAATGAGATGACTGCCCTTTCTCACTCCTGCTTCTTTCAGGAAGGCAGATTTCCAAAGGGTATCTTCAGGCTCCCTTTTCCTCCCTAAGAGGCAAGCATGAGGAACCACTCTGCTACAGCTCTATGGAGAGCAACAGGTCTTTTTCTAATCATCTTAAGTACCTAAGACATGTTTGGTCAATTCACAACCAATTAACAACACAAACCAATCTGTGTCACAAACAAAATTTACTCATAAGTAGGCTTTTGTGAACTTGTACTACTCATGAAAATCTCAGATGCCAGTAAACTGTACCCATGCAACAGGCTGAATATTCAAATGACATATTTAAGCCTTCAAAGATAAGCCCAAAAGCTATTAGACATTAAAACAATGCTGACAAAGTTAGTTAAGCAAAACTCAGTTAATTTACAAAGGGAATTCTGGGTAAAAGATAGAGAAAACAGTGCATTTATGGCCTCAGTAGAACACCGTGACATGATGTGAAACAACATTGCTGAAAGACTGAATACTCTAATGCCTGTTAGAAAATGTTCATTTGAAAAGAATTAAATTCAAAATGATGCCTTTTAAAAATCTTTGCTCCAGAAGATCTCATTACCTAGAGAGTTTGCTGTATGACATGAATGACATGAAATGGGCAATCTGAAAGGTCAACCAGAAAGACTCTCAGGGTTGCTGCACCAATCACAATTTGCTGGGATGTATTTAAAACACATGCTCTCCACAGCTAAGAACTGAATCAAGACATTTACATTAATGGGCCTTTGACAGACTAATACTCAATTTTCTTATACTACACAGAAACTGCACAACATGAGCACCATTACAAGATATATAGCATATGGATACCATTAAAGCTCAATTATAAGGAATACTTGCTCATTTATTTCTCTAAGCACTACTCCAAGGAATGTAGCAGCAGTTTCACAGATGTCAAGTGGAAATAGTAGCCTTTCATTTAATTTGCTGAAAGATTGTTCCCTCCTATTAACTAATTTCCTCCTAAACATGTGTCAGTGTTATAACAATAAAAACGTCATTTTAACACAAAGTTTAAACCAGTGAAGGCAAATTGCTGGAACAAACTACTTAGCTGTCTTGCTAACCTCTTATTTCCTTCTCAATAGGTCTCAAACTAGCCCATCATTGTGCAAGTCTCATTTTGTCTTTACCCTCTGCTATATGGATTTCTACAGCAATGTGAATGTAGCTACAGCATTTACTGCTGGGGCTTTAATTCTGCTTGTTTAATACAAAACAACAGACTATTCTGGCAAGTATTTTAAATTATATTCAGTCATACTACATCCTCTAAGCCAGGGGTCCTCAGTTAGGTTATGGTGTGCTTCAGTGTCAAGGTCTGCTCATTAAAAAGAAGGAAACACAAGGACACTCAGTTTTTTTATGTGAGATTAGAAAGAGAACACCACAAATTTTGGATGTTGGTTAGGTGCATCCACCTAACTCAATACTTAGAGCCCACATCTGCCTATTGGATAAGAAGTCAGGCTGAATGTCTTCCCCAACATAAAGACATGTTAGTGAGCTCCTACCTTTTCCTGTCCTTGCAAGAGTCAGTCTGTAGTGAGCTAAAAGGCAGTCAAGGCAGAACACAATCACCAAAGTGTTTCTCATTGGGTTATTCATTCTTAAGGTTGACTTGCCAGGCATTAACTCTCTAGTCACTTTACTACTTACTCTCTACTATAAAATTATATGGCAATATTAGAGAAAAAAACCCAGCAGACTCAGCCTACACAGCATCAAATTGACCCTGTACTCTTCAATATCTTCATAAATGACTTCCAGAGGTCTGGAAGGGATACTAAGCAACTTTGCAGATAATGCAAAACTGGGAGGAGCTGTTGCCTCCCTTGAGGGGAGGGAGGCTCAGCAGAGAGACCTTGACAAATCAGAGGGCTGGGCAATCACCAACCATACGCAGTTCAATGAGGGAAAGTGCTGGATTCTGCATCCAGGATGGGGCAACCCTGGATATACGGACAGGCTGGAGAATGTTATCCTGGAGAGCAGTGCTGTGGAAAGGGACCTGGGGGTCCTGGTCAATGGCAAGTGGAACATGAGTCAGCAGTGCCCTGGCAGCCAGGAGGGCCAAGCTTGTCCTGGGGGGCATCAGGCCCAGCATCACCAGCTGAGCAAGGGAAGGTGAAGCTCTGCTCTGAGCTGGGGCAGCCTCACCTCCAGTGCTGGGGGCAGTTCTGGGTACCACAACATAAAAAAGAGATTAAAGTATTAGAGAGTGTCCAAAGGAGGACCATGAGGGTGGTGAATGGCCTTGAGGGGAAGCCACATGAGGAGTGGTGGAGGTCACTTGGTCTGTTCAGCCTGGAGAAGAAGAGACTGAGGGGAGACCTCACCACAGTCTACATACAGCCTTATTGTGAGGGGAAGAGGAGGGGCAGACACTGATCTCTTCTCTGTGGTGACCAGTGACAAGACCCAATTGAAGTTTTGCAGTACCTTTTAATGCTGAGAGGAAAAACCTCAGATAGCTACAAAAAGCCTTGAGGCATTCACATGCATGACAGAATTTGGAGGAGCTTTTGGACATTAGTACCCATGTCAGTTCTTCAACCACCAATTTTCTCAGCACATCTGAATGAGATACAGCACTGGATATCATTTAGGGTTATATTTTATCCTACATGTCTATGAACTAATTCTTTAATGTGTACTCTTTGTCAGTTGTAATATCTTGTAGTACATGAAAGCGCAGAAAAAAAGTGCAGCTGATCTAACTAAAAGTTACAGTATGATCAAACTGATTTACAGTGCTGGACTGCCTAATCCCCCACAGAATGACTTCAAAGAATACATAAGACACTTAAAAATATCTGTTTCTCCTAAGAGCTGCATGTCATGTAACTACTCTTGTTTTGCCATGTGGAAACTGAGCTTTCTTATTGCAAATGCTCACGAAAATTGTGTTACATTGGTAACTTCAAAGAAAACAATTAGCAAATTTGAAAATAATTTAGAAACGTTGGATATTGACAAAATGGTTTGAAGCAGATTCAAACCATTCAATTATTCGAACAATTCAAATATGAATTATTTGCAACCATGTGTCTAAAGAGAAAGAAAGCCAAATTAACTGTATTCTTTATTAATTTGATTTGTTCCAAAGCGATTTGTTCACTATAACTAATGCAATAAACTGCAGTGCTGCCCATTTGTTAATTTTGAAGAGCAAGCCAGTTTATTAATTTTTTTGATATGAAAAACAAAATGGAATATTTCAGGGTCCTAAAACCACTCATATGCCACCAGCTGCGAAACACAAATCAATAACCAGCATATGATGGTCACCACCACACCACCACCATGCATTATTCACAGTCATTAAGGTCAACCACAAACCTCAGACAATTTGCAAGTTGCATACTTAGTGTTTGATTTTTTGTGATTGTTTTGTTTGGTTGTTTTTGTTTTTTTTTGTTTGTTTGTTTGTTTTTTTTTTTTGTAACTGAGAGTTATGCATGAAGCAAAACTCACATGAGATCTGCATGAATCTTATTCTCTTCCAATAAACCAACAAAATTTCCAAGTAGGTGCTTTGTAAATTCCAAGGCTGTTATTTGATTAGAGCCTCAGTAAATCACTTCTCCACCTCCCCCAATCCCTTGGTATATTTTATTGTCATTATAGAGCAGTCAAATCTTTGAATTTCTGCTTAAAATATTTGATTTAGCTAGCTCTCTGCTCAGATTGAGCTGGATCAAAGAGAAGACATAGAAGGCCTTGCTTTACTCAGTTATCCAAAGCCAGGTTTGTGATCCCCCACATGCCCTGAGAACAAGCAGGTCCACTGTGCCAAACAAATATCCACTTTTAGGCACTTATGCTTTACCTACAAAACAAAGCACAGCAAGTGGGGGACATGGGAAGAGACACTTAAGAAGTTCAACTCCTGAGCTGAACTAACCTGCTGATGAAGACACCCACATTGATTCCTTGATCGTAATTATTCACAAGCCCTTAGGCATAACCTGCCCACTATTCACTTACCAGTAATATCCAATTTGGACTCTCTAGCTAATGCTTTCTTTTAAAGGAAGCAATAATCTAGGGAGGAAAAGCACATGTCTGAGAAGTGAAAAGCCCAAGTCCGCTGAATTCCTGGAGAATGTCCCAAGTACTAGGAGAAAAACTCTTCTGGCAAATGCTGTCCATCTTCTGTTGAAATTTTGCCACAAAAGAACTGAAAGGACAAGATTCACTGGACTGAAAACTTCTGGCTTTTGGTCTCCCCGAACACCTTCTATAATGCATTCCCAATCAAAACTTAACAACAAAATTCCTAGAACAAGACAAGCAAATTGGCCAGAAGTCTTATGTAAATAAATCAGGTGGTTTTAACTATCTGTTCACTGACAGTGTAAGGATACTGAATAGTTTCAGACCTGATCTACAGGTCTGATCTACACAGATGCTTTGTGCTTTTTCCCAACCACTTGTTAAAAACAAGACTAAATATAAACCGTACTAAGAAGATTACAACTCTTAATAGATTTTAGTAGATCAGGTTTGATAGTTGCAACATCAAGCAGTCTGCTTAAGAGCATTTTCTCTTATCAATTATGCTGCTTGGATCCTAGTTATAATTTCTGTTCAGTATCGTCTAATTTCCTAATAGACAAGAGGCTCTGAGCACAGGGTGACCCACAATAACCTTCATGCCTCATAAAGAAAGCAAGAAGGGCACAAATACTCTCCCCCTCATGTCACCTTGTCATGCTAATTCAATACACCTAGGTAATTTCTATTTTCTCCTTGCATTTCTGAAAAACATATAGGGATAGATTATGAAAAATGTAAACTAGAATGACTGTTACGGTAATTGCACTGGTTACAGTTATTAAATTGTCAAAATTAAGTCAATAAAAGTTTTAGTAACACCATTATATTACTTGATTAGTTTTGAAAGTGATTATCATAGGAACTCTATTTAATTGGAAGCATCTCAATTTACAGGATACATTAAATTCTCAGTAGCATTTTAAGACACTTCAACATATGCAGGTCAATTACTAGTAATCACAGATTCATACAACTGCTTCAGAAGAAATTTCAGTACAACACTGGTAAAAAATGATAGATGGTTCTAAAAATTAAAACTGAACCTCAGCTCTGAAAGATAAAGGTGAACTTCAACTCACATTATTATGGTAAAAGGCCATATCCAACATCTATGCTGTTAAAAACATTCTGAAATGCTAAAGATTATAAAAATATGAGCAAGGATTAGAGAACAGTTGTCTACCTTAGAACAGATGATGATAATTTGTGAGGACTGCCAAATTACTGAAATGCACTAACTGCACTCATGCCCAGCTGCACATTAATTACTAGATTAGAAAGTTATAATTAATTTTCTTAATATCACTACACCGCTTTTCTTCCTTGAGTTAATAAAAACAGATTGCAATCAATCTTTGTTAATTCCTGCTGCAGAACAGGACTGCCGTAGCTATTTCCATCCGCGAAGAGCTCCGCATGCACAGCTCTTGCACTAATACCCTGCCTAGAAGCTGAATCTTCACTTTAATGAAGCGTTGTAATAAGGCCAATAAATTATAAATTATAATTTGACTTAGTGTAGTCGGTAGAAAAACCACAAAAGCTTAAAAATTAATTCTTAAAGAATCTTCTTAATGACAAAAGGTAGAAGTGGATACCGTGCTCCAATGTCTTTTGAACAGGAAAAGAGGGCTGACTCATAGTGGCATTGTTGAAAACCTTCACTGGTGAGACTTGTAAAATTTCTTTATCAACTGACTTTGTCATCAAAAGTGCTCCAGACCTTTGCACATATTGCAAGAAATTTTGAGGACTAGTAAAGGAAAGCAACTTTATAGAGATACAGGGTAAAGTTCATCAAAGTTCTCATGAAGAGCATTCAGTTATAAATGCAGCAAAGATAATTAAAGCAGCATTCAAATAGCATATATTTCCCTGTGCCCACATCTGTGTTAGTAACAAAAGGTGTTTTTATAAGATGGAAGGGATTATTCATGTAAAGTCAATGCACTGTTTTTTTCATTTTCCATTAAGCCCAGAAGTTTGTATCTTTCTCCAACCTCATTACTGCTTAAAATGTATATTTTTTCCCTCTCAGTTTCCCTCCTTTGTAAAAGATGAGTGTAGAACTATAAGAATTATGATATTGTGGCATCCAAAGTGTGGTAGCCTATTCTATTTTGATCTAATGGAAGTCTTCACATGGTCAGCTTAAGTGTGAAAGAAAGAAAGGGAAGAGCAAATGTCAGCAACAAATGAAGGTTGACAATATCTATTATTTGGGTGATTGTGTTTTGTAATGTTTATGAAGTCTTCTGGGGAATGGTAAAGAGGAAGTAATGTTGTATTTGTGAAACACTAGAGATAAGAAAAGGGATTTTAAGAGAATATATAGCCTTCAGCAGCAAAGGCAGGCACAAGTTTTTTATTAAGTTTTTTTTTTTTCTCTCAAGCTCCTTTAGAAGAGCCCAATTTGCCTTTACACTGCTAAATGTTATAAATATGTTTTTATACATACATGTAAAACATCTATAAGTTTGTGCTGAGGTATACATACACACCCCTCCACCTCCAAAGTATACCAAAATACAAATAGGCTTGATTAGCAGTCTTTCCAGACTATTCAAATATTTCAATACATTTAAGATCTTAAGGAACAATGTACTAGATGATATCCTTGGACAAGTGTAGGATTTATGGATCAACTATTCCATAAATGATCATACCTTAAAGCAGCAACTTTAGTACACATCCCATTGAGGGGCTGCAGAGAGCCAATCAGCAAGGTGAACTCAAGAACATTAGGGATGTAGGAATGCAAGGAGGTAAAGAAGGAAGGATGGACTGGGGGATGGAAGATAGGAAGGGGAGGAAATTAATAACAGTCTGTCCAGAAGTCTCAGAAGACATATGTGGGACAGTATCCAGTAAAATTCTCAAACATTAATTTTCACATGCCATCAAACTGAAACATCTGGAAAAAGGTTCAGAGAAGCAACCCTCAGACTGGGAAAACATGATACATCCAGGATTCAGATTCCTCTTGTGGAGGATGTGTGGGCAAGGACAGAATCACAGCTCAGCAGAGAAAACTATCAGAGCTGAAAATGATCACTAGTGTGTTTCTCCTCCAAAATCAAAATGGATTAGAAGAGGGGAGCGAGCATGGAAGAGGAGTAGCAGGGTTAGAAAATACACAAAGTAGAGCAGGATCAAAGACAGACTGCAAGAGTTTTGATTTACAGAAGGCTTACCACAAAAAGGAACTGGATGGCCTCAGAATCTTGGTACTAAAATATTGCAACTTAGATCAAGGATCTGGATGTTTAAGGGACACTATGAGAAAAAATGTAGCTGTTTTCCAACCAAAATCTGTGCTGTTACAATGATCAACATCTAGATAACTAAAAGTAACAAACACAGCACCACAGGCATCTGCATTTAATGCTGAGATTATTGTTTAAAAAAAATTAAACAATATTTTTCTGTGTTCTGTATTCAGCTAGGTGCATGAAGCTGGTCATAAAGCTGAGAAAATGCTAGTACCTCAGTAATTATGCAAGCAGTCAAGCAATTAATACTTACATCATACCTGAAAAGAAAGAAAACTCTTGAATTCTCACCAAATCTTAGAAATAACTGAACGATTACAAATAATAAACTTTTGTTTCTGTTAAAAGGTAAAGCAAAAAATGAACCTGTATGAATATTCTTACTATTCTGATAGACTGATTTCTAGGGGGAAAAAGATAGCTCATTTTGTGCTAATTTGTTGTTTTAAATGTCAATCTAAAAGATTAAATGGAAAATGGTACTGCAAGAGTATCTGACATACCCATGAAAACACATATGCCATGAATTTCAGAATAACAAAAGGTGTCAGAAGCAGTAAGGAATAGTCATCTTAAAATTAAACATGCCTATAAAAATGGCACAACACACACCCCTCAACACTGGTACAATGAAACTGAAAGCCACAAGATTCAAGTTTCATGGTATTAATTAGATTATGAAGTGCTAAAAAAAGATGTTGAAAATTCAGGTAAGCAAAACTGTTGTTTGTGATGTACATGATGCACTGGACCTGTGTCACCTGCAGCAGGGTTTTGGCTGTCCAGCTGAGAGGCCATGGTTTGGTGCAGGGTAAGGAGAGAGCCTCCTGTATAGCAGCAGCAAGAAACCAGAAAATGATGAATAAAGATTTACCAATTAATTTACCAATGAATTTACATACATCTATCTGTGTGTTTATCTGAAACCAAAGAAGTATTGAAGGAAATTGCTTTTTCAGCAAGGGAAAAACCCCAGTATTCTTTGAAGATGACAGCAGAATCTGTTCTCAGTAACAAAAAAATAGACTTAGCAACTCTTGTTCATGCTCATCATTTTAGGATGGTAAGAATGCAGAGTAACTACAAACATCAGTCAGCTATTTCCTTGGTCAATTTCAATTCTTATAATCTACCACATCATATAGGTGCTAAAACCACTGCAGGAAAAATAACCAAACAACCTCACATAGCTGAGAATTCAACCAGGTGGAAGTTTCAAATTCCAGCTAAAATACACAAGCAAAGCACTTTGCAAATGCCCCTCCTCCGTTTCTCATGGTCTTTTCAGGATTTCCCTAATGAGACATGAGTCATGGATTTTGCAGGCAGAATCCTGCAAATGTACATAGATTGCAACAAATACATAAAGTGAACAAATCATAAGTGGCTTCATAATTTGTCTGTTGGAAAATTCTTAGGTGGAACAATCCCTACACAACTATTGTTTTTAGATAATGTGTTGGGATTCATAAAATTAGAGGGTTTTGAGAAATCAGCTCACAACACTGATTCAGAGTGTCCCATTCCGTTCGTGTCTGTATATAGCTTGCAGACAGCAAAAATAATGTGCTTTCTTTGAGGTAAATTGAATTGTGGTGAAAGTGACTGAGAAGTACTTCTGCTCATTTAATGCATTTAATGAAAACTGAAGTCTCTAGAAAGTGATTCCCTTCCCTCTGAAGGAAGCTTCTTTTGACAGTCACACTTTGTCTGCTGTAAGATTATCATTTACTATACACAGATAAAAATTAGGTCATACATGATACAAGCAATTAAAAGGGAAATGATCTTTAACCAAGTGCAAAGATTAATGCGCCTTCACTCAGGGGTCAGCATTCCCATCACGTTCAGTATCATGGAAAAGCCAGGCCCTGGGCACTTGATTTCAGGGCAGGATAAATGCTCCTCAAGCTGCTTCACAGTGCCCTTTGCAGTGTCCCACTCCAGCAGGAGCTTGTTCCTGCAACATGCAAATGCATCCCACCTGGAGCTGGGCCTCATCCTGCACATCTTCACAAACAGCTCCAACTCCCAAACATGTCTGGCAATTCAATACTAAGGGTTCCCTTGCAACTCCTAGGCAACAGGAAGGTATGGCATAGAAACAACTCCTGATTATCTGCCAATATCGAGGTGATAACAGCACTTATCCAGCTAAAGCAGGAGCACCAGCAACACCCCTAGCCATATGCTCATTTATATAAGCCTATTCTCAATAAATGTGATTTGAAAAACTTGCAGAGAAGCAAGAATGGTTTTAACTTAGGAAGCAAACTGAGGATCTGATGCAGCTTTCCCACCCTATGTCACCGCATCTCAGGGAAGGGCTGGTTACAACCAGACTGGCAGGAAATTGGATGTGCATGCTTGGTACATGCCACCTATTGGCACATGAACTTCCCAGTCCTGGTTTCTTCTAGGGCAAAACACAAAACAGCTCAACCTGCCTATCCTCCCCCTTTCTGGCACAGAAAACCTTTATATGTTCTTTATAAATGACACACCAAAAAAGCAGTTCCCCATTTTTTAAAGCCATCAAGACAAAATCTCACGACAGTCAGGGAAGGTTTTGATGCCCTGGGGAGTGTCTGCTGATGAGGGGCACAAGGCCCAGGCAGTGGAGCCTCTGGTAAGCAGCTGGTTTCTGTGGGACTGTCTGGCAGCAGGTTTGTTTGGTTTTGTGAAAGAACATTACCTATTGTTAGCACCACAGAGATCTATAAAGTGTTTGTAATTGTACATTTTGTGCTGAGGAGTACCATAACTAATACTCACATAGGCTTTTACACAGATAAGTAATATGATAATTATGAACTTGCAAGTATCTATACTCATTTTATATTGCACTAATAAACTGTGGGGGAAAAGTGTTTAAACTTAGAATCTGGGACTAGGATCTTTCTTTTGGCTATAAAGAAAGCACTTCAACTGAGAAGGATATTTTGCAGTAATAATAATAGGTCCCAAATTCTTCCTGTGTTATTGCCAGAGGGCAGCCTCCCACGCAAATTCTGCATTACAATATTGAATTGAAGCTGCTAGTTGAATAATAAAGCCTATCATTATGGGCTATCACCAAAATAACATTTTTCTTGGTTCTTTTCCTTTCTCGACAAAGAGCTACATTGCTTGAACTATCTCATTAAATTTTTGTGATATTATTATAAATGAGATTTTTTGCATTGCTTAATGGTAAATCAGACATCACCACAGGTCAAATATACTGAATATTGAATAGAAAGCACTAGTCATGCAATGTGGAACCAGCTACTCATTTCAGCTGAGGTGACAACACAGCAAGGAATTCCAGATGAGGCAAACACATGGCAAGCAATTTGTTTCCTGTGGTGTTCTAACATGTCCTAAAACATAGAAATTTTAAATTTTCTGTTATTTAACATGCATAAATATTTTTCCAGGTTGTTTTTCAATACTGACTCAAGAAATGTAAACTTGTTTATGAATCATGCAATGAACTGAAATGACTGTGCTGAAAAAATACCCTTTGCTGAAATCATCCTTGTCACTAGTTACTTATAAATTAGGATGTAATTAATTTCCTCATCTCAAGATGTCAGTGCTTCCAATTAATTGTGCAAGGTCTTCTTTAGTCAATGGAAAGAGATCAGTATATCCAGACAGCAGAGCATTCTATGCCAAAACATATGTTTAACACAAAACAAATAATTTTTAGAGAGACAAAGTTCAGCCAGAATTTTCCCTTTGCATCCAGTGCTAACACAAATCCACACTGCAATCCAAATGCCTGAAGGCAAAAGTCTGCTTTCCATTGGTCTCCTTTGCTGCGGGGGAAATCTCAGTGTTTAACTCGATATCCAAATCCTTTTTTGTTATTATTACCACTTTATTACATCAGTGGAGTCATTTGCCAAAACCACACATACAAAGCCTTTATAAAGTATGTCTGCTACTTTTAGCTTTTTTCTTAGGTAATTTTGATTTCTTCCTCTAAAATTATGCCAAAATTAGACAGAAGTGATATAATTAAAGATTTCATCTAAACACAGTTCTGCGTGATCCTACAATAACAAACTGTGCAGACAGGGTGAGCTTTTCATATCCAAACTCTCTTTTAAAATAGGTTTATTCTTGCCAAATACAGTCAAATTTGAAGAATAGCTTATTTACTAAACTCTTCAAACCTCTGCAAATTCTGCAAGTCCTTTTTAAAATTTATTTATTTTTAAATTTATACACTGGAGTTAGCAGTGCAAACCAGCAAAATTAAATTATCCATCCTGGTTAAATCTCTGCAAAAAAGTGCTTCTTGTGAGTAAAAGCATGAACTGCTAGTTCTGTTAAAGAATTTGGTATCATACAAAAATTTTGCAAAATAATGCAACAATCAATCACATTTCAGACATTTCTGACTGTAAGTGGGAGAATCAAGCTGTCAAAAAGGTTTACTGAACTTACATGTTTGGATCCCTTTGTAATAGTCTCAAACTTTCTCAATGCATTAAAACTCCTTACTAACTACAAAGATATGAATTCTTAGATGCATTATGATGTTTTGGAGATGTCACAGAACTCAAAAAGAATCATTCTGCTTTATGCTGAATTATTTCCTTAAGAATACTGGAGTTTTTCTAATGAAGTACCACACACACAAGATCTTTTGAAAACCATGAGACTCCAAATATGTTTTGAAATTGGCAATTACTTTGAAATATTTTCAAGTAAATCCCATTGTTTAAAGGTCAACATTTCACACCTCCAAGGTGGTTGTTTCATTGGCCACATTTTCACCTACAAGGAAAGTGCTGAGAGGGAAGCTCCTTTAAATGTCTGCAACCTAAATCACTGCCACCAGCAGTCTGAAATACCAGAGTCAGTGTCTCATAAGACAATACCACCTGTGTGTGTCACCCTTCCAAACTGTTGCATTTTAGCATAAAACCCCTCTCCAAAGCAGCCAGGTTCTGCTGGGCAAGCTGAGATGGTGGCAGAACCATCCTATTCAGCACTACTGTCACAGAACAGAAATCTTAGCTGGTGGTAAAAAGTTGTTCTAAATAAAAAAGCTATGGGTGACTTTTTTTTGCTATTTTTTTTCCCAAGTGATGTGAGATAAAAAACAGTGTTTGAAACTGTGCTATGGGTGTATCTCCTTGTTCTGAACACACAGTGGCTGCAAGGGCTCAGAAGTGCCAAGAAACTCTTGTTTAAACTAAATACTTTGAGGCTTGGAAAGACCTCCGGCATAATTTAACTGTGCTGTACACAATGTAGCAGTTTGAAAAAACAGTAATTTTGAAAGTCAAAAGAGGATCTTGCTTTAAAATCATGCTGACAACATCCCAGTGACATAAATATTGCAGCTCTGCCACTTCCATTCTCAGTTACCTATGAATAACTACTTTGTGCAAACAATTTAGCAAGGCCCCTGCTATTTCACTTCATAAAGTATGTTATATTGAATACAACTCAGATCCACTATTTATGCACAATCAATATTAAACTGTAAAAGGCAAAGACTCCTGAACTGACACCAGACACAGTAAACATTCTACAATTATGTCAAGTAAATCTTACCAGTCCCTGTGGTTTGATTTCAATACAAATCAATCACATGTATTTCAAACTCCTCTTTTGTAACTTCTGATAGGCTTTCCCACTCTGACCCGCTCCAATAACATCTCACAGCTTTTCCTTCTATACAACACTTCCCATGACCCTTTTAAGCCAGAAATTATTATATAATTTAGATTTGTCAGTGAGCCAGAGAAACAGGCGCAGTATCTCCCTTACCACAACAACACCTATGAACAAGCTGGACATCCAAAAAACCTCCGTTTCCAGAAATAAAAATATTATTTACACTAGTTGAAACTTTTTCATTAAGGCAAGCCATAACTATTTTTCAAAGTTTCAGATGCACTTAAAGGTTATATGCTACATTGATTCTTCATAAAAAGGCAGGCACTTAAATGCCTAACAGTATTGCTACATCACAGCACACAAGGCACAATAAATAAAACTATGCAACTGGTCAATGTATAGAGGGCAAACACTTAATGGAAAATATACTCTTTCATATTGAAATTCTTCTGGGTTCCTTAGTGGCAAAGAGTAATGTGGTCTTATTGGAAATAGTGGCTAAAATCCAGATACAGGTCCACTTTCAAAGGGGGAAAAGTGACATAAAGACAAAATTTCTATCTGAAAGAGGAAAAAAACCCCAGACTTTTATACTCAGATGTTTACTCCCGATTGATTCAACAGAATAACAACAATCTGGGTTCTTTTTGTATTTGACAGTTGGGCATCATCCCATAAACACAAGCCCCATACAGCTCTCCCTTTAATAGTTACAGGGGTAATAATAAATAGATGTGTTAAAAAGATTATTTGAACTTGCAACTTGATGCAAGTCTGGGTATTTGTTAAAATTACCTAATTCACTGAGTTATAATTTCAGATTTTTAAAATTTCTATAAATCTGAGAGGTAAATTACAGAAATACAAAAGCAATCTGATTGATCAGTCATAAACTACTTAAAGTTTATAGAGAGAAAGAGAAATTACAATTTTAGCATGGAGAACCCAGATTGTCACAGCTTACTAGGAAGAAGAAAGAAAGGATCTAGTAGTATTTTCAGAAACTGTTATAGTTAGTATTTTAAAAGTACAGAAGCAAAGGATATCTAAACAAAGGATTTGTGTTAGAGAGGAAAACAAATAAGTAAACAAATAAAGAAATAAAAGTGGCTTTGCCAGTTTGTGCTTCTTATCCCCAAAAATAAGACTCAAACCTGTCTGTCAACCCACCACTGCTTTACACACTTCTGTCTACAGCCCCTTCCACCCCTGTTTTAAACCAGCAGAGTCCACAAGTGCTATACCACACAGTTTACTTAAATAAGCAAGCGAGCCATAGAAGGAACTTCAAATTTTGCAGCACAAGCAGAAGTGAAAAACAGATGCTGAAGATGAACTGAAAATACAAAGCGACATCAGAAATGTGGAAGTGCAACTGAAATTTTAGAAAGAAAGAGAAGGAAATCCCCCTACAAACCACTCATCGATCTAATTTTTTAAATTTTACTTTAGACACCAAAGGAAAATTTTCAAGCAAACATACTCATAAATTGGCAAGTATTTTTAGCTGAAGAATAGTACAATGAACTTTTTATCATACTTGATAGCAGGAGTTCCAAAACAAGACAGTAAGTGTCCCATGATTACATGGTGAGGAAAGAGGCAGGATGAACTGAAACAATGGAAAAGATAAAGAGAATAATACTTCACTTGGATGTCTTTGGTATGCAAGGAGACAAAAGCACATATATATGTTTACACAGAGGCATGCAAGTGAGCAAATCTGGCTATGATGATACAGGATAAGCAGAGAGAATCAACTATTTTCTGAAGAACATTTGCAAAGTTAAACAAATATCCAGCTCATTTCTTAATCCAAAAATAATAATTTAAAAATAACCACTGACATCCATAATCTATTGTGAGTGTTTTCCAATTTGAAGCACAAATCAAAATAAAATCAAACCAAATACTAATCAGAAATGAGGCACATCAGATCCGCACTGTATGCAGGCTTCAGTGGCTTAGCATTTCCTAAGCCTGGATGACAGCATATTTGTTTACTCACAGCATTATGGAAGAGTCATCTACTGAAGGTCAAAGCTAGGCAGATGTGCAAGGATTCAGAATGAATAACCAAGAACCCAGCATTTCATGTCAATTTTTCTGCCACAACAAAGGAAATTATTTCAGCAGAAGTCCTCTTTCACTTTTGTGCCAGGTAAGAAACAAATCCCTTTTGCATTACCACCTTGCACTGCTGGCAGCTGACATCTGTAGCGCCCCACAGCAGTTGTTGTGAGAAGGTAGGAACAAACCATAAAGATTTACCACATAATTTGGACTATATGCAAAAAGAACATTGATATATTAACAGTTAAGGAGAGATTTAGACAAGGGCTATATAAAAGAGATATTTTTAGCCTGAATACTTTATGCATTCTTAAACATACTATGTAGAGTAAGGTTTGTTGCAATTACAAACATATGCAAGGTTTTTCTATTCAGAATTTTCTCTAACAGCTTAAAAACAAATAACCAACATGCCTCAAGCTGCTGTACTACTGAATTTGTGCAGAACTTATTAAAGCCTGTTGTGAAAAAATTGTTAGCATGCCTGTAAGTAACCAGTCAAAGTCCATGGATCATCACCAGGCAGCAGTTAGCCAGCCCCTTCAATGATGAGAAAGTCCAGGAGTCACTAACTCCCTCCTGCTCCCACACACAGATGTGCTTTTTTTGGCTTTCTACCTCACTGCTGTTTGAAAGGAAGGTGGAAGATAAGCCTGTCTGAACTGACATGCCAGGGGTTTCTGTAGGTCTGGCCCTGAGCAGTTTACTGGGAAGCTAGAAGCAAATACAGCCAATCAAGCAATATGTCAATGTCCATCCCACTGTGGGGAGAAGTTGCACTCATCAATACAGAGCAAGCAAGGGACAGCAGAAGATGCTGACTGTCAAGGAAGCAGCCACTCAAAAAAACACATCACCATCACACGCACATGTGAAATTCTTTTTTATTCACTTTCTTGTGACGAGTGACGCTTGGGTTTATCATCAGAATGAAGAAAGTTGATGTATCCTTATGAATACACAGATACACCCCACAGGTGTAACTGTCAATATTCTTCACCAAGCACTGTAAAGAAACCATTTTCTTCACCAGCACAGTATCACAGGTAGCAGTCCTGAGATGGACCAAGGAATTGCTGACATGTCTGGAGCCAGATACTGGAGGCAAGAGTGACTTCAGGAAAGCAACCATCTCCTACAGAGCAGCAAACACAGAGCTGCCTTCAAACCATGGCTGCCCAAAGCAAAACCACTCCTTGGGAGAGGGTAGAAAACAGTCTTGTGTAGCTGGTATTCCTCTTGTTTATTGGTATGAAGGACATGCTTATACCCCATTTGAGAACAGGTAAAAAAAAGAGCACAAAGTGGCCAGAAACTTTCAAAGTAGCACATGTTCTAATGCTCTCAGACTAAAATAACACTAAAAGGACTTCAGGATGAGCAACATACTAACTGACAAAAACACACTGTTCTTAAATGAATAAATATATTTCTGTATGTGTCCTTCTTTGTCCAACATATATCCACTTAAATATCCCAATTTAAACAATAGAGACAGAAGGACAAAAACTCTGCAGCAATCGTAATAGTTTTGTGGCAAAGATGGATTCAACATATTTTTTTATGTGTTTCTAGTAAAAAGCAGTAGTTTTACCTCTTGATATTAAGTAATGCCCAAGGTATCCCAGTGGGAGTGTTGAAAGCAGGTAGCAATTTCTCTCCAAGCTCCACTGCCTTTTTTCGGAAAACCTGAAAGTTAAGAAGAAACCAAGTGTTGGAAAATGCATTGTTGCTCCAACTCAATTCATTTGGCCAATATCATTATTGAGCATATGGCACAATCCATCTCAGCACAATGAAGCATCCCTGCTCCTTCAGTGTGACATCAAAGGAACAAAGCAGCACAGACTGTTTCCATTGCAGCTGGTGAGGAGAGAACTCACACAGCAGGAGCACACAGTGACAATGCCCAGATGACCTGCTCCTGGCACCACCAGCATCGAGCCAGAAGCACCAGCACAGCCAGACCTGACCCTGCAGAGCAGGGCACGCACTCCTGGCTGCCCCTGCTGGCACCCTGTGCTCAGGGAAGGGGCTGTGAGCCAAGGATGCTGCTGCACCCTGCCTGGCTGGCCAGCAGCTCCCTGCCCCAGGTGCCATGTCCTCCTGGAGCATGGGGACACAGCCGCAGCAAGGTCACCTTTGCTCCCTGTCAGGTTTGTTCACAGGGCTCAGCATGCTGCGGGAGCCTGGGCTGCATTGCCAACCTTGCAAGGGCAGTCTGTGGGAAAAACATTCCCCCACATCACCACACATTTTGCAGTGCTCCAGTCTTTATGGACTCAGCTGGCTTACACCCAGAGAGTGCCAGCGCCACAATTAATCAAAAAATTGCAATATACCCCTGCGGCCAATGAGACTTAACTGATGCACAGCATCCAAAGAGTTTCAGCTTCCATTTCAAAAACATAAAGCACAAAGACCCCACATGCTTACCATATGCCCACAAGAATGACAGACAATTTAACAAGAGGAAGTTTGTGTCCAGGTAAACAGTTAAAAAGCTGGAACAAAGAGGATTTTGCTTTTCTTCAACTGCCAGCTCAGCTCAGGTTACATTAACCTTACTGTTTGTGCACTGAGCGCTCTACTAAGAGAGTTTTTAATTAGAAACAATATTGTTCCAACTTAAATATAGAAACCTATTTAGTGATTTCAATATGTGGATGTTCAAGGCCTATCTGCGTGGAATTACACTGGGATCTTGTGCAACACTGAAAGGGATTATCCCAGGTGTAGTAGTCAAAATAGCAAAGTCACCTTCATTGTTCTCTCTAATAATGGTTCCTTTCAATTCATTTTTTCTCCTCACACATATTTATGATGGATTTATACTTATTTATGTATTAGAAATCAGTTTGTACATCTGATGCATCTTGTGGTGCAGCCATGCATACATGTTTACGTGCATACATAAAGATATTTGCTGGGCAAAACAAGGTAATGAAGAAATTTCTTTCCACAAAAATAAAATACAGTTTGTAAAATACCACCTTCTAAAAGCCACATTGAAGGAAGGTTTTTATTATTGAAAAAATATGTGATCAGGAGAGAATATAAAACTCTGGAATGTACTATAAAGAAGCTCCAGACTATCCCATCCCACGGTCTCTCCTTATGATACAGATCTCAAGATTTCTCTGGCAACAGTCCAAGATTTAGAATTACAGTAAAATATATTTTGAGGGAGCTTAACTAATTTCAAGCCAAATTATGTCTGGAGTCAGAAAACTTTCTTGAATGGATTGCATCAGAGTGCTGGGAGAAACCTGAAGCAAAGCAACAGGGAAAACAATTTGCTCAGAAATCCCTTCACAATCCATGATATTTCTGACTTCCCAGTTTACCAACTATGTGGATTCTGATGAGAATTAGTTATGGATTTGTGATCTTTATCTAGCACATAATTCAGTCTTCCCAAGGCTTACAGCCTTGGTGAACACTCAGAACCAGTTAGCGCAGAACATAATCACCTCTGAGCAGATTTCCTTGGGAGGAGCAAAGGACAGGAACCCACTCGGAGCGCACAAGCTTTCCCTCATTTCACAGCCATGTTTTTCACCTTGGTCTGCTGAAATCAAACCTATCCTTTGCTCTTACAGCACAAGAGAGGCCTCCCTCAGCCTTTCACAGCATATGGAGTGATCAGCTCATCAGCCTCTCTGCCCTGAAACATGGAAGTACTGACAGGAGAGTGGCTGCAATCATCCTCCTAAGCCATGGGCACACCAGGACCCCGATATTCTGTGGAAGCATCTGCTGCACAGCACAAACCCCCCACCTTCAACCATGCATAAAGGGGCTAGATAGATATCTTATGGAATTCTGTCAAATGTGCCACATGTATTCTTTTTAGCTGTTTATGTAAGGACAAGAGGAGACTTCCCCTTCAAAACATACACACACACACTTACTCACTGCAGAGGCAGCAATGCTCAGTACCTGCTGTACCTTGCAGGCTGTATCAATCCCTCATCCTTAAAAAGATTACATGTGAGCTCAGAATGAGATCTTTTACAATAATTGCTTCTGGACAAAAAAAGTGTTATTTTAGCATCTTAATTTGATGTAGAGCAATAATGCTTCACTTTGAAGTATTTCTACCAAGTCTAACATCTTTTAAAAATTCTACTGTATTTATTTTATAAATAAACAACACAAATTATCTCAAAATAAAAATTGGCTACTTTATGGAAATGTCACAAACAATGGCTATCAAAAAATAAACATATGAGACACAAAGCATTAAGTACTGTATCTATGTATGGATATGGAAGGAAAAGGTAATTCAGTTCTGTCAAAGCTAGTGTCCTGAACACCAACATTAGAATACACAGTGAAGCCAGGCATTTTAACTTTTTTCTTGTCCAAAATGCACCTCTTCCAATGCACTAGACAATTTTCATAGTAGGCAATTAGGAAAATAGAATTTTAAAATATTTTTAAACCACCGTACAATTTTGAAACAAGTGCTGAGGTGAAGATGCACTTCTTGTTTACGTGAGAATTTCAACAGGTTATTACTAAAGCATGCTGGTGATTTTCCTTCTCCTTCCAAAGTTAAAAATAAAAATCAACTATGGACATTGCCTATTTTTATCTCTAGATCTTACTTAACATGGCTGAACAACTGACAGGCAAATCACTATCCATGAAGAAGAATGGCATAGACAATAATGACAAGACTACAACAACACTGAATGACTGAGCACAATAAATTGTAGCCTCCTGCAGTAAAATTATTCTCTTTCAGCTAGGATAAAAGGGTGAAGATAAAGAAAGGAACCCCTTTATTTCTCAATTTGCAACTTTAAAAGTTAATAATAAAAATAATAGGAAAAGCAGGTGCTGCAATTATTGCACATCATCCACAATGTTCACTGCATTTTTCTTCTGCAGAAACCTACAGTATTGGAAAAGAAATAAATATTGTACTGGGTAAGATTTTTTTTTTAGTAATACAAGTAAATAAACAATAGGAGCTTCTACTTATTATCTCTGCTTGTGAATTGAATTTCAACTTTTGCCAAGCCCTGATCCTTCCCCACTACCACCAGTAAAGTGACTGTTTGGTAAGCACAAACAATGACAGCCATTACGAGAAGCACAAAACAAAGGCAGAAATGACAGAGCACAAAAATCAGAGACATTATATATAATAAAGGAAAACATCCAGGGCAAAATTTCCCAACGCAGTGGTTATCTTTAGAGCCTCAAGGACCTTTCCTGGCTTTTCCTCATGAATGCTCATCCAGCAGTAATGAAAGGTTACTCACATGAAGTACTTCAACTAGGTCAGACCTGGGAGAAGCTGTCACAGTCCCATACCTGAACCCACCCTTCCCTACATGCTTAGTTTAAATATTTATCTACAAATACAAAAGTCTACAAAGCACTCCTCAGGCCTCTATCACTTTCTCCAATGCTTTGTCATATCTAGACAGCATACTTTTTAAAGGAGGAGTGTGGAGTTACTTCCTTGGCATATAGGCATTCCCTTTACCAGGTGGTGCACAGAATAAGCCACACTGCCATCAATCCCTTCTTTTAAATTGAGGATTCACAGCAAAGTACTCTGATTACCTTTAAAGAGCAATGAAGCCCCTAAAAATTGCACTGGTATTTAACTCAGCTAAACACCATACTTCACCAAAAAAAAATTATTCTAAGTGAAGCACTGTGATTCAGGAAAGAAAATGATAATTGAGACCAGTCACAAATACATGATCAGTATTTAAAAGTATAAGGTTGGGCAGGATACAAAATGCTTTCTCAAGCATTTCTCTTTAACCTAATTTTTGCTAGTAGTCAGACTTTGGATGTGAAATAATTCTCTTTTTGAACTCTAAGGTGTTACTAATTTTTTTTAAAAGTATAATGCTGATTCATATTGTGTGAAGGTCCTGAGCCAGGGAACAAGACATTATTTTCTCACTCATTAGACAGCCTTAAATATTTCTTAAATACATATAAGTGTTTTTGATCTTCATAAGAGAGAACAAACTAACTAACTAAGAGATCATACATCCAGAACTGTGATGCTAATGTTAGAACACCCAATGCCACAATCAATCAGATCTTGCAGACTCTTCCGTCCATTAACAAATCTTATTAGGGAAAAGAGTGTTCCCACAGAGAAACAAGGCTCTGCCTGCAAAGATGCAACCACAGGGCAGAGACCAGACCTGTCATCTGGTGAGCACTGGCTTTTATTATACTGCAAGAATGTTATCTCCTCTGGATAAACAAAAATGTTTCCTCTGGCTGGAATGACAAATCCCTTTGCAAATGTCAGATTACCTCATTGTAGTTTTAATTGCTATTGCTAATCAGGAAGAAAAGAAAGCACAGGAAACAAATATCTTAGAGTTGCGTATGTGGCACATCTAATTTTAAAAAAGGCATAACATGGTACAGCATCATAAATTAAAGAACAGCCAGAATTCTGCCTTAAGAAGTCCGCCACATAGAGGGAACCAGAAGTTAAAATTTAACATCAAAGGAAGGAATACTGTATTTTAATCTTTTTTTCAATTGACAAAGACATTTTGTCTACATTTCTAATTCTATCAAATTAAGCATTTCTCTTTTTTCTTTTTATATTTACAGATAAAAACTGACAAGTCACTAAGTAAGATTTATTGCTTTATTTCCTGTACCTGACTGCCTTTCCCAGTAGGGTAAGGAATGAATATTTCAGTGCAAAAGCAGAAAACGAGAGCAGAAAAATGAACAGGGACAGGCTGCTTTCCTGCTCTTCAGAACACTGAATAGAAATCCTCTCAGCATAACAAATATTGATTTGGGTTCAAAGTGATGTGCTAACAAAAAAGAGCCCTCTTAGAACAACTTGTCCCAATACCTTCTTTACAAAAATCCAGGATTATTGCTGTATTTACATTTGTTTTATTTTTACAATGAAAGACAAGAAATGCTACAAAAATTGTGGTACTCCACCTGACATAACAGAATATTAAAGTAGTGTAAGCTGAATTCTGCCACTATCTGCAATACCAAGTGATACTACACCTAAAAGTCAAATTATTTGAAACCTATTTCCTATAACGCATTTTCAGTGTTTATGACAGCTGGATAAGTTACCCAGATGCTGGTGTTAATTCATCAGCAACTCGTGCTTTTACAATTACTGTCACCTTGACACTAGCAGGTGCCAGTGAGTTGTATTTTATTCAGTCCCCACTTCCAGCTGAGCTGAAGTAATTTATGAATATTCTGAGCTAAAAGGTGAGGAGACAAATTAATAACATTTCTGGAAACAAGCATTATAATGAATCACATCAGTGTGATCATCAGTGCCAACAGAAGAAGCCAAATGGCCTTCAAAGAGGACTTTCACAGCTGTAGAAGTATTTTGTACATCTAGATTCACAAGTGTCAAGAGTGTGTTTTGAGCATTTTCCCCAGGAAACAGACTGTGTTCCAGACCAATTTCCTAGCTCTGGGCCAGCCCTGGTCCTGCTGGACTTGAGCATGGGAAATGCCACACCAACACAAGCCCACCTCTGTGGAGGGATAGAATGTAAGAAAATGAAGATAGTGCAGAAGGTAATCTCACCCCTGAAGGTTGCAGCTGTACCAATCACCAAAGACTCGGAACAGGCCTGCCCTTAACAGGCCACAGCTGTGTCCAATGAGGATGAGTGCTACAAAGAGTAAGTTAACTAGTTGAGAAGAGAGGTGGAGTTTGTTGGCTGTGCTGTAAGGAGCTGCCCTATGAGAAATCACTGAGAGGGTAAGGAAGATTTGCAATAAGATGACCACACACCTCCAGCCCAGGACTGCACCCAGTCTCAAGTTTTCCTACCAGGAATTCAGAAGAGGGGGGAATGCATAAAAATCAAGTGGCTCCACCTGAGAGTATCTACAGTAGCCAAAGATCAGCCAGAGCTGATCAACACAATGGCACACACGGACACCAGTCAGCATCACACTCTTCACCACCCTGAGTTTTGAGAAGGCCTTCTAGTTTGCAAGTGTAATGCCAAACCCAAAGCACCTGTGCCCATGTGTACGACTCTTCTCAAAGCTTTTGAAAACAGTGATGGTAGAAATATGCAAATGACTTACTGCAGAGACTCAGGCAGCTTGTGGGATCTGTGAGCAATCACTCACCTGCAAACTGCTGGAATAGCAGGTGTCTTTTTCACAACTACACAAAGTAACAAACATGAGTAAGCTTTTAGATTTGTACTACCCTTTCCAGAATAAGCCAATATGCTGGTCACCAGCTTGTAGAAGAAAGTTCACATAAAAAAACCTGCCTACTGCAAAAATTAGATTAGATTAAAAGAAAAATCCCTTCTTTTACTCGATCAGCCTTTTTTTGTTTTGGTTTCACTGGCAGCAAGAAAATTAATTTTCTTTTCTAGGTGACTGATGTACCAAAGAAGTCACATAGTATCATGAAGAGTATCCCCTCTGTGGAAAAGATTGTAGAGAGCTTAATCGAATGGAAGTAACTGGATTAGTGAGAGATTTCCAGATTTCATTCAAATGCACACAGCAAAAAGCAAAAGCCCCCGCAAGTTATTAAAAGTAGCTAACGTATGTAATTACTTCAGTTATTTTTTAACTAAGAATTTCTATGTAGATATACTGTGATTGAAAATCTTATTTTAGGAAGGCCAGAATTAAATGGTACAAAATGTTAAAAAAGAGTGCAAGGCACAAACCAAAGAAATAATGTAATGTACAGAAAGTTTTCCATACCTCACTTGTACATTAAAACTTAAAAAGGAAAACAGGAACCACTACATAACTGCCAAATTCAAAAAAACATAAAGGAATACTTTTTTTCCTGTTATATTTGGTTTTTTTCTTTGGTGCCATTCATGTGTATTTAGGATTGCTTACACAGACAAACTCCAAGAACTATTTAGGAGGAAGAACTTTTAAACCACAGGAGAAAAAGCAACTGTTCATTTACCTACTAACGTTAAAAATCTAAGTTTTTTAAAGCTTATGTATACTTGAACAATTAGAAGCTTAGCTACAACCCATTAGCACTGGAGAGCTTATAAACCAACCATTTAATAATATCCCTGCTGCAATAATTCAAGAAAAGGCGGTGATGAATGCAGTAAACAAACTGCAATGATTGCCTGTAATAACAAAAGGAATTTGTTACTCACAAAAGCCTTTGAGAATTCCTCACCCCAGACTGAGGGCAGCTTTAATTTTTCAAGAGGTGTGATAAGCAGCGCGCACAAAGAGTAACGAGCTGGATTTACTGCACGCGTACGGATTAACCGAGCGCTGGCAAGCGGCTCCCAAGGCCCCAAGTACAGGTAAACAAGGCTCACACCTCCAAAAACTGTGCTCAAATCTTAAGACTCTGAAATACCACACCACCCCAAATAGATAAATTATGAAACAGCTCAGTGTCAGCAAATCAGTGTCAAAGGTTTGGGGTGCCAGCTTTGTGTCCTATCAGCAACAGAAACCCTGGAACTGCAGGTCTCCAGTCAAACAAAGCATTTGTTTCAAGCAAGGACAGATGGCAAGCTAGCAGCCATTAAAAGTGTCAGCAGCCATGATGGAAGACTGAGCCCACATTTAAGAGCTAGTGGAAGTTTTAAATCTCTGTTTTCACACAATATCCACATAAGAGGAACAGGATCTTAAACCATACAAGTTAATACTATGTTGTATTCTGCTTTCAACAACAGGCACCACTTAAGAGACCCCATACAACTGTACAACTAAAGTATGAAGAGACACTAGCACTAAAAAACTCTTTCCCAAGGCTCCTCTGTCCCCAACAAAATAAGCCCTCTCCAACCTGTAGAAGTCCAACATGTTTGGATGCTGGTGAAAGGCACTGTCAGCCCTGGAAGCAACTTGTAGACTAACACCAGGCAAGGATGCCAAGAGTACAAAATATGTCATGCATTTAGTAGTGAGGTCTTCTACAGTTCAGGAAGATGATACATGCATTTAAAAGTACATTGGATATAAGTGAATGCGACTGAAATTAAAAATATGGCATATAAAATGGAAACTCATTATATTGTGAAGTGATACAGAAAACATCTGGATGTCATCCTAAGAGGTTGGTGTTTTTCCTGATTAAGGAAACAGCTGCCTTAGTAAAATTACTCATATCCAGCAGTAACAAAGAGTATCTTTTAGCTCAATTCTTCTGTTAAGCCACAAGCATCTGCTTCCTAATTTTCTTTTTATTTAATCTTGTGTACCCAGCTCAAGTGCTGTAACAACAAATTTAAATAGCTGCCTCATTTTATATCTTGCAAGCTATCATGACTAAACAAAGAACAGCACTTTGCATATGAAACTTTCCTTTCAAGCAGGTGACCATTGAAGGGTGATTTGCAACACCATCTGTGTGAAAGCAGGGGGTGGGGTGGAGGAGCCTCATAAACTGCATGGGGAATCAATAACAACATCCTCAATGCAGCATAAAGGGCTTTCAGAAGATTCATTCCTAGGCTTGTAAATTTGACTGTATATTTTAATTCCAATACCATTACGTGATTTAGAGTGATGCCTTCACTCTAAATGACAATCCTAGACCATGGTGGCAGGCACAGAAAGGGCTGAAATAAAGGGAATTCTATTTTATTTTTAATGGTAACTCTGCAGCAAATGGGGAGCCGTTCGTTTCAGCCAATGTTATGTGACAATTGCAAGTTTCTTCCGGGCACTAATGGCAAGAGTTTTAAGTGATGGCTATCAATTACACAAGTATAACAATGTGAACAGGATACCAAGGGTGCCTACTTTTTATTTGTTCTTCCATTCACTTTTTTCCTTACTTCATTCACTCACTTTAATATTTTACTCCAACACCAGAATGCCAGCTTAATGAAATTACTCTCATCAGTTTGAATCAAAAAGATCCTTGGATAAAAGGGACCAAAACTCAGGGTTTCCCATTATTCTGCCATCTCCCTTGAACTGACCACTAGCAAACCTGAGCAGCCCACTGAACAAATGGAACAAGTAAATATCCATCTTTTTGCTCTGTTTGCCCTCAAAAAGATGGTCTTCCTCAATTCACTACATAGTATTGATCTGACATCATCACAAATATTTTAAGGCAGTTACTTATCATTCAGAGGTTGGTCCTCAAATGGTTAAAATGTACACTGATGGTGTCCTCAGAGGAGGCAGCACGGAGTAGGAGTTCTCCAGCCAGCTCAGGGTTTTGTTCTTTCTGGAGTTACTCAAATTGCTCCACAGCAAGTGTGCTGGGTCTGCAGCAGCAGTGCAGTAGCAGTAAGGAAGAAAAGTTTTCCTTTTCCCTGCTGTTTTCATGCAAGGTGCTCCAGATGGCCAAGGGCTGTGTTTTTATGAAGCTGTGAGTGAAATTCCACAGGAGGATGGTTGAGGTTGGAAGAGACCTGTGTGGAAGGAGTTCTGAAGGTCATCTGGTCCAGCTGTGCTGCTCAAGCAGGGCCACCCAGAGCCTGCTGCCCAGGAACATCAATGTGCACAGACAGCTTTGGAATGTCTCCAAGGACAAGGACTCCCCAGTCTGAATGGGCAATCACTGCAAATCACTGCAGTGCCCAGTCATCCTTACAGTAAAAATGTGTTTCCTGATGTTCAAAGGGAACCTCTTGGGTTTCAGTTTCTGCTTGATGTTTAATATAAATGTTATATGTATATTTTGGCATTAGGACATGGACAGGGCAGGGTCGTAAGTGACAAGATGTATCTTCAGACACGGCAACAAGGGATTTATGAAGGGTCTTGTCTTGTTGTCAGTTTTTTGATTTCAAATGAAGCAAGCAATAAACTTGTAATAATAGCAACAAGGACAACTAATAGCTAGTGAACTACATGTAATGCAGGCGATGAAGGGATTAGCACAAGGAACAAAGTATGATGAGAATCCAAACTGACAACTTTGAGTACTGAAGTTTTAGAAACAAGCCATGATTTTAGGCACAGAATTATGGAGTTCCAGGCTTTACACAGTCTTGATTAAACACAAAAAGCCTAAGGAGTTAATTTGCATTACTCTAATGTCCTTTGCCAGAGACCCTATGCTCCTCTTCATGCATAGGCAATTCCACATTCCACTGCCCATTAGTTTGATGTGTTCATGGACACAAGGAGAATAAATTAAATTAAACTAAACACTACTGTTTTGGAGTGTCTCTTATATTCTTTAAACATATATAAACTATAATGAGTATTCAATGGAAATTAGTGTTGTATATTATGGCTGCCCCATGTTTAAACAGTAAAGTGCTTCTTTTAATTCTTATACTAGGATTGAAGTCAACACAGCAATTTCCAGATTTTGTGATCACAGATACTGGAAAAAAGTAGAATGATCTCGAATACAAAGACAGTGCCAACAGTCCCTCTGTTAGATCTACAGCATGGATCACTTATGAATAAGCCACTGAATCACAAAACTCTCTCACTGAGTTTCTTCTAGCACCAGCAGCTACAGAATATTTCTATCTCACTTGTATAGATGTATGGGACATAAATCAACTGTTTTAGCTGTTTCAGTCCTCAGGTTTCAGTGGATGCTCAGATTACAAATAAATTTGTTTTGGTCAATTTCATTAAAAACAACGGGATTGAGAACGTGCCATTTGGGTAAGCAAATTTACAAATTTAAATTTACAAATTTACAGCTTGGATTTGCAACCATGTGAACAGCTGAGCCTGACACCCTGACAGGTGAGTTTGGAAGCACCAACAGTTGCATTGATGCATTATTTTTCAAGGGGAGGAACAGGTTAGAATTTAGCACACTCTGCAGGCTCCTTTCCCCATAACACCTCTGACACACTATCTAGATGGCTTTTTATATAAGTAATGAAACAATAAAAATCTTCCTCTATACAGCAGGACAAAAAGATGATGGTTTCCTAACTCAGTGCTTTCTTTCTTATTACTGAGATTTCTCTGACAGACAATAATCATTGAATTGTCTGATGAATAATGGACAGGATCAAAATGAGCCTGAATAAAGCACTTGTATATTTTCCTTAAATTAAATATAAGAGATGTGAACTCTTGCGGTTCTTTGCATGTAAGCCAAACAGGAAGCTTCAAGATAGAAGAACTGATTTAAGGAGCTCCTTTTATGTTGTAAGTTAAATCATCAGGCAGACTGATTCAATTCCTTTCTGTTTACTGTAAGACTATTTTTCTTACTGGACAAGTCATAAAACTAAATTGACTAAAATATAACAATTTCCAATTCTTAAAGACTCAGAAATAAGTCCTCTGACTGAACAGCAGGGCTGCCAGCACATCAAATTTATGAGCAATTCAATTGCTTCTCTGAATTTCCTACAGTTAAAACTTTTTTACTTTTTTTGAGCTGAACCTCAAAACCATTCCTGTAATTAAACCTCCATAAATTGTACTCTCTGAAGATTAACACTATTTTGAATGCAGAACATATTTGAAGGAAACAATGGTTGGAAGTATTAATAAAGACTTCAAGTATGTGTATTAGCACGTGGACATTGCTTTCCATGCCCCCACTTGAAAAAAGAGGAAAAAAAAAAAGGCATGACAACCATGTAAATTCTCTCCATTTTTAACAGTGGCTCTCTCAATTTTTAACTACATGGCTGTAGTGCTTTATTTTATTCTTTAACCGAACACTACACATTGCCATTTCTAGAGAAAAGGCCTTTCAGGCTTCACTAAATTATTTCTATATTTAATAGCATGTAAGTTAAAACATTAGAGTACCTTAAGTGCAATTTCAAGCAGAACTAGATAGAAAAAAAGTCTTCAAAGTATGATTTAGAAAAAGGGCATCTTAGTCACCAGCTTCACTCACTCATTAATTCTGTTACCAACTGTCACAGTGAATCAAAAAAAAAAATATGGCTGAGTAAGTCCTCCTCTTTACTTTACTTTTGACCTTGGGTCAGTTAATAACCATATTAACTTAAGACAGACCCTTCAAGGAAATTAGAAAAGCTGATGGCATTTAACATTGAACTAATTCTGCTCAGGCGTGCTGAGAACCACCACTGTGGTTTCCTGCAGCAGTGTGGCAATGATGGCCCAAAGCATTACAGCAGTTGTAAATCTTGCCTGGAATCAGGAAGATTATTTATTCTTCCCACTAGAATATAAATGGAAATAAAAGCAGCTCTGGAAAGAAAAGGCTGAGCACAGACTGAAGCATGTTTGTAAGAGATACCCTGCAAGCAGCAAATGCTGATGAGAAGGTTTCAGTTATTCACTAGTTTTGCATGATAAAAGGAAAAAGATTGAAATTGTCTGTATACTATGAATAGTGTTTTTAAGAGCAAGTTGGGGAAAATAGCATCCTTTAAGAAAAACAGCATTCTAAGCTGCTGACTTTGTTCTGCAGCTGTTAGTTTGAAGAAAACAACAAAAAATGAGTTTTTAAAGTACAATGGAAGGGAGTGAAATTCATAGCATATCCTTTTCCCATGATGATCCTTAGGATCTATTGGACTGTAAAATCATCTAGTCATGCTTGCAAAAATTAAGGACAACTTGGCCCCCAAGGGACAACAAAACTTTAAAGCAGTAACAGGACTGAACAAGTTCCCAAAAACAACTAGTATCGTTATTTTGCTTAGCCTGCAAAAGCAGATGATTGCCTAAAGACTGAGGGAAAGAAACAAACAGGACACATCTAGTTCTTCAGATGAATTAGTTACAGAGTATTTTTGGTAGTTCAGTGGATTTGAAAAATCAGAAATAACAGAACTGGTCCTTTATGCCAGAAAGAAGACAGCTCTTTGTCAAATGAAGGTTGACTCTACTCCAGAAACTCTGCTGCTGGAGTGATCTTCCTTGTTTGCTTTAGAGTTATGTCAGTTTACATAAGACTTGGATGTTAAAACAAGCTCTTGAGCCTTCATGTAGCATAGGAGACAAGAGTCTCCTCATCCTGTACTGTTCTAATTAGCTACTATTTGAAGGAGTTCATCAGGGTTGGGTGGGTTAATGTCAGCAATTAAAGGTGTTGAGTAAAGAATATCAGAGCTTAAAACATAAAACAAAAACCAAATTCTTCAGAATATTTTACCATCTCCTGACCTCTCTTGTATCTTTTGCTTTACTAGGAAATTAAACAGTCTGATGGCTGACCAGCTAACACCTATGGGGATATAGAAGCTTGTATACGAGTTGACAAATGACTTGCAATGTAAACAGTGAGCTAAGAAACGGAATCTGCTGTTTAACTACATCCTAAATTATTTTTTTTCTTGAGGAAACCAAGTAAGATTTGTCTGAGACACTGGCACTACATACCACTCCTCCTTTTCAGCTTTCAAATCTTCATGTTCATCCTCTTCTCAGTTTCTGGCTTAAGAAAAGTTTGCGGTTTGCCCAATTCTGTGCACTTAGCCCTGGGCAAAATGAACCCTTACATTTACTGATTGGAGGAAAACAGATTTGTTTTTCAAATGTTTCATGACAGCTCTGTTTAGGGGCAATCACCTGCCAAAACCACAAAATCCCATTGGCATCTCTCATGCTGGAAGTGACACAGGATTTTTAATGTGCACATCTTTTCCAAATTCCTTCTCAATCATTTGTACACAGGGTGCAAACACAGTCTGACTATGGCAGAGGCAAGCTTTTGGCACAGATGATACAGCAACTGGACTCATTTATCAACCAAAACATTTACCAACATTATTCAACTATTGCATTTTTACAAATGGCAAACAAAGCATGTGGCTTCCTGCAGTTTTTGAAAGGTGTGGGAGAAAGCTCCCTACTCATCCTACAAATCTTTCAGATTTCTGTTGCCTGAAAATAAACAATTGATCCTGCCAAAAAAAAAAAAAAAAATTCCACAGGACAATTAGCCCTCACCATAAACTGATCCCAAGAGTTGGTGCTAACTTAAAGCAAATGAACCTTGTTTGTATCTGTCTCATGTTTGATCTGCTGAGCAAGATGTGCTGCAAGTGCAAAGGAGACTTTTAAAAGAATATCTCTTTCTCCTGCAGCAAGGATGCCATTATCTCTACCTATTGGTGGAGATATGAAGAGCATGCAAGAGCAGCAATGATGTCTGTCTGTTTCTGATTTCAGGCATTCAATCTTCTCAATGATATTCAGTTAGCTTGAAGCAGCAGAATTGGTGGGTGGCACAAAGTGGTGTTTTGAAATGAATTTCTAATCTGATCCTTTAAAGAGCTAATTGGATAGGAAGCTTCCCAAATTGCATTATATATTTCTGTTCACTCAAATTGTATTTATAATATTAAGAATATGCCTACATATTTTTTACTAGATGTAATTTAAATTTTTGGAAAGAGATATGAAGATAGAAAGATTCTTTGCTAAAGTCAGCTTTGGGAATCTGATGGAATGTCTTCAGAGCTGCCAACAGAATCAAAAATGTGGTAATCTTCTACTGGATGGTTTATGCTTTAAGCTAATAAGAGAAGGATGTTATCACCTACTTAACTCCCAACTTAATGAAAACTAACCTCAGACTCAGTTTACTGAGACAAAGCACAAAGTGGAATCTCTCATACACTAGTTATACATTGTGAAATATTTAGATGAAGAAAAGAATAGTTACTCCACACACAGAGTATAATAATATTTTCATGTGTGCTTTTTCTTTTGGTAAAAAAATCAGTACAATGATTCAATAATATCTATTATTATCACCTAATTGAACGTTTATACCACATCCACAGAGAGACTATACTTCCCAAATATTTCACATAGCTCAGAATTTAAGCAGCATAAGTTCATGCTGATCTATTCCCACTGTCAGCACTGAGATTTTTTGTTGCTTTCATTGGCAGAAAGAATTAAAATTCTTCACTGTATTATTATACATAAGCATTGTTATTTAGATATGACCAGTATATTTGCAACAATTTAAATGCTGCTTGCAAATGGCTCCACCAAACCCTGTATCTAACCATATGTTGTACATTTTCTATTAAATCTGCACAGCAACTCCACCACCTCCTCAGGCAGCATGTTTTTACCCTCCTCTTACTCTTCTTTATTATGCAACTGCATTTTGTGCTGCTAAGTGACAGAACTGGAAACTGAGATAAATAAAAGAGAGAAATATCTTGGAAACAACTTCTTTGCAGGTGCCTGGTGATTCTGGACAGGCTGCTAATAGCATGTAATTTCTTCTGTACAGTATATCAACCCACATGCAAAGAATTCTTCTTTAGAGTCTATCTAGAGCTGCTGCTCAAAGGGAAAGCACTCACACTACTATTTCTGACAGACATTCTCTTTCCAACTGTTCTGTAGAACCAGAATGAAGTGAAACTGTAGGAGCAAGTTGAAAGCCAAATCCTCAGAAGAAACAAACAGCTCCCTCTCAGCTGCTTGAATTCTACTTAATAACATAGCTCATGAGCTTGTGTCAAATATACCAGCTGTTACAATCACAATCCAGTATTTCTTAGGTCTCATTATAATCCATTCTCCTTTCTAGCAATTTACCATCAGCCTACAGAAGTGTGGAGGTGAGCAGGGAATTTTAATTATTAAAAAAAAGTTAAAGTTAAAATTAATGTAATGAGCAGTGAACTTTTTTCTTATTTCCAAAGTCAACATATGAATGCAAAAGCATGTCAAATAGGTTTACCATGGAACAAAGCAAATTTTTTTGTTGTTTGGAGAAAACTCCTCAAACGAACCATTTTCTGCTAGGCAAATGGGAAACCACTAAAAGCGAAGAACATAAGTTATGTACAGGTTGGAATTCTAAACTGATATTTCTCAGATCAAAATCAGGGCTCTGATTCCTGGTTTCATAGCAGGCTTAGTTACAGCAGCTGCAGCAGGCTGTCACCACAGCTTCTCAGTCCCCTGCTGTGGGTATTCACGCTGATAGACAAACAGAATGATGACAGGCAAACAAAAGCAAAACATACCCACTGCTGGACTCCAGCAGACAGCAATTCACTGAATTAAGGCAAATTACCACTATTCCCACTTTACATTAGCACAGTGGCCTGAGGGCCCTCATTCTGAGGCACAGAACCCCTTGGTGATGGCAGCTGATGCTGTGCCTGGTGGTGGTGCCTGATTGCAGCACAGGGGCACAGTCTCCATCAGACTGCAGGTACTCAGACCCCAGAAGCAGTTCCCTGCCAAGTTACACGTGGGTGGTATCAGCAACCCCACAGCAGAGTGGGAAGAGAAGGAAAACCTAGCAGCAGCATCTTAATTAAGTGCAAGACTAGAAATCCACAACCCTGTTACCATTCTTCCAATTTTCTTCAGAATTAAGCGTGTGGGCAGCCTGAGCAGCACAGTGGCACAGAGCAGCCGGGCAAGTAGCACTGGGAGAGAGTGGACAGAAGTGTTAGGAATGAGAAAACTTTTGGAGTAAAGGGAACCTATTTGAGAGAGATGGGTTTCATCAACAGTGACAGCGTAATTGCACTGCAGGAACTTAAGAGACACAAATAGAAGACTGAAGGGCAGTCTGCTTGCAATGGCAGAGCAGTCTACAGGAGCCAAGGTTATCTCCAGAATGTGAATCCATAGGGATTCTGCAGTTCCTTTTTATGCAGGTAGCACAGAAAGTGAACAGCATTAGATTTATTAAAGGTGGAGAAGAGGCTGAAATAGTAATGGAGATTACAGACTGATTGTGGGAAACAGAGGATATTTTAAATCATTCTCTGTCCCTGAGTAGGATGTTAAGTGCTACATCAGAGCTGATATAAACCTTGATTTTATACAGTGTAATGACAGCTTTCTGCAGAAATTCAGTCTATAGGAGAAAAAGTAGCTCTTAACTTAGTTTGACATATTACTGTCAATAGGGGTCACATGCCCCAATTCAACACATTCTTTAAAAAAAAAAAGGTTCACTTTGGTAATGTTTAAGTTTAGAAAGAGAATCAAGATGACCAGCTGAAATGAATTTAGAAAGAAACAGCCACAAGGTTAAATTGCTTGGAGATGATTTGGAGAACAAAAGGTGAGGTTCAGAGTCCAAAAATTCTCAAATCAAAAGGTTCAGATGACTTTTACCTTCTTTTGGTTTGACTGTAAAGAAAGTCACTAAAAGTAAAACCATATTGCGTCCAAGTAAGGAATACAGAAACAGACAAGTTAAACGAAAACTCTTAAGTCAGGCTAAATGTAATTTTTGAAGAACAATTAAAAAAGAAAAAAAAGAGAAATATGATGCCTGCTAGAGAGCCAGGAGAAACAATAGCAGATGTCTGTTTAAAAGAGCATAGTGCAGGAACCAAAGCCTTGCTAAAAAGATAAACTTGCCCCTGTGTTTAGTCTTGAGGAGCATAGGCATGTCCCCATGCAAGAAGTTTCTTCAAAGAATAAGCCTAATGGACTGTTGCAATATTGAGGCTGCACTAGCAGGTTTCTTGAGGTCACTTCCAAGTTGAATGGCTCCAGAATTCATTGAAATACCAAGTTAAAAAATCATAAATCTATAAAAATGAAAGTGAGCATAAAGATCACTTCAGAGCTCTACAGGAACTAAAACATGACACCACTGAAACACTGATGTATTGCTTAAAAGTGGCAGCAGATGGATGGTAGGTGGGAAACAGGACCCAAATCTGAAAACAGGGCTGTAGAAAGCTACAGGCAATTGAAGTCTTCTAGTCTGTACCACACAGGGAATTCTACTGCCAGCCTGTGGAGGTGATTAAGGAGGAGTCAAGTGGCATTCACAGAGAAGTGATCAAGCTGATACAGTATGCCTGGAGTTTCAAACAGCATTAGAAATCAAGCTTCCAGGACATAAAAGGGAAAGTCCTCTTGTTAACTAGTGTCAAGTTAAGTGAGAGGAAGCAGGAGATAAAACACTCGGTCAGTGCTCACACTTGGTGAGCTCAGATCTCCAAGGCACATACACTGGAACTCAATCACAACTTGCAGAAAAGGCCAATACCTTTGTATAGGTGACAAAAACTTAATTCTCCTACCATTCAAGACTCCTAAATGATGGAATTTTTTTTGTATTCATGGAATTTAAATATTCTCTCTGAAGAGACACCTCTACAAGAGAGGCAGAGACAGAAAGAATAGCTACAGCTAAATTCTGCAGAATGTCTCAGCACTATGTGAAGTCAGCAATCTTCTGTGGTCAGCCTGGCAGAGGCAGTTGGAGATCAATAGCATCTGCATCATTATTTCATGCCTGCTCCTCGTTAGTAACATAGTTTGACAATCACTGAGGGATGGTGGTTTGCAGTGAGCAATGATTAGGTCTGTCTGAAGTCAGACAGGAAGCCAACATCATCAAGTGAGGTTGAACAGTGGCACTGTAACTCCAACTCTAAATGCAGATATAAACTAATTAAGTATGTCATGACTTTTTTTTTTCTCATTTTTTTAACCTCTCATTAATAGCTGGTAGAGAGTAACAGATGAAACTCTAAGTCCAACTTATCAAAGAACAGCTTGGATTTTTTCCTTTTTGTTTTGTTTTGTTTGGGAGTTTTTTGAGTTAATTTGTTTGTTCTGGTTTGTTTTTGTTATTCCTTCCCCCTGATCAGAATTAATTAGTGTTCTTTCAAACAGGTTATCCTGCCACAGTAAAAAAAGTACAAATCTGTTATATTTCTGCTTCATGCCATGAAGAAGAATGGCAATATGAGCATATTATACAGGAAGAACAGATGCTGCATCCAAAATATTTTAATTCTGGGGTAAAAAAATAAAAAGCTACTTATCCCATTCAGAAAAAAGAAAAGCTTCAAAGGAATCTGGGAAATTACCAGCTGAATCTGAAACTCATGGACTTCTTATTCACTTCAGAGCATTTTGGATTAACTTTTTTGCTGCTCACACAAACAGCAAACTAAAAGTTCCTTCTATTTCTGCCTATGCAATGTATTCCCTGACTGTGGAGCCAACTTTCAAATAAAACAGTCCCCTTATTACCGAGTTTTAGCAGTGCCTTTTAGAGCCAGTTATGAAGAAATCAGAAGACCTAGAGAATGTACCAACCCCACTGCACTAAGAGCAGGGCCATACATTTGCCATGACTTTCAGCACCAGTACCACAGCTATTCCCAGCAGTGAAAATTACAGTGCTCACAAGTAATGCTTGTAATCTCCATGAATTCCAAGAAAGATTTTAGTTGCTGTTAGAGGGGTTAGTGCTGTCCTCCTCCAAAAGTTAATGAATTATCTCCATATATTACTACATTTGGAAGTGCAAATACCTGGGTCTGCAGAACAGAGGACCTTGCTGCATGCAATACTCCTGACCCTTGGTATACCAGAATTTAACATCAAACTAGCAATACAGAAAGGCAGTTGTAAAACAAATTTCTCCCTTACACTTCATTTTTCGTTTTATAACAAAAAAAATACTTAAATGAGGAATCTTCCAAGATTCTAAGACATGTCTTGTACTTAATCAAGGTTTAATTTGAACAAAATGATCAAGAAAGTTTGAAAAAAAAAATCTCTCCCAGTCCTGTGGGATAAATCTATCATATTACAGTTTCCTAAAGACACTTTCATATAAACAAAAAAATTTTCAATACTAGCAGTGCTTTTAAGCAGCCAGGCTTATTTTTAATAATCCTTTACAGTCAGTGACTTATGGAAAAAATAACAAGAAAAGCCTTCACAAGCAGTATTATTATTAGGGACTCAAAAGCCCAAAAGAAACTAAAAAAAACAACTCCCCCCCAAAAAAGAGAGCAGCATTTAAATAGTTATTCACCTTAAAATCAAGTTTTCTGATGCTTGTAGCTATTTTACAAATGAAGTGGATATTTGACTGAAATTCATTTCGACTTGGGTTCAGACAGATACCACAGTGGGAAAAAAAAGCATATGAAATTTCTAGCACTTTAAGATATTTAATATGAATTCTAGTAAGGTCGAAACTGTAGGAAGCTAAACAGAAAGCATCTCATGGCTCTCTTTGCAAGTGAGAAGCACATATAGTTATCAAGGGGTAAAGTATTCAATTTGTTCATTTTTAGAATGATTCACATTGGTGACTTTATCTAAATGAACTATTATGTGAGTAGGATGTTTTAGGAACTACTCAGTATGATAGCATATTCTTTAATTGTGATTAGTTAGACTTACAAATGATTATGGAACATACAATGTGTTGCAGCTTTGGATCATTACCCATGGAAATGTAATTCAGAAGCACAAACAATAATTATTTCCATCACTCCTTCTACTGAAACATAGCTTTCTTTAATTAGAATACTGCTAAGTGAGCACAGCAAATATAAGATTTTTTTAATAGTTAATCTGATAAAGAATTAATTGAGCTTTTAACGGAGGAAGCTTAATCCTTCAATCAGTGTGCATACAGATTGTGCTAACTTTTTAGGAACACCCACTAATGTAATGGACCAACAGATTACTAAAGATATATTTTCTCTGGTGGCAGCCAGGCTCTGGGGCCCTCAGACCTTTCTACACCTCTCAGCAGCAGCAGGGAAGAAGAAACTCTCATAATACAGGAGAACCTCACCCTGCTGCATCCCATTCTTTACATTGGCAGAGGTTGGCTATTGCCACAGCATCTTGGGATTTAGGAGACAAGTCATGAAGTTTCCCCAAATCAGAGCATGCTGAATTGCACTCTCCAAGCCACCAGAACAACTGTTTAGGGACATCATTGTGTCTTGGAGAGCAGATGTCTAACAGAGAGTGTGAGAACCAGTGGCAAGCATGGACGATGCCCCTCCTGGTCTGCAAGAGCTTGGCATCCTCCTTAATAATACACCTCCTCTCTGTATGTAAGAGGCAATTTTACTTTCATTACTGAGTCCATCAATTTTAGAATGGGCACTAGCATCCTTTATCACTGATGTTCCACTGTAAAGAGTTCCATTTAGTTATCTGCTGTGTGAAACACTTTCTTTTGTTTCAGATGTCTCCTCATTTCATTTGTGCCAGAGTTTTACTGGAACACGAGTGCTGCTTTCAATCTAGCTGGAGAGGGGGTTGTAAAACTGCCTCTCTGAGGATGAGGGAATGGTTGAGAAGCAATGACTAGGTGTTATTTAGGAGAAACTATACACGCTGATTGAAAGTGAGACCGCACATTAACAGACACAGGACATAAACCATCAACATACACATGAAATCACCAGCACTGATGACAAAGGATTAAGGCATTTCTTGGTAGACAAACTGCCACTTGATGTAAAGGCCCATGAGCATTCATCTACCAGCTCATCTGCCAAGAAATGAGCTTCTGTCAGGACTGGTTAATTAAAATGTACCAATAGGTTATGCTAGAAAAGCCCACACCTGTTTCTCAAGTAGATCTCCAGTGAAAAGAGAAGAAACATAAGTGAAATAATATCTAGCAAAGATCCAGACACCAGCTCCCAAGCACATCTCAATTTTTTTTCATTATTGTTAAGTGTCTGACTGCATTTTTTTCTCCTGCAAAATTACAAGACTATTCAAATAATAAAACCTGCGCATTTTAAGACAGGAATGTCTTTTCCATACCATCTACACTCAGCACAGGTCCACGTGATATAAGCAGGTAGGTCTAGTTAAGACATAAAAGTGTCAGAGGAACGTTGTCTCCTTGTAACTGCTTTGTCAGGTATATGACCCAGCAGTACCTGCTAAAACAAAAATAATCATGCACAGCCATGGAATTAAAGTAATTCAAAGTGACATGTTCAAGTAGTATTTGGGAAATTTACTCGTGAAAAAAAATTAATTTCCTTAGATTTGTGGAGTTTCCGCTAGTAATTGCTTTGGATTTAAGGAATGATAAATTCAACTTATGTTTAAAGAGTACTAACTTGTGTAATCCTGCAACAAAATACTACTATAATCCAGAGACAGAAACAAGATTTTAAACTAGTAAGATTAAAGAGTTTTCAACTGCCAAGCTAAAACTTGAAAATAAACATGTGATTTAAAATGGTACCTGTGACTCTTTTGGCCTTCTCCAAAACCATTACACAAGTAATTGCATTCACACAAGGCTCTAAGGTGAAACTGCATCTTCATTCTTTCCAGAAACCATGACAGGTAATAGAGATTAACAGGTTATTAATGCTTTAGAGACACTCACATGTATAGGTTTATAGCTGCCTTTTTTTTCTTAACATGTCTTCTCCATGTGAGTTGAAGGCTCAGGTTCAGGTAGGCAAACAGAAATTAAGAGTTTAAACAAGTTCAAGGGTACACTTGAAACCCATCTGGCAAGCAGAAAGCTGATGCAGCAAACCTACCACTACCTCAGAGTAGGAACTCCACAATTACACACTCTAGCATGAAGTCCAGAAGATGTACTGGGTGTGATTCCCACTCAAGAAAAAAACTGAAATATCACGAAACACTTAAATGAAGCAATAGCTTTAGGACTTAAGAAAAGGAGCAGCAATAGAAGCAAGAAGACCCATTGGACTGGTCTCCATTGTACAAGCCATTTTCAAAGTTTTAAACAACAGATAAATGAAATTATTTAATTTGGATAAAAAAATTACTGAAGTTAAATTTAATGACTTATCTAGATGATGATATGTCAGATAAACCATCTTACTTCTTCTCCTGAAAGATAGTAAGCTGAAAGCAGTCCACCGACGAAACGAATGTTGACTTCAAATACGGAAATTTCAGCATTCTGTTGAAATAAACATAAATTTATTTCTATAGAGGTTTATTTTTACATATATATATATATATATATATATACACACACACACACATACAGGTTTTAAGGCATAACAGCTGTAAATAGCAAAATACAGAAGATGTAGGGAAGGCCAACACAAGAATTTAAAGCATTTTTTTCTCTTCCTCACTTTGACAAAATATCCTGCTTAACTTTTCACCTCTTCTGTGGGCTATAAGGCTTTCTCTAAATCCACATATCTAAGTACTTATTATTCCTTCCAGATGATTCAGCATTTGCCCAAAAGGTGCTCTTGGATCTCACGTCCCACACTACCTCCCCTCACTCCATCTCAGACAGATCAGTATTGATCAAAATGTCCCATCAAGTACTTTCCTACTTCAGTCTAAATACTGCTCACCACAAACAAGAAGGTAGCACTAGAATGAGTTAATTATGTGCTCATAAAAAACAAATGTAATCATTATGTGTATTAACAAGGAAGATGATTCCCTATTACAGTGACAGCCCTTTCCAAGCTGGTGTGGATGAATCTTTTATCAATGACAAAGACTTGGTCCAGCCAGTATCTAACTCAAAACTCAAAGCACACTCTTTCCCTGCCTTTTGAAATTCAAGCATAAATGAGGAATCTGAGTCTCACATACTTTTGTTCTTTATTAAGGCAATTCCAATTTTACCCCAACACTCACCGAGGCATTCAGCTAAAAAGTTGGTCTAGTGAAGTTTCTTAATTTTTGCCTTTTTATGTAATACTACTGTTTTAATTTCTGTGTTTCTACAGAAAAAGGTACCCAACAGCATCCCAAAATTTTGGGCACATAAAAAAAAGCATTTGACTTTCACATGTTCTGGGTTGCTCTTGCTTCTACTGAGTCACTTTTCCATTTTCTGTTTGCAGACATACAGTATAGCTATGTTTAATATAAATCAATGCATGGTGGAGCTGATGGATTTTCTTCTGAAAGGCTTGCAGGCTTTTTTCATTTAGCTAGGTTTTGTGCTTTTCCAGTTTAAGCATTCAGATGTCAGTTTGCGTAGGAGGGAAGAAGTTGCTCCCTATTTTTTATGGATTTTGAATTGCAGCAAACTGCCTTTACAGAAAAAAACAAACAAACCAACATTGGGCTACTTAACAGAAATATTACTTCATGCTTTTCAGTTTCCAAGGTGCTCTGATTAAGAAAAGGTATCTATCACATTGCAGAGTTGGTGAGTTTCTTGTAAACTGCAAAGGTACGGGCTTCAAAACACACTCTCAGGCTTGCTACAATGCTTGTTGTTTTACACTCAGGAATTTAACTTTTCTCCTCTAAAATGTATTCTGCACTTCCTTACCCCCCAAAAAGAGGATGTAATTTCCATTCAGAATGACTCTGATTAATACATAATTAATACAGTATGTGTGTGCCTGTATAATACACCTTTTAATACACATGAACACAATTCAAAGGGGCTGACAAAGTAAAGCCATCACATATGTCTGACTCTTGAAAACTCAGACTGGCATCATGACTTAAGACTGCAAAATTATCTTGCTGTCTTGCAGTGTTCAGAACATAACACTCTTACAAGTTTATTTTGAGTCATCTAGAAATCTGCAGTTTCTCCTCTGTCACTGCTCTCCTCCACTGCTCCTCTCCTATTCTTTCTAAGAGAAACAACAAAGTTTAATTTCTGCAGCTTAATTTCTGTTTCCAAAATGCCTTTTTTTTCAAAATCTGTTATTTCTCTTTCCAAGTGTTCAGTCATTGTCTCACTGAATGCAGCAATAAGGCAAATGGAAACAGGTACTCATCTCAACTTCAACATTCTTCTGAAGGCTTTTTTATTATGCCATGATCCACATTAAACCTGGGGAGGGGGATATAAAAACATTTAAATTCTCTAGAAATCTGAACTAACTAGGTGATGCATCTGTTCACCTGCTAATCAGGCTGCCTGTGTAGGAACTACAGCACATGTACTTTAAATACAGAAGTCTACCTTAAAATCCAACATGTAATACAGCTAGTAGAGAACTGATTTGACTAAAGAAAGGCTGATCTGATCTGGTTTGATTGAAGAAAGGATGATCAAATGAGTGAAAGGGGTGGCTTCTCTTTTGTGGAGACTGAGCTAGCTGAAACTCCTATGAATAGTATGAGAATATGAATTTGTGAACCTTCTTCAGAAGTTCAGGTTCTTTCCATTTCAATCCTGAGCCTTAGCACATGTCAAGTACCTTTGATGTGGGAAGGTTGAAGCTGTAAAGAGGTAGGTGTCAGATGAGGAAATGAGTTAATCAGATATCCCAGACACTTGTGTTTCCTTTGAGAACTGAATTAAATCACTTTTTGATTTTCAATTGCTTGAAGTAAATTGAGTGGTGTATGACCTGAATATTTTGTCTCCAGAACTTTACATTTTGCCTTTCTGGATTTAAATATGACCACTTAACTCACAAAACCATTGCTATCTTTCAAGGAGTGCAAAGGCCCTTTAAGGAAGTCTCAGTATGTGTGCACTGACATCTGCTTCTGGAAATCAGCTACAGACAAGAAGACTACTTGGAAATAATTTGAATAAAGGTTTTACTGTTGTGCCACAAAGATTAATTGCACTGTAATACTGAACATGTGTTGAAGGGGTGATCTTTCAGGACATTTCTTGAAGGCAACCATTATTCTAACGTCATCAGATTCCCAATAGGTCACTTAAACCTCTGAACCTTCATTTGGAATATTTGCCTCTGACCAAAATCTTTATGCAAGCCACTGAAGCAGACAAACACTGAAACAGTAATTTCATTAATGGTAGATTTGAAATCTGTATGCCTGATAGTTACTCTTAAACTCATTGTACCAGGTTAATATTATTCTCAGCGCACAAGTAACTGTAAGTGGCAAAACAATTAAAGTTTTATAATTTCACATCAAGAAAACATGTTTACATGTTTTTGTGAAGGAAAGTTTGTGAAGGAATGTTTTTTGAAGAAGTAATCTGTTAAGAAAAATGAACTTGTCCTAAAAGTAGATTTCCACTACACCAAATTTACCCTTCTTCCTGGTTTGATTTTTAAAATTTTTGTATGACATGACACATTGAAAATGCCACACCCTGATCATTAGTCTCTTTTCATATATTTAATCATCCATGTACAGATTGTATAAGTAAGTCTATATTTCTACTCAGCAAATTCTAAGTAAGCATTTAACAGTACCAGAATATATCAGAAAAACTTTCATCTGAACTTCACCAAATTTCTACTTCACCATCTGTAGAAGTGAGAATTATTTTTTATTTTAAATTTAGCCTTCTCCTTCAAACAGTTATTGTATCACCTACAAAGCAAGTCTGAGAAGTGGTTGAATTAATTCTATTACCTCTAATGGAAATTCTGTAGGGCGAAGTGTCTGTACATGTACATTTCAAGATGACTAAGATGTTCCCTTTTTAAGGTACCAAGCGCAAAAGACAGCTCTGAACAATTGGAAAAATATAATTTCCAATGTTATGGTCTCTTTACATTAGTAACCCAAATATAGACTGGCCTCTGTATGAGAATATCTGAAGCACCTTCGTTAGTACACATCTTATCTACGCTAACATCTAAACATCAGTTTGATTTGATATTTGCAGGCCTCACTTTTAGAAAGGATTCTGAAAGTCTGTGGGTGCTTGAAAAAGAGTTACATGTATTGGGAATAACATGTTTTTGTTTTAATTCCAGGGCTTTTATGTTAATTGCTGAATGTGAGTAATGTGGTCTTTCATCTTATATTTATTCACTAATTTATGATTCACTATTTGAACCATAAATTGAATAGTCCAACTACTATACAACATCCAGGGAAACTGTGATTTCTGATCAGTGTACTTAAAAAAAACAAACAGAAAACAAAAAGCAATGTATGAATCCAATATGTACTGTGAGAGCAAAGCTGTGACAAGTTTCAGGAATGTCATCTGGTTTCCTTGATTAATTTCTAAAGATGAAATTATTTTGATATAGACATACAACATCCTTTACATTGCTGGCTAGAGACATAACATCAAAGTTATGTTAAAATTGCTTTTTAAGTAGAAGAAAACCCATAGCTCAGAAACACTCAAGATGCTGGAGAAAATTAGAGATATAACTAGGAAACCTATTATACTAACTCCTTTTAAAGAAAGGGAGAGTGACAATGCCTTAGCAAGACACATCTCCAAAAAGCAACAAATATAACCAAACAAGGAAGGAGCAGGCAGAATAAAGTGCTGAGACTTATATTATTTAGCCTGTGTTACTCTGCATTTCTATTTTATTTACAAATCTATGACAGGGCCAATTTGATCTCAGCTGTGTCTCACCACTCAACTTCCCTCACCCTTCCACAAACCAGAGGATTGGGACTACAACTGAGAAACTACTGAGGCTTCAAACAGCTGTTATACTGAATTTAATATTGAAACATTGTTCAGACAACAAACTACAGTCAACTGGGCTCTCCTGAAGGCCTTTTCCCATTGAACTCCTCCAGCTTCCCCAAAAATCAGTATTCATATCCTTCTGGATCATTTCCTAATGCATCTCATTCCTGATAATCTTCCACTCCACAATTCACAGACCAAGGCCAAAACGATTTCCATCAGTATTTTATAATGGGAAGTCATCCTCCCTTATAAACACAACATTTGAAACACAACACTATTTTATTTATTCACCTGGCACTCACCAGCAGCACTAGTTACATGTTCTGTCATTCAGAATACAGCTGGAGAAAACACTCTGTGCTCTTTACACAGATGAATGTATTCCCAATGAACAAATCACCTTAATTTACATTTGATAAAGAGCTTACTCTCTTAGTTTTTATAAAGATAACAAAAAATAATGCCCCAAGTCCTAACATATCATTTGTTTCAGTCTTTTCTATTGCAAAGATTCCTTCCAAAACTTTCTTTCCTTTGGTTCTCCTGTTCTTGTATCATCAAGAGTGTACAGAACTTCTGCCACCTCACCTGCATTTCCATCTATTGCTCCTGTCTAGAAGGAATATAGCAACTCCCTCCCCATGCACACACACCATGGCAAGCAGCCCATACCCTGCAGTTTAACAAGCTGTGCAAGAGAACACCAGGGAGCCTGTACTGAATAATGCTGAATAATGTATATAATTCTAGACTAAAAAGAGGGCACAAAGGGCCCACATTTCCTGTGAAATTAGATGAACTTGTAATTATTTTTACTATTAAATAATAATATTCCCCTGTTGAAGCACAAAGGTTGGAAACAGCAACAAATCCTAGCATTTTCAAGCAGCCCAGGAATTACGATAGTCACAGATAGTACTACAATAGCTCACTTTCAACTATTGCAATTAAGATTTTAGTTACCTGCAATCGTGGGGGAAAAAAATTTCATTCATATTCCACAAATGAAAGTTACTGGCAGCTTGCTAAAATATTCAGTTCCCAAAGACATGGGAAATAATCTTAGCAACCTTTTTATCATAAGTGTCAAAGCCTGGTTATTGCATAACATTATTTAACCTTGCTGAAGTCCCCGCATGGCAAACTGCAGGCACAAAAATAAAGTGCTACTGAAGGCATTAATAAACTCTAGCAGCAAAAGAACTGTGTTTGGTAATGAATTTGCAGGATCTTGTTTTAGCCCATCAAAATTGGTTCTTACACATAATTAAAATCAAGCCACTTTGAAGTCTGGCATTTAGAATGTACTAATAAGTTACGTGGCAAACTAGTAATCAAATAGTCCCACAAACTAAAGAACCATTTTCACCTGCTGGCTTTCTTAAGATTTCTCTCTGACCCATGACTTTTTTTTTTTTTCAAATTGGAAAGCTCTTTCAAATAGTTGTATTAGGAAAATTTCTGATTTTCTCACTTGAGGAGGAAAAATACCAAGAATAAAGAGCCAAAAACCTATAATGTTCCAAGGTAGAACATTAGGTTGTGGATTGTTAAATAGAAGTCAATCACAATACCTACAGTTTGAAAATAATAGGATTTGGGTTTGTAAATGCTGAAATTTGAAATAAGCAAACTGAAGTCTGGAAGTCTGTACTGTTACTGACTGCCACACCACAGATACAGCTGAGTCAATGATAAATGCTGGAAGCCTTATTTATGCAAATAATATTTGCTATTCTGGGACCTTGCAAAGGGGGTATGCTAGTCTATACATGACAGTAGCAAAAACCCCATAATGTCAAGTTTCTCCACTTCCACCAGTTCTTTTCCAGTTCTCAAATAATAGACATATCACTCACAAAACTTTTAGGTTGCATGAAGCTGCTGACCAAATCTCTTTGAAAGACACTCAGATTTGCTGTGCTAAGCACAAAGATGAGAGTCAGAAGTCATAAGTGAGCCTTCAAGCTTCAAAAGTGGCATAAAATCAGATACAGTGACTGACCAATACTTAAGAGTATTGGTAGGACACAAGACAGAGGGCACCCTCACCTTCTTCCTCATTCCCTTCCCTTTTTGCAGTTCCTCGGTTCATTAGTACCTGTCTTTGAGAGCAAATAATGAAATGCCCTTCATACTTTCCCAATTTCCCTCTTATCTGAACAAGTGCATGGCTTTCTGCTCCATACCTTGTTCCCATTCTGATCCTGTCTGGCTACACTTCCATCGGACAGCTGGTCAGTTGGTCAGGGTATGAATCCAAGCCCTGTCCCATGTACAGTTTGACTGCCAGCACCTTCTGGTCTTGATGTGGGCCCCTGTTCCAGTCAATGCCCAGACATGCTTTAGGACACTGTGTAGACCAAGGACTGCTCCCAGCAGGCAGCACAGGCAAGACTGCCCTTTTGCACAGAAGGAGTTTAGCAGGGCTGAGGAAGAAGGGGATGGATCCCTTGGTCACTCATGCTAAAGATACTGGGCTGTGTTTGGGCATGGATGCAGAGCACCATTGACCCAATACTCAACAACTCCCAAACCCTCACTGCTGTACCATGGGGCTCAGCTCCTGCACCACTACTCCCCGACACCTGACCCCTTCATTTGCCTCATCAAGATCCCTTTTCCTCTCTCTCTCTTCCCAAGCACGTATTCATTGTTATTTGGCTCTTGGACTGCAGAGACTGATAGCTTTTTCCTCCCCAGTGTGAAGCAGAAGTGGGGCGCTGCCACAGAAACTCCTTCAGAAAGCTCTGTGTGCGCGTGTGCAGCTTCTGAAGAAACAAATAAGAAAAAATAAGATCAGAGGAGCAGACAGCATGCATAGTTGTAGCTAGGAAACAGCCAAGCTCCCTAAAAATCCAATGAAAGACTGGTTCCCTTTTCCTGCCTGGTAACCTGCTGATACAGAGCCCAGCCCAGCTGCTGCAGCCTTGGGCTGTGCCCTGTGGAGGGGTGTGTGGGCAGCAGCCTGTGCAGGGAGGTCAGAACAAAGCCTTGGCTATATTAATTAGAAGAGCAAAAGATGAAACCCCAAGAGAGATAAAGAGATTCAACAGAGAACGGAGCACATATCATCGTGCTACTAAAGCTAAGACCATGGATTTAACCACTGCAAATGTCATCTCTTTCCATAAGTACATCTACATCTCTTATAATATTGACAGAATCAGAAAATGCAACATAATTCCTGAAGGAATGGCTCAGTTTAGCTCAAACTTCTGCAAGGTTTCAAATCAAAAAAAAAAAAAAAAGTCAGCAGTTGTGACATAAAAAAGCTCCAAGCATTGCAATGTGATCAAATCTCAGTTATAAAATCACAGGGCTACCAGCTGTAGCTGTAATGAAAATAGCCTGTGTTATACTCCAAAAGGGAAAGCTTCTAGACATACCCACTGACAAGCTTACTAAAATGCACAAGTTTGCCAAGAAAGGTGCTGCTGACTTAACTAGAGTTTTCCCTCAAAATCAAAACCTATCTTCAGAAAGGTAAAGAGGAGCAACCCTGACATCTAATTCATTGAACTGCAAGACTGAAATCTAACGCATAAAGAGAGGTTGCCATTAAGTCGTCTTTATTCCATAAATCCTTTCATGTGGGTAAACTAGTGCCTACTTCACAAAGTGACACCAGGCAACTTTTATGATCAAGTGTTGAGAGTGGTGTGAGTGCTGGCCAAATAGTTTGGTGAATATCTTCTGGAGTTTGTAAAATTTTCCTACATCCAGCTGCATTGAGAGGGAACATAAGGAGAAAAAAATTCTGCTACAGAATACAGTCACAGCAATTTTTGTAAAGAACATCTTAAAGAAAATTAAAGATTCGAAAGACATAGTTCTAAGAATAAATGAAGAGAAAAACGTATTCTACTTATGGAAATAAAGGGGAAATATGCTGATTAAGCAGTCCCTGCCCAGGAAATGATCAGAAACATCAAACACAAGTTTATACTACTCAGAAGAAATAACTCTTTAGGATATGTCAGTGAGTCAGTTTTTCCAAATAAATCACTTAATGGGACAAAGGTTTCTAAAACAGAAGCAAGTAATAGTGTACATAACATTTTTGCAGAACATGTCACGTAAGGCCTGATAAACGCTTAAACACAAAAGAACTTTTCTTTCTTTGCTGTTCTTTAAACTGTAAGATATAAATACAAAATGTCATTTGAATCTAAAATCTATACTTAAAGAGGAAAAATAAACAAAAGTGCAAGTTGAGTAGCTTCCAACAATCCAGCCATCAAACAAATGGATATCCATTATTAAATTTGGCATCACAGATATTTATTTTAATTTCCTTGTTCCAGTTTGGGAAAATTAATCTACTCACTGATGATGCCAATGTAAAATTCAATTACATATGATTATGAAGTATTATGAAAATAATTTTGTGAGGTGTTGAACTCCAGGCTGCTATTTACAGGAATATCAGTAACAATATACTGTTAGTGACGCACGTCAGTGTTATCTGTGAAGCTGCTTTGGTAAATCTGCTTGACTCCTGCATTGAACAACTAATGGAATATGAAATTTCTGACATTTTCTTAGCTTGGAAGCATTACTGAGAAAAAAATAGGTGCATTAAAAAGAGGAAATATAGGCAATACCATCTAAAAGTTTCCAGTACAAATATATAAAGATATATGTAAACCCAAAGATTTTCATGTTAATAATGTAAATCACTCTACAAAGCTTTATAATGTTCCTCCAAGTAGAGCTCAGCTCATCCTTTCAAGTGGAATTTGTTATTTTCTGTTGTCTTATCCTGGTTTTTAAACATCTTGATAATACCAAGCTAATAATGCAGGAATTTAGTATTACAAAAATACCTTTAGGGAAAAAATTCTTATGCACAAGATAAAATTAGTAAGTCATTCAGGCTTCTGACACTACACAGGAGCACTATTTAATATCCTCTATTTACATTCTAAATGTAAATATAAATGCATACTAAATTACTGCTTATATAAACTATGCTAGATCCACTCTTATTAACTCCTTCTTAAAAGGATAATTAATTTTCAAGCATGGAAGAGACCTTAATTAAACCTGACTTTTGCATAACTTATTAGAAAGAGTACTTTGTTTTCAGAAAGTGTTTCTAACATTAAGCATGTCAACTACAAGAGCTTTCAAGTGCTCAGTGTACTGTGCTTACTTTATTGCACTGATCAAAGGTGCTTCATCAGCTCTCTGCACCCAACAATAAATCCTCTGGCCCAAAAAAAAAACCCAAAAGGAAAAAAAAAAGAAAAAATACCAAACTCAGGACTTTGCCATTTAATTGAAGAGGTTCCTACTTGTTCAAGGTCTTTCCAGATTAAAAATTTAATGAAGAACATTGCCCTCAGCTGCACATTTGCCACTTAATAGGGTAATTTGTACGTGCAGTTGTGAGGACCTAATGCTTCCTAAGACTAAAGCAGTTCAGTTGTGCCAATAGTTCAGCCTAACTCATGATATTCAACTTTACTTGAGTAGACAGAGGAACCTAAGCAGTATGTATGGCATGCACCTTTCAATAAACACAACAAAAATCTGTAGATTTCATAAAGGGAAAATGTAAAAGGTTTGCATAATGAAAAAATTAATGCTTGAAGGGTCCCAATTCTTCTTCCCAGAAAAGCTGAAAAGTCTAGTTTTTACTTTATAATGGCAAATACTCTATTTCCTTTTTCCTTCCTCCAGTCCAGCTCATCGCCTTCCATCTACCTAAATCTCTTTGACTGAAAAAGAGCAAATAAGCAGAGCAGTAGATTTCCTATCTTCCAGCTTCCTGCTTTATTTATTTATCAATAATCTAAATTCTTTAGCCTTGCATTATGCTTGTAACATCAAAACCCCAGTCCTCAGTTGGCCCCTGGAGACTAAACAGAGCATTAAAAGTTAATCAGCAATGCTCCTTACCACATTGAAATCCAAGTTTTTTTCAACCCACTCCTTGGCTTCCTTGAACTCCTCTTTCATTTCCATGATGTATAGTGTATCAAGGGCATCCACAATTGTTGCTCCTTGTATGTTACCTGAAATACATGAAGAGCCAGTGATTTACTTTTCAACAGAAGACTTTTCAGTTAGATCTAATTAATTTAAATTAATTCTAATTTCAAAATCCAATTTCAATTAATCCAATTAAAAACTGGGTGCATAAGCATTCAAGTGGTAACTAGTAATTCACAGCCCTTACTTTGATTCCCATGCCACAACAAAACATCATAATATTTAAGTATTTCTTCCACTAATGAACTTTTGAAGAGCTGCTCTAATGCACTGTATTTTCAGTCATATTTTTACATTGTAAACCACTGACAGAACAGTTCACCGTAAAATGACACAAAACCCAGTAAATCTCGTTAATTGAGAAATTTCTGTTTCTTCCAGTTTGGAATGAAAACAATCAGCTGCTTCTTTGTTTTTATACTCAGAAAGATACATAAAGCTTTAAGAAGCTGGTGAGCACTGATCCCATTTTAGTTAGGAAAGCCCTTTAGGTAGAATCTGACAAGATAGCACTGGGGGAGGCAAAGGCAAACTTGCACACATGGATTTGCCAGCTCAGGAGGGGCTGCAAGGCACAGGTGGTCTGCAAAAATGTCACCCTTCTACCCCTGTTAAAGAGATGGGTAAGAGCTAGCCTTGACCTAACACTGCAAGATGAAATATCACCAGTACGTTGGCTTTGGAATGGATTAGATGTTCATCATCCTGTACTGAAAGGTTAATGTGGACGGTGGGGTTCAAGAAACCACAGTCACTCAAAACACTTTTCCATGCTTACTCCAAATTTACCTTGACCTTTTGAAAATACCATTTTTGTCTAGGAAGAGTTTCAATTCCTATTTATGGGATAATGTCAAAAATTCAATTTTGACCACTCTAATTTTGACCACTCAATTTTGACTTTCATTTCCTAACTTGGCTCCTGCAGTTTTCATAATGACAGGAAGACCACTGTTATATTTTAGAGAACACTCTGATACAGAAAGAAGCATTTAGAATTAGAAAATAATTTAGGTTGCAATCAACAGAGAAAGTCATTATGCCCAATCCCTGTCTCCCTCAGCAGGGCTAATGAGTCAGGTGAATAGCTGACTACTCATTCCGGAATTGATTGCACCAGGGGAATGACAACATAGCAGCTACAACTAATTAAGGAACTTGATTATTCTCTTGTCTCTGAAATACCTGATGAAAAAGTAAAACTTAATTTTATAAACTTATCAAATATCATAATTAAATTTTTTCATATTTAAGAAAGCTACTCTATCAGCCAATTCTTGTGTTCACTGCCATCATGGGTTTCTCTCATGAAACAGAGAGGAGATCGGAGAGCTCTATATAGCAGGATTGACATAAATTCCTTAAATTAAGGTTCCAAGTAAAAAATAATTTTCCATTTCCACCATCTTAAACAAAATGATATTTGAGGTTGTTACAACAGTTATTTGGTACATTTAACAGAATGAGATACTTTCTCTATTTTAGCAGCTGTTTTTACCACCCATTTTTGGAATGTCACTTTCCTACTCTGAAGGAAGGAATCTCCACATTTTCCTCCAGATATTCCACTAATAAAACTGCAGCCTGCTTTGGTAAGAAAAACATAATATCCTCCAAGAGCTTATTTGGAACTTGGCTGCCCTTCTCTAATATTAAGGGAAAAGTATTCCTTTAAACTTGGCTAAGCAACTTATATTTTCCCCGAGCTTATGAGAAAGTGAGAGTGGAAAACTGCTGGAGGACATCTGCTCATGATCACTACTGCAAAAGCTCTGGAGATGTCTGGTAACTCCATACAACAAAAGCAGCTCCTAGTGAACCTTTACAACTGAGCTCTACTTACAGAAAAACCATCTATAACCTGATTTGCTTCAGTGGATTGTGATAGGCTCGCCATGCAAAGACATTCTTTGTGATAATCCCCTTGTAATACAACTAACACCGCCACTAAACAGTTAAGCTTTCAATTTTAAGGATTAGTACTTGAGCTGCAACCCACTACTAAGAAGAAAAAGAAGAGAAAATAAGGAGAAAACTTATTGAGAAATCACCCGTGGAGTCACCTACTTATTATGATTTTTTTTCCCCTGAATCTGGCATATGTGGCCTGCTTAGGGCACAGATTGAAAAAAATGCTAGAATCTCAAGCAGATCTTACTGTATTTGAAATTATTTCTGCTAATATTCTGAATGCTCTAGAAAAGGGAATAATTACACAATTAATGTGACGCTTAGTCAAGTTTGTCTCAAACAGCTGTGCTTCCAAGTTCTTGAGGAAAGACAAAAGAACAGAGAAAGAGTCAGTTTAGAGGCCAGAATTATGACTTGTGAACAACTGCAGTTTGTGCTAAGTCAGCCAAGAGAATAACTTAAACCTGAGAGTAGTATGGAAATCGTGATGCTGAACAGGTCATTAATGACCAGTCAGACTAACCAGTGGTGGGGTTGGGGAAAGGAGTGCAAAGAAATTAAATGAACATTCCTTATTATGGGATAAGAGCAAACCTTTCACAAGCCTATATAAGCTATGCTTCTCAAAGCACAACACATAAATTATTAAATATGGTTATCACTGTTGTTCGTTCCTACACAACATTCCCAAGGAATTACACAGCAATCATGGCCTACAAGAAGCAAAGATTATTGCTAGGCAATTACAGTACACACTCATGACACAGAATATTTGGACAAGAGGACTGTTTTCCTATACACCTACAGTACTGCTACAGATTTGACTAAATCTGTGTTACAGAGTGCAAGCCAAGTTGCAGTCACAGTGGTAGAGTTTCAGAGTTGCCCTAGGCAGGAGGAAGATATCACAAAAAATACTTGGATAAAATTCATAGACCTCAGGTAAATACAGATATATTCTGCAGATAACTAAATACATGTGTGTGTATATATATATATATATATATATATATATATAATTTTTTTTTCAAAGTAGAGAAAATTAACTTGAAACTCATAAAACATAAGTCAAAGGAAGCAATTTCAGTGATAAAGAGATAACTCACATATGCTCCATTTTACTTCTGTTGTTAACCCTTTACTTTTATCACTCCTCTTTACTGACAGCATCATTTACTCCAAGGGATTAATAGAGAACACATAAAATAACCTACTATTAACTGAAAGGAATGCAAAAGAAATCAGCCAACAGGAAACTTTCAGTAGACTATTGAGAAACATCAACAGAACTTCATTTCCAGTTTAACACTTAAAATCTTAAGCAATGATCTGGAAGAAAACAAAAAAGAGCATATTGCTAACAAGATTTGTGGACTATTAACCACAACAGCTTATTAAAAGCACAGGTAGCCTATATCTCCTCTGGGTAATGCACAGTCAGCCCATTTAAACTGCATGCTTTTTAATATCCAACAGTGCCAGTGTACGTGCGTGCAAATAAAAGAAGAGATTACATTTGAGAATGCATCTCAGAACTGGGCAGCAAGAGCAGAATAAGAAGAGTGATCAGAGCATGAGTAACTTTGTATGAGTTTCCAGGACGCCACTGCAGGGAGAGCTGCTCTGGATGTGAGTGACAACCTCATTAGCAGAGCTCTGTGACTGAGCTTATATGGCCATATGGTTAAAGAACCACACCTGGCTTAGGGCCAAACCCTTTGGAGCCTGTGCCAAAATAAGTTCTCACTTGTCTAGCCCAGGCTTTTAGATATGGCCAGAAATAGAATACTTCAGAATCAATGCACGTTGGTGCACTTAATAATTTAAAATTTCCTCCCATTCCTTGGACACCAAGTTGGCATTTGAAAATACATACAGGTTTGACTAAAGCAACATTTTGATTTGTGCTGGAGGTTTCTTGGAGCGTTGCTTCAAAAGCTGACTCATATCTTAGAACAGTGTTTTCCTTTATTTAAAGTTCACTGAAAAGGTTCCTATGCAATATCATTAGCAATTTAAAGTGTCAAGAGTGATTAATTATTAAAGTGTGCTATGCCAAAACATGAAACTCTTGACTCAAGTACTGGCAAACCCTCAGCAATATTAACACTTTTAATTTCAGGGACTATTCACACCTGGTAAGAGTGGGGAAAGAAAAATTAATTTAATTTTTAACAAATCTAGTTTTTCATATGCGTAATATTAAACAATATAGTGATATTTCTAGAATGCTCTTCCAAATCTCCAGTATTTTACACATCTGTGCATTTTAGAGCCAGCTCTGGCATCTTTGAATTTGATAAAGTTTAAATATTTTTTCCTTCATTGCTTATCTCTGCGCTTCCTGCAGAAGCCTTTGGCATCCACCACGCTTCTGGCACTGCAGCTCAGTTACATGTTTAGTTATGAACCACCTTCTTTTGTCTGAACCTGCTGCCTAGTAATTTGCTATCTCCACCCCTTCCTTACAAAGGATATCACTCCCCACAAGGAACAATAAATCCTTGTTCATCCCATCTATGCCACTTTTTATGGACCCCCACGTTTTGTTCTGGAAAGCTGTCAAGCTTTACTACTTACTGTGAGCTCAAGTCTGCCCCGTTCTCTGCATTACCTCAGAACTATATCTCCCATTTCACTAAGAGCCAGCTTATTAGGAACATTTTCTATTTCTTAGTGCAATTATCGCCTGTTGGGAAATCCTCCTGGGTTTGAGGAACTGTTTGCAGTTTGCCATTGTCAAAGCTACCCCAAATAACTTATTTGCACTGCCAAATTTCACTCTGGTCATTTGATTTTTCAGCGTTGGGGTGAGTAATTTGAGAGTGTGTCTCAGCAGTAATGGATTCCTGTGAGAGGCCAATAATAAACCTGAAAAATGTTGTTAGAAATCTAAAACGACAATACACTTCTCATTGTTGTGCAACATGACCTCCTCTCAAAAATGCTGTACTGAGCAATTCATCCACATATCTGCTAATGTTACTCTTTACAGAAGTTAATTTAATTGAGATAGATGTCAGGCTTACTTCCATCACATACCAAAACACAAAATTTCAAGGAATACAGAAGGAAGAGTGAAGACAAACAAGACTGGGGTGGGGGGAAGATTTTGAGTCCTTTCAATTTAAATTGACATATTGTTTAAACACATGCACAATTAATTGCCTAGGCTATATTAATAGACGTAGAGTTTGAAAAGACACATTGCTATACACTGCCAGGACAGTTTTGGATATAAATTTTGACAGGCTTTAAAATTATTCATACACCTCAACACTCCATAAAAGAAATGACAAAAAACAGTTCAAAGTGGGAGGAGCAGGATCTTACTAAATTATAGTACTTTGGGGTTTGCAGATTGTGAGTATTTATTAAATGCCTCCCTTTTTGCCTCCAGAAAGGTCCCTTTTCACTTGCAGAGATTAATTATACTATGCCTACAAGTTATAATATCAAACTGGCAATACTGCACATGAAACACAGCTTCAGATAATTAAAAAAGCCCTTTAGTTACAGTCATTTAAGCACAGAAAACACTTCTAGAAAGAGTTCTCTGCAAGTGCAACAACACTCATTAGTTTTAAAATTAGTTCAGAAGGCTTAGAGAGGAATAGCTCCTAGTTTGAGGGGCTGGTGGTAGAGTGCTATGAAAAAAGAGCAAAATTGTGATTTTACCACTTTTGCAATAGGAAGGTAGATTAATAAATCTCTGCTTCAGCTAACCTTGTTAACAGTAACCTGAAACATAAAGGCTAAAGAATTAAAAAGTAGCAGCGCTTTCTCATAGCCTACTTTCTACTAGGAATAGTCAGAGAAGAATTAGTACTCACAGAAGTCATACCAGGAGATATGCCCTGTTGTGCTAATGGACAGGTATTGTGCAAACAAATGTTGAGCTACTCCAATTTATGTGATTAATCTGGAAACAGTTGTACACTTCATGTAATTAAACAAATAAGAATGTTTCTGTCTTTTCAAATAGTTGCTACAACATGGTAAAACACAGAAAGTACAAAGGAAATAAAAACGTTGCATGGATGTGCTGAAAAGACATTGACAATAGTCAGAGGCAGGTATGTTGCACTGGCTTAAAGGCGAAATCTTTCAGTGTTTCTCTAAAAGTATATTATTCTTGGTGTGCAAATGCGAGAGAAAGCACCTTCTGCTCATAACAAAAATATATCTACAGTCTGCCAGTCTAAAGACTTCCTCAGCTTATCACATACACCCTTACACACACACTGCCTGCAGAACACCAGCAAGACCAAGGCAGTTCTTCGATTTCACAATTTGTTTTCGTGGCTTGAGTTTAGGACAAAAAAAGTAATTTCCAAGTTCAGCAAGAAGTCTTCAGCTACAGGTTAGCTCTACTACTAGTAATTTAGCACTAGTACAAGGTGCTAAAGCAGGGTTCTTTTCCTTCCCCCAAAATCAGAACCACCAGTTGTCCCTACCCTTTCTCCTATCAACACCCCAAAGGCCATTTTCCTCTTCTCCTAGTCCTGGTATAGTGCCTGTATTTCATGATGTTGTTTCCTAAGCCACATCCATGTGGAATTACACCTCTGAAAAGCCATCTTATTTTTGTCCTGAGAAACACAGCATGACAGCTATGACTTGCCTTCAAGACACAGCAGTCATTAAAATCTACCTGCAAAATGGAGATTGAAAGGAGCCATGCATTTATACTCCCAAAAAAAAAGCTTAGAAGCAGTATAATTTGAAAACAACTCTCCCCTTCTGTGTCAGGAGAGCTGTACTGTATCTTTTACAGCATAAAGCACCACACAGCACTGGACTCTTCTGTTCCTCACAGTGAGATATAAAAGTCTTAATCCCATAACAGCCACTCCCAGCATTTGCCAAGCAATGTAAATGCAGCAATTAATTCAAAGGAGGAGAAGTGTTTCATTAGGCATCAAACAGTGCCCAATTAAATGTACTGTGTTTTATTGATACCAAGATGATTCCAAACTCGCATTTTTAAAACAATTGAGACCTGGCAGCAAAAAGAAAGGACAGTCTTGGCAAATTGGAGATAGTTATGATGGATGACAGTGAACTGAAGGTCTTACTTGATTTCTGAAGGTTGGGAGGAAATTCACAGGACACAGAGCTGAAGGTAACATATTCTCCACTAATACAACTCGGAATTACCTTAAATTAGTCAACCATTTGCAATTTTTTAAATAACTTTTTAAAATTAGAAACAAGGAAGATAAGGAAACTTGTCTGTTCTTTCATGAAGGAAAGAAACCCAACACACAAACAGATCAGTATTTTATTGTTTTATGGAAAACAATAATCTGTTGAATTCAAACATGAAGGTGCAGATCAGATCTAATAATTCTGAGGACACCTACAGAAACAAGGTTCTGTGTGTAAAGAACAAAAGGTAGCTATGGATTCGGGCGAGGGTGAGGCAGAGCTGCTTGCAGATATGCTGCTCTTTGGTATTCTGTAAAGCAATTCAGCAGAAAGGGACCTAATGCTTATTTTGATTTGCACCAAGATCAATAAGACTGAAGGTGTTTCTAAGGAAAGCTCCTCAGCAATAAGATCATATACCAGATGACCATGATGGGAAACTGATCTGCATTTAGACTGACTCTGCCTCTTACTCCTTTAAATAGTTTTATTTTTCAATTCAACACTTGTCCTCTTTCACAGAGAATTGTGCCTGAAGTGACTTAAACTTATGCAATGTCCACAGAACTCCTGCTTAAGAATTTCACAAGTCAATACATCTACAGCTTGTTCTGCAAATCCATGCAATATTATCATTAACTCAAACCTTAGAAATGTTTATACCACTTCTGATTTCAAAGGAAACTACATTAAGAGTTTAAATTTTCAAGACATTTTGTTGTACTGCAAGAAAACAGAATTCCATTAAATAGTTCCTCAAACATATTAAATCACACAACTATCATTCTCCTGAAGACAATAAATAGTTTTCATTTTCAGAGAAGAGAAGGAAAAAGAAACATGATGACTCAGCCTTGAGCTTAACTCAAACTACTCTGTTTTGAAGTCCAATAACTAACTAGGTAATAATTACTTATTAACATTTTTGATATTACCTTGGTGTAGCCAAGAAGTACAGCAAGATCAAAGTAGATGTTGTATTTTCCAACTTATTTCTGCAATTACAACTGCGGTCTCTAAGCAACCTCCAAATATAGTTGGGGATTTGATAAGTGCTCTATTTAGGCTGTTTTAGGAAATGTTTCCACTTCAAGCTATCTTTTGCAAACATTCAACAAAGTAAGTTCCTGTTAAAATCAAAATAATGTATTGATTTTGTCTCAGCTAGAGAAATTAGTCATTTTTTCAGCTTTCTGTTTAGAAAACAAGCTATTTGAATAGAAAAATTGGTTTCAAACAGTTTAATTCTTCATTTTTCTGCAAAACTGAAGATAATGACAGTTCATAGGACTGTATTTATGCTGCCTCAGAATGCTGTTTCTCTTCAGCCACAAGTCCCATTTGGACACCAAGGAAGTCTTGCCTCCTTACACTGGATTTCTACAGTGTGCCTCTCCTAATAGAACTTTTCAGTCCCATATTTGTTCTACACTGATAACAACTTGTTCTTTATTTAACATCTCCTGTACAATATTTAGAGGTGCAAACAACAGTTATATTAAGGAAAAATAAAAGCCTGATAAGGGAGTCTGGTGCAAATTAACAAATATTTATAAGAAATGGAAATAAATTCCTAAGAACTGCATACAGCTTTAGCTACCTTCATGAGTGTAGAGAGTATTGTTTGTTCCTTGTATAGGATTTCTCCTCTTATCCACCCTCTTCCCCACCCTCTTCCCCTTAGTTCCCCGCTTATTGAATGTGGCATCAATGATTTCCATTGTAAATGTTTAAGACAGGACAGTATTTATTGCAGCAAAACTGTATTTTTATCATGCAGCAATGCCATGCTCCATTTATTCTCATTCAGACACTAATCTACAGAAGTCACAGAAAGCACCTACATTTATTGTTACTTTTTACACATAACAGAAGCAAGAAACATCATGCTGCATGACAGGGAGCAGCAAGAAAACATGCTTATCACTTATAAGCTTTTCAGCTGATTTACTGTTCTATGCTAACGTCACTAAGCACAAAAATACACTGTACTCACCAAATAAATTGCTTGAATGTCCTTGCTTAGATATGGGTTTCAGTTCATTTAATCCCCATGCGTAACGCTTATAATTATCCCAGGCATGCTTCATCATCTGCAGGGAAACCAAAGCAGGATTATGGTGTTGATTTAGCAAGAAGCCACAGCAAACACCAACTTGAGAATATTCTCAATATTAAAAACATTTAATACAATTCTTAACCAAATTCCTGTCATATGCATTATGAAATATTCAATAAAGTATAACAGTGGCACTGCTTTCCAGGTGGCAGTGGGATGGCTGCTATAAGAATTACATGACTGTCCTCTCCACTTTTGTTACCTGCAAGCTTATGGTCAAGACACACTCAAAAATAATTAATTTTTAGGAAGGGAATTCATTGTGTCATATATCAATTCAATTGCGATTTTATTTCCCTTAAGCCTACATCTCAGAAACTGAGGAAAGTAACATTTTTAAACAATGTTTTCCCCCTAGAACCTTTAGATTCTTTAAGGTGAACATAAAGCTTACAGTAGTTTTCAGATTCTGGCAGAGACCTGCTTGCATACAACTAGCTGGTTCAAACTCAGCACAGCTAGTAACAAAAGAAGGATGGTAAAGTGGGCAGGCAGAACCCCTAGAAAATGTTGTGAGGTTTTTACAATACAATCTTTTATGACTATAAATGCATCTGTAGCTACTTTCACATGTCATTTTGCACAAAGAAATGAAAATTTTACAACTGAGCATATCACCACCAAATCACATTTGGCACAAGAAAAGGTGCACCACAGATAAATACTGCTTTGGGAATAAATACTGATTTATCTGACACCACAGATAAATACTGCTTTGGGAAACAGCCTTGCAGAGCCCAACACAGTAGTGCTGTGGTAAGAGCAGGGGGCACCCACACAGAAGTCAGGGGAGTGGGTTGACTCAGGAAAGGCTCACACTCTTCACCACCATCACCAGGCATATCTGGTGTGATCTGTCCTTTTTCAGAGCGGTCCAGGTGCATGTCCAGGAGCCCATGTGCTCCTCCCCAAACAAGCGGTGAGAAGAATGCACACAGCTCTGCAGGCCTGGTGACAAACCACTGCCACTGCAGCAGGTCCAACACCTCCCCTTGGCAGCCACCAGTTTTAACACCTGCTCAGGAATAGTCTTCTTTAAAGGTCACCACAAGCAGCATTACTTTATGTAACAGAAAGAAAGATTTTGCCACCTTGCTGCTCTTCCTCCCCTCTTCCACAAGGCAGAGTAGTGCTGGGAATGCCAGAGGTCATCTTCTAGACAAAAAGTGACAATTTCAGACCTTTTCAGAGATAGTGCTTCAGGCTGTCAGATGACAACACTGCTCTGTCCTTGCTTTCAGATCTCTTCTTGAGGCCTTGTGTGTCAAGGATAATTTTGTTAAATAACAGTTATAATCCTAAATTTAAAAGCAGCAGCCTTGGGACATGCTGATAATAGTAATCCTGCACTTTCTCCTTTTCCTCTTTTCTTTGCTCAAATCTCAGAGAAATTATGTCAATTAAAAATCTGCATTAAGCCATACTATAACAAATGACAACAGATTTTTTAGAATACTGCCATACTCATGAGAATAAACATTCCTCCACTATTAATGGGAGAAAAAATGCACATCTATCCTGCACGAAAATTCACAGATGTTAATCCACACTACAGGTCTAGCTTTACAAATACAAAAATTGGCAATGGCAGTTAATATGTGACCATTTTCAAGCAAAAGATTAGCCTGGTGTCAGATCTCAGCTGAAAGGCAAGTCAGAGGCCCTGTGGAAATGGTCTTGGGCCATGGATAGCAGTGATATGCCAGATGGAATTGCTGCCATCCATGGCCTGAGCCCAGCAGGAGCTGTTTCCATTGCTTGACTTCATTGCAGAATGGCTTAGGAGCTCCCCCAAGATGGAGCTTTTTGTCTCAAAGCAGAACTGGTAATAGGCAGCCAACTGGCAGGCTTTATGACTATGGGCTCTTCTCAGTCCCTGGTACAAGGATCAAGACTGCATGAAACCAGTCATTTGTCCACAGCATATTTTCTAATTTACCAATTGAAATTTTCTGGTAATTTGCCTGTTGTACAAGAAAGACTTATTCTGCCCTGCCATCATATCCCAGACCTGCAAGCTCAGCTTTAGATATCAACGTACAAACCCCCGAGATTTCAGGAGGCTAAATCCTAAGCTTTGTCAAAGCTTATTTTCTCATGCAATCACATCAGGATCTTTTCATTTGCTTAATCTTAATCAGGGCACACCAGACAAAAGGCCTTGTTTTTTTTTTATTTAAGTAAACTAAACTTGTAATTAAGTGGCCTGAATCAAGGGGCCTAAAGATGCAGTACTATAACATTATAACTGCTCAAGCCACTACCAACATCGTTCTTCCCTTTTCCCCTCCTTTTTTTCCTAGCACTTCTATGGTCCTTCTCTTGCCTAAGAAATGCAGTGGTCAGTTCCAAACCAAGTCAGTTTAGGAAACAGAAGCTTTTGCAAGTGATATTCTTGTTTTGAGAAACACTTTTGTCTTTTCTGACTCCCCAAGTCAGATTGTTGCCAGTATCAGAGTTACCAAGAGGGAAAGGCAGGAACAGCTCCAGACTGGTTCAGTCCAGCCACAACAGTCACAAAGTGTGTGATGCTACAAGATGTTCTAGATGTAATCACTTTCCTTTAGTTTTTCCCCATGGATTGACACTTCAATGATATGGTATCATAAATGTATTTGTGATTTGGTAGCAGAAACCACTCTGACTACCCTCTTGCTCATCAACCCCTAGCTAATAAGACAGGAAGATAACCCAGACAGTAGACACTATGTTCTAATAATATTTATTATTGTGTGCCAATGAACATCAGATGGGTTGTTGGGCCTTTTTTACAAAAATTTCCTCCCATTCTGCCAACTACTCAGGTACTTATCTAATTCTTTCCCAGGAAATTACAACGTGTGGATTCCACAAGCCAAGCAGACTTGGAAAAAAAACAACAACAAAACCCCCCAAACAAACAAACAAAAAACCAAAAAGCACTGCTTTTCCTAAACTTAAGGAAATATTCCAGTACAAAAAACCCTACCAGAATTTACTGAGCAGATCAAACTCATCTCTTTTGGCTAATCAAAGTGTTCTTTAGAACTCTTCCAGAAAGCCTAGATTTAGACAAAGCCACTGAGGTTAGTGAGTAAATTTACTCCTAAGAAAGGACATCCTTGCTTAGACATTTGGAGATTTATGGACATACATTGAAATCAAAAGGCAGCTCCAAAAGCAGTCAGTGAGCCCTCTAGTGTTTCAAAAGAAACGAGTCATTCCAACCAGACACAACCGTGAATGGCTCCTCACAAAAAAGTTATTAGCTCGTAGTGTTGCTGGGTTACTGGGCAAAGAGCCCACAGACACAGCAGCCAAAGAACCCCACCTTAATCAACACTGCCTTGCTACACAAGCGACCTTGGGCATCTCACCTATCAAGAAGTCTCAATTTCTAGGATTCAGTACGTCAGAAGTACTCTACATTCTTTCCCTCCTGTGGAAATTACAAAACCATATTAGGTTTCCCACTACATTAACTTCCTCTCTGTAAATAGCTTCATTTTCTATGTAAGAATGAAAAAGTTCTAAAATATAGCTTCATTTTCTATGTAAGAATGAAAAAGTTCTAAAATATTGAGGAGCAATTTTAATAGACCCAGCTCACCAAGGTAATTCTCTGCTTAGGCAAAGCTCCTAGCACTTCAGAAACGAATTTTAACAGGTTTTTTTTTGAGAAATCCATCTATCTTTGCAGTGTTCACCTTTTTGTTTGCACAGGATATCACCAAATCATTATCTCCTGATTTTTTTTTTTTTGGGTAATTCACAAAATCTTTTGATTACATCTCTGACTACTTGTACAAGTGCTGTTGATCACTTGAAATTTCTAAAGATCACAGTTTCTGAGAACATCTGGTACATCAACACAACTTTGTCTTTTTAGCATCATTACTGATGATGTTTAAAAGACAAATTCCCAGTGAGGGAGACTCCAGCAACTTTTGACTAAATGATTCCTGATACTCTTTAACTCCTCTACAGTATAACTAATAAAATTATTTTAAATAACTACATATTAGCCTTCCAGGATGTTAATAGGTAGAGTTATATTTGCATAGAAGCATCCCTCAGTTCTTCCACTTTTACCACATATTTAAAAAAAATTCTCAGAATGGTTGGGATAGGAAACGAGAGACGATCTGGAGATCAACCCCTTCCAGCTTCTGTGCTAAAGCAGGTTCACCCACAGCAGGTTGCACAGGATTTTGTCCAGGCAGGTTTTGAATATCTCTAGAGAAGGAGAATCCACAACCAGCAGCTTGTTCCAGTGCTCTGACACTCTCACAGTAGAGATTTCCTCACATTTAGATGGAACTTCCTGTGTTTCTGTTTGTGCCCACTGCCACTTGTCTTGTTGCTGGGCACCACTGAAAAGCCTGACCCCGTCTTGACCTTATGATAGTTGTATGCATTGATAAAATCCCATCTCAGCTGCCTCTTCAGGTTCAACAGGCCCTTAGCCTTTCCTCATAGCAGAGAGATGCTTCAGTTCCTCATCATCTTTGTAGCCTTTTGCTAGACACTCTCCAGTATCTCCTTGTCTTTCTTGAACTGGGGAGCCCAGAAAGGTTCATTGAACCTCAAACTCTAGCACAAACTATCAGTTCTTTCTCTGTGAAAGCAGAGAATAAATAAAACTCTTTCCTACAGCCATAATATTGGCCAACTCAAACATGATGATAATGCACTACCATTTGTTGGTATTTTAGTTATTGTCATCTTTCAAAACACTAACACAATACCTAGAGAGGACATATAAGTCACTTGAAATTCGCAAAATACAGCTCTATTCAGACATTGACAGAAAACAACAGCAATGCTGAATCAGCACAGTAAGAGTGGTGTTTAGATGGAAACCCTTGCAGTACCAGGCGGAGTGAAAATAATAACTTAATAAGGTTTATTTTTAGCAGTTACATATAAGTGGGGGAGATGCAAAAGAGGATGTCAGGAAAAGAATTAAAGCACCTTTTAGAACTGGGATATTAAAGGAGAAAAAGGACTAATTGCATGAAATAGTACCATCCTGACCTTCAACAGAGCCATTTAAATCTTGCCAAGACAGAGGAGGAAGGCAGAAGACCAAGGTAACTGAAAGTTCAAGAAATGAAGAGAAAAAAACCCCCAAACTACTCCCTTCCAAATCAAACCTCCCCCTGCAACAAACCTCTGAAGAAAATGTAACAGTTTATATAGTCTCTATGAACTCCCATCCCTGGCTTAAATAATCTTTTCTTTCTCAGTTTACACTGATCTTTCTACACATTTAAGTTATTCTCACCTTTTAAACTCCTTACCAGAACTACATGTTCACTCAGGCTACTCTCCCTGCATCTTCTCTCCTTGCTGCTGGAACTAAAACATCATTTTCCCACAGTATCAGCAAGGGCAAGGAAGTCCCTAAAATTAGTGAGAAACCCCAACAGGCATTCCACTTGAACTTTCCTCCTGCAAAAATCAACTTGCATGGCTGAGGACTGTTCTGGGTCTGGCTGGGATGGAGTTAGCATCCATCACTGCAGCCCATATGGTGTTTTGAACAGGTGCCTGAAATAACGCTGATAACACAACAGTGTTTTGGCTGTTGCTGAACAGCACTTGTAAAACAGCAAGGCTTTCTCTTTTTCCAGCTCCTGCCCCTTTTCCACTCCCCCTGAGAGGGAGAATGGAGGAGGTGGCTGTAAGGTTGAGGAGGGGGACAGCTGGGAGAGCTGACTCCAGTTGGTCAAGGGGTTATTTCTTACCATGTTCATCATGTTCAGCAACAAAATCTGGGGCAGAGGAAGAAGGGGCAGTTTTCCAAGGTGGCTGCTGTTCAGTGACTGGGCATCAGTCTGACTGTGGGAGGATATGAGTGATTGCCTTTGCACCATTTGTCCCTGTCCCTTCCTTCTTTCACCTAATAAATGGGCTTTATGTTGACCCACCAGTTCTCTGGCTTTCATTGTTCCTGTTCCCTCTGCAGCCCACCTGGGCCAGCAGCTGTGTGGATGCCTGGCTGCTGGCCCTGTGACCCACCACAGTGTCTGGTCACTGCAGGAAGTTCGTGACAACAACACAAAATTCTGGTTTCTTTGCCCCGATGAAATATTACATCAACGTTAGCAAAACCTCAAGTTACAGAAAGCCTTATATTCTTACTTTCTGTTTCCACTACTGTTAACCAACAAGCTAACTATTCTGTAAACTATTCTCCATAACCTGTTCGCAGCCACTGAGAACCAACCAAATTGCAGCACGGCAGAAAAAACCCATTATAAGAATATATTATTAGCAAATGCAATACTACCTTTGAAATTATTGCCACCAATTAGGATTTCTGTGAAAAACTGTATGATCCACCTTCAGCTGATTCACTATCACTTTCAAAAAGCTGTGCTGGATATATGAAAGCTTTGTTTAATATGCTCTTACTGAATCTACTGATTACCACAGTGAGTAATTTTTAGAAATATACAGCCTTTGTTTCTTTAGTTATCAAAAGTATTACATTTGTGTTTCACCATTTTCACAATGATATTTAGTGTAACATTGCGCTTTAAAGAAATACAAGTTATTAACTGAGTTTATTGAGCTTCTCTTGAATAATATGCAACTAGAAAACATGAAGTAATAGATTAATTTTCTCTTTATCTCAATATATAATGCTTTTTCTAGGATTAGTAAGCACAACTATATTGCAAATTCATTTGACATTTTCCCTTGTTTCTGAGCATGATCTTTGTTACCTTTGTCAATATTCACTGTTATTGCTTTGGTAATGCTTTAAACCTTTCATTTCAATCTTTTCTTGCAGTTCTGCATGCAATCCTAACACATTCCAATGTCTTTTCCATCTGGAAATATTTTGATCACTAATAACTACCTTCACTTTTTTTTTAAGTAATTTTTATCAGTATTCACAATGTGTTCAGACTTGCTCTATAGTGGAAATTCTAGGTAAAGATGTAAGGTGTTCCACTGTAGTTACTTCTTCACTGGTTAGTCCATAACCTTATCTAAGCAAACATGCAGATCTGACTACCAATGATACATGTCTGCTTTAGGCTCTTTCAGTTACTCTGTCTACTGTTATGCTGGACTACTGACAGAATTCACTATGAGCAATTTTCCATAAAACGAAAACTTAACTTTTTAACCAAACACCAAGGTTCACTAGAAAATGAGTAAAAACTGGTTTATATCCAGATCACTGTTTTCTGTATAAAGAATTGTCTCAAGTCTATTTGCAAACTAAAAATTAGCAATTATACTTGAATTTTATTTTAAGCTATTTTCTGTTACTATTGCTTACTTCAGATACAAAGCTGAAGAAATAATCTCAAATGTATAAAGGTTCATCTCAGTTGATATTGTTTATATTTTTTTTTCTCTTGAATCTGACAGAAATGACAGACTCCCTTTCTCTGTTGGCAACAGAAAACTGGTTTTTTCCTTTGAGACATGTAAAATAAATCCTGTCACTATGAACCTTCATACAAATAATCACTTCTTATCTGTCAGCAGGAAGATTACTGCAAATCAGGAGCTTGACAGATTTTTGGTGTTTATAACCTCATTTCCTAATGGCATCACCCTGAGTTAAAAGCAAACCACACAGCGTCAATGTTTGTGTAACAGGCACCGCCGCAGTGTCACCGTTTTTAATTTAGCAGGTGGATGACAACCATGCTCTGAAGCCCTGGCAGGCTGGAGGAGCTCCCATGAGTGCTTCCTGATGTGACTTCCAGCCAGCCAAGAAAAGCCACTAATGAGACTTTAGCATTAGTTTTTGGGCCAGCAACATGGATTCCCAGTCACTGCTTTCCATGAAGCAGCACACGAGGGTTTGGGGAACATTTAGGTGCTCACAGCTTCCCTGTGCACTGTGATGGGAATGAAGGACTCCCAACAACCCACAGGTTCATCCAGCAGTAGGGCACTGCCAGACACAAAGTGGGGGAAATACCCATGCCTCCTACCACTACTAAGGTAGAACTAAGGTAGCCAAACTGGATTACAGGATTTCCCCTTAATATTAAACATGCACATCGTATAATGGAATACTTTATAGGGTTCTGTATTTAATGATCTGCTTTAAAGGGATATGTGAGCAAAATCATGCTACTCCTCAGCATTTAAATATCTTACAAATAATTCATTTCTTGCCCACAAGGACAAATTAAAATATATAAGAAAAAATCTAGCATTTGCATAAAAAAAAGGAAGGAAGAGAAAATAAAAATCTCAAGGCCTATTCTGAGAATTAATTCATCTTTTGTATTGTAAAGCACTTCAAACTCCTCAAATGGAAAGCCTTACAGAAATGCTAAGTATTATTCCCTCATGTGTTAAGTTACAGATAAACTTCTATTCTTATATTTTCTATTCCTCACAGTAGCTTGTAAGCCTCCTTAGGACTGTATTAAACTATCCAACTAATATTCATCATATGCTGTTCTGGGCATCATTTATTAACCAGGGACAGACTCTGCACACTGCTTCATTCTGTTACTCATTTTAAAAGGAATCAATTATCTTATTAATTCTGTAACAAGAATTCTAATTAAAAGGTAACTAAAGAGAACAGGAAATTTGCAGGTAAAGTATTTTCTACACTTATTCTATTACTGCATATTTTATTTAATGCACAAGTACACAAGAAAAAAGAGACTATTCCATGTAAGAAATTACTAATAAGAACAGCAGCCCTTATGCTTTGATGTCTAGATTAAAAAAATAATTTGAAAAATGATTGTATGACATGTGAAACTAATCCATGATAACAAGTCACGTTTTACTCATTTGTCAGGCGTACCTCTCTTTGTCAACTGAGTATAATTGAAATATCTCTCTTTGTTAATAGTAATGTACTGCTAAAATTATGAATTTACTGAAAACCTGGAGACACCAGAATATTTTACTATTGGTTTCTGAGAGCTAGGATTCAGTGCATTAACTATTGCATTGCTCATTTTAGTAGAAGACACCAGAGTGATAAGGCAGAGAAACCTGAAGGAAGACCTTCAGGAAGGAAGAGTTTACCTGCATACTTCCTATAGTAATATCATTCAGTTAGTATATTATATTAGCCAATATCTACAGCCTGCTTCTTACCTGGCCATCTCACCAGTACAGCTACAAGGAAAACAAACTTTTGGTGCAGCACAGAAGTATCCTGAGACCCCTTCCTTGACCAATCAAAAACCAACAAGGCAAGAAAATGTATGGCCCTTCCCACAAAGAGCACTGTCCTTGCACTTACTGTAACCAAAAGTCTGTTTAATTGCAGACAAATGACATTTAGTTCAGGGAAATAGAAAAAAGGGTGGTTCAAAATCTTGCCCACGTAGTTACCCAAATAACGGCATTCACCCTACCTTGAACCAGCCAGAGTACATCAGTTTTAGCTCAGTTTTAGACTCATTCACTCAACTCCAGCTGTCTTTCATCAAAAGTATAGAAAACAAAATAGATATGTAAGAAAATGCTATTTTCTTATCAAATGGAGGGGTTTGAATAATCTTTTTCTTATTATGTTTTATTTTCCGTCCCAGGTAAGCTAGGATTTGAGTATGTTCTGTGGACATTTAAATAGTTTTTCCTGAGAATATCTGCTTTGAAAGCATCAGTTAGCATATTGTTGAACTCCTTCTTCCTCCAACTCTCAGTTACTAGTGGGTGAACCAACCACACATTCCCACTAGCTACGGGACTAAGTGGAAAAGGAAAAGAAAATATAGTACTGAGGTATAGTATTATGAAATTACACACAATTTATGTTAATAACTGAAAATCTTCATTGTTAACTTATACCACTTGTCATTTATGTCTGTATACATAAACAAGATAGAAATCTTGAACTGTCCAAGTCATCCAGTCCCAAACAAAGGAGCAGTCTAAAGAGCAAGCCATACAGCCTCTACCTTACAACTTAGCAACTGTTACCAAGATCTGCATTTCAGAAAAAAAATGAAGCCTACAGCCTGTCACTCAAAACCACTGCATTACTCCAAGGCTGTCTTCTTCAACACTTAATATAAAAAGTCAGATGGACTCTTTAACAGACACAGGGAAAAACTATTTCCTTATCACTAGCACAAGAGATAGATGATGTTTCTTCAGACAACCTATTATTTCAGCAGTTTGGATATTTTTTTTCTTAAATCTCTGTGGTGGATAAATCAGTGATGTTCTATTGTTCTGGTTTTTTTATCTAAGGAGAGTCACTGTCAGCTATTTTTTAAGAACCAGATCACAAAGATGTTTTGTGTTAATTAAACACCCATTAAAAGAGAAACATTTCACATTATAAGGTAATGTGGAAGAACTCAGGTCATTGTTCATTACTGACAATAACCAGAAAGAAAACTCAAATATTTTCACTTAAAACAGGAAAGCATTGAAGAGTTGTATAAAGAAATTGCAGAATTAGCAGCAGCCTCTGAAGTTCATGCACGATTTGAATAATGTCATAGAAGGGAAGGCAAAAAGAAAGCAATTTGTGGAAATACTACTATTATGAACAATAGTGGTATACATAGACTCATCCCACTCAGTGTCATTTTTTTTTCTTAGTCTACTTATGACTTGCTACAGTTTCCAAGAACTCCCAAGCTGAAGAGTGTGAACAGTTCAGCTGCTGCACCTGCATGATACAATCATGCTTTTGTTCTCTTTTTCCTACTATTCTTTAAGAAATGATTTGGTAAGTTTGGCTTCTGATTAGATTATAAATTATTCATGGCATGGACTGTATGTCCTGCTTGTTTTTAGGTACCTGGCACTCCACAGCCATGCTGCTAGTGAAGTTCCCAATCTCAGCAGGGGCAAGGCAAATAAAAAAGTGAGCAGTACAATAATAAGCAGTGTTATGCATTAAAATACAGACACAGAAATGATTAACATCAAGGTGATTCAAGCTGCTGTTTCAGAGCATGATTAACATACACAAAAATGAAACAAGATACTTTCACACATTTTGAACCTCAATCTCCCCTTATATGCTTCTAAGTTTTATTCTGCTGCTAAAGCCAGTAACAAAGTTTTGGCCACCTTGTTAAATGGAAATTGTCAGTATACCCAGGTCTATCCAGCATTTCTTTTAAGATAGGAACAACAACTAAGAAAAACGACAACAACCTTCTTGAAGTTTCTCCCCCTTGCAAAATTAGTCTACATTCATCCCACAGTCCTGCTTCCCTACCAGGGAATTGGAAGTGACAAGACAGTATCCTTGATGGTAAAAAGTTTTAGTGGTGAGATGAATGGCAGACTGGCATTGATAGGCAAAATTTCAGATGTATTTTCTAAGAGCAATGTTTCTTTAATCATATTTTCTTTTATTTACTTGTACTTGATTGAAGCAATCACTTTTAAAGGTTTTTTTAATTGCAGTTTTTTTTCCTTAAGAAAAAAAATGAAACAGTGAGCCATGCATTATTAGTCGATTTGGGGCCATTACCAACTTAAGTTAAATGGCTAAAACCAGTAAGTAAAAACAAAAATAAGCTACAAAAGCTACTAGAGTTTCCCAGTTAATGAGAAACTTACTAGAGCTTGATGCTGTCCCCAAATTCATGAAGTGGAGGGCAGTTTGAGTTTTCAAAAATGTTGGGTACTGACAATAAATGCTTCCCCCATCCTCAGGCCATCAGCTTTGACAAAAGGCCAGCTCTTCCTTTTCCCTCCCCTCTCCCCTCTCCAGCTGGAGAAGCTGAAGTACTGTTAAAGCTCATTACTGTGGCCACAGTGAAACTGCACTTTCCAAAGTCAGAGAGCCTGTTCACTGAAGAGTATTTACATGGATTAATCAGATATGCAGTTGCTCCATGGATCAAGGGCTAAGTCTGCATCATTACCTCTACCGCCAGAAAGTCTCTTCAGTCTAATATTCTGGAATTAGGGCAAAAGGATGGGACTGATTCCCAGCAGCTGAAAACCAGTTACACCTGGGTCAAAAGCAGGTGATGCAGTGCAACCTTACCAAGCTTGTAACCAGCCACTTTGGGGTGGGGGAAGGAAATCCAGCCTGGGAGCCAGGGCTGCTGTTGGCAGAGGTCAAAACAGGCTGGAGAACAGGCCAACAAGAACTTCATGACATTTAGCAGGGCTCAGATGGTGCACAAGGACAAGGAGCCAGGGAGGCAGAGGTGTGGGCTGCCCAGGGTGGCTGTGCCAGCTCTGTTGTGCTCTGGGGGGTTCCAGCACTGTGGAGGCACAGACCTCAGTGCAGCCCTGTCTGACCTTGGATCAAGGACCTTCTCATACCTCCAAACCAAGTTATCCTGCAATCCCACCAAATTCAGTATGGATTGCACATATTTATGCACATTTTTTAGGGCAAGTAAATTGACTTGCATTTCCTGATCAACAAGTACAAAACTACAAAATTTCAGCCCGAGATTGTGGCTGTTCAAAATATTCCAGATGAAAATCATGAATTGTTAAAGCCTTTTCCCAGCCTTTAGAAATATTTCAAGGTATTTTCTATATTGAAAAAAATGTCAGCTATACAAAACACTGCCAGCTCATTTTTGACAGGAAGTAAGAGCTATCTACTTATGGCACTAGTATAGAAAGATCCAAGAAGAACAGTTAAGATAGTCAGACCCTGGCAAAATGACATGAAGATCCAGTATCATCTACAAATTCATGATTTCTGCCCATTTCAAATTTACATCTACTTATCTTGGTCAGAATTGATCAAACAGCTTTTCTAGGGCTGCATTTGATTTCAGAAAAAAACATTATTTTAAGAAGTGTTTATTTCTGTGGCCCTATCTCCAGGAAACATGGGTTGTATAGTAGCAACTTTTCTAAGGTGAAAATTTCTTGCTGTAAATTAATCATCACATCTAGCTGTGCACACAATGAAATAACCACCAAAACAGGAAATGTGTATCAGCTATTTTCCTTCAGCAGTTTTATCTCAGTATTCGAAATGGACATTGTAAGCTGCCTAAACATTACCATTCTTTGTATGGCATTTTTTTTCCTCTTGGAACATTTATTTGATTAGGTGGCCTGTGGATCCTGACACAGTCAGTGTTGGTCAGGTTCCCCAAATTCAGGACACTCAGACCTTATGCCTTTGCTTAATTTCACTACCACATGATACAAACAGCTGGATTGGCAAATTAACTTTCCAGTTCATGTAAACACATCTGCAAAAATAGTAATAAAGACACTTTCCCCATACCCAACAGGTGAAATGCACCTACTGGTATCTATATTTTCTTCTGTCAGGCTGGAATAATGATGGCACCTTGGAAATAATGCATTTATAATGAAAAGTACAACTATGCCATGAATCCTTTTGTGGAAGGGTGGTGCTTAAGAACATACTTAAAAATCTAAACAAGTCTGCTTTCATGTACTGAAGTTAATTTAACCCTTAGGTAGTATCTATTCCAGTGCTATACACAGCATATTAGTGCTTTACACAGTATTTTTCTTACATATCTAAATCTTCCTCAGCAATAAGCAGACATGATTGACATAGAAAATCATAAGATGGCTAATAGTTCATCAATTCCATGTGAGTTTGGGAAGAACTGTCACAGGCTTATGGAAAATGCCTCTGATCATGTTTTCATGGCAGTCAAAAGAATCAGATGCTCTGTTATAAAAGAAAATAAATGCAAAACCATAAAGCCATTATGAGACAAAACCAGCCACCAAAGATACCAGTGGTCTGTTCCGAAGACCTCCTGGCAGTGGAGAATACAGAAGAAAAAGAAAGAATTCAGTTAAGAGGCATTATGATATTTTCATCAATGGAAAGAATGAAAAATGGGCAACAAGATAAAGACATGAAAAAAGTAAGGATTGTTCCTGAATGACTTTGTAAAAGACAAAAGGAAGAAATGAACCACACAAACAATTAGGTTTGTTACTGAAAAGGCAAACACTCGAGAATCATTGCCAGAAGATACAGTAACCTAACAGGATACTGAAGGATTTGAGAGAGCAGATGGTCAGAGAGTCCCAAACTTCATACTGCATTTCCTGAGCTGTTAAGAAAAAGTGTGTCAAATGCAGTTTTCACAGCACAAATGGAACATAATTTTAGTTTGCACAACCTATGACACAGATAATGGCATGATGACTTTTATTAGGAGATACCTTCTAGCCAACACACTCAGTAGAGACTTTATATTATAGAGTCAGGTGGCTGTGATTAAGGTTGGAAAAGACATCTAAGGTCACCAAGTCCAACCATTAACCCAGATCTGCTAAAGCCACCAATAAAATATGTCCCTAAGCATCACACCTAGCTATTAATAACCTCCAGGGATGGGGATTCCCTGGACAGCCTGTTTCAATGCTTGACAATCTTTTAGTGACAAAGTTTTTCCTAATACCCAACCACTGGTGCAACTTGAGGCCATTCCCCCTTGTCCTATTGCTTGTTACCTGGGGAAGAGTAACCTGACTTTGCTACAGCCTCCTTTCAGGCAGCTGTAGAGAGTGATAACATCCCCCCAAGCCTCCTTTTCTCTAGGCTAAACAACCCCATCTCCCACAATGGGTGAAAATTTTAGCTTTTCACTGCCATCTAAACTTACACTTTCTCAGCAAATACGGTGCCTCACACAAATATAAGCTACAATAAAAAAAAAACATAGAAAGTGTAATGCTTCTCCATAATATAATGCATCAACAGCCACTTGAAATTTCTGACCCTTCCTAAGAAGGAACAGGAAAGTCAGCTACAGAGAGAAAGGAAAAACTGTGCATGTGACTGCTTTCCAGCCACTCCTTTTTATTTTAAGTTCTCTTGCTTTTTTCAGGCAGGTATGTAAAACCACACAAGTCTCCCAGAAGCTCTGTTGACTCCTCACTTGCATTTCAAGATTCCTTAGGAGAACTTAATGTAAACTACAGTAAAGATGAGACAAAGTCCTTGCCCTCCTTCAAACTATTTTGGACAGTTCAGCCTGAAACTTAAGGGGCTTGGAACAAGGTGATCTTTAAGGTTTCTTCCTTGAAAATAATCTAGAGAGTTTGCCGCAGCTGTTTTCTAAGATATGCTTCAAAGATAGGCATAACTATATGGCAAAAGTGAAAAGAAAACATTCAAATCCTTATAATAATTAAAAAAAAAACCTATGTCAAGTCACCAAGCTACAAAGTGTCTGGTGGAGTAAAGCCAGTGATGAATCTTGCTGTTGAAAATCCATTTCCCATATTTAAAACAGCTCTCCCTCAACACACAGAAAACAACCAACCAAACAAACATATACAAGCAAAAACCACATCAACTTCACTTTTTATGGATAGAAAGATGAATTTGACAAGCCCCTTGCAGGCAGGCTGATGGCTGAGGAGCAGAGCAGGCAGGGACTGAGCCTCCCCAGCAGCCTACTTGACAGGTCCTGTCAGTTTTCATTTCTGCCTTTCTGCCTGCCCACGAGCGGCTTTTGTAAATTCTGAAAATTCTTTTGGGTGAAACATTTTTTAAAAATAAATATATTGTTGTTTAGTCTCACATTTCTTCCCTAAATATCAAATTTCTCCACCAGGAATGTTCTCTACCCAGCTCTGGGCTCAACCCCTTCTCCAAGTTTATCCTTTTCCAGCTACCAAGTCCCCAGATCTCCAGCGCAAACAGCCGCGGTTATCCCTATAGAAAGGCTTCAGGAAACCTCCAGCTACGCCTACAGTTACATAAACATTGAGGTATGTGTGAACTGTGTTATTCTGCAAGCTTTTTGGGGGTGCAGGCGCGAAGAATTGCAGAGTGGCAGACTCTGAGCGCGGCGGGGCAGCGGGAGAGAGGCGCTGTGCCGAGATAACAGCAGCGAGATAACAGCAGCGAGATAACAGCAGCGCCCCGGAGCGCGAGATGCTGCAGATAACACAGGGGAGCAGCCCACACACACACACACACACACACACACACACACACACACGGCTCACCCCGTCCTGCGGCACCCCGACAAGGCAGCAGGCACAAAGGGCAGGCAGGCAGGCGGCAGAGATAACGGAGTGCTGGCTTCTAACAGGATTAAGGCCAGTGAGAAAAGCGAAACCAGGCTGGTTAACTGTGCTGAGGATGACAAACGGAAAGAACTTGGAAAGCAAAGAACGGGAGAAGGGAATGCAAGGAGAGACAAATGGGGTGTTTGAGGGCACATTATCGGTGCAGTGGGTGCTCTCCCTCCTGCAGGGGAGGGAACGCCTAGACAGGATCTCCTGAGGTCTTCAAATACGGAGCAGATCTTCCCCCAGGTTTAAAGCTCATTTGGGTAATAGTAATGGAACTCTGTCCATGAAAGTTATGAACTCTGTTTGTACCGCTCTGAAACAATGCAAATAACTTCACTCAGGACCTTTCTTGATTGTTTTTCCTGTCTCAAAAATAGATTTCTCTCAGGCCAAGGCAGGCAACAATCATTCCAGTTCTCAGAAGACACTCAACACAAAAAATGACTGCCATATCAGAGTCTAAAAGGCGTATCTACTACAGTTTCCTACCCCTAACAAATGCTTATGAATAGTACAAACAAATAAACATTTCCTATGAGTAATAAGAGCGTTCAGAACTTGAGACTGGAAGACTTTTGGAGCCAGATGTGATGCTTGCATGATTAATAATGCCCAATAGAGTTTTCTTCCACGAAATTACTCAACTGTTTTCTGAGCTTGTTTGAATTTTTTATACTCATAACATCCTGCCGAATGATCTCTACAGCTCTGCAACATAATGTGCAAAGAACAGGTTTTTTCTGGTTTTATCACTTAGTAGTTTCATTTGATGTGCCTTATATTCGACAAACAGGAATATTTCTCAGAATAGATGTAAATAACACCACTAAGTACACCATAAAAACTGATGTCTTACTCTTACCTCTTTCTCCCAATTGCGGTGCTTTCCTAAAAACATGGACTCCATTTAATCTTAAAATTTTGAAACAATGTATGCCTTTATTACTCATTTTGGTAAAGATTTTTGTAGTGGAGAATAGACTTGACTGAAACATATGATATACTTCCTTCTAATTATCTACTATTTTTGAATTAGAAGCTAATGTGCTTTAAATCTTAGTGCTGCATTCTAATATGGGGAAGCAATTCTCATCTTCTCTAAAATACTTTATTAGATCTATCCATAAAAACTTCATATAAAACAGCCATGTGTTAGCATAGTACCCAGTTTTCACACCATGTTCATGAGCAGCATTTTTTAACTCTCAGTGATGAGCAGTTGCCTGCCTATGATCTCAGTCTCTACACATTTACTGATTTCAGAATCAAATTTCAGAAATCCAGAACTTTTAACTTTTAAGGATTCAAATATAACATTTAGCATGTTAAATTAACATGCCTTAGATGTCCAAGATGACAGTTTAGGACAACAGAGGTTTCAGTCCTTCTAAGGATATACTATTTCACCAGAAGTACACAAAGTTCCTTTTTGGACCCAGAAATTCAACACATGAGCTATTTAGACAGCTTCTTACAATCTTCTCAAAACTGCAGTATGCTTCATTCCTAGAACTTATTCTTTCACAGTATCTCTGTTCAAAAATGAAAGAGGAAGAAATAGTTGTTCGTCTGACACTACTTTTTAACAAATATGTGAAATGCTTTACTCAAAGAATTTGAGGAAGACTTTTCAGTTCTTCCAATGCTCTTCTGCTGCTGTGTTTGGGACTAACACAATAAAACTACATAGATTTTTCATTCCAAGGTTTCTATCCTGTAATGACCACTTGAAAGAAAGCTATCATAAAAAACCCCTCCTGACACATCTGTTAAGTTTGTTTTGTCTGCTCACTTTCACAAACTGCTGAATCATATTTTCTCCACATGCAAAACAGACGACTGACCACACACAGAGATCTCATCTGAACATTGTGGCTTGGATCTGTAATTAGCAATGGTTTTAGGTTGTTTAAGTTTGTTTTAAAACCAGGACACAGCGGAAGGGTCTGACATCATTTGTTTAGAGTAGGACACAATGTATCCTAGTTGTTTCCTGTTAATCATAACAATTCATCATTCCCCGTGTCCAGTGATTTAGGGCTGCCAAGCACATGGAACAGCAAACCCATATGTATTGGTGTCCTGATTCTGGCTAGGATGGAGTTAATTTTCCTCTCAGTAGCTGTACAGTGCAGAGTTTTGGATTCAGTAAGAGACTAACGGTGATAACACACCAATGTTTTCGTTGTTGCTAAGTGGTACTTATCCAAGTCAAGGACTTTTCAAGTTTCCCAGACTCTGTCAGCAGGTGCACAAGAAGCTGTGAGAGAGCATGGCCAGGACAGCTGACTGAACTGGGCAAAGAGATATTCCATACCAGGGAACATCGTTCTCTGTATAGAAACTAGAGTAGTCCTGAAGGACTGCACCCCATGGAAGGGACCCATACTAGAGCAGTTCATGAAGAACAACAGCCTGTGGGAAGGACTCACGTTGGAGAAGTTTGGAAAAGACTGTCTCCTGCTGGAGAACTCCAAGCTGAGGAAGACTTTAAGTACTCTGGTCCCTGAGGAGAAAGGAGCAGCAGAGAAATTGTGTGATGAACTGGCCACAGACCCCACTCACTGTCCCCTCCACAGCTGGAGGGAGAGGAGACAGACAAAATTAGCAGTGAAGCTAATCCCAGGAAGAAAACAAGGGGGGAGGAAATGTATTCTAAGATTTGGGTTTACTTTTCATTACCCTAATCAGATTTGATCTCCTCATGTTTAATCTGTTTTGCCCATGACAGTGACTGGTGAGTGATCTCTCCCTGTCCTTATGTCCACCCACAAGCCTTTCAGCCTCTCTCACCTGTTCAGCTGAGGAGGGGAGAGACAGAGCAGCTTTGGTGGGCATCTGACTCCCACCCAGGGTCAACACAGCACCCCCAGTTAAGTATATTTGCAAACTTTTAGCTGACATGGTTAATTGAGAGTTAAAAATTTACCTGCAGTAGTTAAGGAAGGCAATGAAGTACTGATGTGAATATTGCAGTGGAAATCTTATTGTCCCATCTGTCAGTCGTAAAAACAAACAAGGCAATTCTATCACTGCCTTACCCTGATGAACACAAGGGACTCATTTCCTTGTATTCTACTTGTACCCATTAATAGCCTATATTCTTTTAAGGCTGTCATTTCTTTGAGGAGAAATCAGCTTTGAGCTTGGTCCTTTTACACGTACTAGTGTAGCAGCTTTGACAAGAGCTACTAGGCAGTGTGTTCATCTGCTACTGACTCTGAAACAGGTCACTAACCATTGCCCCAGCTACATCAAAGCAGAGCCCTGCAGAAGTGTCACACCAGTCAGGGCCCACAGCTGGAGTGCTGAAGAGCCTGGAGCTTTTCATGTCCCATTCAAGAGCAGTGAGATGTGGCAGGAAAGCCTTTGGGCTGTGCAGCACAGGAGAGATGGCTTTGCTCTGGTGCGTGGTACTACTGGAACCGGTCTCATACCACAGCCTCTGGCCAAAGATGGAAAGCCAGAGAGTTGGTCCCAAAATACACCACTATAATTAAAATATTTAGCAGCTCAGGCTTTCCACTTTTCTACCTGGCTTCATGCCTGCCTTTGTAATGATGTCTCTGCTACTCGCTAATAATAGGTAATAACCAGATGCCAGAGCAAGAAACTATCAAGCTTAAATACTGAGCAAGTATTTTACATTTTTTGAGGAAGTTATAAAGTCAGCATCAAAAGTCAATAATGCCTGCTGGTGCAAGTGAGTGCTGTAATCAGACTGCAGACTAAACCCAAGGCAGTGTCAAGCAGAATGTAAAATGAAGGGTCTGCAAGAGGCAGCACATCAGAAATACGTCTGTATTTGAAGTTCCGTGACAGAATTAAATAAACTAAAATTCAAAAACTACAGTCTTCCAAAACACATGCCCTGAAAAACTTGTTTAATATTTGCAGTCTAGTGCTTTTTTCATTGATTTAAAGAGAAATTGTTTACTGCCTTCTTTTGGAGGAACAGCAGTCTGTGTGGACCATCATTTGTTATGTTTGAAAGCGACAGATACAGCCATAAAGAAAGGAAATCCACTTTCACTGCAGTGCTCCCTCTAATTCTCTGTCTTCATTCCCAACACTAATGAAGGGACATTAGAATGCTTCAAGAAATCATTGGGAAATGCCAGTTCCATGCCATCATGTCACAGTTACCTTACAAGGTAGACAGTGGGAGGAGAGTCTCCAGATGGAGTGATCTTCCAATGATTCCATCTCTGTACAACAACATTCTTCTTGGAAGCAAACTACTGTAATAATTTGATCATGGAAGGTATGTTTTTCACAGATCAAAGTGGACTACAGTTTTAGCTTGGCTTTAGTCCACATTACAAAGTAAATAGAGGAATATATGTTCATCCTATGCCCAAATTTCAAGGAGAAGCACAAATATTCCCCAATTTTCATTCATTTTCAGAAACATTTGCCCCCTGTGCTCCAAAAGGCTTGGCATCAAGTGCACATGCCATGTTATTCTATGAATAACACCAGCACACACACTGTGACTTAAGGGAGAGATGATTTTTCAGTGGCAAAGTGCGTGCCAAAAAAGCAGTGGGGTTTTGGTGAATTTCCTTCCAGCTCTGATCTGGCAGAACCACAGCTGGTTAGAATTTTAAGTGTACTGCCAATGTCCAAGGGAGAATAAAAAGAACATGAGTTTTTGTGCTGATCTGGGGAAAGTGGTTGACTGTACAGATCTTAAAAGATCATGAAAAGGCAAAAATATTTTTTTTTCTTCACAATACATATTTTTCCTACTTTTCTGTAGAAACAGGAGCAAGAGGGTTTAGAGACAGATGCTAATATAAATTAAATTCTGCTGTAAAACCTCAAATTATTTCTAAATTCACATGGAGGTTCTACTGAGGTCATTGCTACTTCAGTAATACTAACCATCACACAAAAGCTGGAGAGCACAAGGAGACAGAAATGTCCCAAAGTGAGAAATTAACTACGTGAATTAACTGTAGAAATTAAATTCTTATCAAGTACCTTGTATAAAAAGCTGATCGAGAACTGCTGATAAGAATTTTCTGTAAGCTGTAAAGTAGTGAATAAAATTTGTTTTGCAGCACATTCTGACTTGCAAGCAAATACTGCTCTTGCCCAAAGAGGTCTATATTTAGTTAGTAATAGCCCTTCTGAAGACAAAAAATATTCTTTATCCCCAGCATTCCAAAGGGTGAAACGCAAAATATATGAATTATACAAAATTTAATCAGAGTTCATAAAATACTCATCAGTCTACCTTTATACACAGCTCCATACTAAGTTTCAAGAGCTACCTTTCATCATCTGAGCTAAACACTTCCTCCCTGCTCACCAGCCAAAACAAGAGCATTTCCCAGGCTTCAGTCTCACATACAAGCAGGAACAGCTGTGAAATACTCTCACTGTAGAAAAGCATGCTGGGTAAAAATTACAATTTCTGTTTACTTCTTTGGCAATAATTCCATGTATCAGGGTATGAGCTTTTTCTTTAGTCTTTTTTCCTTAACAGACATATAGATTCATATATCCAAACACACACAAATCTTCCTCCACTCCAAACGCTCTTAAATGCTGATTTCCTTGGTAAAATGTGTCACACTCACAACATCCCAGTTACTAGTAGCTTTCAAACTAAGGATGAGTAAGTTTGCCTTATCCCATCAGAAAATCTTCTCTCCTTCTTATATATAACATCTTTGTGGAATTTAGTAAAGTCCAAGGAAAAGGCTGAAGTTGAAATTTGAGTGAGACTGAGGAGGCGGGGAGAAGAAAACATAACATGTAACAAATTCCCTCTTGTTTTGACTAAAACATGTACAATGCCACCCAGGATGCTTCCTAGAAATAGCATATTTGAAACCAGATATTACAGCATAGCAGGAATATCCAAAAGAAATTATGAATAAGTTATTATCTTCCAAATAATAGCACATTCATGGCCTGCAGAAGGTCCCCACATAACATTGGATTAAGGGCAACCAAGCTACCAAGCACAAGAGAATCATTATTGGTGATGCTGCAGTAAAATCAGCCACAAAGTTCTCAGGGAATGTTTCTATATGTGGACACAAGGTAGGGCTGGTAAAACAGATACTTCAGTGTGTTTGGCATTGAGGCAGCTGATCACGTCCACATTTATTTACACTGCAGTGCTCACATGAACACAGGGGACTTTTAAGCTGGTTTGGAGACTTGTCTTTGGCATCAGCCACCGGTCCTGTGCCTTCCTTAAAAAACATACACATTTTGCAAACAGTGGCAGGCATCTGAAGTGAGGAAAACTTCTCATGAAAAATAAAGAATAAAACTGGCATCACAGAAATACTATGCTCAAACAAAAGGTAAGGAAAAACTCAGCAAAATTGCCCCATCAGAGAACACAGTAAGGGGTAATTAGCACACCATGAACCCACTGCACAGGTACTCTGAAATGAACACGTGTAATACCTTGCAGTGCACTACTCTGTGTGTAAAATAGCTCCATCGACACTTGTGTCCTCCGGGTTCTTATGATCAAGACTACAGCTGACCAAAAAAAAATGTTCTCTCAGTGCTCACCAGGTGACTGTTCATCTAGAAGTTTCTTTTCATGTGTAAGAGATCAAAATGTGTGTGTGACTTCACTAGCTTAGACTACAGGATCAGCCTTATGTAGGAAAATATTGAAACTTTGATTGAAGGCACTGATCAAAAATGTAGAAGTGGACAAGTGCAGCCACTGGTCATGCTTTAGATTGTTGAGCATCCAAAATAACTTACTTTCTGGATGAAATTAAACCTCCATACTCAGGTACAGTAGAAAATGTAAAGAAAAAATAGTCTAATGAAAATTAAAATAAGCTTAACTCCTCTTTAAAACTTCAAAGCCCTTTCCTCAAATTTACTCAGTTCCTACCAAAAGTACCCATTATAGGTTTTAAACAGCTACTTTTTCACACTTATAGGGCCAAATAAAAACTGTGTAGTCACTGTTCCCATAACAAAGGACCATAAATCTGGGGTAAAAGGAAAGTTACATAGTTCCTGCTATAGATAGGAGGAGCTTTGCTTCTCACATCACAAAATCAGAATAGGTATGCCATATTGAAGGGATGCTCATGTATTTCTATAATGCTGGAAACCAACCCTTTTAGAAGTAACTAGAGGGTCTGGACACTGAGCATGTGGCAGTGCAAGGAAAGATTTCATTTTCAAAACCAAGCTTCTGTAAAGCCAGACCTCTTTATGATGTCAAAAGTGACATAAAATCAAATGCTGATGAGTCAGACTCTTCTGAATCCGTGTGCAGTTCAATAGTACAACCTCACTGTAAAAATATTTACAGTTCCTCTTGTGAGCCCCAAAATAAATCACAAAAATCAGATGGAAATTTAATTGAAAAATACATGTTTACAAGCTAGTGGTTACACCCTTAAAAGAGAAATCGGACAGAACTGCGCTTTAAATCTATTTTAATGGCATCCATGTAAGTTTCAATACAAACTCCAAGCTTAACAACTTTGAAATGTCTGTTTCATATTTGCATTGTATAAACATCAGGTGATTGATATTTTGATCAGAGGTGTGCAGAGGAAAGATACCTCAAAACAGCACACAAACCATGTCAGTGTGCTCATCACCCATCTACAGCCACAAAAGTGGCAAAAGCTGCAACTAAGAGCTTTGTTTTCCATCAATAGCTAGTCTTTCAAAAATTCTAGTGGCAAGTCCCTGTATTAACCAAATCTCTTTGTCCAGTAAACACTTCCTCATCTTTTTAAATAAAAAATATCTGCAGAGCTAACATACAGTTTCCTTCTGGGCTTCCCCAGAGAAAAAGAGAGGCAGCAAAATAGCCAGGAAAGGCTGCATTGGCATTTTCCTCCACCACCCCAACTCCCAGGATAAAAGCTTGCTTCAAAGCAAGTGATGCATGAATGAGAAATGTCTAAACCCCAAGTCCATTCAAATTAAATGCTAGACAGCAGATATTACGATCCTGAAAGAACTGCAGAAGGCAATATAAGACCCTGAACTTGAGGGGAATGAGCTCAGCTTCTTCAGGGACCTGATGTGCAGGATCCCATGGGAGAACCCCCTGTAGGGCTAAGGTACCCAGGAGATCTCATTGACCTCCCATGTGCCACATCAGGAGAGCAGAGGGGCTGCAAAGGAGCTCAGGGGGAGCACAAACCTCCAGGAGAGGGGGTAGGGAATGTGGAGAGATGTCCAACAGCAGCTCAGAAACACTGGCTGGGCACCAGGGAAGAGGAAGCCAAAACTCATCTGGAACCTGCCAGAGGACAGGAGGTGCCTTTACATCAGCAACAAATGAAGGACCAAACCAACCAGGCGCTGGTAACTGAGGAAAAAAAAAAACAAGAAAGAAATTCTAGGGAATTACAAGACAGCTTTATTCCAAACCTTTGGAAGAAAATGGAGCAGAACCTCCTTCATTCTATTTCCAGGAATATGAAGGACAAAACACCTTTGCAAATGGCAAGGAAAATTTCCTAAAGGCAAAATGTATCAAATCGACCCAGTTACTTATGAGGAAGCCACTGGCTCTGTGGATGAGGGCAGCACAGCAGACACAATTTCCCTGACTGGCTTTTTGACAGATTCCTGCCTGAGCACTGAGCAGTGGAAGAGGACTCATAAAAAAAGTGGCTGGTTTGACACTCTCAAGACAGCTGTAAACAGGTCAAAGGCTAACTAGCAGCTAGCTAGGAGTGACGTGCCCCTGGGGTTCAAGTGATCCAAAGAGCAAACACGCACAGTCACCAGCTCCATGTGTAACCCAAACTCCAGCAGTCAACAAGGTGGACAAGAGGGCTCCCACCTGAATGACGCCGCGAGCTGATGACCAACTCTTGAGACCAAATAAAGCCAAATGCAAAAATCTTATGCCTAAGTATATAACAGGAACTTAGAGGCTAAAAACCAGCTTTGGGACAGATGTCCTGGGGGTCCTGGTGAACAGCTGGTTGAACACAAATAAACATCCTTGCAATGATGAAGGTGAACTGTACAGCAGGCTGTGTTAGCACGAGTTCATGCTAATGATGGGAAGCACCCAACACTTTCCATGTGATGTTCCTGATGCCTCAAATGGAAGCCTGTTTCTGGTTTTCAGCTTCTCTGCAACAATTAGAGATATTCTTTTTAAATTATAGAGAATACAATGACCTATGAAAAGAGGCAGATGAAGCTGGGTATGTTTGGTCTAGAAAAGAGAGGCTTCTTAATGACTTAGGGGATACCCATAGAGAAAAGGTAGCCCAGATAATCTCAGTGTGGCACAATGAAAAAAGTAAAGGCAGTGTCATCAGTTGCAGCAAGAGAAATTGTATCTAGCCACAATAACAATTCAAAAATCCTACAATAAGGGTCTTCAGACACTGGAATAGGTTTGTCCAGAGGGGCTGCAGAATCTCCCCCTAAGGAGATCTTCTGCGCTTGAGTGCACAAGACTGAGCAACTCAATTTTATTTTGAAGTCAGCTCTGCTCTATGCAAGAGATCAGGCCTCCAGAGGTCCAGTGGCAAGCCTGAATTTCTCTCCTTCTCAATAAAAAAATTCTATGGCAAGGAGAAGGCTGGGAAAAAGAACAAATAGGACTACAGCGTGCATAAACACAGACCAACCGAGTCTCCATAATGCCTACAGATGATAAGGCTGCACACGAAAACTGTTTCCATGAAGTCTGAAAACTTTCTTAGAGGACATCTACTTTCTGCAATATTTAAATTTATATAATAAAAAAATAACTTGTGTAAAGCTGATTGCTGAAACACAAGAGTATCTTTGCTTCATCCTAATGTTCTGGATTTTGCTTGTAGCATATGTGTAATTATATTTTCAATTTATATGACAATTTGTAAAACAAAACAAACCCTATGCCTTTAACTTTTTTCAGACCACACAGAGCTTGTCCCAGCAAACTGCATTCTCAGCTACAGACAACAGACCAATTGCACAACATATTTCACTCTTATGTAAAACTTATGTGTGGTGAGAGATATTAATATATCTCTATCAATACATGAATATTTTTTAAAAAGAAACTGCATGAAGAGTCATACGGGCTTTTCTTCAGAAAGACCATTTCTTTGAAGTGCCCTTGATCTGTGATGTCACTTCAGCCCTTGACAAGATCACACACCTTTCCATTTCAGTCAGTCCAAGTTCAGTGCTACACTTACTCTAGAGACTTACTGAATAAGACATAAAAATATCAGTCAATTTGCAGTTGGTCTTTACATGGCATAGTTTTTCCCATGGTGATTCTTCAGACGATCTCACTAGAACAGAGAAAGCAGCATGCAGTTTTGAAGTGGTATAACTTTTAAAATCAGTAACATTTATAACTTTTCTACTCCCTAAATGGCAATTAAGCTTTTTATTGCTTGATGGGGGTGGGGGACAGAAATCCATCACTGCAAATGATTAACATCTATTTCTTTTCTTTTGGCTTTAAAGAATTTTGTATTACTACCTAGGTCCAATTCAGAATATCAAGTGCAATTCTTAAAATCACAGATGGGTGGAGAACTACAACCACAGTAGCAAGCAACAGATTTCCCCACAGACAGCAGTATGGGCAAAGCTTTATCAGCAGTAGCACCACTCAATGCACCAACAGATGTCAGTGCTCAAAGGCAGTGAGAAAAGTGTGAGCAGAGTTAAAGGCTGGGTCTGCATCTGCATGTGTCTGTCACTGAATAGTAAAATTACTATCTCCTTAAGCACTACACTTTGAAAGCAAAATGGCTTTTTTTAGCTTGATATTCTTTTACACTAGCTACTTCCTATTTCCTTGGAAGAAAGCAGTCCCTGAACAAAAGGAATTTCAAAAGGCAAAGATTCATATTAAGCAGGGAACTAAGTGAAAGAAAAGTATGCAGATACTTTAAAAAATAGTCTCACAGTGGTCTGAATGCTAATTAAAGAAGCAAGCCACACTGATCTAATGTCATTTTACTGCAATGTTTTAAAAGCAGACACTGACTTTTAATAAATAATGGAAAAAGAGGGCTTATGTTGCCAAGCAATATGATCACCCCTACACATGTGAGATGATGTAAAATCCTGGGAAGAAAATATCATACATTCTTTCTTTCTACTTTATTCATACGAAAAACACACAGTACTGCCTCCACCCTAAATTGCCAGCATTATATATCTTCATATGGGAAGTGCAAAGCTGCATACTTTTCCATTAAAACTGCAACTTCTGTTTCTACTCAGTATCAGAGAAAGAAGCCGATTCTTCTATGAGTATTTTTGAGATGCATACAGTGTCTTATAACAGCCAGATGTTCCACAGCCATCAGCTCATTCATTGCACAGAATCTTTTCAGTCCTTTGCACAGTATTGCCTATCATCTCTCCCTATTTTCACCTATTTTCTTATCTGATTAGAGATTTGCCCTTAAAAGAAAGAGCCCAAGTTTCAAATAAGTCAGAGTTCACTCACTTACTGTATTCCTAAAACAAGTCTAAAACCAAGGTGCATGCAGCTTCCAAGAAGGAGTAGGAAGACAAATGAAAATAGATTTTACACTTGTAGTTACCCTTGCCTAAGAGACCGCACATCTCAGTGTTCCCACAAGGACTGTGAATGCTTAATTTTAACAGTTATAAGAATGTAACAGCAGGTTATGTGCTCATCCAATCTGTTTGAAAAGCTTTTAAAATCAGAGGCATCAAAATGAGCAATACCTGTATCTTCATAAATACCAGCTATAAAATCCAACCAGCTTACCGTGGAGAGTTATAGCAAGTTGTCATATTTTTTCATGCAAGCCTTTCTTGGTTACAACAGAGTTCAAACTGAAGACTTCAAGATGCAAGAAAGGCAAACTAGGAGTTTTACTACTCCACATGCCTTCCTTCATAGCAGCACTGGAGCACAGCCCTCAAGTGTTGCTTCAAAAGCTTCCAAAGCTAATGATCTAAACACAGAACCAGGGAGTCTCAGGCTTTACCTGTCCCTGCAATAAAACATGCATTTAGCAGCAGTTCAGCGGTAAAGCAAAGCTGCTCATGTGCAATCATGAACCTCACTCCAAAGCTCAGGTTTAAACCGACCCTAATGAAGTGACACACCCGTGCTGGACACCTGCAGCACAGGTGGGAGCCAAGACAGCCTTACCCAGCACAGAGCAACAGGTTTAGAGGGGAATGGCCAAACAGGAACCAGGTCTCCACATTCTGCTCTGAAACCTCACTGTGCAACCCTGTGTGAATCAATGGGCAGCCCTAGAAAAGCACCCAAGTGCTTCCCCCCTCAACAGCAAAGCCTTCTGGACTCTGCAGGCAAGAGCTGCCAAGCAATAGAACTGCAGCTCAACCACAAGTCTGTAAAAAGTTTCATTTCATCAGGTTCGGGGAAGCATGAGCTTCATTACTCACCAACGATGTTTTCATAACAGACTTGCAGACACGATTAAAAAGAGTCGTGGAAAACAGCAAAACAGAAGATGCCTCTCAGAAGTGTGCACAAAATCTTTACGTCACATGCTTTAAAAAGCTCAAACAACTCAGTGAAAAAAAGAAAAACAAACAACTGAATAATGTTCTGGATAAAGAAAATTTTCACAGAAAAGGAATCAGCATATTGAGCATCTGGTACATTGCCCATATTGCTTAATTCACAGTCTCTCATCCCCCCCAGTTATTTCCCTCACTTGTAAAATCACAGCTCTTCTATAAATAACTTAGGAAGAGACCACAAAACCCTTCAAAACCGAGTGTCTAAAACCTGCTTTACACAGAGACACATGTGAATACTTGAGTTTGTTACCAAAAAGACACACAACCAGTGTGTCTCATCATCTCTGTACCACCTCAGGTGGCAATTTATTGTCAGAGTAAGTGCTGCACTGTTAAGATAGAGCGAACACTGAATCAAAGCCACTTTCCTGAAATATTACTCTTACTGTGCCAAATAAGTTGGGAAGACAAATTTGTTATTTGTAAATAAAGGAAACACTTATCAAGATAGTATCTTTAAGATGCAAACCACAGAAATTTCCTCTTATGCTGGCTCCCTGAGCTAGAAAACACCCCAACCTAACCAAAGAGGAAGCTAACACACAGCAATCCTTAGAGCAGTGTGCTTCAGACAACTTTAAGAAAAGGTCTGTCCATCCAACAGTCACACAGGTCCTTCTGCAAGGACAATGATTATTTTCCACAAGAAGAGCTGTCTTCTGCCTCTCCATGGCTTCCTTTTCATAAATTCTGTGCTTTCATTAACATTCAAAGAAGGTATCAAAGCCTGGCTGTCTACCACTCTTATTTGCTCCCTGAATGAGATAAGACCTTTTTTTGGTCTTAACAGTAGATTTTAATAAACAGGTGGAAACTTTTCTGCTTCCATTTGTCTGCAGCATAGGACTACAGCCTCAGGCAACTGTACTTACTAACATTATGATTTAGTCTATTTCTTTATATTAATTGGCTGCCATAGGCTACTACACTAGCATCAAGCACAAAATCATCACTATGAGAATGTAACTTCTGCTGAAGTACAGGAGATATTCCATTTTAAGCTTTATCCCACATGTTTACATCACCTTATTTAGTTCTCATGAAGAGTCCTATGTGTCTGGAATTTACATTTTGCCTTTACAGAAAGACAAATAATTAATCATGCCCTTGTTTTGTTTGTTGGTTTATGTTTTTGTGAAAACCAGATGTTTTTCACCCAACATTTAAAGTCTTTTCATTTTCCCCACAATTCTGAGGATCTGGTTATAAAGGACATTCAGTTACTTTTGATAAGTTTACCTGTTGAGAATACAGACCAACCCTGAAGATGGGAAAATTAAATATCATTCTTAGCACACAGAAAACAGGTGCAAGGCTACAAAAACAAGAACCAGCAATTGGGAACACATCCTATTCCAATCAGATATGTACACAGTCATACAGTGAAACACCCCTCCAACTCATGATCCCTGTTCAAATCCAGGATCATTTGACTGAAGGGAGGCTATGAGGTTCTCACTGAAAATCCCCAAACAAAACAAAACAAACCCAAACAAGGCAGCACCTGAAACAATGTCCTTCCCTAAAAAGAACTCAGTGTCTTATCAGGAAGAACATTAATTCGGCAAATATATACCCTATTTCATATTTTGGGGACATGAAGATACCTCATTCATATTATCCTCCACTTTCCTTCCAAATGCAGTGGGCTCAGTGGGGGTCCACTGCATCCACTGTGCTCAGAACTCCACTAAACCCTTTCAGCTCCCTATCCCCCAGGGCACAAACCCAACTAAAGCAAGAGTAGCTCCACATCTGGTTGGCAAGCTGATCTGGCTCTCCATAGGTTCTGCCAAGTGAGTCACTGAATCATACTCAGTAACACAGCTGAAGCTTCTCTGCATCCTGTAGTGCCATTAACCCTAAGCAAGCACTTTCACTTATTGGTTTGTGACATTTTGGATATCATAAGGCAACACTGGCCACCTCCAGCTTGCCATTATCATATGTGATTCCCATCTTTAGGCACTTTATTCACCTTCTCAGTGACTTTTATAAAACCATAAAAAAAACCCAAAAACAACACAACACAAACAGTATTTATCAGGAAGGAAAGCACTATCAAACACTCGAAAAGAAACAGCAAATACAAAAATACTGAAGATTAAAAGTAAATAAACAAAGCTTTGGGTGAGAAAAAAACCAAGATTAATAATAAACTTCAACAAACTTAATAACAACTATACCATGTCAGCATTAAGGTCACAAGATACTTCAGGAAAACTTCTTTCGAAATGCATTGATTGCATCATCAGCATGTTGGCAGGAATCACCACACTGCTTACTCATTACATGTCAACTCTTTTCCTTTCACTGAATCATGTTCTTAAAGAAATGTACCATCAGGGAATGTGGCTTTTTCTGTTTGAAACTCAAACCACCCAGTACTTAAACTGCTTTATTTTAACTGTTTCCTCTCCTATGAAGGTCTTCACAAGTAAAAGCGCTCTGAATTTTAGTCTACAGTGGCTGGGGCCTCAGTAATTCCTGTTTCTGTATTTCTTGTCTCCTTTTCTGTTATGAGAAGAGGGGTTGGGAGGTAAACCTTCTGAAGAGAAATGCTTCATTCTGCTAAAGATGATTACAGTAGATGGAACCTTTACTCTGCAAAAGTCTCATTGCAGAGATTCAGTTTTAATGGAGAACTTAGGCAAGAAGAACAGATACCAGGTGCTAAGACACAGCTACTCAAAGAGATTTCATACCTTTTTTCCACCTGTTCCCTCACCACAGCCAAAACTAGCACCAAGTCAACCCTTTCATTAACACCTTTGACTCACCAACCTGACAGAAAGTTTAGCAGAAATCCATCCAATTTCTTTTTTTCTTTTTCTCTGACAGTTTTTAGCTGACTTACTGAGCTGAAGCAGCTTATGGAGGGATGCAGTGAAAGTCACAGAAAGTAGATAGTGGGAGAAGGCAATCAAAAGTGGCACAAAGAGACTTCTCCTCCTCTTCCAATAGCAAGAAGTATTAGTGAGCTCACCTTGTCATGTAAACACCCTCATAAGGAAATAAAACTCCATCCAGCTGGCACTGGACCTTCCTGAGCAGCAGCACCAGGATACCAGGCAGTAGGAAAGCAGCTGGTGGAAGCATGCAGGAGGACACAAGGGGCCAACTGCCCTTCCACAACAGTGAGTGACCACCCATTATTTCGCCATCACTGCTTGTTAATGAAGACATCTGATTATGCCCAAGTATTTCATGTCAAGCACATATTAGATCTCTGATTAGTGCTTTATTTCCATGCTCACAAGCTTTCTTTCCTCAAGATATTGCTGAACATCCCTGTAACATTATGGAGATTTTCATCTCAACTGCATAAAAGCCACCATAGGACTTTAAAAGCTTCAGAATTCACACTGCCAATGCCACCTCAATTCATTTCTTAATGGAAGGACAGGGAGGGAAGCTGCAGAGTCTGTTTTGCTGACTTGCAGCCACTGCCCTGTTGAGCTCAAAGGACTGGTGCTCAAATTCCTCTCTGCAGGACTTGTACTACATGACTGCAACAGCTGAGAGCTGTGCTTGTACTTGGAGCACTGCATGACCACGCTCTTTGGACATTGATTCCAGTTTACCAGGGAGGCTTTTATCCTGAAAACATGTCCAAACACCCTGATCAATAACATGAACAGTTTCCAAGGTAGTTACCTTGTACAAGAACAGCACAGCTGCATTAGTATGGTGCTCCACCATAGAGCTTGCTGTTCAGCAGGATTAATTAGTCTGGGCAGAGCACCACACTAATGCGATTCTATAGCTTCTAGTACCTGAGCTAGCTCACTCATCCTTTCTATTCTTTTGCTTTAAAATAAAAAGAGCTTAGGTTTTGCTGTTTCATTTACACCTAAATAATTCCAGCACCAATTTTTTTTCTTGGAAGAGAGAGGACTGAGACTTGGAGAAGACTCAAAATCAGATTTTTCCAATTAAAAGAATGCATCTCCTGCCTTCATAGCCTATTTCCACTATTATCATCCTCATCTAATAATTTCTTTTGCTTGTATCAACTACCTATGCCCCTGCAAGTCTTGCCTTGACATCAGGAATAATGATGTCCAGCCATAACCAACAGCGACGAAAGCAGAGACTGGAAGACATTGCACTTGAGTGGAACGGAATCATCACTGCCTTCCACTCCTTTTTTCCAGGAAGGGAACAGATACCACAGGAGGCACTTGCCACAGACATACCAGGGGCCCAGACGTTGCTCCAAGTCATGGGAGCACTGGAGGAACTGACTGAAGAATGCAAGTTCTGGCAAATGCAAGTGTGCTGCTAATGCTCAAAGTGTGCTCCATGGCTCGAGCCTCCATGAGGCATCCTGCATGAGGACAACACCCAGGACGGGCAGTCAGAAACTCAGCAGCCACAAGCAACTGAGAGCAGTAGAACAGGAAGTGGTGGGGAAAGCCTCACTGCTGGCAGTGCTGCTCTTTGCTCCGAGTTTGCCTGTAACACGTCAACAGAAGAGAAGCAGAGCACGAGCACAGCGCCCATCAGTATCGCTGGCTTCTGGTTCACACCCCTCCCTGCACACAGCCAGGCCCCAGAGGTGTAACACAGTGGGGCCAGACCTTTCCACACACAGAGCTTGAGAGCAACCACATAGTTCTGACAGAGTGAGAAAGAAGTGAGGGTTCCCTCATAGCAACAGGATCTCTACTTCTTCATGTTTCCACAAGTATTTTACTCATTCAATAAGCATCTACCATTTCTTTTTCTTTTTGGTAATAGTATGTTGGTTTAAACACAAAGAGAGGTTCAAGAACATTTTTATTTCCTTCTTGGTTTAAGTTTCACCCTGTTCATTTTTTTTTCTAATATAACAGAGCAAGCTGTAGAAAAAGTGGTTAAAATTTCTAGAAGAAAACTTGGCTAAGAAATGCCATAAAGTCACAGCATTTCATTGCTTTGTGATTCTAAGTGATATTGTACTGGCTGGACTTCTAAACACACACGTCAACTTAAAATTTAAAACAGTAAATGGACAAAACATCTCTAAGGTATCTCCCCTTTCAGCTTTATGTCAGCACGTTGGCGGGACAGAGCCCTTCCAGAACAGAAACACAGGGAAGAACAACCTTATTTTTTGGCATTCTTTTCCTTTAAAGCAACTTGCTTCCTTCTGTAAAAAGTATCACCAAGACTAGTTTCAAATGTTGAGTTCTAGATATATGACACAAATCATACAATTTGCAATGCGAATTCCAGGCTCAAAAGAGTATGAAAGCAGGAAGGTTTTTTATGTTTGCATCTCCAGCATGTAACCACTGGGCACAAAGAGAAAAACTTTTAAGGGATAATTCTGATTTCTGTGCATTTACAGTAAAGTACAAAAGTTCATACTTTAAAAAGATACATTTTTAAACTATTTAAAGTTTTAAAACTAAGCTAAAAAGCCTTCAGATTAGAAATCCATCTTGACACTAAGGTAACAATATAAAAAAGGGGACTAAAGCTTGCAAAAAGACAAAGAGAACAGCAACAAAAAAGCCAACACATGAAACAATGTGAAGCAAGTCAGCACAGAATAGAAACACTGTTTTATTGTCAATGGAAAAAAGACAAAAATCAAACCAGGCAAAGTACTGCAAAAATGCTAAAGCAAGTAAGGAATCAAGATGTTAAGATCACATAGTGATTTAGGAGGAAAAGAAACTTAGTATTGAGGACTTAAACTGAGGTATGAATGAAAGCAAAGACCTGGAAACAAAGTGCAGTTTCTGTGTCATCTCCTATGCTTAAACAGCCAAAACTCTGGTTTGGGGAGGCTACTGTGAAACTGATGCTCTGTGTGGAAGTGGAGGAGGAAAGGAAAGGGAGGAAGAAATTGAAGAGATATTGGCCATATGTTTGTAAGTACACAAACACATGCATATCCGCATGTAACAAAAGGTAACTCAGACCGGCCGGCACACAGTGGGACCAGCAGGACAGCAGTATGCTTATGCTCCTCCTGTTTCGTTACTTGTTGCAGTCCTCTGTACCACAGAATCAGGTACATCAGGTCTGGAGCCTCATTACTTCCAAATACTTCTCCATGGCAATGTCACAGAGCTGGAAAAAGAGTTTGCTGGTATTTCTAACTTTCCATATGCCTCAGGGAGGCTGCATGACTAAAGCAGAAGACAACATACTCTCGGCACACTTCAAGATGTGGTCTGTACCGTGTACTCCTAAGAGTTTCTCCCTTCAAAATACCTTTGCATTGGTACATGCTGCTTATGACTTAAAACTACGCTACACAGTTTGGTGAAACAGTTAGTGACACAAGGACTCCAGAGCACAGAACACAACTTGATATTTGTGAGAGCTTATTACATGATGCTCTGTGTGATATCACAGCTCACTTTTCAGAGCACTCTGTACAAACACACAATAAAAATAAATAATTTTAACTAAGGCTAACCAGGTTTCACAAATACTGAAATACTCGGTAGTAAGGCTTACTACAGAGACTATCTCATTTCCATCACCACAGTACATGAAATATATACTACTAATTAATTCATAAACCCTAATCTCTGCAGGCAGCTGAAATTGTCAGTTCGATAAATAAACCAGCCAGCACTGATGGGAAGTTGAACTGTATTACTAAGGAAATTCTTCTTCTGCTAGAGGACCCTGTCAAACTCTGCCCACGACAGCATTACCTAGACAGAGTTTTTGTAGGGAAGGATTTAAACCGGTACCTGAACCAACCGAGCAGCAGGACCAAAAAAAGGTGGTTGAAGGAATTCGTCAAAGCACACACAGCTCTGACGCTTTACCGCTGCAACCTAAATTGACTGTATTTGCCAAATGCCCTCAACTCTTCAGACAGCCGATACTGCTGAATAGCGAACCGCACGAACCCGAGTCGGACCGCGACCCCTCTGGAGCGCTGCACCGCACCTGCGCCCCGCCGGACAGCCCGGGCAGCTCCTGAGCCGTGCCCCGCTGCCTCCGCACCCGCGAGGGTCGTCCCGCACCGCCCGAGCCCGGCACGTCCCGTGGGCAGCGCAGCCGGACCCGCGCCGCTCTTTCTCCCCGGCGCCGCCGTCCCCAGCCTGCCAGCCCTCGCGGGGCTTTGCTTTCTGCCCGGGTTTCGGTGCAACAGCTGGGGGAACCCGGCAACCTCGGGAGGGAGAGAGGCGCAGCCGGCACGGAGCCGGCAGCGCGGGGCCGCAAGCGGGAACGCACCGCGGGCTGCGAGGATGCAACCGCGGGCGACGCCGCCGACCTGCGCTGCGGCTACCGAGGGACAGCCAGCCGGAAAGACCCTCTTCCCGCAAGGAGGAGGCGGCAGGAGCGGTCAGGGGTCCCCCAGCACCGCCGCCAGAGCCGGCAGAGACCTGTTGCCCCGCGCGGGAGTGCCGAGGCGCATCCCCCGGAGCGGGACCGACAGCCACCACTACCCACCTCTTTGATTTTCTCCCTCCTCTGCCGGACGTCGGGGTCGGCGGGCTCCTGCCCCACGGCGCCGACGGGCTGGCGGAAAAGGCGCTGGGGCAGCCCGGGGGCACCCGCCTCCTTCCTGCCGCGGGCGTCCTGCAGAAGTTTCTCCTTGTCCTGGCGGATGTCTCTGCGGATCTCCTCGGGCAGCTTCTGCAGCGTCTCCTTGGCCTCCCGCAGAGCCCGCTCGTGGTCCGCGCGGATCCGCTCCAGGCTGCCCGGCCCGCCCGCGGCCGCCGCCGCCGCCGGGCCGCCTCCGGGCTGCGGAGGGGCGCGGGGCTGCCCGCCGGGCGGCGGCGGCGGCGGCTGCAGGGCGGCCGAGTGGAAGAAGACGCCGCTGAGAAGCTTGGAGGAGTCGGGCAGGAAAAAGATGGCCCCGAAGCAGAGGGTGATGAAGGCGCTGAACACCAGCAGCAGCACGAACTTCTCCGTCAGCCGGAACGCGCCGGGGCCCGCCGCCTTCCTGCCCCCGCCGCCCGCGCCGCTGCCCGCGGGGCCGCCCAGCGTCCCCGGCCCCGCCGCGCTACCGAAGAGCGGCAGCAAGCTGGCGGCGGGCATGACCCCCGCGCCGCCTCAGCGCCGCGCTGCGCGCCCCGCCGCCGCCGCGCAGGGACCGCACCGCACCGCACCGGACGGCTTGGCTCCGCCGCCCCCTCCCCGCCTCGGCCGCACAAAGTTTCCCCGTGCGGACGCGGCAACTTTTCCCTTGCCCGCGGCCGCGCTCCCTCTGCGCTCCCGCCGGCAGCGCTCGGCAGCGTCTGCGGGGCGGGCGCTGTCAGCTCCAGCCCATGCTGCCGCCGGGCCGCCGCCGCGGGTGCCGCTCCCCGCTCCGCCCGCGCGGAACTGCCGGGCAGCCGGGGGCGGGGCGGGCCGGGGCGGGGCCGCCGCCGGCCCAATGGCGGGGGGGGCGGGGCGCGGGCGCTGCCGGACCGCGGGTCCGGGGCTCAGCCGCGGGATGGGCTCAGCCGCGGGATGGGCTCAGCCGCGGGATGCGCTCAGCCGCGGGATGCGCTCAGCCGCGGGATGCGCTGCCCCGGGATGCGCTGCCCCGGGATGCGCTGCCCCGGGATGCGCTGCCCCGGGATGCGCTGCCCCGGGCGCCGCCGGAGCCCCGCGGCCGGAGGGGAGCGGCAGCGGCGGGGCGCGCCCGCTTCGGCCCCGTGGGCGGCGTTGGCCCGGGGCGGTCGGGGGCGCGGCACAGGCGGATGCCGGCGGCGCGCCCTCGCGCACCCACGTGCACGCCGGTGCGCGCACACACGCGCGCGTGTACGCTCCCAGGGGCGCGCGGCGGGGGCCTGCGCGCTCACGGGCGCGCGTGCACAGGCGCGCACGCACTCGCCGGGGGCGCGCGCCGGGCCGGGGGCGGTGCGAGGGGAGCGGGGGCACGGCGGGACCGGGAACAACTCCTGAGCCGCCGGGATAGGCGAGCCCTTGTCCGATCTTTGTATGAAAAACAAGGGTTAATTTCATTTATTGGGTTGTTTTTTTTCTCTGTAGGTAAAAGTGCATCTTGTCCAAGGGAGCAGGGTATATGTCTGTGCAGTGTGAAAATCCGACTGTTCATCTACGCTCGTACGAATGAAAAGACCATCGTGTGTTGGCACAAGGAAATACCGTGTTTGATAGTGGATCAAATTGCTGCATCCAGCTCCCCAAGCATTAAGCGAAAGGGAAGGTTTCCAGAAAAAAAAAAAAAAAAAAAAAAAAAGAAAGATATCGATTTATTATTTTTGCCCGTGTTACAGAGCAATGCAATAATCAGCAGGCATGTAAGAAGAATAAAATGTTGTGTCACTTAAACAGAAAAAGGGAACCCAGCCAACATCCAGGAGTTTATCTCCAACTCTTTTGGAACATACTCAGAGTCTACCTAGAATTTCACAGCAGTCCAGCACTGTAATCTTTAACATTTCCCCCAAAAGGTTAACCACACAGTCAGAAAGAAAACAGTGAGATATGTGGTCCCACAGGTTTGGATGCTGAGGTTGGTTTGTTTGCGTATTTGCATGGCTTTATTTTACAAGGGATAAAAAAAGAAAAACCAAAACGACGGTAGAGGGAAGTCTGTGCTTTAAGCAAGGGCAGGGAGAAGGCATTGTGTAAGCCTTAAAGACATGATTTTGAAAATGGGCTTGGCATGGATCTAATTCTGCTCCCAGTGGAATTAAGGGGAGTTTTACCATTGACTTAATAGGAATAAAGCAAGGCTGCTGCCCCGTGCTTTTCCAAATCCCTTTCTTTAGAAGTTAGAATATGTAACAGATTAATTAAAAAGAGGTTCAGAGAAGACAGTTATATAGAGTTATATAGAAGTGATAGAGTCCTGCAAAATTCCCCTAAGTATATAAGCAAATGCTTCTGTAAAATTTCAGGATTATACATGAAACTGAAGGATCAGGGGCCCAACTTCATATTCAGTGAGATCAGTAATTCAATTTCGTTTTTATTCTGGTTTTCTTTTAAATCCTATTTTTTCCTGAGTTGCATTTTCCCACATTTAGATGTGAAACTATTGCTCAAATGAAACAATGAGCACTCTGACTGACACACATTTCCCAGAAACGTTTAACGTAGCCTAATAGCTGTGCCAAGACAAAATTGTTTAAGGTTGAAGAAATCAGACTGCTTGGAAAAGGAGATAAGAATCCATGGTGATTTTAGTTTTGTTTTTGCTTGTTGTTTTTTTTTTTTTTTTTTTTTTTTTTTTTAAAGCAACATTTAAGGTAGCAAATATGGGGTTTAGCTGTTGAAAGACAGCTGACTAATGAAAAAGCTTCCTAAATGGTGAAATACCACTCTCAGCATCAGCAAGCATACTCTGCTTCAGTCACTGTGTATGTGGGTGTGCAATATTTCTCACAGATTCCCCTCAAAACTCATCACTACTTATATGATAATATTTGGAGGCTGAAGTTATTGCTGGAAGAAATGCCCTCCTTCAGTATTCTGGAGTCATTCCTTAGGTTGCCATATTTCTATAGCACTTTATGAACGGATGCAGGAGCAGAAAATACTATCACATGGGGTTCTGCTCCTGTGTCTCCTGAAATGAGAGACAGATCAGCCTTTTGCCTTCTTTTGGTGTTCATGCTAAATGCCAGGGGCCAAGTGTGGATTCATGCAAGAGGTTTCACTGCCACACCCATCAGTCTCTTTGAGACATCCTGAGCATAAGGGAAGCAGCAATGAGGATTTTCTATGCAAAGTTGCAAATTGTGAAATTCTCAAGCCTTTGTGATGATCGTTCCTCCTTCTCTGAGCAGGATGCAAAATTTTGTATGCAGTGTTCCTGTTGTTAGCACTTAATGTTACAGTTACCAGTAAGGTCATGTGGGAACTATTCAGTGGGACTGCTGAAGCATGGAAAGTTACAGGCATACAGAGCTGTTCGCTACGTGAGGGCAATAGGGACTGGAAGACAAAAGAACTGCTTCAACACAACCCTGATACACAGGTTCCTTGGGCTTTTTGTCACTAATTTACTTCAGGCACAAAGTATTCCAAGGACCGTGAAAATACAAGGAGTAGCTCAGAGAAAAACACCTTTGATTCCAAATGGCAAAATGAAGGCTGTACAATGCGCCTTTTCAACTGGCTGTGTCCAACAGGCTGTTCAGCTATAAAGTTAAATCATGTTCATAGGCACTTAAATAGTGTCAAAAAATCCAAATAAAATGCAAACAAGAGAAGTTTGGTGTTTGCATTAGAGACAACAGTGGAAAACCCACCTGTCTGCACCAGGACTTGCATTGGGAAAGCCTCTTTGAATACAACTCTGTCAGCACATCCACCTAGGGGATATTGAACTGCCTGCTACTTTGGGCTGGGTATTTTTTTGCTAGTCAAGCTGCATTACTTCCTGGATGACATCAGCTAAAATGGGAAAAAACCAAGTCTCTGGGCAGTTGTTTTGCTATGCTGGGTCCTACCCAGTTTGGTTATGCCAACAAAACACTGGACTGTATCCCTCCCATGGAGGGAAATACTGCTTCTGTGGATTCAGCTGCAGAATCAGGAATAATTTTCCAGCAATCATGCACAGGTCATCTATAGATGCACAGCATCTATAGAAAGGTACTACTGATACATGAGAGGTGGTGAGAGGGACATTTGCATAATAAGGAACAAGACTATTTTCTGTAATAAATGTTCTGAATGGGGAAATTTGTTACATATTGACTGAAAGACTTGGAAAAGACCCAAATACTTATCATAATATTTTTTGGTGTTTTTTTTCTTTTTTTTTTTTTTAATCTACTTATACCTAATTTGTTATGGTTCCAGCCTTAGATCTTGTCTAATGATAGTAGTGGTAAGGAATTAGCCAGCTTGGTTTGAAAGATACATGCCACAGATAAGAAGAGATTTAACAGTTGTCCCACTTTTGGGCCCATTCAGCTGAGGCAGAGATACTTACTGATACATCTTCTTGGATAGTGAGTTTGTAACAATGCAACTCCCTTGCAAGGGGCTCCCAGTGTTACCTTCTAGTTAAGACTACTGTAAAAACACATTGACAGCTTCCTTTTGAAATGCAATACTTTAACACAGCTTTCAGAGATACTTTTAATATGTTTGCCTTTGGGAGTGTGACTCATAAACCCAATTTAGACATCCAGCTCTTCATAGATTAAGTAACGTGGCACAGACTTAGGGTTCCCAAGGCACACAAGCTGGATTCATAACATCCAGTGTACTCTTTGGAAGGAGGCTTTGACCATTTGAGGACCAGATGTGTATTAAATGCTCTCTATCTCTGATTTTGGCAGCTGGCTGCAATTCTGAATTCAGTCTGTGAGGAAAATGTGATTCACAGACACAAAAACTTTGTTCACTCTTAAGTGTTTTGAGAATACAGGACTGCCTGATGATTTTCTTTAAGAGCTCAGAAGAGAGAAGTGTTGACCACTTCTGAGAAGAGAGAAGTGTTGACCAGGAGTTGGAGATCTGTGTTTGACATGTTTTGTAGTCTTGGGGGATTTGAATTATCCTCTTTTTCAGTGGAACATGTACATCCCCCACCACCATTCATTTTGAAGTAGTGCTACGACTCAGAGACAAGTGCAGGACTTTGAAGGCAAAGAGGAGAAAAGTTTTCCACTGAGCATTCCTTAACAACCCTGGAGGAAGAATGCTCCACTCCCAGAGGAGGCTACAGCCCAAGAGCTAGGGCACTAGTCTGAGAGATGGAAGACATCAGATTGTCTCCTTCCCAGTAAGATTGCTGTTGAAGATTGGTCTCCTATTTGAGGATGAAAAACAGAAGAAAGAATATTAAATTTTCTCACGTCCTTTCTCAAACATTTCCTCTAGCCTAATACATGAGATGATTGTGGCTAACCAACTAAACTTTATAAATACTGTATAAATAAATGTATCAGGAACATGAAGCTGTAGGCTCACAAACCTTCATAAACACTTTTTCAACTCTCTCCTGGCGTGGCTGTCAATTATACAAGAGGTCTCTTTTCTACCGGTATAATTGGAAATATCTTCCATCCCTACCTGAGGGAGAGGATTATTCATTTCTCCAAAAGAAATCTCTGTAGTGCAAACAGCTTTCAGTGTTTGTTGGGAGGCTTTGCTGGAAGCACTCAGGTAAGCATCCAGCTAAGGGCAGAAAAGCTTTGCCCTTTCTCTCCTCCCCAAGATTTCAGAAGACAGAAAATGAACTGCAAGAAATCCTGTCTGAAGAAAATATTTGACTCTTCTATTAAAACATCAAAGATTAAAATAATTGTCTCCAACATTGCAAGAAACATAAGAATCTAGAATTTGAACTGGGACTGCTTCCAATATTTTATTCAGCAGTAGCATAAAGTATATCATACTTAGCCTCAGATGGCATCTTTGAGAATATCTCACTTTGGTTCTGGCTTTTTATCCTTTTATAATTGTTTTAGTGAGAGACTTTTGCACTCCCTCAAAGCAAGCAGACATGGTTTGGTTTTCAATGTGTAAGGAAGAGGAATATAGAGGTAAACATAAAAGTAATGGAAAGAAAAAGAACTACAAACTTTATTCCTCTTTTCAGAAATTTATCGATGTTCACATCCTTGAAGAAGATTTTAGCCATGGAACTAAGAAATGGAAGCTAGCTCTTATGGTATTTTAGCATTTAAGATTCAGAATCTTGTGTAATTATTTGCAGAGCAATTAAGGATGAATTTGTTTGGAGACATCCCATGAAATTCCATCTGGATCTTAATCTTTAAGAGATTAAATGCCACGACAGGTTTCTTCTCCTTCAGAAGTGAAGATACTGCTGAAATGAAGAGACTAGAGTGAGACTGCTGTTCTTTTCCTTTCTGCCTCCTATTTCATACAGGAAAAGTAAAAGGCCCTTAGATTGGGGAAATATATTCAAGGGACAAATCTTAGTGGATTGTGAGTCACTGAAAGTAGCTTTCTGTGGAGGGATAGAATGTAGGAAAATAAATATAGTGCAGAAGGTAGTCTTACCCCTGAGGAGTTGCAGCTGTGCTAATCACCAAAGATGAGGAGCAGGCAGCCACAGCTGTGTCCAATAAGAAGATGAGTGCTACAAAAGAGTGGGTTAGCTGGCTGAGGAGAGACATAGAGTTTGTTGGCTGTACTGTGAGGAAGTAGGAGTCAGTGCTGTGAGGAGATGCCCATAAGGAATCACTGAGAAGGTATGGAACTTTTGCAATAAGATGACAACAGTTTTCTGCTGTGGTTTTCTTTGGATTTAATTATCTCCAATAGCACTAACATGTCTTGTGCCAGAACCTTGACTGTAACATGGTTCACCAGCAGCTTTTTTTCACTGCAAAGAACCCCTGCAGCTCTTTTTTTTGCTATCATTGAGTTTATATATCACATTTATAGGTATGGGTTTGGTAGATTCTGACAAGATTAAATCAAGACAAGAAGGCAAAATTTTTTAAGAAGATCCTTGGAAAACAGACTTCCTGTCCTTTGCAAGGTGGTTTCATCTTCCTGAACCAGTGGGCAGATGTGTTAGCTGAAAACAAGATATGGCCACTGGAGTTGGTGTTTGTAGCCATTTAACAGCTGTTTTGCAGCCAGTTGATTGGAATAACTGTATGTCTTGGCTGAAAAACAGATCTGGCTCTGTTAGTGTGTAGCCTCAAGGAAAAGTGGTTAGAGCAGAGATTTCTAACCTGATAAACCTTCTAAGGAGTAAAAATATGCTAGAATAGATGACTAAAAGTATCAACTAGGAATATTAAAAACAAAGGACACTGTGAATCACTCATATTTTTTTTATACTAGCTGTGCTTAATTTGTACAAAATTTTAATTCCCTATTCAATGGCTCCCAGACTATTTCATAAAAAACAATGTTCTTGAGTGTTTTTAACCCTGAACATGTGCGATGACACATGGACTATGTAAATTGCCTTCATGTAATAGTTTAAGTAGTGTCCTTGTGCCTCTCCTCCCAGTGTATTTCCCTAACCAGATGAGTTAATTCTGCTCAACAACACATTTTAATAGAAGTACAGACGTAGTTTACTGACTGTGCCCTGTTTGACTGCAGCATTACTATGAATATAATTAATTTTTGTGTATATTTTAAAGGTTCTTTCTCTTTCTGTAAATCAGTTGTGAATTTGGGGTTATAAGCAATATTTAGATTTTTTTTTTTGGTTAATCTTTCCTATTGAAAATATTTCACTGCTTACCGGGTTCATCATCTGGAATACAGTGGTGCAGTTTTCCCTAGTGCTTGAAATTAAGACACATTTTTGTTTCACAGACTTTTGCTTAAAGATGTGGCCAGTTCCATGAGCCCTTGGTGGATTCTCTTTCTCCAAGCCACAGAAGCCTTTTGCTGACAAAGGGTTAATATTTTTTTCTTTCCTGTCTGTGCCATGTGTGCTCTGACTCACCTTGACACACTGATATTGCGTCAGAAGTGTCCAGCTACCACCTGATGGGCTGTATGGATTTGGTCTTTGCAAAATCCCTGCCCAAGCAGTGTCTGTCAGCTGCAAACTGGCAGATGGTGCATGTGCGCACAGTGCGCATGTGACTGCTCAGATCTTACACAGTTGTGAATTATTTGTCTTGCCCAAATGAAATCCAGGAGTTTCAGCCTGGCTTCAGATCTGATCCCTTATCCTGCTGAAATGCCTTTGTTTGATTTACCGCTTGGGCTAAATGATGCAGGAAAAAAAAATCGGTGCTAATCTGACCTTTGCTCTTGCTGTTTGTCTAGACCAATGTCTTACTGAAAACCTTGATAAGAAAAATAGTTTTGCCATTTTTCGTCTGTGTGATGGTGTAAACCTTAGTTTCCTCAGCTGTAAAGTAAAAGCTAATCTATATTTCATTGAGACCTAATGTATGGAGATTACTTTGATATCCTTAGGTGAAATATTGTTTTGGGGTGCAAGTCTAGCTTTCTTTTCCTTAGAAATTAAATTCTTCTTCATTTTCAATGCTCAGTTACTTATCCAAGGATTTGTAGTCTACCACGGACAATGTATCCTAGGCCAGTTCTGGTTTATTGGACTCTTTTGGCTGTGTTCCTGAAATACAGGTCTCCTTTCTCCTCCCCATATGTCCAGTTGTCCCTGAGCCTTCTGCTTTATTGACAGCTGTAGAACTCCAATGTCATCTGATGCTCTGGTTCATTGCTGCAACCCTGAGCTTGCAGTGTGCAATGCTTTGCTGAATACAGGGCATCTTTGAGTGCATTATGTGCCTCAAAAGCACTGGGGAGTGTGAGATCCCAAACACAAGAATGACAAGACTGAAGTAGCTTTCCAACTGGCAGATTTCAATTTAAGATGAGACTCAGAAAAATATTAAGTATGAAAAGGGAAGATAATTATTGAGTCAGAAGCAAATGTTTTTTGAGGAAATTAATCTCTCTCAAAAAAGATGCAGAAGACTGAATAATGTATCATTGACTTTCAGACGTGGCATGAAGTTCTCCATGCATGTCTTGAGAAAAGGATAAATGTTTGTATGTGAGTCAAATCTACAAAGAGGAGGACAAGTGGTACAAGATCCTCTAGGATTTTTGTCGTTTCATATCTCTGCATGTTTCTCTAGTTCTCTTTTATACAAGCTATTCCTTTAATGTCCCTGTAAGCAGGGTGGGACTCTGCCTTTGGCACAGTTGCAAATGTGGAAAGTAACAGTCTAACAGTCAATGAATAACAATATATTTAGATACTATATCTACCATAAGAGGTAATATCTGCTATTTTCTCAAGTTAACCAGTGATTTGGCTACATTTGAAAAAATATACATGGTCTGTTCCTTATTGGCTACATTTGAAAAGTATATTCCTTATTTTTGACTCGTCATTGACACTAGTTATTTTGCTCAAATGAAAATGATTTGGCTCTTCTTTCCCCTTATATATTCAAATCAACAGACAAGAGACAGCAAAATTAGTTAATTGTTAACGTATGCACATGAACACAGGACAAATTCCAAATGGAACAGCATGAGGCATTTGGTAAGGTTGTCATGCTCTTAGAATCACACATTTAATACAGGTTTACCTTGTTCCACCTTTTCCCCCCATGTGTTAGCATAGAGGCAATTAATTTTCATAGGTGTACACCTTATTGTTGATCTATATTAGGAAGATGTTGATCTGCAAATTGCTCTGAAAAACAGATCTTTAAAATTAGAATTTTTTTTCTTTACCGGTGAGGGGTGTTTCCGGATGGACAACAAGGTTTACCACATTGCATTTAAGCATCTGTGAGCAATTTATTCTTTTCTCTAGTTGCAGTGGAAGAAAGAATAAATGCATTCAAGCTAGCAGCAGGGTAAAATCATATTTCTCTAATGGTTTGGGCTGGCATGACCTATCCTTTGCCTCTGTGAGAGCTGGAACAGACTGCTTTTGAAAAAACAGACAGAGTGGTCTTTAAAAATCTTTATCAGAAGTGGTTTGGTGTCATGATGTCTTTTACTATAATCTCACCATACCTCTTCAAAGAAAGATTTTCTGTCTTTTGTTGCCTCACATTTCTTCCTCTGTTTTGGTTCATAGTGACATTTGATAGTGTGGAACTCAAGTGCACAGAAAAATTAATAGTTAAGTGTTTTGCTCAGAATGACCAGCACTATGCTGTTTTGTTCTGTCTTTGAAATGGAAGGTTGCAGTGGGGAAGGCCAGTGCCGACTTGGCCTCCCACCAGTCCTGTCCTATTAAGAGTCCAACTGGGGCTGTAGAGGGGCCTCCACAAGGCACTTCACGACCACACCTTTACCAACAAGGTCTTCTTGCACCTCTGGCTGTTCATCCATCCCTGATGTGTTTGTGCCACACGTAGCCATCCTCTGGTCTCACAGTCAGGTAATAGCTTCATGTAAGTCCTTTGCCCATCAGCATCTCACCACAAAAGTGGGAGATTAGGAACGTGGGCTGGTGCAACACTCAGGCTACAGGCTTACCTACAGTGTGCCCCTGTATCCAGTTGTCCTGAAGGACAACGGACACTATCCTGTCCTTTTGTAACCTGCACAGAAGAAAACATCTGCCCCCAGCCTGGAGATGGCTCTATTGGCATATTCTGCAAGGGTCATTTGTCCAGTCATTTTCTTGCATGAGGGGAAAGTAGAGGCCTGACAGACCATAATTCAAGACTGACAACACAAATACGGTGATTTGTCCATGGAATATGGACCATGTGGTAAACAGACTGCTGGAAAAGTGACAGCAGAGAGAAGTTCTTAAGGATGTGTTTGTGTGGAAGAAAATGAGGGAATAAACACAAAGCAGACTTTTGGGAACGAAAATCTATCCCTGCGGCACCATGTCAGGAAACCAGATGCTGTCGCAAGACATTACTAATTGTCAGCTAGAGTGACAACCCATAGTTGGACGTGATGTCTTTAGCTGTTGTTTGCACTAGCCAGAGGCAAGAAGGAGACCTTAAGCCAGCTATCCCTCATGTCCTCTACACACCAGCATTTCTTAGTCCTACTAACCTGTGATCCTCCAGGTCTGACCATGATGGTGCACAGTAGCCAGGAAAAATGCAGAAATGGTGTAAGCCTTTCAATGTTACAGGTTTGGTCTTGGAGCCAATTTTATGACTGTTACTCCTGTTAGACACTATCTAATTCCATCCTATTTTAGTCAATTGTATTCCTTACCGGGATGTAGAAACAATCAGTGTGCTCTGAACCCTTGACTAACAAATTCAACACAGGACCAGAGTTGTTCCCTGCAGCTGAATCTGTTTATAAGCATTGTTGGAGGTTAAGCCACCAGGGCAGCAGTGTTTCTACCATGCTGGTCTGTGGCTTATGAGTGGTTAATGCAGTGATTCAAATACTGAGGTGAATGCCTCAACACATAAGTAAAGCAGACACACTACTAAGAACAAGGAAATGTGAATGGGTTGCTTTAGGTTAATGCATTAACATAAAGTGAGCTACTGTACTGTCCTTCCCAAAACAGGATGGGTGGTTATGGAAAGCAGATCCATAAATAGAAGTTGCTGAGTTGTGTCCTGTGTCAGGCCTGTCTAGTGCTCCTTATCATTTGCTCCTTCAATTTTTAGCTGTGGAGATTTAATATGAGCTGCTTGTCATTGAAAAAGAGAAATAGAGCAAAGAGAGTCTAAGCATTGGGAATCTGGGAAGCAAACAGCTTTAAAATTAAAAAATACCAGCCAGATGCTTTCACAATAGTAATAAAATCATACACTGTGTTGGGGTGACCCTGTCTGGGTGCTAGGTATCCGCCACAGCTGCTCTGTTACTGTTGTCTTTTGCTGAAGAGGGGAGAAGGAATATGATGAAAGGCTTCGGAGTTGAGATAAGAACAGGGGGAGATCACTCAGCAGTTATCACAGGCTAAAGAGACTCAGCTTGGGGAAATAATTGAAATTATTATCAGTCAGATCAGAGGAGCATAACGAGAAGTAAAACCAAATCTTAAAAACACCTTCCTCCCACCCCTCCTTTCTTCTCAGGCCCAACTTTTCCTGAATTCTCTGCCTACTCCCCTACAGTTGTGCAGGAGGATGGAGAAGGCAGGTTGCAGTCAATTCATCACACGTTCCTCACACCCCTTTCTCCTCAGTGGGAGAACTCCTCACACCCTTGAGCTGGTCCAGTGTGGTGTCCCTCTTGTGGGACACAATTCCATGAATTTCTCCAGTGTGAGTCCTTCCCACAGGCTGCAGTTCCCCACAAGCTACTCCAGCATGTGTCCCTTCCATGGAGTGCAATCCTTCAGGTGCAGACTTCTCTGGCCTAGGTTCCCCCTGGAGTCACAAGTCCTGCAGAAGCCTTGTCCAGCACAGATGCTCCTCTCCACAGGCCCGTAGCTCCTGCCAAGGCTCTCCTGGAGCCAGGGCTTCCCATGGGAGTGCAGCCTCCTTGGGGCATTCACCTCTTCCATGGTGGGTCCTGCAAGGGCTGTGGTGGATCTCTGCTCCCCCATGGACCTCCCTGGCCTGCAGGGGCACAGCTCCTCACCAGGGGCTGCAGGGGAATCTCTGCTCCTGCTGAGCCTGCAGAACCTGCTTCTTCACTGAGTTTGGTGTCTGCAGGGCTCTGCACATGCTCACACTTCTCTCCAGCTGCAGTTGTGCCAGGTGGATGGAGCTTTGAACATCCTGGTCTACTGCAAGGTGTCCCTGCCCGTGGCAGATGGGCTGGAACCAGGTGGTCTTTCAAGTTCCCTTCCAACACAAGCCACTAATTCTGTGATTCTATGACTGAAAACTCCACTGTGTGCATTGAAAAGCATGGAACTTCGATGAACTAATGAATGGTTGAGCAAAAATGTTTGCTGCTTTTTTTGGTTTGTTTTGTTGTTTGTGTTTTTTTTTTTTTTTTTCTTCTGGAGTGCAGAACTCAGATGTTTGTAAACATAAATCAAGTCCTGCAATCGATTATGCTCAGGTTGATTATAGTAATCAAAAGGGATTTTGAGGTCAACCTCTAGTGCTCTGTGGACTGTTAAAATGTGTTTCACTTTCACTTAGTCTCAAGTACTGAGTCAGGGGGTAGCTCTGCTTGGGCCTTGACAAAGGTGAATTTTGTGCAAAGGTGAATGTAGTGCAACGTAGGACTGAAATAATATTGATAAGTGAAGAAACAAACAAAGAAGAAAGAACTTTATGCTTGACTGTCTTCTGAGTCTTCTTTAGCCAAGTCCTGTGATCCCACTAAATTTCCAGCTTCTTCCTTGTGCCCAGGTATATAGGTAGTCAGGAGCACTGCTCCTCTCTCTCATACATTAATTGTTTTCCTTATTAGACTAAAATGCATTAAAAGGTTACTGAGAAACTTCAGTGAGTGTTGAATGCAGTCACATCTAGATATCAGAAATTATTTTACAGTATTCCATAATAAAAAATAGCTACAAGCTATTTTTATATCAAATATTAACAATCAGTATTGAACTCTTAATTCCATGATTGGTCTTGATGTCTTAGAAAAAATTGTCTCCTAAGGTGATATTATACTTTTTAATATGGACATTAGAATCAGCTGATGCTTCTTCTGCTGTATTTTTTCATTCTTCTTGCCCACGAATTAGGAGGTTAAGACACTAAATAGTCCAGTTAACATGTATATTAATATATAGTTATATATATTATGTTAACATTATATATATAATGTTAACATCTATGTTAATGTTAACATATATAATGTGTTAGCATAATTTGCTGTTAATAAATATGATATAAAACACCTACAAAGCAACATAAGTTGAAGTCAGCATTTCTCTTTCCTTTTCTGGCTCCTTGCAAAGATAGACAAAGTAAGGGGAAAGGGTGAACTCTGGAGGAAGGCTACCCTTACCTCTGGTGTCATTTCCATGGGCTTCTGTGTAGTCAGTGGAAAAAGACAAGCCCTTTCAGATTTAATAAAGTGTAGCTGCTTTGAGCTTTTGTTCTGAATCTTTTCTGGAAGAGATGATCTCTCTCCATCTGCAGCAGAGAAAATTCCTGGAGCTTATAGAGTAATCATTGAATCATTGCCCAGGAGCAGCAGACAAGCACCAGCAGTTTCTTCCAGAGGTGTAAGAAAGCTCTGGAGATTTTATTTTTTGAATTGGATGGGGAAGCAGGCAAGTGATTTAGCTGGTATATAATATCAAGAGAAAGACCACTCTTGCCTGACAGCAGTGTGTGCTTGTCTGTGTCCTTGCTCATAAAGCATGAACTATTAGTGAAAACAGGCTTTTCTCTCCTACAGTCCTCTCACAAGCACTGAGTAAAACATTAGGACATGTATGCAGTTTCCAGTCACTGCATTAATGAAAAGAAACTGAATTATACTCTGAAAGGTTTCTGTCACAGTGTTGGTTCAAAAGCAGTGGTGACATGCTCTGAGCTGCTGTTCGTTATCAGTTTTCTTGATTGTAGTGTTGATAAGTGATCTTTTTCTACCCCCAATGATTTACATCCTTCCCTTAGTGTAGTGGAGATGCATCCTATAGTCCTGACCATCCTTTGCCTTTCAGCTTTGCAAGGAATTTTGAACCCTGTGAACAGGTAATGGAGTACCCACAGCCTGGTCTGGCAGTGCCCATGCACTCTGGAATGTTCATGCTGGGCACTGATAGTCTGTGCTGTCCAATGGCTCAGGCAGACAGAATTTTGTGTGTGGGGAAGCTCCTTCCTTATGGATGCATCACAGAGAAGAACAGAGATAGTTTAATATGCTTCAAGAGAAAAGCTTCCCATCTCACTCAAATACAATAAGGTATTAGTTTTTTCCATTAGGGCTGGGTAAAAAATAGTAATCTGTTGTGGCTAGCACTAAAACAAATGTCTTCTTTTGAATCAGTGGATTTGCAACTGAAGGACTCCCTCTGTCCTTGGGCTTCCTTTACCTTTAGATGTGCTCTTTTTTCCTTGTTCAGGAAGCTGTCATTAAAGCAATAATCTTTTATTATTGAATTTAGCTGAATTTTAACAGGTGGCCAAGAGATCAAAGTTTCAGGCTCTGTTATTTATTAAGAGAGTCATTTGAATCCCTGATGGTTTTATTATTTAGTACTTGGACTTAGATATTTTCTTTCATTTCACAAAGGTGATTTTCACATGCCTTTTGTGATTTACAAGCTACCTTTTATTGCAGAGCAAATTTAGTCTGCTTATTCATCACTTTGCCATGATAAACATTAGTCTTCTGAGGCAGGAATTTATCGGTGTAAGCTCTATTTCTCTAGCTTTCCTTTGGGCAAGTGCTATGTGCTGGTCTTTCACAGGTTATGAAATGTAGAATAGATATTAGTAAAATATGTATTTGCCTATGTGTGATTACATCTTTACATGAAACAAAGCATAATTTTCAGATGGGCACATCCTTTTTGTAACACATAGTCAAACTGCAGGAAGCTGCTAAGTGCAAGAGTATTTGACAGAGTTATAGTGGAAAAAAGTGAGCAAATAAAGATATATGGGCTGAAAATTGCATTTAAAAGTAAATAACACACCTATAGCATAATACGTAATCTCAGGAATCTGAGTGCCAGTGGGGTAAGAAAATACTATTTGGAGATTAGAAGTAGAACACTAGAACTATTCAATTTCTTCTTCTGCTATTCAACAGTGACTGGAAGGAATAAACAGGTAAACTTCTGAGGACTGAATTGGAATCTCATGTAGACATTTCATTTGAGAAGTTTATCACAGTTGTGTAGGGGGATAGAATATAAGAAAATAAAGATAGTGTAGAAAGTAATCTTACCCCTAAGGAGTTGCAGCTGGGCCAATTATCAAAGATTAGGAACAGGCCTGACTTTATCAGGCCACAGCTGTAACCAATGAGAAGAAGAGTGCTATAAAAGAGTGGGTTGGTGAAGAAGAAAGAGTCAGTGCTCTGAGGAGTTGCCCATGAGAAACACCAAGATGGTATGAAACTTTTGTGATAAGGAGACAACAGTATGGATAAGATGAGATAAGGTGACAACGCAGTTGTGCTCTTTAACAAAATCTTTTTAATATTGTATTGTTTATGTTTTTATATTATAATGAGTGCACTGCTTGTGAAGCAATGTATTTAAAAGCATGCTTCAAAAACAAGTCTTTTAAAACTCAAAGTTTTAGGAGTAAATGTCAGGCCTTGTGTGAAAATTCTAGGTACCATATTTATAAAAAGTAACTTAATTTCATCTTGGCAGATTCTAACCAGACAACAACTTTGCAGAGTTGATTCTACTGCTGAGCTGATGAACCAGGAACGAAACCTAAAGGCAATTTCAGTGTCAGGTTTAAAATTTGTAACTAACAGGTCAGCCTAGTTTTCCTCTTGCATTATAAATTAGTAGGAAGAAAATAAGCTTTTTTTAGAAAAACTTTTGATGGGTATTTGACACTCCAGCATTTCAGTCTTGCATTTGTTTTAATTTACCATGTGTTACGTTACTGTTCTGAATGAACAGGAAGGTTTTTGTTAACCAAATATTCTGATAAGACTTAGGTCATAGCTTTTAGTTGAGGCATTTAAGTTGTTTCTTTTACAGTTTACACATCTGTAATTACAGGGACTAGATTTTTCACTGTCAAGCTTAATGTAACCTAAACAACTTCACAGTCCCAGAGAAGTTAAAAAAAAGATTTACCTACTAAATTGTTGTTTATTTTCCCTTGTTATCATAAATACCTGTGAAACTTGTGGAAAGGGCAAGCCCATGTATCAGGAGCTCTTTCCAGCTCATGGATTCAGGTATGAACTCTGGGGATATATTTGTGTACACACTTCACCCCTCATTTGTGTTTTGAATACCAAGGAAATGTCAGCTCTAACATCCATGCATTATTAGGGGAGCAGGTCTGTGGAGCACAGGGCAAACAGCTGTGCTCTGCTATACAGATAGATCCAGGATGGATTGTGGAAGGACAAAATTTACATATCCAGATGCAGATCTGGGAGAAAATTAACTGACACAAAGTAAAGGATTTGAGCACCTTTTATAGCAGAGGGGCTTGTATGGCCCAAGTGAAGAGGATTTGGGATTGAAATTTACAGGAAGGGGTAAGGTCTAAATTTTGGGGATTTTTTGTGCAACTGTACTGTATTCCTGTGTTTCTGTTTTCTAGGAAGGAGTCATGGAAGTGTCTTTGGTGCAAAGCCAGGCAAGAAGCTGCATGGCTACCAGAGTTATTATCTCTGTCTTTAACTACATATGTATTGTTATATAGAAATATATAGTTGGAATACAACCTTGCAGTAAAGAGAAGTCCTGTCTGAGCTAAGTAATATTATTTTATATATTTTCAGACTCTTGAGAGTTGTTCAACTGTTCTGTGGCAGTGTAATTAAAAGCAGAGCATTGTTTAGGGCAAATGAGACTGTCCTCATGAATAACTTATACTCTACAAGAGCGGACTTGGTGTCAGCATATAAAGAACAGCCAGAAAATAAAGCCATGGATACCTCATTTGCACAGCTTAAAACCAGTGGACATTCTTTTATTTTTTGCATGAGCTCCTTAACCAGGAAAAATGTTTGTCTGTACGGTTATAAAAGAGATACTTCTAAGAAGCAGAGTCCAATGGAAAGAAGACACCAAAATTGAAAGGATAAGGCACTTGTTGGTCTAGAAATAGAGTGGAATTCTTTTCTGCCTTTCACATATGTGAGATACAGGTCTGCATAATTATATTTCTAGAAAACATATAATCAAAAGTGTTTCTCTGAGTGTCACATGACACTTATTCTTTTTGCTAGTCAGCACCTTTTATCCGACACCACAATTCTAGTTCCAGGTACAGATTTTTTCACCTGTACTTCATGGATTTTGTTTACTGTGTTGCCACTGTACAAAATCCCCCAGTAGTAACAAAGAACTCCTCAAGTCAGAAAATATTGATATATGGACACTCCCTTGATCCCCATGCACATTTTCTGTTTTCCTAACTTGTCTGGAATACAGTTGTATTATTATGAAAGTAAAATCTGTTGCCAGATCGTATTTAAGGCAGATTTAAATGGTTGAAAAATTAAAGGTAAAAGTCCTAGAGAATGATAGCAGATGGTACAATGACTTTATATCTTTTGTGGAAGGAGACAGATATTGAAATACACAGCATTTATTAAGAAATTTTAGTGAGCTCTAAATGTTTGATCTAGAGTTTAAAAAAAACTATGGACTAATTTCAGAGATTTTCATTCAGAGGAGCTTTCCTCTCCAGTGCATGATGGGACATGATCTGAAGGGCCTTGTAGGTGCTATGATTGTATCCAGTATGGACAGCTTCCACACGAGCATAGTCATGTTCCTTCCTCCTGATTCACAAGGTTTTGTTATAAGAAAGACTTTGTAATAGAGACCATAAAGTAATTCTGTTTTGTTTTTGAAGGTTGAAAAGGCACTATGTGTTTTTGTTGTAAAAACCCCTGAAAAACATGTACTTTTAACTATGTGGCATACCCTGCTTTCCTAGAAGTGCTTTATTTCCTGCAGACCATGAGGAAGAACAGAAGATACTTTATCAGACTGTTAACTAGAGAGTTAACTGCCAGTGAGCACACTGCTCCGTGCATTTTGGCACAGCTGCTGCACCCTGGTGTCAGTGGGCTTCTTCCTCTCTCCATCCCCCCTTATCCACGTGCTTGACTGCAGGATAGACAGGACAAAGCACCCCATGGTTTGCCCTAAGGCTTGCAGGCAGTGCTGTGGGCTGGTCTGTGTTCTTGCAGGGCACAGGAGCAGATAGGAAGGTACAAGAGGACCAGGTCCCTTTTGTCTAAAGGGTAAAACTTTTTGACATTTGGTCCTGCAGCCTCCTTCTTGTTGAAAGGCTGATGCTGAAGTTGGCTACAAACTGATTGAATTCCATCACCAGGATGATATTGCCCTTCTTCTCCTGTGCTGAGAGTGAAGCAGGACTGGGACTGTGAAAAGCAATCTCTTTTCTATCTGTGTAAAGGGAATTTTTCTGAATCTTTAGCAGATAGCTGGGATAGTTACAGGGTAAAAATGACAAATTACAAGAATAGTACAGGAAGACTAGTCTTAGCAAGAAATTGCGGAGATTACCTATAATTTTTACTGAGCAAAAAACATGCTATTTTATCACTTTCCAGTAAACTAGCTCAGTTTCTTTTGCAAAGAGGGAGATTTAGATGAAATGGTATTTGGGTGGAGATGCATTTAATAACATTTTATGGCATACTATTTTTTACAACAAGCGTAAGGCTTGTCATTTTTACTTGTCTACCATAAGAAAAATGACAGTCTGTTTGAACACTGTAAGACTCCAGTTAAGGCAAGGCATTTTTACCTCTGTCTGCATTTTCAAAGCAGGGCTGAGGTGAAAGAAGCAGATAACTAGAGGTGAGCTGACAATGTACCAACCATTTGAGCCCTTGAAAAGTCATGTCTGAAATTAGAGTGTAAAATCTAAGAATTTAGAGTGTAAAATCTTCAAATCCTTCAGCTACTCCACTCTCACCTCACTTGTTTAGGCTGAGAGCTGCGTCCAGCTCTGGGTTTCCCAGCAAAAGGAGGACATGGATCTGTTGGAGCAGGTCCACAGGAGGGCCGCAAGGATGAAAGGAAGGCTGGAGCACTTCCCTTAAAAAGACAGGCTGAGAGAGTTGAGGTTGTTTACCATGGAGAAGACTTGGGATACCTTAGAGCAGCCTTCCAGTACCTAAAGGGTAGCTGGAGAGGGACTTCTGAAATGGGCATGTAGTGATAGGACAAGGGACAATGGATTCAAACTGAAAGAGGGTAGATGTAGACAAGAATTAGGAAGAAATGTGAGACTGGTGAGGCACTGCAATCAGCTGCCCAGAAAAATTGTGCGTAGCCTGAACTAGTCCGGGTTGTATGAGGCTTTGAGCAGCCTGATATGGTGGAAGGTGTCCTTACAAATGGAAAGAGTGTTGGAACTAAATTATCTCTAAGGTTTCTTCCAATCCAAACCATTCCAGTCCTTGCTGTGCTGATAGCAAGCACTAACTCCCTCTTTGTTCCCTCAAGCAGATCACCTTAGCCCTTCTGTACTCTGAGTCAGTCCAAGGAGAACTGGTCCCAGTTCAGGGCTATGGATCCTTCTGAGATGAGTGCCCACCCCAAAAGGGGGTAGGAGCACATTTGCTCACTCCTGCTGTCTGTACATGCACTCCTGACCCTGCTGATGAATTTGTGTACATGGGTGTCCTGGTTCTGGCCAAGACAGGGTTAATTTTTGCAGTAGCTAGGAGGTGTCATGGCTCAGACCCAGAGGTTATTCTGCACCACCTCACATCAAGGCCAGGGCAGGGAAAGGGAGTCTCTTCCAAGAAGAAGGGCTCTCTTCTGCTCTGGATGGCTTTGGCTGGCTGGGTCTTGGGCTCCATGGTGAGCATTTTGCAAGTGAAACAGTCTCTCTTTTTTACACTTTTGTTATTAACACTGTGGCTGTTACTGTTTGTTTTCTAATCTCATTGCCTCTTCCAGTAAATTGTTCTTATCTCAGCCTGTGATCTTTACTTTTTGTGCCTCACTTCTCCTCTGTCCTGCTGCAGGGGAGGATGTAGGGGGGACTGAAGAGCATGGGGTTTTAGTGACAATACTAAATTGGAGAATACCTTTCTAAACCACACAATGGGTCAGGTTATGGCTGGTAGAAAAAAAAATATAATTTTTTGCCATTTGTTCTCTCCCCTGTACTGAGAACAACAATGGGCGAAGCCAGGAACCCTCCAAGCAAAGCAGATTGGGGGATGCTGAGCAGGGGTGTGTGAAGGCAGATAATTTGCAGCCCGAGGTGAAAGCACTAGTGGAAGTGTGACACAGATGCAGGAATGTGGAGGTGGCTGGTACTAAGGTCAGGGATACTCTGAAATATTTTGTTGTGATAGGATCAGCTTGGCTGGGCAGTGTTCACTGAAAACCAGCTCAGGTCTGGCCTATTCTGCTTCAGGTTATGTCTGGATCGCTGTTTGATGTGGACATAGAGGTGTGAAAGCAGGGTGTAATGGGGAAAACCTGCAGCTGCAGAGAGGGAAAAAGCCAAAATATCTTCATGTTCCAGTTAACCTCTGGGGTTGCCCCAAGACATTACTAGGTTAAACAAGAGACAGTGATTTGAGAGAGAACCCGTGGAGACAAAAAAGTTGACAGAATTAGGTATTGTGTGTTCTAAGGATAATGTGTCCTTGAACAGGTTTTGGGAAGCATTACAGTCACAGGTGCCATCCCTAAGCATCACTCATGCATTCCTGCTTGTTTGGCTGTCAAGTGCTGAGACAAATGTGTTTTTGTGGTCAATGGGAGGGAACACCAATGCTCAACTTTCAGTTGAGTTCTGACATCTAAAGCAGAATGTACTGTTGATTGACTGTGGTAGCCTGTTGCATAGATATGGGTTGTTCTTGGGTTTTGTTTGAGATTTCTCCCCAGCAACAGAAGTAGTGAGTAGTTTATTGAAACCTTCACAATTTTTTCTGGCCTTTAAATACTGAAAACACTACAGACAGCATTAACTTCATTTAAATAAAACCTCATTTAAATATCATATTCTATGATGTAATTAAATCAGTTACCATATCTCTGTCACTCTTTGTTTGTTAGGAGAAAGTTTATACTGCAAACTGCTGTGGCTTATTAGTTGCTTGTCGGAAGTATGATTTTAAGTTATCTAGGAAAAGATTATTTGAAGAGGCTGTATAAACATTCTTCAATTAGAATTAGGAAAAACATAGAAAAATTTAGGCTCTACCTTAAAAGTTGTAATGGCTATTACATTTTAAGCTAAATTCCCTGTGTGGACATACAACATTATTTTTGAGAAGAGGTAACAGAAATTTGAAGCAGGCCACCAGCTTTTCTGCAGGAAATTTTTATTCACTTGATTTATATAAAAATACTAGCAACAAGTGGCAAGACTGTAAGCATCTGTTTCCTTGGCTCTCAGCAGGATGGAGGTAAGAAAGAAAAACATAATGGCCCACCACCTGTGCAGGAAATCTCAGAGAAAAGCACTATTTCAGATCTGGACTTTTAAGATTCTCAGCAAGGGGTTTGCCTTAAAATATGGATTTCCTTTCCTTCCTAGACTATTTTACACTGGTTCATGAATGTGGTGGGATTTCCTTAAGGATATGTCAACAGGAATGTCACCGGATGTCAGCTTTTTCTTTATGTGTATCTGTTGTTGCATTGTTTAGGTTGGTCTAAAAAATACAAGGTGCCTACATTGGTGTCCATCACCAGGAGAATTCCTGGTTGCAGCTCCTTCATCTTTGGGTGCATTACAACACGGATTAAGTACTCTGCTCAGTGTGTTGGAACCACAAAATGGGCCAGCAGAGCCTTACAACTGAGAGGTGTTGAGTCAAGGCTTCCAGACATATGATTTGATATATCTATCATCAGCGAGCACAAGTTTCAACTCAACCGCTGCAAAAAAAAATCACGGCAAGGGCATTAATTCCAGCTTGTTATGCTTCTTGCTCTACCTTGAGCACATCAGCCTTTAGTAGGCATCAACAATTTTCTGTTTCCACCTCTTGTGTCAGTGGATGTGAATTGCAGCAGTGCAATTTAAAATAGCAAACACATACTATGCAGCCTAAAGTAATGAGAAATTTAGAACAACTGTATGGGCAGATGGTTTTATAGTTCCAGCATTCAGGAGAAGATTTAATGCTATTCAGTCTTGAATTAAAAGAGGCAGAGATCCTTTGAACTCATCCAACTATTGGGCAGTCCTCATTACAAAAAACGAGGTCCACATCTTTGGCAAAGTACTAATATCTTTTTTCAGAACAGCTGAAATTAAATGAACAGAGATCTTATGAATTTTGAAGAGAACTATTTTCACAAAGCCACACAGCAAAAATTGATGCTAAGAGGGTGAATAGATCTTTTATTTGTGACAATTGAAAATACATGTGACTGCATCATTTAGAGGTGTTAGATTAATTTTTCTTTAGAGAGACCTTTTTTCAGTAGAATAATTGTAGAAAGATGCGTAATATCTGATTAGTTCCAAGAGAATTAACTTTTTCATTATAATTTCGAGAGGGACCAGCACCAGTGTTTCTCCTGTCCTTAACAGGATACCAGGAACTGAGAAGCAATAAGCAGTTAGGAATCAGAAATCATCCTGTGAATTTCCAATGAGCCTTAGTCTTTCAGTTATGCAGAAGACAATTGCTGCATTTTTGTAACCTCAATGAAGTTCACTTAAGTCATAACACTAAAGAACTTGCATCCCTTTCTGCTTTATTCTGCCAGACCTGAGCTCCTGATTTGCAATACCGTAGTCATCGGGCTTTGGAGGATGACTGAAGGGAAAATGGTGATTAAAACATTCCTTTCCCAGGACAGATTGCCTTGCTTACATAATTGATTATTTGTCAGAATTTAATTCCTGTTCTATGATAACACTGAGGTAGTGACAAAAGAGTGATCTATGTGTTTTGGTGCTGAATCCTGCCTGGGAAGACATGGGTTTCTTTCTCAGTTTTGCTCCAGATTTCTGCTGTTGCCTTGTGCAGGTCACTAAGTCACTCTGTGCTTTACTTCTTTGTCTCATAAAGATGAATGCTAAGCAACTCCCAGATCGTAGTTCTTGTCCAGAAAAATACTCAGCAATTTTGGATCCCTTAAAAGCTGTGGCCAAACAATGGAGTTGAAGGGATCCACATATCCCAAATTAATTCCACTAAACTGAAAAACAGGAAAAGGAAAATGATGGAAAACAGGATAAACAGATGTATTTCTTTACATAACAGGCTGAAATGCCCTTACACTCCTAGTACATTTTATTTTCTGTGATTACATGTAACCCAACTTTTCTCAAATTGCTCCATATTGCTTTTTATTCAACCTCTAAAATATCCTCAGCTTTTCTAGGCATTGGTCTAATGAAACCTTTGAGAAGAAATCAGCAAGAAGAGGAAAGCTCTGACCTATTCCTATTTACTGTACCATCTGTTCATTCCTGCTCGTGTGTTTCTCATGGCCAACGTTTTCTTTTCCGTTTACCTTGAAAGCTAAATTTAAAAGTCCTCATTGTCAGAAAATATAGGTTTATTGTCAGTATGCCAAACAATCAGGGAATGTAGCTTCTGTTCCCAGTAACAATTTGCTCTCCTGCACAAATGCCACACCTCGCTGCTAGCCTGGGCTCTTGGAGAGGGGGTCACTGCATCTTCACCAGGGACATTGTAGTGACAAATTGTTGAATTCCTTCCACAGCTCTTTTTACATTAAGAACTGTAGAAATATATTTTCCTAAATTCTTTTGCCACCCAGGATTTCAGTTCTGTTGGATGTATTCTTACTGTCTTACTGCAAGGTCCGCAAGGAGCTAGATTCTCTAAATGGGAGCTTTCCCATTGATTTCATTATTTACATTGTTTCACTTCACATTATTGAAACTCCTACGCACTGCAGCTCTGACCCTCAGGGTGAAAACTTCTAAAATGTGAAACTTCTGTCAGGAACACCTCATTTTTTATGAGAGTGAAGATTTCTGAGACCAGAAATATTACTGTGGCTTGAGTCAAAGGAAAACAACAATCTATATGTTCCTGCTTCTTCTGCACATTTTTTACCTCCCAGAAAAGACATATGAACACAGATTTACATTTTTATTTAGCCATCTTGTAATTTAATCTCTCCATCCTTCAGTAAGTTAAGCACATGTTTTTTCCTCTCCTGTTTCTCCTCAGTAGCTGCAGCAAGCTAAACATTGGCATCTGTTGCTCCAGCAAATATTTTGTGGTTTTCCCACTATCTGCAGGTGGCTGCACTTGGCTGCATCTCCCAGTCCTACTGCTTCTATGTTTCTCTGACAGAAAGATATAGAAGTAAAAACATGTGAAAATACCATGGTCTGGAGGAAAAAAAGCGCCTTTTGGGGAGTTTATACCTTCCAGATATAACACCCTGGATATTTTACTTTATATGAAAAATTTTGAGGTTTTTTTTTCTATTTTTATAGTTTATACTGAGAGAAAAATGTGATCTTTTTGTGTTCATTTTTTTTTTTGTTTGTTTGTTTGTTTTTTTTTTTTTTCTGGAGTGAAGGCACTAGCAGTGAGTAGTATGGGGACATTCACACTGAGTGGAAATCCTAATAATCTCTTGTAGCCCAGGGAAAAGAACGTTTCCTACCCACATCTGATACAAGTACAGAACTGTTCCTCTGCAGCATAACAGAGATCTCTTGTATCTCTGAATTTGACAATAAAAACCCTAATGTCCTCCATCTCCCATGGAAGACACTGGGACGTCTTTCCCAATGTCTTTCTACAATAATTATGCAGTTTTTTTAAACTCAAGTTTTATGCTTTATTTTCTCCCCTAGTCAGGTCTCTGAATTTGGTTCCTGCCTCTGATAATGGTTCACCGTGCACCTTTGGATAGGTTCTTGATTTCTGTGTTTGCTGCCCAGCTGCCTTTAAAAGAAGGGTAAAACATCCCAAATTTCCCTGAAATACTTTACAACTATTTTAATAGCTGCATTTTGATGTAAATTTGTAAATAAATGGACGAATGCAGAGTGCAACTATAAATATGTCAACAGATTCTTAGCTGAGTTTAATTCTATTTTAAATAATTTATTGTTTCTTGTGACTTTGCTTTCTATAGTGGAGTAAAGATAATACTGCAATGTATATTAGATAGATGGATAGATTTGTGTTTGGGAATATGTTAAATTTTTAATGTCTTCTTGCAGTGGTTTTCCAGCAGTTTGTTTTTCTTGGTTTTTAAACAAAAACCCCAAAACAAAACCAATCAAATGAAAAAGCATGAGTGGTTATTTTAGAATGGGAAAAATATTCCCAAATGACTCCCAGTCATTTGTGTTTATTTCCCAGATGGCATACTATGAAGTTATTACTACATAAGGTCTTAATATTTCTGCAGTTTATAAATCAACCAAAACTTAGCACTTGGAGTTTTCTCACTGTGTTTGCCATGCAGCTTACAGATATGTGTCATTTACTTGTCTACTAGATTGTACAAATGTCCATGGGATTTTAAGGGATCATTTTTAAGGTGGGGCTGAACAAAAATTAAACCATAACAAAGTCCATGTGAATTACAATACATCCATGTATGATGTGTTTCTCTGTCCATGTGGTTTTGTTGCCATTAGAAGCTTTGTGTTGCACTTTGTGCTAAAAACAGAGAGAAAGTTAAGGCAGTTTCTGACTACTGTGTGATCAAACACATTGGAAACTTGTACCAGATGAACCACTAATTATTTCTTTTTACTATTCCATTTCCTGAGAGAGAAAATATTTTTGTCTCAAGAGTCTTTGCATCATCTGTGATATTTCCCTTGATGAGGATGGCAAGATCCTCTGATGATGCTGAAGAACATCCTCCCCCTGATAGTCCAACACTGGAGCCAGCAGGAGTTTTGCTTTTGGAGAAAAGCAGGCATGGAGATGGCAATAAACACACACAGTGCTCCACTGATCCTCTGACTGTGCCTTCTGGGCAAAGCAGGAGCCTCCTAAACTCACTGAGGTGATGGCACACAAGCATGTTTTCCCTGGCTTTACTGCATTAAGGGTGTCAGCCTGTCTGCTGTGTAGGACAGCTCACATGCTGTGTATCTCATGTGTACGTGCATGTTTGTGATGGTGATTTAAGCTGGCTGGTGTCTGAGGGCACCCAGGGATGTGGTGCACAGTAACATGCCACAAAGCATGCTGCTTTTACTCTGTGACCTTCTCCAAGGAAGACGGTGAGCTCAGAATGAGCTGCTGAAGGTGCTCACTGTGCAATTTGGAGTCTTGTCTCCTTCCCACAGTGCCACTGAGCTGTGCTGGGAGCTGCAGGGTGACCAGAAAAGTTTATTGCGTGTTGCCACTCAGAAGCATTGTGCAAAGACAGGTCTGGCAATGCAATGAGTTCCTTCCTCAGGTGGGCATCTGCAGAAAAGGCTGTCCATGTGGTTGGCCGCTTTTGACACACAGTTGGTTATGTGCTGTGTTTTTAACACATTGCTGCAGTGTGGTTGGTCCCAGAGGTATAATGAATCACAGTGTTCAGTTCAATGGTTTAAATTATAGTTCCATAGAAATTCCATAGTTAAATATGTTAAACTTTTCATCTCCTTTTGATACTCTGAAAAACCTCACATCTTTTTCATGCTGTGGTTTTTTTTTTTTGCTGATCCCCCTCTTTTCAACATTGTCTTTTGGCCTCACAAATGGTTAGGGCGGTACAAAATAAGTAATAAATACATCAAGGATCTTTGGCATTGTAAAGATGTGAAACTCTTACCATGTTCTCATGGGGGTATCATATTCCATCATTCATAAAAAAATCCTGTGGGTAGATCAGATACTTAAGAGTTTGCCTTATTCACATTAAAAGTCAAAGGCATGTCTTGAACACCTCCAGTGATTTTAATGGAGGCAGCTTTAAAACTTTAAGAAAATGCTATATCATTTCAAAACTTGAGAGTATCTGGTTCTGATTATAAACAGTTAAAAGCATTTTAAATTTGAGCTATAAAGTATTAATTGTGCTTATTCCTTAAGTCAAATGCACTTTATATCTGTTTCCATGGTGATAAGAATATAATGCACAGGGAATGTTAACAGGCTGAAGCAGACTGGATCCTGAGGTGATCTGAGCAACTCCTGGGAGGGCTGAGGGTCCTTAGCTCCTGGCAGCAATAGAGTGGAACATATCAAAGGAAAAACATTTTACAGGGCAAGGTCTTGCAACTTTTGCCAATTAGGAGTAGAATCTGTTGTACAGTAATGCATGATCCTGTTAAAAGCAGCCAGAAGGGACTCCACAGCAGGTGACAGCACCAACTGTAAAATCCCAGCCTGGGAGGCACAACAGGGTCTTGGTTCCTTCTGGAGTTTGCACAGTTAATGCTTGTCAACATAGCTGCTGTGGCACCCAAACAGCTACTCAAAGTGCCACTGAGCCTCACAAATGCATTCCACTGCTGGTGGCACACAGTGAAAATAGGACTTACAGCTGGAGTGTCACTCAGCAAGCCAGGGAGAAATGGATTTTACCTCTGTTTTCAAACACCTGGTAAGTGAAGTGAAGCTACTTCATTAATTCATTCTCTACCCCACTCTCTCCCTTCTCTACTTCCTTCTTCTAGGACTTGCTCCCAGTTTGTTTTCTACCATGGCTAGAATTTGTTTTCAATGAAATATGAACTATTCTTTTAATAAATATTAAATAAATTTAAAAAGAATAGGAAACATCATTTCCTACCTGAGCAGATCCAGGAAATTTGGGATGACAGACATAGAAACTCACACAATATATTTTCATATGTGTCTTATATACAGACCTGTTAGGAGCTCATTTCTTCTTCCTCAGAAAACAAAAAGTGAGATTGGTTAGCAAAAGTTCAGAGGACCTTGGCTTAGGAGTATTTTTACTTTAGTTCTCTGTTAAATGAAACTGGGATTTTTTTAGTATGTTAATTATAGCTGTATATATACTATTGAAATTTAATAATTATATTTTTTGACAAATTATATTGATATATGTGTATTTAAGACATAAATTGGCCAATGGTACAATTTAATAAAAACTGAAACTTGATTTATTGAAGAAAATACTGCACAAAAATCATTCATCTGAGATTTTAATCTCTCTGTCTGGATGGTTCATTATTAACATTCCTTGCAAGAGATGCCCTGACCCCAGGCCTACCCTCCAAAGTAGTGTGAACATGACTCAGCTTATTAAGGTTAAATATGAGGATATTTAAAGAGGTTTGTGGAATGGACAGTATAGCCGGAGGTGAAATTTTATAAAATTGTATTTCTCTCTTGTGCTCCTGCTACAGAGTAGAAGCAGTAGGAAATGGTTCTGTTACTCATGAGGGCAGGGTAAATTTCATTCACTAGCACAACTTAATTGAAACACTGGAAATATTAAGAAAGCGCAATGCCTATTTAGATGAAAAAGACTCATCTTTTATCTACTGTTTTCAATTTTGGTATAAAAATACAGGTGTAAAGAAGTGTGAAGGTTGGGAGAGATGTATTTTCTTAAACAGACACCGTCTTAGTGGAAAGCAGACAGGTATTTATAAGCATTTGAGCAAAGTGTTTGTCACAGACACTGAAACAAAAGCCTGCTGAATTCTAAATTGCAAACCTGGTCAGGAATTGACTGTTGGACTGTGCCTTTTAAAATCTCTTCCAAGAGCTATGATATGCCTTTGTGAATACAAGTGTCAGAGAAAAATGTGACATAGGCATCTCTGCAAGGGCCTTGCATAGGAAAAACAAACACACAGTTAAATCCAGTTAAATGTGATAACACTTTTGTCTGCCTGGGAGCACTGCCACGCACTCATACAGAACTAAACCAGCACTGGTTTTGCAATTGTCTTGAGCCTATGGCTGCCTTATGGAAAGATCCAGAAGAGAAGTCCCCGTGCCTCCACGTGCTGTGGAAAGCCAGGGCTCAGGTGGTGCTGGCAGTGACTGAGTGATGGCATTATCCTGCCCAGTGACAGGTGAGGGGGTTGGCTGCATACCAATGAGCTCGGGTTTCAGGAGCCTCTAAACTCCACGTGTAATTAAAGAGACTTTTCATATTTAATAGTATTTATCTTGTGTGTCAGATAACACTTGTTAAAACTCATCAGCTTTTCATTACCAAGATCATTAATATTATTGGTAATGCTGTGACTTGAATAGCTCTTCGCTTGTTTGTCACAGCTGTGGATTGACTTTCTAATGACTAATTCAGCTGTAAATTTGCCTTTTCAAGAACACAAGCAGAAGTATCAGACCTATTTCTTACCTCAAATTATTTTATTGAAATTTCCTTTCAGTCTAAGGCAATGTAAAGGCAGTGATTTTAGAGGAAAGCTCTCTTTGGAAGGTCATATTCTCAAAGAGGTAGCCTGCTGCCCAACGGAGCAGCTTTTTTGTGCATCCAAGTTTTGCTGATCTTCCCATCTGTTTCCCCTGCTGTGATAGGACACCTGGCAAAAGGACCAGATCTTGTTTTTTCCTGCATGAGAACACTTTGGCCTGCTAACCTTTGCATTACTACCCCTATGGAAAGGACAAAATTGTGCTGGGCTGGCAGGCAGGAAACTTGTCTGCTCTGTGCCTCCACTTTTACTGGCAGACTGAGCAATGGAGTTACTGAGACTGCTGCTGTTGCAGAATGGAAGTGCAGGTTAAAAAGTTTACTTTTTTTGCAGTTTTTTAGTCTTTAAATACAGCAAGCCCTTAATGCCAATTTGATCTTGTACAAGGACTTAGACGGACAAGCAATCTTAAGGCCAGAAGTAAACCAGTAAGTCGCTGAGTTTCATATCTTATTGGTCTTCCCTGTCTTTTGCCAGAGTCAATCTTTGGTTAATGCACAAGTCCTGGAGGGCATCAAGGAATGGCCATCACCATGTTTTCTTTTTAGTTTTTTTTTTTTTTTTTTATTATTAATCATGACTTCAATGTTTCTTTTGGTTTTGAGATTTTTTTTTTAATTTGTATTTAAATGTTGCTCCACATTTTCTGGACTTGAGAGACCACCTCTGCACTGAGCAACTGATTTAGTCAATATAATTACGTGTGCCAAGTGAAGTGCGATGTTTCTGTTGCCTGCCAGTGTGGGCAGATATGACTCAAGGAAATACTTTGATTTGCAGGTCTACATCATCAGAGTGCTTATACTGCTTATAATTTCTTAGATTGCAAATTAATTGTGATAGGCCTGTGTAGACTTGGCTTAACAAAAAAAAAATACCAAAACCAAACAAACTAAAAAATGCTTAACAGGAAATTCAGAACCCACATTCTGATGCAAGTTGTTGAGACTGTGTTTGTGGGTTGGGAGGAGAGGGCAAGGGGATTGCCACCTGAGGCATGACATGAAGAATAAAGTTTTTGAGGAGCCTCTGGTTGGCACAGAAAAGCCAAAGCATTGTAGATGCAGAGTAGATCCTCAAAAGTGGCTGTACTAGACGACAGTTTAATGACAGTACTGAGCCAGGTTTAACTGTTGTCTTGTCAGCAAACACAAGGTTATACACTGGGAGAAGACTACTTTTGAGGGTGAGGTCAAATCTGAAAAGGAAGAACATAACCAAAGTGCATTGTAGTCAGAAAGTGATTGATAGAGGCAAAATAGTTCAGCTGACGTGTGCAGCCCATTTCCTTGGCATCACTCTGAACTGGACCTGAAACTTCCCAGAGGCATCCTTGCTCAGGGTGAAAGCCAAGCCAGAAAGATCATCCAGGCTTGCAGCCGAATCCAGCATGGATCAGCACTGTAGTTCTGGCCCAATAAAACTGTCAGGACAGAATTAAAATTATGGAGTGCTCTGCTGGGGCATGGGGGAGGTGGGAGGGAGTGGTGAGCTTTGACTACTGCAGTGTTTGCTGTGGTTGTGTTGGTGCTCCCATCACTTTCATCTTGCACAGGGTGCCTAGGTAGGGAGGGGGCAGAGGGAATCTTTCCTGTAGCACATGGAGAGCAAGTCAGTTTGGTGGAAAAACCTGGGGGTTATGTTTTGTTAGTTAGTTTGCTCACTGAGAGGGCTGCATGTTTGGTTTATGAAGCTGTAATCTCAGTAGTACAGATGAAGTTTCTTTTCCTCTTTGTTGCCAAGTCATAGTCTAACTTATTCACAAAGACCCTCTTCAATTAAAGGACTTGGCATTCAAAGCCAGACAAGCATCATTTGGCCACTAATTGCATCGGATGAGGAGGTAAAATATGATCTCATAGTGTTGCTGAATTATTGATCTTGTTTTTTTGTTTAATCCAGTCTCCATGGAGAACTCTGGTATACTTCATATATCCCTGCTTCTTCATACATTTTGTGATGAAGTGGGATATTAGGGAAGTGAAATAACCACAAAGATCTGCATGCTGGTGAGGTTTTCTTGTATATAGGGAAAGAACCATGTGAATGCCCTGAAGATATAAAAGCTTGAGAATTGGCTCTCAGTGAAAGTCAGACTGATTTGACTGACATCTCCTGTGTGAAAACTGAGTGCTTGGTGTTGGAAAATAGAGGTGCACTGGTGGATTTTCAGTCAAAAGGCACCTTGAGTGGAAAGGTCACTTGTTTTGTTTGGTCTCATTAAAAGAATCACGGAAGTTACTAATCACAGAGGTAATGGACCCACAGAAAATGAACAAGCTATATGAAAACCATGGCCTTTGTGAGATTTTATCTTGCAAAACTATCAAATATTGAACAAGTAAATAGCTCCTAATTAGAAAAATGTTTTAATAATAACAGTCACTTTAGTAAAGATGAAATAAAATACCTTTACCAGTGATAAATCAGCCTGTTACAACCTTGAATCTAGTGGTGTCAGTGGTTTTTTTTGCAAGAGGCATCCATGACAAATATAAGACAGCCTAGATAGAATGTGGCAAAGGAAGAGAAAAAGCTGCAACCCCATAGGAAAAATTATCTCTCACTAACATTTGCCCTCAGGAGTGAAAATTAGACAAACAACTGTATGAACTCATTATGTTCCATCAATACAGAGAAAAGAGCTGCTACCTTCTCAGGTGCATGTATACTGGTGTGCAGACTATGTGAGCTGTCATAGGAACTTCTGTAGGGCTATCTTCTCCTAAAAAAAAAAAAAAGAAAAGGAAAAAAAAAGAGAAAAACAACCCCTGGAATTACCATGTTATTCTGTTAGTCAACTGCGTGTGCAGTCCTATGCACCCCACTACTAAGGGTTTAGAGTGGGATTCATCTCCACAGTAAGACACCTTACTGAATATGTCACTCATGAACTTGGATAATATCCTCCATGTAGGTATCTTAATCCAAAGACAAGTCATGAAATCATGGAATAATTTAGGTTGCAAAAGACCTTTAGGATCATTGGGTCTAGCCATTAACTCAGTACTGCCAAGTCCACCATTAAACCATGTCCCTAAGTGACACATCTTCACATTTTTAAAATACCATTAGGGATGGTGACTGCACCACTTCCCTAGACAACCTCAATGTTCCAATGCTTGATAACTCTTTCCCTAAGAAGTTGTTCCTAATATCCAGGCTAAACCTACCCTGGCACAACTTAAATCCATTTTTTCTCATTCTGTCACTTGTTACCTGAGAGAAGAAAGTGAGCCCCCCCTCACTACAGTCTCCTTTCAAGTGATTGTTGGGAGCAATGAGGACACCCCTGACCCTCCTTTTCTCCAGGGTAAATATCTCTAGTTCCTTCAAGCCACTCCTCACAAGGCTTGTGCTCCAGAGCCTTCACCAGGTTGCCCTTTATGGTAGCAGGACAACCTTAGTGCAGTAATAATTAGCATTGACTCCACGACTGCAGAAGGCTGATCAATCACTTTATTCTACTATGCTGTATTAAGAAACTCATTGCCTATACAGACACTCATGACACAGGTGCATCCAATTGGTCCTTGAATCCAAAGCACCATCACCAGTGGCCAATTAAGAAATCACCCTTTGGTGAACAAATCTCCATAACGCATTCCACATGTCCACAACAACAGGTGCAGCAAGTGAAGATAAGAATTGTTTATCATTCTTTTCTCTGAGCTTTCTCACAGCTTCCCAGAAAAATCCTGGGAGAGCTATATCTCTCTCTGTTCAGAGGATATGTGATTACTACAGCCCTTCTCTGGACGCACTACAAAATGCTTTTCTTGTAGTGAGGGGTCCGAAGCTGAACACAGGATTTGAGGTGCAGCCTCACCAGTGCTGAGTACAGGACAGCAATCACTGCCCTGGTCCCACTGGCCACACTATTGCTGATACAAACCAGGATGCCATTGGCATTCTTGGCCACCTGGGTATATCCTAGCTCATGTTCAGCTGGCTGTTGACCAGGGTCTTTTCCTCTGGGTGGTTTTCCAGCCACTCTTCCCTCAGCCTGTATGGGGTTGTTGTAACCCAAGTACAGGACTTGACACTTGGCTTGTTGAACCTCATCCCCCTGGCCTTGGCCCATGGATCCGGCCTGTCCAGATCCCTCCACAGAGCCTTCCTGCCCTACAGCAGATCAACATTCCTGCCCAGCTTGGTATTACCTACAAAGTGACTGAGGCAACACTCAATTCCCTCGTCCATATCGCTGGACCCAGTACTGAGCCCTGGGGGTCACCACTTGTGTCTGCTGCCCTCTGGCTGTAACCCCATTGACCACTGCTCCCCAGGCCCAGCCGTCCAGCCAGCTTTTCACCCAGCGAGATGGGTAAAACCCCGGCCAAGCCATGAGCAGCCAGCTTGTCCAGAGTAATGCTTTGGGAAATGGTGCCAAAGGCTTTACTAAAGTGCATAAACCACATCCACAGCCTTTCCCTCATCCACTGAGTAAGTTACTTTGCCATAGAAGATTGAGTTAGTCCTGCCCCTTCAGCTCTGATGCAAAGTAATCAAAGCCTGATCCTTGGTGTTACTAAAAACAGTTATGATGTTTTAGAAAGCAGCTGTAGTTGAAGGGTTCTTTGTTAATATACTGATGGAAATTGAGAAGTCATAAAAGCAACAATGTAAAAATATGGCAGGTTATAAAAAAAAGTAGCAATATTGAAATGGAGCTTTTGTTGCAAACCCCTAAACAGTGGGAAAAAAAAAACTGTTGATGATGGGGAGAATTTGCTCCTTATTATAGTCTTCACTAATAAAATGCCACAATAATGCTGGGAAATGGAAGATTTTAGCTCCCATTTTATGAGTCATCTGATTTTTCAAACTAATGAGTGTATATTAGCATCTACATTGCTTAGGGCTGGATAGAAGTTTAGACAAGTGACCTTCATATCCTATGGTTTAATGCTGATGATTCTCAACTGTACACTCATGGTACCATCTGTAAGAAGATGTAAAGAAAGATATTTTTGTCCATATGCCCATCCAAGTTAAGGAAAAAAATTTCCACTTTGACTTATCTTGGGCAAGGTATGTTTCTAGTTTCTTCCTGTGCTTCAGAATTCTTGTTTGTATCATGTTATCCAAGATGCCAAAATCTCCTCTTATAAGTCGGCAATGACTGCCTCATTCCCCACTGCCTTCTACCCTGCATACTAATTTACCTTTCTGTGAGCAGAGTATGAAAAACAGCTGGAAGAAAGAGAAAAGAAGGAGTGTTTTGTTGGGATACTTAAATACCCAGTGCTGGACGGAAAGCAAACCAGACTTTCTCTTGCTGAAGAATGAAAAATCACTGAACCCTTTGGTTCCTGTAGAATGGTCTCACTTGCCCATCTGGAAGAAAGGGAACTCCTCTTTGACCACCTCCAAGAGTTTCCTGGGGCTCGTATGTCCTTCTTGCTCTTCTCTCTTTGAGTGGGGAAGCCTTGGGGCTTGTGGCAAGCAGTATACCGTTTCTTGGCCTGGCACCTCTATGCCTAGGGCTCCCCACCTCAACCATGCTCAGAACTCAGGGACTGCCCCTTGTTTCTCTGCAAAAAGGCATCATCTGGGTGAAGGGCAGGGTCTTGCTGCTCCCCTTGAGCTTTTGAGTTAGGGTTTCCAATTTTTACTTACAACCCAAGTCTTGCTCAGCTGATCCCTTTCCTTTTTCCTACCAGGAACATACTGGTAGTGTTGACTGTGCAAAGAGAAATGCACTAGCTGATTTCTTCCATAAGTTGCTAAAGGACATTACTGTCTTCCCCCGTCCATGATTTTCCATTTGCAGCATGAATAGAACGGCACCTCACTTTGCACATATGCACAGATGGTCATAATCTCTCCTGCATCACATAATTTTGCTCATCATTTTTAATGTCAATTTTACTCTCCTCCCTTCAAAACCTCCCAGTTTCCCAGATACATGTCTCTCTTCCCCCTTTTTTTCTACCCTGTTTTTAAGGGACTGTCAACATGTACAAGCTGACCAACATAAGTGCACAGTAAACCAAGTCATTCTGCAATAACTTCTCGCATGAACATCCTTCCAGAGAATAATTTACAGAATAATTGTGTTCTTTCCAGAGCTACACACTCAAATCTTGAAGGAAGTTCTTTGGCTGGATTTCCAGCAATTTGTTTCTGGTTTAATGACAGGGAAACCTAGTACTGTCTCTGTCAGATGACAGGCATTGCTTATCCTTATGGAGAGCTTATGCAACAGTGCAGAATATGAGTTTCTCTCTGTCAAAAGGATCATCCTGATTATTTCAGATTTTTTCTACTCCTGGTCTAAATGTATCAATTTCTATCTCTCCTTGCTATCATTTAATTTTGTCATTAAACATGTAATAGCCTTCATAAATTTGGAGGTGTTTATCTCTCATGAAAATAGTGATTTTGGAAATGCTATGACTCAGTGAAAACAGTAATATTTTGTTATACTATCACAATTGCATCATTAAATGATCATAAATTCACTTGGAATTAGCATAATTATTCCATAAATGAAATAAATTCATTATAAAATATATGTGAAAAAGGTTTAATTTTAGCATAAAACAGGAAATAGATCCTGGAGCAGAAATGAAAAATTCTTGGTAGTGTGTTAAACAGCAGGAGATAAAGAAATGACTAAAAAATCCAAAATGAATTAATAAAATGAATGACTGTTGGCTAAAATCTTAACACTATGTGAAGGATTAATGGAAACCATTCTAGCATACCAAGAACATATTAAACGTGCTACCTTTCCATTAGGATTATTTGGATTTGTTTGATAAAAGCATTTGATTAGGGAGTATTTTCTTGTAAGCTGCAAAGGGTGGGCAGACTGAGGCATACAGCATCCCCTTAGAAACCATTACACTTTTCCTTCTTGGTGCACAATCCCATGTATTTCATGCTGCCCTGCTGGGCTCTCTGTGAAGCTCTTTGGTACCATCCCTGAGGGAATGTGAATGGAGACACTGCAAAGGAGAACAGTATTTCTAATAACCAGGAAAGTGCTGGTTTCAGGGTTTCTGGGTCCATCTGCATTTACTTTCATCACAGTGCCACAAATCAGTGCTTTGCTCTAACTTCTGCAAGTGTGAGAAGCTGGGGCTAAATTTAGTCTACATTTTCTGTTATAAAATCCATCATTCTCCTCATGACTCTTAGCGTTGTCAGCAATACCTCTATCGACCAAGGTGGCACCTAGCAACCGTACACAGGCTGAGGTCTCCTGCAATAAACGCTGTTCTCTGATGTCTGCCTGAGGCACAAAGGCAGCTGAGGTGGATGGGAGGAGAGGGAGGACCAGAGCAGGGTGAGGAAAGCATAAAGATGAATATTCTGGTTTGAGGAGCTGAAAAAACCACATGTATTTTTTTGCCCCACTGACTCAGCTCTCCAAGTATGGGAATTCAGAGCATTGACCTGTGAGTGACATGGGTGCTTGGCCAGCCACTCAGACATTACTGCCATGTGGAGGCCACATGAAGCAGCTTCTACTGCCAACCCTGCTCTGGGCATCTGCCCTGAGAGGCAGAGCTCACCCCTCCTGGGTTGGGAGGCATGTCTCCTCCAAGGGCCATTTCCTCACTGGCTTGCTGCTAATGAAGATTTCTAGCAAAGACATCTATTGTAAGGAAAAGATTTATTGTTGTTGTTTTTTTCAGTTTTTTAAAAAATAACAAAAAATAAATTAAGATCCTCTGCTTTCAGACCACTTGCTGATGCTTATTTGCATTGCATCACTGAAACCAAGAGCAGCTGCACTGCTTACTATAAGCACATCTTGAAACAGGAGCCGTGTGCTTTGCCCAGGCAATCATAAAAATAAAACTCAAAGTTTGAAGTTTTCTGATTTATGTTTATTTTTATTTTGTATTACTTTGCTGCTGATTTAAGTCAAATGACTTTACAGCTTTGATATGGATGCACTTGGTGTGCAAACTGGTTGTCACAGACACTGGATTTAGGTGTCAGCTGGCACTTTCTGAAAAAGATGACTTTATGATAGAGCTAAATATCCTTTTTCTTTTAGGTGTTGTGAATGCAGAAAAATGAGTAAATACTTTACAAAATACTTTGGGTAAAATAGGGAATGTATTTATATCAGTGTACTTTTGTAACAAAATGAGAATAAAATTTTTGCTAAGTTGCTTTCAAAGTGATTTTTGACTCTTATCTTGACAAGTAAAGAATTGAATACATCTTTTTTTCTTCATGGTTTGTTTAATATTGGTGAATGCCATTGAAAAATTGGTAAATCTTCATTTTTCACAATTGTGTCTGAGTTTTAGCAAATCCCACTTTAAATTTAGTGGGAAAAACCCCCAGATCTAGCAGAGGTGACTTAATGTTCCTGACACTTGACTTGTTGCCTTCAGAAACAGAGCAGATTTATCACAGGGAAAAGCTACAGTAATTTCTGGCTGTCTGCTCAGCCCACTCTTTTTTAGAGCTTCTCACCCCTCCTGTTGGATGGCTCAGTTGTTGCTTGGCTCCCTTAGCTTGTGTCCTGCTGTACTGAGGCAATGCGCAGTGAGTGTCAGCTCACCTGGTTACGTGGCACAGTGCCTCCACCTGAGGGTCTCTGTCACCCATACAGCAGAGGAAGAGAAGGGGAGCAGAAAGCTGGAAGTGGGAACTGCCACCGTTGTCCCAAGGTGGACAATCCTCATTTGTCGGTCAAAGCACTCAATCCCAGGGAGCTGGCACAGCTATGATCTGCCTCAGGCAACTCTAATCCAGAAGAAAAATGGTATCTGGAGGTTTTTGTCCTTGAAAATTAGTCAGTGGTAGATGGTGGGGATATATTAATTGCTATCATAATGAGGAAAGAGCAGCTAGATGAAATGCAAGGAAGGAAAATGTGACAGTGCCTGGGGAGGAGGAATCTCCATGGCAGAAAGTAGGGTATGCTTGCATCCACTTACTCGGAATGCCTCGTAGCATCCAATGAGTGATTTCAAGATGAATCAGGCTGGCAGGGGCACTTGCTGCAGCTGGGGGCTGCATGCTCTCCATCTCTGCCCCTGGGCTGCCCCTCTGGGTCTCCCTGCAGTGGGAGCCCCCATTGCCCCTCCCCGCGTGGGTTTGCACTTACCAGGCATGATTTAGTGTGGGTACAGATCTGAGTCAGATTTAATTTGCGAGCTTACTGCCAAACCTGAACCAATTTTAAGCCAGCTGTACAGCACTGATTTAACAAGAAATGGAAACCATTCAAGGCTCTGTGAATTTGGCATAAATTAACAATTTTGGCTGAGCATTACTATGGGGTTTGGACTAATTCAAACCTAAGGCTCACAGTGAAATTCAGGAGTCTTGAATCCATGCCAAGGGAAAGGTTTGCATAGATCTCTGCAAATTGGAAGTGTCAAGGTTTCAACAGCTCTGCTTGATAAGTAAGAGGAGATTTCCCTCTGTAGTCTGTATCTCTCCTGGAATCCACAATGAATCTGTCATGGTAACATATCACACCTGATAACATATCTTTGTTAAACAGCTTTATTTGAATGGGTTGTTAATGACATAAACAATAGCAATTAGAAGTATTGATATTATATTGACAGGCTGGGAAAGGGTTTGGTGATTCATTCTTCTAAATTAGCTTTTTTCCTGCTATGCACTGTGAATACTGCCATTGCTAAGAGGAAAACAAAAATAACTTCAGCAAAAAAAAAAGGGAGAACTATCTTGGGGGAACTCTATCAGGGGCAAATATTTGTGTAAGGATTTGATCTGGGTATTGTACTCCTTGCAAATATGTTGTGGCTAAAACTGGTCTTCTTTTCTGCATATATTTGTGCATTAATTTCTGTGCAAGTATTTGATAGCTATAATCAGTTACTAAATAAGTTGGATAGTTGTTAGGTGCAATGGTTGTTTGCAGTTTCTCACAATGAATATGTATGATGTGCAAAAGTTTCTATCATATAGTATTGGATCTGGCCTTTAATATGGAAACTGAAACAGAGTAAATAGAGGGGAAAAACCAACAAAACACAACAAAATCATGACAAGTGGAAAACAAATATTGTTCATACACTAATAGTCATGGGTACAGAGAGTTGGAGGTATTTGTGTGTAAATCAGCCACTTACCAAACATTCAAGTCATCTGAGAATTATTTTTAGAATTTTTGCTAAAAATGGTACCACAGGTAGCATGAATTACCTATAAAAAACTATTTAAATTATGAAGAGAGGAATACAAATATAAAATCTGGTGCTTGCATTGAAGAACTGCAGCTTTGTGTTTTCACACCAATACAGAAAGGTCAACACTTTTTTAAAAAAATGAGATTTCAGAGCTGTAGACTTTCATTTTTTAAAATTAATATTTCCACTTCATCTGTAAAGACCTTCTGTAGCTGCTATTGTGTACCACTGTGAAAATACTAGTGCATGGAAGAGAGGATATGGGAGGGAGAAGAATTTATCTTCAGTAAGATTAATGGAGTACAACTCAGCACCATTTTATTGTTCTGTAACCCCGGATTTTAATACTTGATCTGTGCAACACTCACAAATGGCTGGTTGCTTTATCTTAAATCAAAGTAATTTGTGACACTGTCTTAATATTTATTGTAGTCACATAACTTTATTACCACAGTCCTATCTCTCTCTTATTATTTTTAGTGTGCTTACCTGCAAGGTTGCAGTGTAGCTGCTGACCTCCCAGTAAACTGTGAGGCACCAAGGCAGGACAGCAGGAAATGCCGCATCCTTTGGTGGCGACCTGGGCCTCACACCTGCAGCTAGCTTTTGTTACACTTCACAGACATTAACAATCACAATTTAAATAGCTTAAAGCTGAGTAATGAGCTTACCTGAACATCTTTGTAAGAATGTTTATCAATCATTAGAGAAATAGTCAAGAAAGTGAAGAATTAGCATCCCAGAAGCCATGTAATAAACCCTGTAAGACTAGATATTAGGAAGATTAAGCTGTTCTTTCACTACAGCAGTATATATCTATAATGAGATGCAGTTGCTTCTTGCAAATGTGCCACAGATTAATTAGTTTCAGAATACTGCAGTTTGTTCACAGTACCTTAAAGGCTCTTGAAAAGCATTACGCATGATAGGAATGCAAAGTGAGTATACAGGAGGGAGACAGTGAAAAGCAAATAAACGTGGCTTTTCACATTGTTGTATTCTGGGGAGACAATTTCTTTTTAATGAGTCTTCGCTCAAAAATCCTGATAGGATGTTTCAGATGTGACCTTCATCTGTAACTTTTGAATTTGAATGAGCTAAGGAGAATCAACTTGGCGGGATACTAATTTCTCAAAAAAAAAAAAAAAAAAAAGTACACTCTTTGAAGACCCTGGAGTTAATATTGTTTTCTTTTCTCCTTCTCCTGCTTCATGTATAACTTTTTAAGTGGTTCCAATGCTTTAAACCAGATGTGCTGGGCCGGAATTATTCAACTATTGCGCAGCTTCAGTTGAAGAGAACATGTGCTGTGTGTGCCTGGTAAGTAAGCTCTGTGCTGTGCCAACACTCTCTCTTTTCTGTTTGCATATTTTTCTCCAATCCATCTCCCTCAGGAAAACAGAAGTGCATTGGACTGGATATGAAACACAGGACAAAAAAACCCCAAACCATGCATGATGAATTATGTAAAGGGGAGACATGGTGGTGTAATATAAAGAATTTATTAGCATGAGCATGAGATCCCTGCATTACTCAAGAGAAGCAAAAGCCAAAGCTAAATTATGTAGGTCATCCCGACAAGTACCAAATAAACCTTATGTAGAGACTGTAATTTGTTATGTGGTACACAAAAATTGTTTATATTTATTATTGCGACTTTCTGCTTTTACTTGTATATAAAGGTTTATCTTGCAATAAGGTCTATGTCTAGATCCACATAAGCAATGATGTAGATCCAAATAAATCACATGCCATGATGTGGGAGAAACAGAACATAGGAATACATTGGAATTCAGAGCCAAAGGAGACAGAAGAGCTAATCAGACAATGGTATTGGTAAGACAATGCCAAGCAGAATCTCTTGATTTTTGGCTAAGTGAATACATATATCTCTCAGAAATTTGTAACTGATACAGAACGGAATGATTCTGTCCTAGGAGATGTGTATTCCTTCTTTGAGGAATAGTAATAACAATGTATTTAATTAGGGTTTTTTGTCCTTGTTGTGTTTTTTTTTTTTTTTTGTTTATTTATTTATTTATTTATTTATTTAATTTTTTTTTTTAATGTAGCTGTTTTAACATACTCAGGGCTTTTGTCCTGGAATGATTAACAAGAAGAATGCAGATGGTATCAGAGGTACAAAGTGAAATTATCTCTGTCTGTCATTCCTATGCATGCTCATATTAGTGTTCAAACCCTGATTTTTGCAGGCAATCCTAAGTAACTATAAGCCTATTTTCCTTTCCCCTCAACTGTGATATTTATTGGCCTAGAAATTGCTCCTAATAATTTTGTTCTTTCAGATGTGCTATTGTGACAGCACCTTTGGGCTACAATAATCTCATTAATAGCTGACAACAGTGTGTACAGTGTACACGTGAACCTGAAGTGAATGTATGACTTGAAGTGATGATATCAAACCCCGGTAAAATCAGTGGAGATAATTACATACAGTTTTTCTCATGAAGATTTCTCAGTACTTCACTGGGATGGATTAAAATGCGGATTATTTTCTCCACCCTTGCTAAGGAATTGTCATGAAAGGGATATCAGTGGCTGTGATGGCCCAGTGGCAGCTCCAGAATTTATGCAGAGGAACACCTCCTTAACTGTATTTGCACAAAGGCACATGGTTAGGGAAACAAACTGAGGGAAATTCAGTGGGGACAAATGCATAGTTAATAACACCCGGAAATGGATTGCCCTGTGAGAAGAGGCTGAGTGATGAGATCTGATTTGTCCTCAGAGACAAATTTCTGGGGTCTAACAACAGCCCCTCAGTACCTATGGGGATATGACTGAGAAGGGGGAACTAGGCAGACAAGGAACATTGACTGAACCAAACAAGAGAGGTTCAAATGAGATATAAGGAAAAGCCTTTTCCCCATTGGGTCAGCAGGGCAACTCCCCCAACAAGGTTTAGTTATCTCAGCATAAGTGACTAAGCACTGGCACAGGTTGCTCAGAGGGGTTGTGAAGCCTCCATCCTTGGAGGCTCTGCAAAAAGTCTTTTGGGGATATATCCGGGCAAAGGCTCTGGGGAAACCCTGCTTCAGGAAAAGGTTGAACCAGGTGGCCGCCAGATATCCCTTCCAATCTCAAGTATTTTGTGGTTCTCCAATCCTATGAACCTCTCTAGGGATGCAATTTTAGGAAAAAAGGTATAATATTAGAAAGGCATTTATTCTTTGTGTTCTAGATCATCTAATATAGCCAGATCCTCAAAAATGTCAATTTTTCTTCCAAAAATTTCCACATTTGTTCCCAAGTAACTAAATTGTAAGACTAGGATTGGTATTTCCCACCTCATATAATGTGCATGACTAAACCACAGTCCTGTCAGCTCTTGCTTTATAATCACAAACAATGTATTGATAACTGCACTCTTGTTGGATGACCTTAACAAGAATTCAGTGCTTTTCTGCCAGTTACTCTATTTGCTTTCAGGTCTAGACTCAGTCAGTTCTTTGAATATTGGAGCTAGGGCCGTGACACACTCTGATCTCAGGTGTCTTGAAGCTTGCAACACAGAATTGCTGAAGAATCCACTCCTGAGTTTCCATTACTTGGATGGCCACTTGCTTAACCAAAAAACCTACTGCATGTGCATTCTTAAATGCATGCACACACACACACCAGCTATAATTAACAAGCATTTTAGCAATCTGCTTTGATGTTAGACTACACTAGATCCTAGCAGAAAATGTTCCAACTGATTTCAGCTATCAAATCCAAAATCATGACTAAAACTTATTAAACTGGCTTTGAAATTTCTCAGCAATTTGCTCTTCAGTGTTATTTTCTATTGACATTTCTGTGTTTCAGTGAATGCTCTTGTCACAATTTGAGAACTCAATAAAATATAATGCCCCATAAGAAAACAGATTATATGATGGCAACATTTATTCCATGAACCCAAGGGGATAATTTGACTTTCATCTCTTCTTTCTCTGTCAAAATATAGAGCTACCAATAAATGGTATGTAAAGGAGATCAGAGCAAACTGAGGAGCTGAAAGTTTGCAATTTATTAACTTGAGCATGAAAGTACAGAAAATAACTGACTCAAGTTAGTTGGGGAAGAAGTCTTAACCTATTGCATTAAAACATAGTTTGCACTAGTCTAATGAGTTTTCTACCAAATGAGGCATGAAACGTACTGCCAGAATATAAAGTCAGTAAAATACTCAAGTTACTGGATAATGTCATTATATGTTTTATCTTATTGGGGAGCTGGTACAGAATACATTATCTTTAAATTTACACATCCTGCAAAATGAGAAAAAGGCCTTTTTTCTAAATGAATGTGCCATTCAGATAAGTTGCTAATATTAAAGAGATCACAACCTACTAAAATCCATAAGAAAAAATATACACATACAGAATTCTCAAGAACACATGAGAAGAATTATATAGTAAAGATGTCAGTTCAATGTCCTATTTAATGAGACTTATGGAAAAAGGCACACAAAAGTAGCAGGTGTTGAATCACACTGAAAATTTTGCTAAAATTGTTCAAATAATTAAGAATTGCAATATAATTAATTTAACATTTGCAGTCTGTTTCAAAAGTTAATCTTGATTATTTTCAGAATGCTATGTTTTGTAAATATTTAAGGGGGGAGGACTGCTTTCCTTAACAAGGAATTGTGTTATTTTGCAAGTGGTATTTTTGCGTGACTGAAGGAGCTGGTGGTTAAAATTTTTAAAAAAGGAAAAAAATCATCTTGAGTTTTTTGTTCAGCCCTATTCCTGCTGCTGTCCCTAAGGAACCTTTTGCAATTGGAAGACAATTGGATGCTTTTGAAATTAATGGAACTTCTATTACTTCTCAAGAGCCTGGAATTTGCTCCAATCTCCTCAGACGCAAGAGTAGACTGTCTGCTCAAGTATTTCCCCTTTGACTACTCCTGAATTCCATTTTTCAATGGTTTCATTACAAACTACACCCAGAAGCTCCCTAGAATTGACTACAAGTCAGCGTATCACATCAATTACTGCAGCGTGATGAATTAAATCTTCATTTATCCAAAGAGCCAATAGACAGCTCTGAATCTTTCCTGCATGGCTGAACACTGCTTTAAGCACAGGCAGAGCTCTGCCTATGTTGTCTGGGCTGGTTCACTTGTGTCCTTTTGGTGTTATGTGTTGTTAAAAGAGCTGTGATTCCTCTCAACATGCTGTTTAACAGATGGCTGTCCATCCACTTCCTCAACTTGCCTTTATTTGCCCAGTGATACACTGACATTGACAGATTCTGAGTTTGTTTTCAAAGTGCCCCAGGTTTCTTCTAGGTACCTTTAGAAATGGAATGTTGTTGAACTCTGTGGCCAGCTATAACATTCATTAAAAATTAATTTCCTGCTTGCCTGGTATTTTCCTGATTTATGTGCTTTTGAAGGCATTTTTGTGCCTTCTTGTGCACGGGTAGATTTCCAGGCCTCACATCAGTATTTTAAATTGGAAGTAGGATTGAGAGCCTGTAGTCTGGCCTTACCAATTAGTAATGCTTTTCCCTTCCAAGAGAAAAAAATCCTGTCTCTTTCAAAGTATGTAATCTGATTTCTGTTACATGGGTGTGCCTTAAAGGATCACCTCATCTAGAGAGATGTCAATGCAGAAGAGCATGCGAGGAAGGACTTGGGCATCTCTTCAGAGGGTGAGGAAGCTGTTGTCTTCTGGGCCATGAGGATTGAGAAAGTTTATTCAGATTAAATTATCAGGGGCCTAGCAAAATGTCCACTCAAAGAAAGAGAAAACGGGAAAGCACATTCTCAGGAATCTTTGATTTTAAATCTTTAATTTTTAAATTAAATTTTGTCAGAGCTTTAACCCTGTCTTTTTTGGCCACAGCTGCCAAGTCAGCTACTCTGTTACTGGAAAGAGTAGTGTCTATTTAAAAGCTAATTTTCCTAATGTGCAGTCAAGACAGGCAGTGCCAGTGTTGTGTCTGCCTGCCCTGTGTACGTGCTTGTTTTAACTGGGCAGCTGGTGCCAGTGCTAAAGAGAAATACTCCCTCACTGGACACCACTTAAAAAAATGGTCAAGTCTACATTTTTTTTGACCACACAATGTGTACCTTAACATAAAACCCTAATGATGGAATAGTTTTTATTGGCAAGATATTTTACTTTAAAATGATCCAGAGTCAATTGCACCACAGGTTGCCAAATACTTTTTAAAATCTTGGACATTTCTGGAATGTGCTTTTTGCTGTTGGACAGTCTTCCCTTATTTTTAGAACAGAAATGTGATTCACACATCATCTTTTTGCATCTAAATCCAGTCTGCTCTTGTCTTAGGTTTGCCTCAATTACTTTGTTCTATTTAATTACAAAATGCTTTGTCACTGAAACAAGAGTAATAGCTCACCAAACACAGGCATCTCTGAATGCATGTTTCTTTTTCTGTCTTCCCTCAAGTAGAAAATATAGTGATAGGACAAGGGAGAATGGCTTTAAAATGGATGACAGTGGTTTAGATTGGATGTTAGGAAAAAATTCTTCCCCGTGAGACAATGAAACAGTTGACCCTGTTTTGGCCAAGGCCAGACTGAGTGATTCAACCTGGTCTAGTGAAAAGTGTCCCTATGCAAGGCAGGGGTGTTGTAACTGGTGATCTTTAAGGCCTCTTCCAACCCAAACAATTTTATGATTCTATGAATGTTTCTGGACTCCTCTAGTGTCAGAGTTTCTCTTTCCTCTGACCTTCTGGAGATGATATGGATGTCCATCCAATACACAGAGGGTCTATGTGGCTCTGGGGGAAACCACACTGGAAAATGTTTGCAAATTTTCAGACGCCTTAGTGCCAGGAGAGAACTTTTAGGGACAAGCCAGTGCTCTCTGAACATGATGATTTCATGGTTTTGGTCTCAGGGTTTCTGTAAAAGACCCTTTCAACTGTGTATGTGTCAAAGAATACTGTCAATGTTATGAATCACTAAACCTCCAGTTCTGAGGGCACCATCATAGCTGACTGCTGATATGCAGCACTGCAGATTCATATTTTTAAATTTATTTTGTTTAAATTACAGCTAAAAACAATTGACTGTTTCCTAGTGTGAGTGAAGCCCCTCTGCTTTGGAAGTTGTCAAGAAGCATCTTGTCACAGCATCTCAACTCCTTGGGCATGGACAATTTTCATTTGGGAACTCTGGTTCACTGAACCTAAGGAGTCCTGGAGTTGATCTGTCTGTTTTTTCCACCCTCTGTTACTGCAAACATTTTTTTCTGAGACACAGAAAGCTATTTTCATTATTTATTTTATGTTTTTTTTGTAAAACTTTTTCACTCTGAGCCTCCTCAGAGCCTTCTTCAGCTTTTGTCATTATTACTGGGTCAAAGTTTACTGATTTCATGCGCAATATGCAAGGGCAATGATCTTGTGCTGTTCCTTTTATCGAAGTCTTATGATGCTCATCTCTCAGCCCTGAATCCATCCTGTGCAAATGCAGAGTCTTTCAGACAGATCTCTTCTCTGTGCTGGAGGAGAGACATGGCAACAAATTCTAGGCTCAGCAGACAATTAACATGTGGAGAAATGGCCCAAAATGTTGGTGATGTTGGGCAACTGGGGCTAAATCTCTTGTTGTGCAACTTCTTCCATCTGTGTTCCCCCAATGGAGACACAAAAAGTGGTAGCCCTGCTGTTTACCAGAACAAATTTTTCTCAGGTACAAGTGTTCAGAGAGATGAAAGGAGGTATCTCCCAATTTAACCAACTGCTGGGGAATCTCACTCAGTGGGTTAAAGAACCCTATCAAACACAAAGCTTCCTTAGCTCGCTGTGCTGCAGCAGGACTTAGTCTTCCACTAGCCAAAATTCTAAGGGAACTATTCCTGATAGGCCCTTCTACAGCTTTGTCTTCCCTTAGAAGGTGCTCCACAGCAGTTTAGGAGGGACTTCATCCATTTGTTGTTTGAATCCTGACACCTATTAAAACGGAGAATGCAAAATGAAAACTCCTAGTGTACTTTGTCCATCCGCTAAAATAATATCTCCAGTTGTGGGAAGATGATTTTTTGGAAATTAGCTCCTCCAGCAGAATTCCTTATTTTTTTCCGTGCTAGTGTCTTAGATGGTAATTCCTTATTTTTTTCCGTGCTAGTGTCTTAGATGGTAGACAAGATTGGTGCACTTTTCTTGCAAAAATGTTCAAGATTAGTTAAGCTGGTGCTGGTACAGGTTAATAGATTTCAAACACATAGTAGCAAATTGAAAGAGCCTTCGGGCTTTTTCTGCATGAGGGTTTATAATAACACCTCTTTTTCACAAAAGCTTATTTTAAAAGATAACTTTTTTTTTTTCTAGTCAGCAAAATGTGAATTACACTAGGTAATAACAATAATTGTAAAAAATGTTTCTTCATTTGGCACTGTTTAGCACATTCTAATGAATTGTGGTAATAAAGGCATCTTTCTTGTGCTTTATAGTATATGAAACTAATGCCTTGAAGGGACAATACAAAGGGATACAAAAGCTGGTTGCAAGCAGTATCTTCTGTAAATGCTTTTAAGGTAATTACATAGAAGGCCATAAGGAGTACTAATCAAAAAGAGATACTATGTTCTTATTCTTAGGTCAAATTAAGACATGTTTAGGTTCTAAATAACTATAAGCATTTTAAAGGAAATATTTGTTACTGGTGGAAGGTTGAACTTCTAATGGGACCAATCTCTCCTCCTCTAAAGGAGATTTGCTTCTGAAGTCAAATGTAGTTAACAGTTAATGAGAACTCAGAGAAGATGACAAAAATACAGGTTGTAATATTTTTTTACTCCTGTACTGTATATTTTTGTGGGAAATGGTAATTGGTGGGGAGTAATCAACATTTGTCTCTGCAGGATGAAAGGACAGTAAAAGCATAATGGGAGAGGAGAAGCAAATGGATGGGGGCAGGATCTCACTTCATTTCTTTGCTATTATTTTAACAGTAAATGCTATTACATGGGCTACTGAAATACATCTGTAGTCAAAAATGTAAGAATATAGAACTTGTTTGCTTATAAAGTTATGTGCATTTCCTAGTTAAAACTTACTGCAAGTATTCTGTGTCTCAAAGTTATTCCCAGTGATTTTTTTAAAGATACTTGCAGTCCCAGAGTATGCTCAATGGATATGCAAGTTCATAATACATCATCAATAGGATATTGCTCAGTGAACAAAATAGAGTAATGTTATTCCCTCCCAAATGAGAAAAGAGAAATATGGAAATTGCCTTGGAGGATCAGATCATCAGTCCAATATTTAGTCTAGCTGTTGTCAGTGATATTTGATTAAATGCCTAATCCTCCCTCCACCACCAACAATGAAACAAAACCTCAAAGAAAAGCTTGATTCTACATCCCTTTTCTTATAACTGCCATTACACAGAAATTGCCATAAAATATGTATAATATGGGTGTTATATTTATGCCACTGTCAGGAAATCCAAAAGAGGAGTTAAGAGATGATCTTTTGGAGGGTGATTAGATTCAGTGATGAAACAGAAGCAACCAACTGAGACAGCAGTGGATGCTGGAGTTGCCTCCCAGCAGTGGAGTGGCAAGTGTGGCCTCTCCAAGTAGGAGAGGTAGGAGCAAGGAATGTGGGTACAGCAGCCTGCATTACTCTCAAATTACTCCTGTATTATGATTGATTTGTTTTGAAGAAGTGTTTTTGGAAGCTCTTCTGAGGAGTAATGCTTGCACAGTGACCACTGGTTCATTATCACTCATTTAAAACTGGGCTTCAAACCCATGAAGACCTACAAAAATGCAGATTACTTTGAGTTAGGATGTGAAATTTGCACTACAGGTATATTATTCATCTTCAGAGAAGTCCCTGGCAACTCTGAAGAATATTGCTATATATTAATGAACAGCAAAGAAGTAGAATTAATTGAGCATCACACTTTCCTGAGTTTGAACATTTAACCTTTTCCTTTACTCAAGGTCATTTCCATTACTGGAATTTTAGTTTGATGAGAACTTGACTCAGTCTCACTGAAAATTCTATGTTTTGTAATTAAATCATCAGCAGGCCCCATGGTGATTTGGTACACTTGGCAAGGAATATTGATGTGGATTTCTTACTGCAACAACATGCATGTGTATAAAGTTCAGCAACATGAGTTCTTTGTTTCTGAACATTGTACAATCAATATTCTATTACTGCAGTGTGAGCTCTGCTGCATTGTAGCTAAATTAGTGCATAAGACTCAAGAATGCACTGATGGAAAGAATTCTAATTTCTGATATAAAATGTGTGTAAGCTGTTTGTTTTAGCTGTAACAGCTCTGTTCCAGTATCTGTTGCTTCAGGTATTATTTATACAATTTAATTGAACAGGAATTTCGGAAGTTTTAATTTATTTTCCTCATGATTTTCCCCTGGAATGATTACAAAGACACATCATACACTTTTTGATGGTTTTGTTCACATTCTTTCTGTTTGTTTTGCTTTGTATGATGAAGATGTCTGTGGCATCGGGACATCCATTATGCCGCCTTTGCTACAGACTGAAACTCTGCTATGATAAAAAAATCAAACAAACCCAAACCAAGAGGGTTAAAGACAAGAAGGATAAGCTGCTCCCCAATAAAAAGGGAAAGGTGTGAAGCTCAAAGGCTGGGGATTATTTATGCAGTAGACACTGCTGTTTATTGCCACCACAGACAAGCCAGGGTAGGCTTTCTATAAATCCAACCTCGGCAGCTGCCTGCAGGAGCAGAGTGCTGCAGGCAGCAACTTCTGTCCTTGTTTCTTTCCTTGCCTTAAGAGACTTCAGCTGCTGTTGTTTCTGGCACTGCTGGGATGGTGAGAAGGAGAGGTTCCTGCAGATTGCCCTGCTACATCACTCCCTTTGCTGCCTCTTGCAGCGAAAGACCCTTGTTGGAAACAGGGGCCATGGCAACCACTGCCCAGACCCCCATGGAGACGTGCAAGGGGGCACCCACCTGAAAAGGTAGAGGGGTAGGTGGATGAACAACTATTGTTAGGAGCAGGAGGGAAGCTTCTGTGGGAGAAGGAAAATGGTGAGTTGTTTAGACACGACTGGATTTCAGTATCTGGGAAAGTTCCTCATGGGGAAGGAAGAGGAAAGTCTATTGAAGTGAATCGGAAAGTGGGAAAGGCAGAGAGAGAGAGAAAGAAAAGTCTTCACCTGCAGCCCCTGGGACTTGTTACAATTATCATGACCTGTTTTGTTCAGAGTCTCTAAAGTCTCTTATCTGTGCAACTCATTCTGCCCAACTCATTCTGCCACTATTGCTGAATTGAATTTTCAATTTCTTTTGTCACTTTGGAGGATGAGAGTCAAATTTGGACACACAGCCTTCAAGTTCTGATTTTACTCAGTGCCTCATCTGTGCAGCTGTTTCATTGCTATTTTTAAATGGATGCAGGTTGCTCTGCCTAAGTCTCTCCTCCCTCCCACATCCTGAGACAAAATGCAAGGAAATTTGTGGGCTTTTTGTTTCTTGTTTTTGTTTTTTTTTAAGGAAATCAGGATATGTATGCTTGTCCCTCAGTTTCAAAGTGTCAAAGCACTACATCTTGTTCAGTGAAGTGGCTCAGTACTTGAGTGGAGTTCCCTTCTAAACCCAGACCTCATAGAGAGAGGTGAAGAAGAATAATTTCACTGCTGTTTAGAGGACATCTGCCCACATCAGTGCTGCTCTCTGAGTACCAGAGTGGTATTGGCGAAGGCAGCTCTGCCACTGCAATTTTAGGCTGTGCTGCAAGGTTTCACTGATGACAGAACCCATAAGTTATAAGGTTGAATACATTGAAAGGCCACAGAGTCCAATCACATTCTCAAAAGCAGGATCAGTCACAGCTGTACAGTTCCCAACTGGAGCTTGTCTAACTAATGCACAAAGCCTCCAATGAGAAGGTATGATATGGTCCTCCTTTGCGCTGTACTTGTGTTTTTCTGTACTACCACATCTGAGCAGGAGCATTCATCTATGCTGACAGTGGGTGATCATGCTTCTAGGTCATATTTGCCTTTGGTTTTTACATGCTGCTTGCCTTTCTTTGTGACTTCGTGACATCGCTCATGCAAGTTCAGATGACAATTCATAGTGCCAAATCCTTTTCTCCATGTTGACTGCTGCAGTGGTTATTGTAAACTCTATTTGTGTAGTGGATTATTCCTACTTAAGCACAGACCTTTATTTATTTGTCCCGACTGCAGTGCATCTTTTTTTCTTCATGACCATTTTTTGTATTAGGTAAGAGGCTTTAGATTAGAATTCTAATCCTGGTGTTTGCAACCCTTCCTGCAGCATGCCCAGTGTGTATTCCTTGATCCAAACCACTGGTGCAAGCAAGAAGTTGTGCAAACATAAGACCTGGGGCAGATTCCTAGGCAATCCAGCAGACACATCTCTGTGGTGTGGTAGTGCACCTTCAAATCTGCACGTGCTTGTGGAAGCCATGCTTGTGAAAGTGCCCAAAGCTGTACTGAAATCAAAGTATTTCAGAGGTAGTTCTGGTCCCCTCTCTGTGAGATCTGTTACTCCATCACAGGTGGAGATGAGATTTCCTTGCCTTGGTTTGTTCTTGATTGCTACTTATTTCATTGTCATTTTCCAGGAGCTTACACACTGATTATCGTCTTCAGTTTTTACCCTAAGAGAGAAGAATGCCAGCATTACATTTGCCTTATTTCCTGGAATATCTCTCCATCCTTCATGAACTCTCAGTGACAACTGCCAGTGGTTCTGAGGTTGTCCAGTACTTGTTTATTACACACAAAAGTGAAACTCATTAGGCCAAGCTAATGTGAAAACAGCCAATTTATAAAAGTGTTTTCTAGTCTGGTCTTCCCCTGCTGCATCTGACTTCTTGTTCCTTTCTCACTAACTGCCTCACTTACTCCTTTCATTATACTAACTGCCTGATATGGAAGGGGCTTTTATTCTTTCTTGACAGCATTGGACTAAAAGTGCCTAAGAGCTACAAAGCAGGAAACCTTTCCTTGCTTGTGATATCTAATTTTCAGCCACAGTTTTGCATTCTTTTCCTTTTGTCTGTGTAAGCTCTTTCAAACTCCTTTGTATCACTTCTGCCTAATTTACAGTTTCCATGTGATTTGATCTTTAGACCACTGAAGGATTGATCATTTATCCACCTAGGCTTTTTTGGTTTATTCTATTTTCTGCATTAAGATAGTTCTTATTTCTTTAAGGAATTCTAGATTTATTGGATCTTAGGTACCAGTTTTTAGAATTTCTTAAAATTTTCCTGTGCAAGTTTGTTACCCTTAATTAGGTGGACAGTTATGCTTATTTTGTATATGCTGTCACCCAATTTGCATTTCAAATGCAAGGTAACATCTACTGCTCTTTTTTCCTGTGCTTATCTGTAGAAAATGTACTTAGAATCATTGAATTGTTTGGGTGGGAAGGCACCTTTAAAGCTTATCTAGTCCAACCTCTCCTGCAATCAGCGAGACACCTTCAACCACATCAGGTTGCTCAGTGTCATCCAACCTGGTCTTGTATCATAAAATATATTTTAAATGCTGAGATTTTTTTTTTCAGGTAACACATAATTAGTAATAGTTAAAAACCCAGGAGAAGTATTAAAAGGTTTTTTTTTTCAGCACTTTTTTAATATAATCTCTCTGAATAAGTTGATTTCACTCCTCCTGTGCTCATGCTGCAGATAATGCCTTTCCACCATACCATCATTTATTTATTTTTATCAATTCACTCATTTCACAGAATTACTGGGTGACAGAAAAATACCTATTTGCAATCTAATCAAGCAAACAAATATAATTATAGCTATCTGGCGTTTTCTTACTTGCAGTTGTCTTATCTGTCTTTGTCTTGATTGTTTTCTTGTTTGCTAATCATAAATTCAGGAAAGTGAAATTGTTTTCTTGTTTGCTAATCTTAAATTCAGAAAGAGGCTGGAACTCCCTCTTCCCAACATGTACTAGATTAAATGCTTGAAACAGACAAATTGTAGCAACAGGAAGATCAAGCCAAAACCCTCATAGTTATTAGCTGGGCACTTTCTTTATGTTATATATCTGCATTATCTGCCACAGGGCACAGGCACTGGCTCATCTGTAAGGGCCACTACAGTGAAGTTGATGGTTTAATGGAGGTTTAAAACAATGGTCAATGAGAAGGCTGGTAGTTTTTCAAAATGCTTCCCAGGGACCCTATGGCTACTTTTAATGTAATGAATCACACAGAGGACTGTTCTCAGTATCTCACAGCATGGGTCTTCTTATAATTAATCTTACTTCTGCTCCAGAATGAGTTCAGTCTGCTCATAGTGTCTTTGTGGACAAGCCCCAAGTGTGTGCTATCCTCCAAATCATGTCTGTGTATTACCTAGGAGAGTAGTGACTGGCACGTAGCAGAGTGATGCCATGGGCACTCAAATAGTTAAACAAAACAGATATGTGGTCAGGGAAACTAATTCTATACCCACTGGTTATTCACGTGTACAAATCCAAGAAAACGTACCTCATCCAGATGCTGTTCAGTGACATCCTTGCAGAAGGGGAAAGCTGCTTTCATTGCTATATATGAAAACCTAATTTTGAACAACGTTTAAAGCTCCAGTTTTCCAAAAGTTTTACCTAACACATAATGATTTTATTAATCATTATGTGATTTTGACAATGGTTTTCCTAAATGAGTGAATAATTTAATTACAAGTTTCTATTTTTGTAATAAAATTCAACAGTATTGAGCAAATAAGTGTTCAAAGTATAATTTATGTTTAGAACAACAGCTGAATATCAAAAGAAAACTAGGGAGAGCTGTCAGTTTCTTCTCAGAAAGTGCTTTATATAAGAATAGACAAAACATAAAAAAATATGTAGTTCTGTGTATTCAGGGGAGTGAAACAAAACATAGCTTATTAGATTTTGGATTTTTAACTCTTTAACCTCAGTGATTCAACTCTCAGATTTTGGATGTAAAAGCTTATGTGTTCAATTACATGAACAGACATGCTATTTTTCTGGATTTTTTTACACACTTATTTAGAATTTCATACCTTTAGTTTGTAAAAAAGCATGTTTTTGTCATGACACCACTAGAAAGGGCTATTTTTTTGGATGCAGGAGTTCCTAGAAGATGTGAACTAATACTATCCATGACCTGGAGTAGTCTTCTGCTCTTATCAGCTGTTTTGATTATGCAGGACTTTGTTTAAAGTCTAGCAAAATTGATGGAAATGAGTGCAAGCCTAAAATGAAGCACCAGCTATCACAACATGTAGGGAAAGAAAACAAAGGGCTTTTAGTTAGAAAAGAAAGGACTAGTCAGTCAAGGCAGGACAGATGTAACAAAGTTTCTAAAATATAACAGGCAGCAGAAGCACAGTGGTTTTGCAGAAGAAATTGTTACACAAGAACTTGTCTTAGGAAAAAAAAGCTGATGTTTCTCTTAGGAATAAATAATGTATAATATTGGCTAGCAGACATCTGAACTTTTACACTATTGGCTCTCCAGCCTCATGGTATTCTTACCTGGTAGTGAAAATATTATAAAAGTTATGTACACTCTTAGATACACAATTTAATAAATGTTTCTGCATATAGAGGCACATCTGGGGACCGTGCTTCATACATTGCAACAAACTTCTTTCCCTGTTTTGGTTCTTTCTTTTGTGATACATCAAGCCAATCCACAAGTTTAGATAAAAGAAGTTCACTACTGTTTGGTCGTGTTCAGCTTTTTCTCCTGCCAATGTGACGTGGGAGCCTGCCTTGTTCTGCTGGTGACATTAGCCTTGATCACCTGCTCTCCTGCATCCCCCTGGATGAGGAACCCTGTGTACACTGTGTTGCACTGGGTGCTTAAAGAAGAAAATTCACGTTGTGGTTTCATTTTTCCACTGCCATATTCTCATTTTCCTGTGACTGGGAGCTTTGTTTTCGTCACCTGGTTATGCCTGGGGGTTTTAGGAATTATGATTGCTAAGGCTAAAGCTACGTGATAGGGCTTGAGCCAGTTTGGAGGTTCAGGGATGCCTCCAGGGCAGTTTGATCCCATCATTCCCTGCCCCATTTCTCTCCTGTTTTACCTATAATCCTTTGGTTTGTGACCCTGACCTCTCTGTTGAGCTGACTATGTGCTTCCTATGATCTTGCTCCAAGCCAGGGCAAACTTGATCAATTAGTAGAAAACCAATACAGTGAGAAAGCATTTCTTTTCTGCTGTGTTAGTGAGTTAGTTATTGCTTTTTTAAGGTGGGCTATAGAGATAGAATGGTGGGGGCAGGAAAAAATTATGTAGGCAGGAATGTGTGTTTGCATGGGGACTTGGACTTGCCTTCTGATAACAGAAAATGTCATCTGCATGACATAACTCCAAACTCAGAACTGATTCAGGCACATGCACAGTTTACTTAAGGGTAAGACATTATAGTGCACCAGCTGAATGGTGGTAAGCTACAATAAACTCAGCCACGGATGAGACTTCTGTACTAGCTGCAGTTATTTGAATAATAACTCTCTGATAAGCACAACACTTGAACTTTAGTTAAATTCCCTTGTTCAGTAGGTTTTTTTGAGTTGTTGCCTTCAGTCATCAGAAAAATCAATGGTTGAATTCCAGTCTGTGTAATTCTGCTAACAGTCTTATGCTTCAACTAAAAAGCTCCTCATGCTTAGGCAGGTAAAATTTGCCACTGGAGACATTAGCATTGTTCTATTGATTAGAGAAAGACCTTTGACTTTCCCATCTAGAGCACTGAGGGAAGGGCAAACTGGGTGCCTGAGGCTGTGGGATTGGAACCTACTCACTGGGCATTCAAATAGAGATAGTTCACAGAATGGAGGAAGGTTGGCTTTGGGAAGGTACCTTGAGATTGCTCAGTCCAAAATTGCTGCTCAGGGCAGGGTCACCTGAGCAGGTCAGGGCTGTGTATATTCAAGTTTTGAATATTTCCAAGGATTGTGACTTTGTGACCTCTCTGGGTAATCTGGTTCAATCACTCTTACAATTAAGAAGTTTTTCTTATTTTTAAATAGACTTTCTTCTTTTTCATTGTTTACCCACTGACTCATGTCTTTTTATGGGGGACTACTAAAAGAGTCTGGTTCTATTTCTTATACTACTCCCCATCAGGTATTTAGAGACTTAATTCACAAGATCTTTTTGAGCCTTCTCTTCTCCAGTCTAAATTGTCCCAGTTCTCTCAGTCTCTCCTTGTATTACAGGTGCTCCAGCAGTTTAGTCACTTTTGTTGCCCTCCACTGGACTCACTTCAGTATGTTCCTGTCTTTCTTGTGCTGGCAAACCCAGAAGAGTACCCAGCACTCCAGATGTGTCTCACTAGTGTTGAGTAGCGGGGAAGGATCAGCTCCCTCAATCACCTGGTGGTGCTTTTCCTCATGCAGCCTTGTGAGGATGTTGGCCTTTTTTGTTGTAAGGGCACTTTGCTAGCTCTTGCTCAACTTGTTCACCCAGACCTTAAGGTCCTTCTCTTTAAAGCTGCATTCCAGTCAGGTGGCCCCCAGCATGTACACAGTCCAGGCAATTATCACCCATAAACTCCAGAAACCTCCTGGGTCATTTTTCCTCTCTACTGTCCCTCCAGCAGATGTTGGGGTGCTTCAAGTGCCCTGTGAGCACAAAGGCCTGCGAGAGTGAGATTGCCTCCAATACCCTGAAGAAGGCATCATCTATGAACTTTTTATGACTAGGTGGTTTGTACCTCAACATCAACAACTTAGTTTAGAAAATAATTTAAACCCAGGTAATCTCACTGTTGTATGGAAATATTTTAGATGTGTCCAGAAAGAAGCATCGTTTTGCTAATAAAAAAAATTATAAAACTAAAACTGAAGTATGAAATATGAATAGCAAGATTGGGTGAAAATCTCCTAAGAAATGACCTGATTTAAGTGCATTTTAAAAAATTTATATATATATATATATCCTTAGGATATCCTAAATGCATTGTTGATTAACAATTTACAAGAAAACTTTCCAGGGAAAGGAACTTGTCTTCCTTTGGGTTTTGTATGGGAATTGCATTGATGCTTCAATCTATTAACAACTATTCAGTTAGCTCAGCAAAATAATGATTGAATCTGTGGAGTAAGTGTGTATAAACTCTACTTGTCCTTGAATTTTTTCTAATTTAAATATTCTGTATGTGGACGACAGGCTACAGAGGACAATGCAGACACAAGTGCAATGCATAAACAGCATGGTACAACAGAAATGAAAGGCAGGGACCTCGGATTAACACCATCAAATCTGATAGAAGGTGGTAAGCAATAAATATAACACAGGACAATAGGATTAGGATGATGAAATGCTGTACTAGGAAGGTAAAATTGTTTGATAGGTGGGATGGGTTAACAAGGCAAGGCTTTGTAATTGCACAACTAAAATATTAGGACAGAGCAATGGATAGAAGAAAGCAGAACAACAGTGAGTCAGATATCCTAGGAGAGAGGTTTTTAATTCTTCACTGTGGCACTAATAATCCCTGGCAGATGTTGCCTTGAGATTCACGTAGATACAAAAAATTTAGCTCAAATTGTTTGGTTTGTGTGGCTTTCTTTTGTCTTACTTCCAGAACAGCAATATTATGTTAAACTGGGAGCTCAGTGCCATGAGAGGTTGGCTGGGACAGACCTAATTGCACTGGTTTAAAACAACAGCATTGCCAAGCCCTTCACTCTGAGAACTGCTCCTCACCTGTCTGAGGCCTCTAGCACCCGGTGATCCTACACAGGACCACCAAGTGTAGGTAAAAGCAGTTGCTCTGTGTCTGACTAGAGGTGCGGCTGTCTCCCCATTCTGCTCTCAGCAGTAGCCAAATGACAGGATGGATGTGTGATAGTACCTGACTGTCACTGTTCACATCCCAGGAGGGAAAAGTTTGCCCTGGTCAAGCTCAGCTGTGGCCAGGAGGAAAAGCATTGGGATCTTTTGTGCCCTTCCATGGGCAGGGACACGTCAAGGAGGAGCAAGAAATGCAGTGGAATAGGTTGTTTAAAATACATGGGCATTAGTTTAAAAATAATGATCCAAAACAAGTCTCCCTAAGAAAGGAAGATAATGAAAGAAGATATGACTGCAAAAGAACTACTATGAGTGACATCTTGTAACCTAAAAAGTGAGTGATAAATGGCAATCTCTTTAACCTAAAATTGTATAAAGTGCACGTTAGTGTGCGGTTAACAACCTGCTTCTGAAAACAAGCAGGGAAAGACTTAAAGTTCCTAATTCCTTCCATATAATTCAAGGAAATGAATTTTCTTAGGTATGCAAGTTTGTGGGATTGAAGCCCAACAGTTTATTACATGGGATGTGTGTTAAAATAGTAGAATTGGGCATTTTCTTTTATACTTGCATCAATTTCTGTCATGGATGTGTAGGAGAACTGCGTGTCTCTAAAGTTGAAAGTGGTGTGAATACCACAATACTGTGCAACAATGAAAATGCAGCTTAGGAGTTGAGTAGGGTTCCAGGCAAACATGCAGATTTGGTAAAAGTGTCAAAAGCGTTGAAAGTTCACTTTGGAGAAACACTTAAAGAATATTAATATTTTCCAACCACCTAAGCAGATTCAAACTCCTGTGAACTTCTCTTTCCAAAACTGGTGAGCATACCATTAGGACCAGCTTTTTCTTTATTTTGGCTCTTATCTTGTGTATTTTTCCAATACCAGCAAATACTGGAAATCAAATGGAAGTTGAAAGCTGAAGGCAGGAGCTGTTTGAATAGTAGAACTGAAACCCAAAGCTCTTTTTCAGTTTTGAATGAAAACTTTAGCTTGACATTTTGCATGTTCTCAGTTTCTAGCTCCCTTTCCTATGCTGTCACACTGTATTGCTGTCATTTTGAAATTAGGGAAGATTTATAAGGAAGTAGTTTGTGGGTTTTGGGGCTGGAAAGCATTTTCTCACATGGTGAGAAAAATTGAGAACTGAGGAGGTGGAAGGTGGAAGCACTGTTTCTGATAGCAATTAGAAAGAGATATTAGTATAAATATGGAAATTTTCTTGGAAAGAAATGATAAAAACTAATGTATGGTAATGACTTTCATGATCATTATATGCTTATTTGGAAATAACCAAGTACTGATTATGCTAGTTCTTTATTTCTGTTTAGATAATACAGTGAAAGTACAGAGAATGATATAATTTAGAAAAATAAGTAGCTGGTTGTGATTTGGACATGGCATTGAGTCCCTCCATGCTGCCTGCTTCAGGAAATGTCAGTTGTCACAGGAATTACTGGACATGAAGCAGAAGGGCATTCTGGTCTGTAATTTTGTGACAGAGTTTCACAGCAGACCCTCATGCCTACGGTGTCATGCCCAGAGCAGCTGGACACCCACAGGGCCAGCTGACATTGGCATTGCCAAGCCTTGGCGTTGCCCAACCAGCTAATAAGTTTTAACCTTGTTGTTGGGTATTCACATTAGGGCCACCTGTAACAATACCAGATTTTTCTCCAGGACAAGCCTATAGCATAGCATGTAAAAACCTGAGCAGTGCCATCTGTGATTTGGTGTCTGCATGACTATAGCATTATCCTTGAATTTAGAGAATATGGTAACAGGAAAAATGGCAGAGGCTGTGTGTTATCATAAGTGAATAATGATTGCAGATACAACTCATGTGCATGGTGCAAAGGCTAAACATGTCTTACAAGCAGGGATCTGCTGAAGTATTTTCTTTGTCCTTTCTTTGGCATATAAGTAACGATTTCTCTCCTCTGTGATCTCCAAATGAGGTCTTACCCAACACTGAGAAAAGATTTGCTTTTATAATCATACTGACAAAATATACAAATTTAGGTGCAGATTTATCAGCAAATGGAGATTGCTTATAATGTTTATACCAATCCCCTGAAGAAAATAACACTGGCAATCTATCATGTATCCATGTTTTGATTACTATTATTAAGCCTGTGCTTGGATTTTTTGGCGTAGGAATGAGCACAAAATAACGAAGCTTTAGCTGATAATCTATACTGACATTTAAGTTTTGCCTTGGAGGGAAGTGCCTCCTTGCTCTCCCACCTTGACTTCTTAATGTGAATTTCTTACAAATGTAGACAGAGCTTCCACTGTTTTCTTAACACTTCATTGTTAGTGATGGCTGTTGAATTTTCTGATTTTAACCTTCAGTCAATGGCAAGAGAACAGAAGTTGTGTCTATAGGAACAGGGACAGAAAGGAGGCATAGTGTTGCCTTATTCCTTTGTGCTATCAGTCCTAAAATTTTCTCTCTTCCAACTGCTTATATCAATTGTGATCAGGAGCAGAAAAAAAGATTATTTCAATGTTTGTGAAGCAGAAGTAGAGGAGGTATATTTAGAGCAGAAATATTTCAGGATAAAGAAAAAGAAGCTTAAAGACACTTACTTTAACCTGTCAGTAACATCTATTTGAGTAAATAACTTCTCAGCCTTTTGCTACCAAGTTTATATTTAGCCCAAGATACATCTATTGCCTTGAAACGGACTAGTCATTTATTTTTTGAATAATGTTTGTTATAGCACTTACAGAATTTTACAATAAGGGCAGTAGAGAAAGCAGAAGGACTTCATCTAGCAAAATCAGAACGTCATGTTCTCATGTCCTTTAAGATCAAACATAGATTAGTCTCCTGCATTTGCTTCACCCTTCTATGTAAATATGTAAAAACACAGACTAGATTATTAAGTTTACCTTGTTCAGTCACTCTGGTGACACTGATCCATATGTCAACTTCCTAGAGATCAGTAAAAGATAAGATTAGTAGGAAAATAAAGTTCAAGGGTCAGGACTTTGATAAACAACCAAAGCTGAAGGAAGTCCATTGAGGTGAAATTGCTTGAAACAGACATGTCAAGTAGCCATTTAAATTTCAGGTCTTGGCTTCATAGAGCAAATAGGCAGAGAAGAAAAACAAGCCAGGCTTGTTTTTACAGATATTACAGTGAATGAGAAGACCATTTTGAAGGCTTTTCCTGAGGTCTCCAACTGCTGTGATGCTTCTCTGTGCTTCAGTTGACATTTTGCATCTGAGCTTTTTAATCTCTTGGACAACACCTCACACAAGATGGGTTTAGCTCCTATCCTTATTGACAGTCCTCTTTAAAGCATTATGCTACTGCTATTACATCAAGGAGAAGTGAGATTGCGTTCATCTAAGAGAAAGAGAGTCTTGCAGAGTTTTGCTCATGCATAGCCTTCTACAGAGTTGCAGGGATAATACCCATGACTGAAACAGCTGTGGGAGCAATTAGAGTGGTAGACACATCCCTGAAATTATGGGGAGCCACAGGGCTTGTGAGAAACAAAAAACAATCAGACACCCTGACTGGGATTATGTTTAACAGCTGCCAAGCTCCACCTTTCACTTTGCTCCTGCTTACTTGCCTTGTGAGAGCTGCATTTCTCTTGACTACCTGAGTAAACTGCTTCGCCCACTGAATAGGCTTAACTTTAAAAACACATGAATAAACAGATTTTGGAGAACTGCGTAGATTTTGATCTTTGAGAGCAGCTTCTTTTTGAAACACAGGAGCACAGACAGAAGTGGCTCTTGTCAGCAGCATGAATCTTCTGGCATTCCTGCTGGTTTAAAAGAAATTGGGGATCATAAGAGGCAAAGAGGAAAGAAATCTGGTCTTCTTTCTGGAGCTGTACATCTCTAATTCCCTTTGATCTTTTGCTCAGCATTTGATTAAATCTTTTTCTGTATACTGGTCTCCCTAATCAGAGGCAGTTTGCAATACCTCTCTCTGAAGTTATCTTCAATCTGCTTCTGGAATCTTGCAGACCAGAACAAGGACTTGGTGGAATTATCATTCATAACCAAGGAGCTATTTAAGTTCAGTTTCATGGGGTTTTTTTAAGATTTTCTGAGACAGTTCTCCAGGTACAATAAATTCTGTATTGGTTCATTGCAGTGAAGTAACACTATAAAATAGTCTCTCTCAGCATTAATATTACCTTTGTGGTTACAGTGGGAAAGTACCTTATACTCATTTCTCAAGACTGATGTCAGCCGAGTGTTTCAGTTAGAGATATACTTTAAGCATAATCTCAGACCCAGATAACCTAGATCTGAACATTTTTCAAATGTCAGGATGCTTAATCCTACTGTGACTTTCACAGTGAGTCTCCTTTCCATAATGAGTCAGACACTCAGTTTAAAGATAGTCCCATATGTAAAAGTCCCAGATCTAACTTCCTGCCTTAATATTACTTCTACAGATTTAAAGCTCTGATAATTGAGACTTAGGCTGCACCTATGCTGCTGAATTAAATGATGTCACAGCATTTCCAGGCACTTGTCGAAATAGACCCTGGCACTCTTTTCAGCCAGAATAAGCAGTGTTTTCTCAAAGCCTTTCCAGGCTCAGTGTGGGGCTTAGTAAATGCCAGGGACTGTGCTTGCTGTGGCAGCTTGTATAACCCTGCTTTGGAGGCTAAGAGAACTTAGTAGAGATGTGGAAACATGTGTCAGCTGATCTTGGAGCCAGAAAACAGGCCCTGGCACATTTCCTTTACTAGTGTAGATATAGATATGGCCTCAGGGCTTTCAACTTTGGCTCTGTGATTTGTTAGGAAATGTTTTCCTTTGAATAAGACCATAACATGAGTCACTTTATCTGTTTATGACTTGCAACTGGGTAGAAGGTAAAGATCTCATGATAATTTTAAATAAAAAACCAAGAAGAAGTCACATGTAACAGATTATGTTTTCTGTCTTGGTCGGTAGTATTTGAAATGCAAACATCTATCTAATTGTAGCACTGTTGCTGTTTGGTTTTCTACATTTCAGTGTGATTTGCCATATTGGAGGTATGGCAAGCCAGTGGAAAATTCTATTTGATTCTCTTCTGTTCCATTCCGTGCCCACTGCATTTTGTTTTCACAGGATCTTTAATTACAAAATGAATATAATAATGTTGGTGAAGGATCTTGTGAAAGATCTGTTCTTAATGCTCAATACTCACTGACATCAAGCAAGAGATGAAGACAGTTTTTCTCTATCATAAAAAGATACCATTGAAACACTGGGAGTGATATGGGTATCTGTACCTCTGAGGGGTCACAGGGCCAAGCAGAGAGTTTTACTGTTTATGGTGATGAAGTGGGGCAGTCAAATTGAAATTCACCCTTGGTATTCCACTGCCAATTCAAGTTGTTTCATGTAATGTTGTGTGGATAGCTGAAGAGCCATGTTAACCCCAGCCACCTGGGGGTAGCTCAGGACCATTTTCCTGAGGGGTTTGACCCTGTTGCTGGAAGCTGATGAGGGATGTGCTGGAATGGGGAAAGAACGACACTTTGGTCTAGTGCATTCTACAGCGGAGGGAGAGCTGTAGTGTGAGCTCAGGGTGTGACTCTTGTCTAGGAGAATCTGAGGTAATCATACAACAGTGCCCCCTTCTCCTCAGCTACAACAGTGTCAATCTAAAATTTCAGCGGACTCATACTAGGAGAGAAAAAACCAGTTCACGGCGAACAGAAAAGCTTTGAGTCATGTAGGCCAGTGCTCTGTCAATGCAAGATTATAGCTCTTGAACATCAGTCTTGAACAGATTTACTGGCTCAAATCAAAGGACTTTTATTATTTCTCTTTTGGGAATTTTCCATTGTTAGAAGTAACTTTCATTTGATGTTACAAAAAATGATAGCTTCATTTTTGTATTTGCCTTTAGGTTTTCCTCCATAACTCTTTCTGTGACATGCCCTCCAAAAGACACAAGAGAGAGGCAATGGACCCCAAACCAGCTACAACTCAAATCTGGTCCCAGTACAAGACCCAGGTTTGTTTGAAGTGCTGGGATGTAATTATGTCCTATCTCTGCCATCAGTCAACTTGACAGTAGCACATAGCTAACTCTTCCTCATCTAATTTTTTTTGGTTCCTTACTATGTACAACAAGAAGACAGAACACATAGGATGTTAGGTTGCTCAAGCATGATTGGTGGTATTTTCACTTGACTTTGTTTATAGGTAAAGAAAACACATGGATTTAGGACATGAGATTAATGGAAATATTTACAGAAGTTTTCAAGTTTGGATTCTGTACATTCTCCCTTTTATTCTGCATGTCTTCCTTCTTCTTTAAGTGCATAACTTCTGAATGACAAGAAAAAATAAACAAGCCTCACCTAATTTACCAAGCCAAGCAGGATGTTTTCAGAAAAATTATCAGTTTAAACTAATATGCAAACATAATGGAAAGGCAGAGGTCTGCACTGTGGGTTAGCAAGTCATCCATTCTGAGCATCAAGGCAGCCTCACACTGAGGACTGCCAACCCCACTGAAGCACCCAGAGTTTAGTTTTCACCAACAACCTCATGACAGAAGAGAGGACTTGAACAATCAAAGCACTTAATTTTTTTTTTAGAGAAATAGGCAATCTTTAAGTGTTGTGCTTAATTTTACTTGGTCTATTTTGCAGTAGTTGCAGACTAGCAGTAGCAAGCCAGGGGTGATCCATTTTGAGCTGTGCGCTGATAAAAGCATGGTAATGAGCTGTGGATATCTGGGTTTTTTAATACCCAACAGGACTTTGTAAATCAGTCATTTAGTAAATGTTTAAAAATTAAAAAAAAGAAATATCAGTGGGCATCTCATGGTGTTGGCACACATGCTGCTCTCACCTTCTGTCCTTTTAGACACATACAGATGAAGGATTTACTACCATGCATGCCATTGCAGAAGGAGTCCTTAGCCATGCTTGTGATTCCGGTGCTGTACCCCTGTTGCCTTTCTGTAGGCTTGGCTGCACATCTGAAAAGATGTTTGTTTGTTTGTTTGTTTGTTTGTTTGTTTGTTTGTTTGTTTGTTTGTTTGTTTGTTTTAACTTGCACTGAAGTTATGCTAAGGTAAAAATCCAACTCAAACCAGGCCCTTTGCTTTCATCTCCAGGACAAGCGTGTAAGCTTACTGCTGTACCTCAGTGAGTTCCTCACATTCTGTTTCCATCTAGGTTTCAGGCACCTGCAATTCCTTACTTCTGAAATACAGCGACACTTGACCAGAGTCCTTCTTCATACAGAGTCACTGTCATTTAGCAGTAGAGAGAAGCAATAGAGAAGGGTGTTTGAGACAGCCATGTGAATATTTTGTCTAACCTAATCTCATGCTCCACTGCGAGCAAAGCGAGATAAGCTTCCCTTAAAGCACCAGAGTAGAACCTGCTGCCAGCTGCTGAGAAAGGGTGTCTGTACAGGTGTGAGAGCCTGACTGACTCTCCTGGGCACCTTTGAAAGACTCTGTGTCATTCCATCCTTTGCCCTCCAACTATGTTTCTAAATACTGCCTTGCTCAATTTACCCATGTGTTGGCTTCTCTTGTAAAACTGGCTTTGGTGCTGCCAGGGCCACAATGAACTGTATGAAATAGCTCCCTGTTTTTACATTTGGTTTTGCTACATAGGACCCATGCTCAGGCCGTTGGCAGCTCTGCAAACCCCGTGGTTAGGGATTTATAGGCATCTTCTCCAGACATTTCTTCATTTCTATTTGAGTTTTCTCCCACTGCTGAAGCTTTCAGGTTGTTAAGGAAGGAGGTTAGACATTCAGGAGTGTCCAGGGTGAGGTACAAATCACTGATTTCAGTGCTGAACCACACAAGAAGTTGCAAGGTGGATGGTTCTGGACTCCATTAATCTCACTTTGCGAAGTCAGATGCTGAGGGTCTCCCCTAGATCATGCCACTGGATCAAAAGAGGGCAATTGGTTCATCATTTCATCTGTTGTTTGTTTGCTTTTCCTCTTCTTCAGTGGCATAAATTGATGGTCTCTGGAAAAAAGGTAATAGCATCAGACAGTGGTAGTATCATCTGATGCTCCCAAACCTTTTGACTATCTGACAGTGGTTTAAAGTGCAGCTCTATGCTGAAAAATGATTCTGGAAATGGCATTGTGAGGTTCTGTGCCTATTATCTCCAAATTATTTCCATATCAGATGTTCTCTGTGAGCAATGAAAAAGACACTTAACTTTGTTCATGCCCCATGAATTTAACCTGAACTTGAAGTTCACATTGGGTTATTTTATTCTCTCTTGTGATTGCCAGCAATACAGAACTCCATGGACCAATTTAAGTCAGTTACACCATAGCAAGTCTTCCACCTCTGAACTGGACCTCATTGCCCCCTGTAAACCCCTGTGTTTTCTGCAGTTTTACTCAGGTGACTGCAGCCTATTAAACAGCTCTGTAGATGCATGACAACAGGAAATATGCACCATCTTCCTGTGTTTTTTAGTATGTGAAAAGGATTTTTTTGCTCAGTATGAACTACTTGGTCCTGCTTTTCTTGTTATTCTTGTTCTTTTGTACTCTTTTGTAGCCCCCTCTAAACTCGTCATAGATTATACAACCCCTTTGATGAATACATCCTCCCATCTCTCTGTAGGTTGAAGAACATTTGCTGTTCAAACTGTTCTGCACTTTATTTCTTTACTTGAAGTACTAAAATATGTTTTATACATATATATACACAACAATGCATATATTAACAAAAGTATGCGTGCTGTGACATATTTTTCTAATAGATTTTTTCACAAACCAAGTCCCCAAAATTCTGAAATGTTAAAATTGGTAGCAGAACCCAACACTAGTTCTTCAGCAGTCAAGGAGCACAATACAAAAGGAAGTTTGTGCAATTAAAGTAGTCTTTCTTTCTTGATGGATAGTTTGACCAGATTGTGAAGAAGAAAGAACACAAATCTCTCAAAAATCAAACAAACCACATTTTTGAAGAAGAAGGATCCAGTAGACCTTGCCTGGCTGCTAACTTGCCCTATTCAGGATGACCAGTTAAACTATTGTGTGTTGATTATTGTGTGTTCTTTACTAAATTAAGTGTACTTAAGGATGCATGGAAGAAATAGCAATATGCATCCTGAATCCTAGCCCCCAGAGAAGGCCACCACTCTTGCATGTAAGAGAGATGAATACAACATACAAACATAAGAAAATGAATGAAGGAATTTCATAAAATCACACTAGTTTTGGATTCTAGAGGTTTAGCTCTGGTTCTTTCTGGTAGATCCCCCATGGCAGTCTCCAGACTGGATAATGTCCCAAGAACTCCTTTGAAGGTGGCTCCAGGTTCCCTTTTAACACATGAGAGGAAATCCTGGATGTATATAGTGGCATTTCCTTTCAAGTAGGTCTCTGAGGAGCTGGTTGTTGGATGACCTTGCCCAGCGTGAAATGGGGAAGGGGACAGCTGAATTGCTTTCTATTGAGGTCACTGTGCAGCTATGGGGCCCGGATTTGTACAGTGTAATTTAATTATAGGAGCTGTGTTGTATATTGGCTGGACAACTTGATACATAGAAAACTCACAAAGCACAGAGGCCATCAAAAGGAGTGCAGTGGAATGGTTTCCACTTTGTTCTGCGATGTGCTCAGAGGTGCAGTGGTTATGGGAGCAAGGGATGGTAAGTCTGCCAGCACAGTGGTCACTGCTGCCTTCCTGACTTCTCCTGAGCATATGTCCATTGCATCTGTGGTGATGGCAATACCACAGGCATCTGTAAGTCACATTACAACTGTGCAACCAAATTGACAAAACTTCCATTACATTTTTAGCTGCTGAAGGGAGTGGTGATGGAAATGGGTTCTGCTGTTCCTCATTAACAGTGTTTCTAACCACTACTCTTTCAATGAGGACCAAAAATAAGTAAAAATGAGAAAGCCTGTCCTCAGATTACTACATGAGATGGTGTAGAATCCTATAAAAATGTTTATGTTCTATGCTGCTCCTATGGCAAAAACTTACATAACTCACTGGTGACTCCATCACTCACGAGCAAAGCACTCATCCCAGATGCATGGCCATAAAATCTTTATAGTGTCTTGCAAAGTGTGGTGTGTTATAGAGTTTTACAGCTTTGCATTTGGGATGACCACATGACATTATCACATATTTCCCCATGAAGATTTTGGCTTACTGCTGCTCAAAGCTAACTAACTTTTACAGACAGTTCTTAGAATAGCTAAAAGACTCCTGCTTTGATTTTTGTTGTCAGCATGAATTTAATGTACTCCTTTTCTTCAATTAAGTCCCAGAGTCAGGCTGCAGAGGAAGTGGAATGGTGCAGTCAATACATGACTGGATTTGCTCTCTGGTTATATCAATCACATTGTCTCTCTCCACTATTAAATATTTACGCTGTGGTAATGTTTTCATAGCACAGCTGATAGACAGGCCCAGGCCCAGGAGCAGGGTAAGTGAGATGTATGTCCTGGGCTCTGGTTTGTGTGCTGCCTGCCCCTGGGGAATCTATATCTCCTGGAGATTTAATAGTGTAAAGCACTTCCATATCCTAAAGAGATACTTTCTGTCTCAATTTTTATTTGCTCTCTGTTTGTTCTTGCTACTTTTCAGGGAGATGAATTAATGATTCTGTCCTTCTGTGACCCTCTGAGCCCAGGAATATGCAACCTGGAGTGAAAAAAGATAAGAAGGAACCCTCCACTCACAGGCAGTATGAAGTTATTTTGTTCTAGCAAGTTATGAAAGTGCATCGTCCAACCATGTTTCACTATCTGTAAGATATGAAAACTTGAAATATAACCATTTTAAAGAGTACATTTTTGTTTTAAAGTAAAATAAAAGCAGATAAGGCCAGCATTTTTTTAACAAATAGCATAGTTTCAGAATAAGTGTACTTACAACAGCAAAATATAGAGAGGAAGGCATTGCAAATTTAGAACAAAATTGATGAAAAAACCAGTTTTCAGATTCAAGGCAGTCTATGTCAGGGAACAAAACAATTCAAAACATTTAAACCAGTCTTATAATCTGAATAATGAACATTCCTCAGCTTTTACCCATAATTAAATGAATTACGTTAGTTAAAATATTAGTGCTGATGGAGGAGATAAGGCTATGAATCAGTGCCAAAATGCATTAATTAAACAGGGCAGAAAAAAGTTCCAACTCAGATTTCTACTCATCTCTTAGATTTTTTAATTGTTATTCTTTTCAAGCTGATTTACCCAGAGTACGTTTCTCTGTTATTACGTAATTTGGCCTATGAACATTTTGTTAATTCTTATTTCTTGAGCAGTCTTTTAAAACAGGTTTCAGCAGACTTTCAGAAGTCTCAGATTAACCGAAATTTGCAATTTTATGCTTGATGATCATCAGTATGCAAGACAAGGGAATGGACGTCATCCGCTGTCACCCAATCACTCATTGTCATCTCCCTCTGACAGCAGGCAGACTTTGACTGAGTTATTGCCATAATTCTCAGCTGCTGAACAAATGGGAAGACTTGGACACTCCACAGTGCTAACTTAGACATGCAAATGGCGTTGATGTTGTCCAATGAGTGGAATGCAGAGCAGTGCTTGGGCCTGATACATGAAATGATCACCTCTTTCTCACGAGGAACAGGTCCAGTAATCAAGTAAGTAATATTGGTTGTAACTGAATGAGCTAAAGCAGTGAAAATATGAGACAATTGATCTTTAGGCAGCACACTTGCAAACTTTCACAGAATTAATGAAATGGAAGAGAAAGTCATCCTTTGCCATATGTCTAGTGCTGCCTGGTGCTGATGACTGTAATAGATGCTTGAGTCTTAATGAGTAGCTCCTCTGTATGTTTATTTATATTTTCAAGCTACAGTTTATGTATGTCTGATAATGGTGAAAAATGTCTTCCAGGTGCAGCATAATGTAAATGTGGATGACAAAGCTCTGAGGGACAGAATTGAGTTTTGCAGCTGACAGCTGCATGTGTGATGTCCCCTGCTGGAGTAGTTTAATACAGACCACAATCAATTAATTATGTTTATACTGTGTGGAGAGCACTGCAAAGACTGTTAGGTACAGTAAGAAAAGCAGTTTTGGAAAGGCATAAATGAAAATGCATATATTTGATGGAAATGCATCTATTCCTTTCTTAAAATAGCTGCTAGTTATATCACTAATATCTTAAATTATCAGAATGAGAAAAATTATGTGCCCTCATGTGCACTTTTGCATCTTCCTTCTTTTGACATTTAAGTTGGTGAAAAGAGTGAAAGTAATTTGAGTGCAGTTCTTCTGTGAACAGTGTCTGGATGAAAAGAGCGTTTTAGAGTTCACTGCTTCTGTCAGTGAATTCCAGATCAGATCTGATTTAATTTACACAGAAAATGTAAAGATTACTTAATCTGATATAAGTTTAAATTATTTATTTTTAGATGGATATGCCATAACACATTACTGCAAATTGAGGAATCTAGTTCCTGATCTTGGGGGAAAAAAAACCATCTGTGTAATAATATTCTCTCTTTCCCCACCATATTATTTTCTGCTTATCTGTCAACATCTTTTAATGAGAAATTTTGCAGAGAAAATGCTCTGTTCATTTTGCTTTGTTAACTGCATTGAGAGGAAGAGGACACTCATTCTCCCACAGAGGTAGTTCTAATGTGATAAAAGAAGTTTAAATCAGTACAAACAGCACCCAATTTGCAGGATTTGCAAGCATCCAGCTGAGGAACTAAATCTCTGAACACATGTAGATTTACACCTCCTTTTTAAACAATTTGCAGCCACTGCATTTTGATCTAACAATAGATATTATCTCTAAAATCGTCCCAATATTAACCTATAAATAAGAATTATTAGATCTAGCACTTCTCAATACACTGGAATCAACTGCCCGCACGCTACGCTTCCAGAACTGGACGGTGTCTTTGCCCAAAATGCAGAGATGCAGCACCAGGAACCACTGCACCAGCAGGGCCCTGCAATTTCTGCATTCCAGCCAGAGCAAGGCAGAGAGCAGGGAGTGCCAGAGGCTGGCTCAAGCAGCTGATTGGGATATTGGCTGCTTTGTCAACACTTGTTTTGGCCTAACTGCCTTCAATAGAGATCTGGCCTTGAGCAGCTATTGTGGAGCTGCTTCTTTCAATTAGCTCTCCAAAGGGATGCTTCATCCCACACTGAGAGCCCATTTGTGTGGTTTTGGAGCAGCCTAAACTGTCACTCCCACAGCACTCTCAGTGTAGGAAAAGCTCAGAAATAGCATAGAAAATACGTGTTGCCTATCTGATGTCCATCCTTGGCAGCCTTCCAGCTTAATCACAAGGAAGACGGGATAAAGATATCCACTCTTTGAGTGTTTATACTTTTCTTAGGGATTTAGAGGGCTCCCTGTGCAACACAGTTTGAAGCAATGTCAAAATATCAATAAAGAAATCTCCAAACTTACAGATCCACTTGAATATCTATTTTGCCCTAGCTTATGGCCAGTCTCCAGGCTTGCTCTGAGCTACAGAGTCTAAATCCTCTTCTTTTAAGCCAATTCAGCATTTTTCTCATTCATATTTTATATTTTCTTCATTCACAGTTCTTCCTATGTTCTACTTTTGTTCCTTAAGGTATCAACTTTGGTACTCAGTTACAGTCAGGAAAATACCAACACTTTTTATCCACTCAGATCTGCGATGAACAGGAATGAAAAAGTGCCCACTAGCAATTTCACATTTGCTGTGCACTGCAGTATTGCATTCCTGCCACTGTGTACTGTTCTGTAAGACTCTTAAATTAAACTAATTAATGTGATTTAAGGTGATGCCTGTTTACCAAGCAGGAGTCACAAGAGAGTTTTCTTCTCTGTCCTGTCACCAGGAGTCTGCCTTCCAGGTAAGAGCCTCTCTGTGAGAGCAAAGGCTCTTCTCTGTGCTTTTTGTAGCTGGGGTTTTGTGAGAGGAAGGCAGTTTATTGTTCCTAGTCCGATGTAAACGTACCTTAAGAATTTGAGAGACCTTGGGGATAAAAGTGATATGTAAGCAAAGACCCTCTCTTAGTGGTTTTTTGTTGCTAGGGCTCTTTAAAACCTAATTTCTTGGGGCTAATAGCCTAATAAATTAGATAGGCCAGTTCAGTTTCTTGAGAATTATTGAACTGAGAGGCCTCCAGGCAGAGGTTTTATTTGCACCTGTTTATCTGTGAGGGGTTTTTTCAGATAGTTTTTTAAGGACCAGGAGCTAAAAGTTGCCTTTCAGTTTTCTTTTACCTCCCCAAATGAAAGCTGTATTTCCTTTAACCATGGTATTTTCTTGACTCAGCCCCATTGACAACAATTTCTCCTTGTGAATCTTCCCAGGAGATCTTTGTTAGCTTTATTGGTGTTTTCTTTTTTGCTTAACCTTTTAACACTGTCCCCATTTTGGTTATCCTTTTCTCTATGGGAGTTCACTCTATTTCTGCAGTTTAAGCTATACAACAAAATTGTCCTGGGAAGTGACAAGGCAGTGGCAAGCACTGGGTTATACTTCTCATATGGACTGTCTTCCATGTCTACATTGTGTTTTGAAGATCTGCAGACCCCTGTGTTCATCAATGATTCCCCATAAACAAGAATAACTTGATGAATCCATTTGGTTGAGGTTCTTCTATTAAATAGAAGCTTGTTATATATACAGATTTTTGAGCATCTTGCAAATTAATATTTCCATTAGAAATCACCCTGACATTTATTACACAGGCGACAAACCAGAAAACTGCTTCCTGTAACTCTTTAAATATGGAAATGGATGCAAGAACAGCCTTAATTTGAGAAGCAAGGTTCAGAGAAGTGTGTAAGAGAGGAGTAAACACTGTGTGATATTTCCCTAGACTATGCTCTAACATACTGCAGCTCCTGCACCATATCATGTCTTGGGTATTCTCTCCTTTGTTCAATTCCCTTCTAATCTCATGTGGATTTACTGATTTGTGTGTTCTCCTGCACGTTTCTGCCACACTTACTTTTACCTGCCATGGGTTCATCAGCTTGAGCTGGTGAACTTTGAGCTTTTATTTGTTCCTTGTTCACATCTTCACAGTTCCACAGATCTCTTCTGCAATGCACCCTCAGCTGGACTCTGGATATAAGAGTAGTAATTTCAGTTGTTCTTTGTAATGGGAATCATTCTGAGAAAGGCTTCAGACAACTTCTGTAATTGGCTTCAATGTTGTTTTGTTTCTCTGCTATTTTTTTCTGAGCTCCTTTTTGCAATGGAGAGGGGCACAAGAGCAATACAGAGTACTCATGAAGAGATGCATCTAGTGACATACCAGCGTTTACTCTTGTAGGCAGCTCAGTCCCACATAGCTGCTTGCTCTCTTTCCCACAGTAGAATGAAGAAAAGGATCAGAAGGGTAAAAGTGAGAAAACTCATGGTTGAGATGAAGGCAGTTTAATATGTAAAGCAAAAGCTGTGCACACAAGCGAAATGAAGCAAAGAATTCACTCAGTCTTTCCCACGGGCAGGCAGGTGTTCAGCCATCCCCAGGAGAGCTGGGCTCCATCAGGCATCATGGTGACTTGGGAAGGCAAACGCTGTGACTCAGAACATCTCCCACTTGCTTCTCCTTCCCCCATTTTGGTATGCTGGGCATGATGCCATGGGGTATGGAACATCCCTTTGGTCACTTGGGGTCAACTGTCCTGGCTGTGTCCCCTTGACAAATTCTTGTGCATCCCCAGCCAATGGACTAGTGATACAGCATGAGAGACAGAAATAGCTTTGACTCTGTGAAAGCATTGCTCAGTAATAGCTAAAATTCTCTCTTATCAACACTGTTTTAATCACAAATCCAAAACATACCAGCTACCATGGTAGAATTCTCATAATTCTGAACATTTACTTTGGCTTCTGCTCAGTATCATGCTGACGTTTTCTTTAAATGATTTTTTTTAAGCTGAAGATCTCAATCTGGTCAGGAGTCAGCTCTTAGCCCTCTCCCACAGATTTAAAACTTAGATTGTTTTTCTCTATTTGTATCCTTCTACATTTGTCTATATTGCGTTTCAGTGTCAGTATTTAAAAACAATGCAAACCGCTTATAACTATTAAACGTGTATGTCAGTGTACTTTTCGATATCAGAACCTCTTTTTCATAGTGGAACCTGCTTAGTATTGGATTGAATAAAGAGACCTGAAAACTGGAGAGTACTTGGATGAATTCTTCTGAGTTGCATAGTAATAATAATAATAATAATAATAATAATAATAATAATAATATAGTAACAATATTGGTCTTCATTAGGGATTAAGGTGGCACAACCTGTGGAGGAAAAAAAAGGGTAAGTAAACGAATAATTGTTGGTGAGTTGTGATGCTAGGAGTATGGACTTGCCATAGGATTTGGGAGTATATGGCCATGAAGATTTCTGGAGATCTGGATGCCTTCTACTGTATTAGAAGAAAACGTGGTACTAGTTTTGTGTTGAGTTTTGGGGGTTTTTCTCTCTCTCAATAAATCCTGTCTGTCCCTACTCCATCATTCTGTGACTCAACATCCATGTGAGTGTGCTTTTGCCCACAGCCAGGAGGTATTTCCATGAGGTGTTGAGGTTCTGTGACTAGCATGCCCAAATGCTTTGAGGCACATATTCAGGTTCTGCTAGTTAGGCCAAAAAAATGTTCTAGGAGCATGCACACCTCCCACTGTGTTGGACAACAGCTCCTATAAACATTAACAGGTTTAAAACTCGGTCTATGTGACTCTATGTCTGGGAATACCTGTGATCATAGCAGAGTGGCATTTGGCTTTGCAAAAGTGAACTATAAAATAGAGTTGGCATTACTAACATGGCAACAGCTTGACATCATACAGACTGTAATGATTTGTTGCTAAGTTCTAGAAGAGGATGCTGCAGACATTGTGTTCAGACCTAGTTATTAACCTGTGTCTCTCAGTGACACCATACACAGAAAGCAGTTATGGCATCTCATCTTGGTGCCTCTGATGCCCTTAGGTCTTTCCATCTCAGTCCACATGCCTGTGGCTTGGGGGCTGCTTGTGGATAAAATTAAGTGAAATCTGCAGGGCTGCGCTGGATCTTCAATCACGAGAACGTGCAGCAGGCTAACGAGTCTGAATAGAGGAGAAATGAGGTGTTGGAGTAAATGTCTGACTTGTGTGTTGTGCTGCTGATGCACCTGCTTTCACATGACTACTCCGACAAAAACTGATAAATAATTTTGTTTAAATATGTTTTGTTGTTTTAAACAAATGAGAAACAATCACAGCTGTTGGGATAGTATCTAATACTCTTGTGTCTAGTCACTACTGCACCAAAAATATCATAAAAGTATATAATAGGGAGTAAAATCTTTCCACCTGTGGGTGCCATCTGGTGGCGAATACTCTGATCCTGATCCAGCAAAGCTCTTGCATGCATGCCTGTTTCTAAAGCATGAACACCCCTTCTAAGTATGTGGGTGTGTTACTAAGTCCCACACAATGGGATGGGCATGTTGGAAAATAAATCTAAATGCAGATCCTCCAGCTGAGATTCACCAGATATTTGCCCTGCAAATGAAAAAAATTCTTGTAAAAGCCCTGGTGAGGATAAAGCAATTCTTGCCCACAGAAAAACTGAAGAGCAAGGCAAGGAACCATATTAAATGTCCCAAGACAGACAGAAAAGCATGGAAGTGCTAGGAATATAAATACCTGTCATTTTGAGGCTTGTACCTTTGCCAAAAACACAAATTTCTGTTCTTGTGAAAACTCAAAATACAATTTGAAAGTGTCTGAGTTATAATTATGCAGATGTGTGCAGAGGGAGCCATGCTTAAGTGTTGCATTGGCACAACACTGTGCCTGGGCTTGACTGTCCTTCAGCAGCCCATAGGCTTAGCATGAGTTACTCTTCCAAGCTGGGCAGGAGTGCTGATCTGCTGGAGGCAGGAAGGTCTGCAATGGGATCTGGATACACTGGACAGATGGGACAAGGCCAACTCTATGAAATTCAACATGGACAGGTGCCAGATCTTGCACTTGGGTCACAACAACCTCATGAAAATCTACAGGCTTGTGACAGAGCAGTAGGAAATCTGCCTCTTGGAAAAGGACCTGAATGTGCTGGTTGACAGCCAGTTGAACACGAGCCAGTGTGTGCCCAGGTGGCCAAGAAGGCCAAAGGCATCTGGCCTGTTTCAGCATTAGTGTGGCCAGCAGGAGCAGGGCAGTGATCTCTCTGTACTCAGCACTGGTGAGGCCTCACCTCGAATCCTGTGCTCAGTTTTGGGTCCCTCCCTACAAGAAAGACAATGAGGTGCTGGAGCATATCCAGAGAGGAGCAACAGAGCTGGTGAAGGTCTGGCTAACAAGGAGCAGCTTGAGGGAGCTGGGGATGTTTAGCCTGGAGAAAAAGAGGCTGAGGGGAGACCTTATTGCTCTCCACAGCTACCTGAAAGGAGTCTCTAGTGAGGTGGGGGGTCAGTCTCTTTTCCCAGGCAACAAGTGTCAGGACAAGGGGGAATTGCCTCAAGTTATGCCAGGGTAGGTTTAGACTGCATATTAGGGAAAAATTCTTTAAGGAAAGAGTTATCAAGCATTGGAGCAGATTGCCAAGGAAATGGCTGAGTCCTCATCCCTGGAAGTATTAAAAAAGACAGGTAGATGTAGAACTTAAACACACGATTTACTGATGGGCTTGGCAGCGCTGGTTTCATGGTTGGATTTAGAAATTGCATTGACAATGCTGCTAGTGGGCACTCCTGGTTGCAGAAACTCAGGCCTCTCTCCTCACCTGTCTGTGAAGATCTGAACATCTAAAGAAATACCTACATGCCTTCAGCCAGCCCTCTCCCACCTGTGCTCCAGCTGGTAAGTAATGAATAATAGGAGATGCTACTGCCTGGTATTTCTCATCAGGTGGAAGAAGGGCCCTGCTTTCCTAAGGCTGTACACAGAGCAGGTGAGACACTTGAGATGTAATGATTTTGTCTGAAATCACTGCATCAGCTCTTCTGCTGAGGACAGTAACTTTCAGCAGAGGGACAGCAGGTCAGAGGCTTGGGAGGAGGGAAGGGCAGGATGAGGAGCCAAGTTCCCAGCTGGCACAGGAATTTGGGAAGGCACTGTCTATCCAGAGCGGTCTGCAGGTTCTGCCCACCTCCCTCATCCATTGCCTCCGGGCTCAAAGGCTCCTGTAAAGTGCTGCCACAGAGGCTCTAAAGAAGGTTTTATAGCAAGATATAAGATTTTTTTACCTTATGCAGACTGAAAAGTTAAGATTAGAGCAGAGAAAAAGACTCTGAATTTACCTTCTTTCTCTAGCAACAAAACAAAGTTTTATCTTAATTTCAGCCCTACATCCATGAGTTCCAGTGAACAGTTCTCCTGAACTGTATTATCTTGGTGTGGTTCACAATCCCATAAACCAGAAAGCACTAGATATCATTCCCCCACAGAAAGCACAGTGGGGAATAAGCAAATAAAGTTGAAACAGATAAAGATCCGAGTATTGATCTCTGCTGGTGTTTCTTAATAGAGCGTAACTCCAAAGGAATATTGTAGTCATTGATGGAGGAGAAATCGAAATAATCTGGCTATCACTTTACATGTCTCTGTATTTGAAGGGTCACGTAGGCTAAAGAGTACTAGGGATTTACACAAAGTAACAGCAGATTTTCAGGAGAGCATATGGATTTACAGCTATAGAGAACACTTAGCAGGGACTCCAGTTGGGCTAACACAATCTGTGGTTTTGTGCTGAACTCATGGCAGCTCCCCCACGCTTCTCTGCCTACCTAAAATGTGTGTTATCCCACAGCTGCCAGCTATGGGGTGTCCCACCAAATGATCAAGCTGAACACTGAAATTTTCCTCCTAGCAGTCATATGAAAGCCAGTGAAAGCCAGTAATTTTCAAAAATTTGTTTGATATTTTTTGGAAATACCACTTTCATTACATAATTAATTCGTGGTAGTTCCTGGAGTTGCAATTGTATCTGAGAAATAAGAATAGAAATGGCATTTTCTGACTCAGCATTGGTGGTCACCACTCTCACAGATAAAAATGTTTTATTAGAGCTTTACATCTGCTCAAACCACAGAACCTGTGGTTGTAGTAAGGCAAAATAGATTCTGCCTAGCTCATATTCTATCACCAATTGCTACCAGAGCTTCAGACATAGGACAGATTTCCAAGGTAGAAATGAACACCTCAAAGATAAATGCAGTTTCATACCTGTAATTTAGAGTGCATTTTGGCTCACAAAATCTTTGCAACGTGCAGTAAATGTAAGCATTTCATATCAACTTTCAGTTGAAGTTTTCAGAGCCAGCAGCTAGGAAAAAAATAATTTTGTGTTTGTACTTTGAGAAAATTCTGATCTGAAAGCCCGCTGGACACTGTGAATACTGGGTAAGCATGATGCTGTTACTTTTCACTGTGCACAAACATCACCCTGATGGTTTACATTATTCATGCAAACAAGATGCTGTAAATGCTGTCTCCTCCAGAGCCTCTTTGAGAGGAGGCTTCAGTTATGCCTAGGAACCCTGCAGGCTCTTCCTCTTGGATTTCATTTGCAAAGAAATTTTAAGAGGCTGCCTCACTTTTGAGTGGGGACATATTCCTACAGTCACTTGTAGAAGCCCTGTTGAAGGCACAGGAAATGTGTGTGGGCAGAGAATACTGACTACACTGGAGTAGTATTTCAGAATCTAAAAATATGTTTAACCTTCCAGCCACAGAGGCAGCGTGCAGAGTTGAGATGAATGCCTTTTCAGCTTGAGAGGCTTATGAGAAAAACTCACAGGTTTAATAATCTGAATCATGTAACAGAAGGCATATGTGGTTGGTGTGGTACAAGCTGATAATTCTGAATTCCTATGTATTTGTAAATCTGTAATTCATTTAGGGCACTAGGGTGACATCCCTGTCCTAAAAACTGCGCTTTCTAAGTTGACCTTGTGGTGGTAGGGAAGATAGGGAAGATTATGGAACAAACAGACAAAGATTAAGGATGATTAAGTTGCAAGGCAGGAATAAATTCCAATATCAAATCTCAGGCCAAGTTCTTTATCAGGAAAGTCCTTTCCTGTCCTTTTACATGGGTTTAAAATTATTAGGGTTTTTTGGTTGGTTGGTTGGTTGGTTTCTTGGTTGATTTCTGTGCCAATAGCAACATCCTAATCATGTCACTGGCTGTAGACCAGGGCAGCCTATAATCCCTGAAACAGCTTCATACCAAGAAATGTGGACATGGTACCTCCCTTTTAGTATTTTTCTGAATGTGAGAAAGCAGTGGGCTGTAAATATGAAGTGTTTACTGAAAAATATTCAGTATTCAGTATATTCAGTATAATGCTACTGACTGATTAGGAACCTGAGGAAACACTACCAAAAACTTAACTGTAAATTCCTGCTTAAACTCCTTTGTTTTAATATGCTTCAGGTTTTGAAATTTATTCCTGCATTGAGGCTTTCCTTGGTTCTGACCCTATAGAACAGCCTGAAGCTCCAGTTGCTCTTTTTTTACTACTTGAAGTCAACTTACACTGCAAGAAAGTGAAGTCTATTTTTTGCTAAGCTGATATTGAAACATAGGTTATGGAATAACCAATTTTTAAATTGTAGTTCATACACCATTGACTAGAAATTCTCATGGCTTCATTGCAATCCAGATCTCTTTTATTAAAAGGCATTCTCTCAGTCCCAGTGTGAGATCTTTCTGTATTGTGAGTTATACACTAAATATGTGTGCTAATCCAAATGAAACTAACTTCCCTCGAGTAATTTTATAGCCCACAGTCAGTTGAATCTGGGCATAAGATAGAGAACCTGGATTAATGTACTGCTCTCTTTTGACTAAAATAAATAATTCATGTATTCTTCTTCAAAACAAAAGTATTTATCCTTCAAGACCAGCTGGAAAGGATTGCTTTTAATGAACCTGCTAGCTTTTTTCTAGTTTCCCTTTAAAATAATAATTGGATTTTTGTGAGCATTCACTTGTGTTCTGTACTGTGATGGCACACTTTTGTCCCTTACATAGTGTAGTGAGATTTCTATACCTAATCAAAGCCATTAAAATGTTATGGGCATTAAATTTGTGCTAATGATCTGATCATGAATGCAAGGAAGAACAATAGCCTGTCACTTCTTCATGAACTGATCTGGCAATTTTGCTGTGCTTGGGGTATGAAACAAAAAAGCTTTAAAGATGTTGTCATTAGTAAGATTTATGGCTGCAAAGGCTGTGCTGACATAGGCCTGTTAGGATTACAATTAGATGTAAAAGATCATCCAAAAGAGTACAATTACAGGGAATTTATCTAATCAAATACAGGGAAGGAACAATTTTCAGAGTCACACTGGGGGAAAAAATTCTGTTCTCCTGCAGTGCAGTTTACATGTGGTGCTAGTGGTCTTAGTGACTCCTCCATAAACACAGACATACTTTGTTTCTCTGTAGCATATTATTTTTTCACCTTTAGCCTAAAAATAGAATGTATCTATATATGTCAAATGAGTGAAAATTAGTTTATACTCTCATTTATATTTCAAGATGATTTAGTCTCATGTATGGCTAAAGTCCTTCACCAAATAAGAGTGCTCATATTCCACAAAATACTTTCTAAGAGTAGGTCTGCTTTTATTCATAAGGGATGCTTTATGACTAAAATTATGTATTCTGTCATGCTGAGTAACAGTGCACACCTCCCTGAGAGCCTTAGGATATATACTTGACATCCCAGATGCAGACAGGAACATCTGATTGTCACTGAATATTGAATATTGAAATAGTTTTTGTAATCCAAGAAGATTAATTGCTTCTGTGAATAATAATCTAAAAGAACTAAGATCATGTTAGAGAACAAATCGTGAGGATTATCTTCTTTATGTTTCAGGGCATAAACTAATCTGTTTTGGGAAAAAAATCAATTCAGTGACATATCATTTCATAATTGGTCTCATTTTGCATAGTTTGTTGTTTTTTTTTTTTTGCTTTGGAAACACTCAGCAATGGCCAACACCAAAAGCAACAGTCTATTCAAACTTCATGCTTGCGTGAAGACTCCTTTTTTGTCATTTTGTGTAAGGAATGCATATTCTTCACTGCATGTATATCTGAAAGCTATGGATTTACAATAATTGCTTGTGGAATAGCTTTTCTAATGAATAGTTCTATGGATTTATGCTCTTTTTAGATGAAAATAGAAGGGAATAAAATGCAGGCATTTTCTTCCAAAATCCTAAGACTGTGTACTAAGTGACTGGAAAGCATAACAGTGGAACACAATCCAATTCAGCTTCAATCATAGCAAGCAAAGTTTTTCTCTGTCTCATTGCCATTACCTTCTGTGATAGAAAAGCAAAATGCAGGTACTGAAGATATTTCTGACTGAAGTACTGCAATCTGTGTTAAATGGGACACCAGACTCCTTTTGCATTTTTAAACTCTGAAACTGAGAAAAATTAATTCACATTCCACTCCAAACTGGGAAAATGAAGGCCTGCAGGTCTGTTTTCTCATCCAGGAATAAAATTTTGGGGAGAAAGTACATATCCTTTAGTCAAAGTGCTGTATAAGACTGTGCATAAAACTGCATGCCTTGAAGGTATAGATTACCCATGATGAAGAAGCCTTTTGAGGCATCTACAAGAAGTTTTAGTCTGTGTGAGCTTAAAACTTAGAAAATGAGTACAAATGTGATAAACTGTCATTCATCTCCTTTGGGTTGCTCTGTAATTCCTTCCATCTTTTCTTCAGACCTATTTTTTTTCCAAGGAGCTGTGCCAATAAATTCTGATTTCTTGTGCGAATACCCATGCCATTCTATATGTGTCTTCTTTTTCAGTTCCATTCCTAATTTAAACCTCTTTTCAATTTGCATAAGTTGTGAATAAAGCCATTTGGTTTTATTTTTGAAAAACTGCCTATAAAATGTCATATTGCTATATATGTTTGGCCTACATTCACCTCTTGGTACTTCTGATTTCTACAAGCTTGCCAGAAAAAGAAAAATGTTGGAAACTGGCTGCTGGAAAATGTTTTAATCGGAGAACGTCATATTTCAAAATTACCTGTAGCTCTGTGGACTCCATAGACAATGAGGGTAAGTTTTTTTCTCTCTCACCATTGGCCATTTAAGTGCTTTGAGATGAGCATTTCTTCTTTAACTGTGCAGAGGTTGTCCTGAGCTTTTTTTGTAGGCAGTGGAGAAAGACCAGGCACTTCCAGCAGAATGTGTATCCAATTTATTTTCTGATTAAATGAATCACTCTTGGGAACAGACCTGCATTCCCCTCTCTAAATTACAGAGGGACCATTAGTGTCAACCACAAGCCTACATTTTAGATTATGAAAGTGAGATGAGAGGAATCTCACACACAGAGGCCATGTATTTCTGAAGGCGCTCAGTAGGCATTTCTGACCAGATCTTGTTTACCTTAGGGTTATCACCCCTTCAAGACTGTCATTTTAAACAAGGGTTTTGGATTGCCTGAAAGAAAAGTCGATGCGGTAAAAATTGTTAAGGCATAACCTTGCCTCAGCAGGGAAACCTATGGAAGTCACAGACAACATAAACTAATGGAGATCCTAGCATTTTAGCTCAAAATCTAACTTGGACATTTGCATTTGTGCCCTGTGCAGCAACATCCTTTTGAAAAATGACTTTGTATTATATACAAGTACCTCTTTTGACAGTGGTGATAGAGAGCCACCAGCCTAAGTATAGTTATTCTGTCTCCATTGTTTTGCATTTCACATTACTGCCGGTAGTATTTAACAGTGTTACAGAGAAGTGGTGACACAGGGTTTCTTCTCCCTTTTCTTACACCCCCTCCTTTTGTTTTGTTCTTAAGCCCATGTTTCCATTGCCCGTGTCATGCCTGTTATCACAATCAGTTACATCCTAAATCTCTGCTAACTCCCTCTGATCCTAGGGTTTCTCTGTGTAAAGGTCTCTGCAGGGGAGGAAATCTAGGTCTCAGATTGCTGGGTTTTGTTTGATTTAGAAGGTGATACCTAAACCTACTGTTATTAAATGTGACAGGTCCTGACAAAGTCTTAATCAGTTTCCCCTCTTGTCTTTTTTCCATGGTGATCAGTGAAAGAGAAAAAATTCAATTGAAAACTGTGGCCATAAAAGTCATGGAAAGATGAACTATAGCATTAAATTTGTTTTAATTCCTGCTTTTAGGAGTAGAAATGGTCATACTTTTGGTCAACAACCATTCTTTAGTATTATTTCCACTGTGTGAGTGAAAAATAATATCCAAGTGATGGCCTTTCAATGTTCTGTGCTATGAAATGCAGACCTTTTGACATAATGATAATTCAATAAGTCATATACCCACATAAAAATGTTATGCTTTGTAATTCAGTTCTTCATCTGTCCATATGAAACCAAGTGTTTGAATTTGGTAATAAATATTTGCCTTATAAAAAGTTACCAATGTCTTCCAGCCTGACTATACTGATTAGGCAGGAGTGAGAATTATGAGGGGCAGGTAGGTTTATATTTAATATAAATGTATATGTGAGAGACATAGGCTGTGTATTTTCAAAGCATTCAGTAAGGAGGCCACCTCTTGAAACATCGTCCCGTGTAAAGTTTGTATGAGAGTCAGTAGAGGCTGATTTTCCCCATCTTTGGCCGGCATGCAGGTCAGGGTGGCTTTCTGAGACACTGACCCATGAACACATATGCTTTCCTGCCAGGGCAGCACTTGGTAGTCCCCAGCTGTTGGTCTGTTGGAGGAAACTTGGAAAATTCTTGGAAAAGGTTCCTGGCTTTCTCTGGTTGCCTTTCCTGCACAAATCTGTCCCAGACCCAGGCACAGGATGTCCAGACATAGGAACACATTGTTCTTTTCTGTATGGAGTATCCTAATTTATGTTCTCCCATTCAATGGTGATTGCAGTTCCTTCTTGTGGTATTTGAGCTGTAAACTGTGAATGGTCTGAGTTGTTGATCTTGCAGTCTTAAAAGCATTTCGTTGCATATACAGTGTACGAATGGGATGTAATATTTATGTGCTTAATCTGAATTGACACTCTACATTTGACTTGTGCCTCTCTGCCCACAAATACTTCCCTGTTGGATTTATTGGCGCACCCCCAGAGCAGCTTCCAGAATATTTGGTCAGACAAGACCATTACCAATGCTGTGGTTGGCATGTTTGATGCAATCCTGAATGTCAGTAATGACCTGACCTGCACAAATTCTGCTTAAAATAAACAGTAGCATTTGTCACAGGGAGGGACTATTTTAATAGAGGTATAAATCCCACTTTTGCCTAGTGCTCCAAATTCTTATGGGCCAGAAAATTATTAGGTAAGTGAGATTCCCAGAAGGAGTTAACTTCCAGTATGGAATAGTGCTTGGCTTGAACTAGGTTCTATTTTAGGAGTTAAAATGTAATTTTCTTCTGAGCCTCTGTTAGACCTGTGGCACTAAGGAAATGCAGCAATACAGGTGGAGAGATGCAAAAGTTATTGGTGTCTTGGGGCATGGCAGCCTCATTGACACCTAGGGTGACCTGTAAAACTCTCGTGAGGCTTTGTCACTCGTGAGTAATGTAAGCCATTTCAAAACCAAGTCTCCCTGTTCTTTTATATGCATCATGGATCTTTATTTTTTTATGCTCACCTTATGTCATTTCACCAAACAATTAACCTCTTCTTCACCTGGAAAGGTTTCAGTGATACTTATTGAACAATCATGTGTAAGAGAACTGAAAAGATGAATTTATAACACAAACTTTTAAGAATGTAGGTCTTCATTGTCTTTGCTGATTCAAAGCTAATAAGTTCTTATAATACAAAAAAAGAAAAAATAGTATTTTTTTTCCTTGAAGTGTAGTGTGTCAGTAAGCATAGTCCATTTCTGTATTTGGTGTATTTTAATACCTCCCCCAGGTGTAAGTCAGATATTTGGTATACTATGAGTGTTTCTGTCTGAGCAGCAGTATCTCATCTGACCTCAAATTGGAAAGGCTCTTCCATGGAAATATGAAAAGGCTGGAAGGCTGATGCTTAAAATAAAGAAGATAGAACAATCTTTCTGTAATGATTGCAGTGCCCATCAGTGCTGAGTGAATGAGAGTGGCATTACTAACAGCAGCATTGAACATTTGCTCTAAGGACACAGTTCAGAGCAGACAGCTGAGTGACTCTGCAGATGGATAATACAAGGTTAGGCTACTTGTTGGATGCTTCTCCTCCCCCCCCCCCTTTTTTTTTCATCATACAGATAATCTCTTCCATAGCTCTCCTGAGAATAATTCAGTTAAACTTGTGCCCTGCCTGAGGCAGAAAGGAGCTACAGTAAAACATGTGTATTGCACTGGTGGAATCAAGTAATTTCTCTTTTATGCCATAATAAAAGTTAGGCAGCTGGGCAGGAAACATGCAAAGAAACTTTACTGTCAGTTATGGCCATTATTCCCAGCTTTAATTTTGGGTAGGGGATTGGCTGATGTGTAAAACTCAGCAGTTAAAACATTCCTGTCTGTACTGACAAGAGCTGCTGACTGTTACAGATGCAGTAGGAAGATGCCCCTCTTCAGCTGCAATGTTTCAGCAAACTTGCTTATCTTTAGATGGGGTATATTATAAAGCACCAGTGTCAGTTTTCAAAAAGGGAATGTCTCTAATTCCCTTTGAAAAGTTTTTGGTTTCATTGTTTGAGGAAGATGATCATAGAGCTGTGTGTCTGTGCTTAGGCTTTTGTTTTAAGCCCAGCGGTGCAGAGCAGAGCTAAAGTCACATAGAGCCTCAGTGACAGACAATGACAATGTCTGATTTTGTCATTGTATAAGTACTAGCTTTAAAAGACTTATTAATCATGTACCTAGCTAAATATGAAGACAAGTTCTATCTCTGTGCACTTCTAAATGAAATAAAACAACTAAGCTACTTCAGCAGTTACTTAGAGGAAAAAGAAAATCTGAAATAGTTTAGGTAATAACTCAAACTTTCTCATGGTTTTGTTTTGCATTGTCTATCCACTATCCATGTGCACTAATCAGTGGCAGGCATTGCCTGTGAATTGGAGAAGGCTAAAGGACATGCACATGATTGAAACTATCTCTGCTGTGACAATCTCACATGTAAGCATTTCAGTATTCACGAGCATAGTGAATGTGTGATCTGTGCTGTTCAGGTGGCCTTGGCAGGGTTGCTAATTGTTCTTAGCTCATCTGGGTGCCCATGGACTAGCCAGTGATGAGAGAAAAGGCAGGAGGAAGCACAGGAGGTTTGTTTAAAAAAGTAAGAGGAAGGAGTGGTGTTCTACATAAACTCATATCCCTGGAAGAGGAAGATGCAGGTCAATTCCTTCCTCAGCCTGGCAGTGTTCAAAGACATCTTTCAGGAGCAAGCCCTGAGCAGTGGGTGTGGGATGATCATGAGAGAGTTCCCCAAAAGCTGAGTTTCTCTTAGATTTTCCTGTCTCCTCTATTTGAGTGTAAAATGAAGACCAACATGTGTCTGCATTTATGCAGCCATTTGTTTGCAAGATCCATGACACAAGGGAGAGAACAAGCATGGGCAGCATGGCTCATCCCAGTGCCAAGGTTTCTGAGAGAGGTGAGAGTTGTAAGTGCAGATCCTGTTCCCTCTGTTGCTTCACACTTCACCAGTGATGGTGCATAGAGCACTCTTGGGTGTGACACACACATGTGCACAGCTGTGCCCTAAGGAGCGAGGCAGCGATTATGCATGACAGGAGCAGCCAAGGGCAGCAGGATGGCCCTGGGCAGAGGTGTCCTGCCCCTAGGGGATGTGTCCCTCCAGCACCAGGGCTCAACAGGGATGTGAGCATGGCAAATGGCATTGGGGGCCGGTGGGGTGCTTGTGGATAGACTCCTTCTGATTCTCTGTCCTCCAAGGGATTTGTTGTGTCACAAGAGCTTTTGAACTTCTTTGTGTCATATGTATGAATAAGGAAACTGTGCTTGAACTATGGGTCTTTCTCTTCCCAGCTATGTAGCTGATGCCTCTTTGGATTTATGTGGCTTTCTTTGATAGTTGTAAGGATTGCTTACAAGGAAAACAAAGATTAGGAAGACAAGAGTAATAACACACGTGATTTATGCTCACATATTTGTGTGCCTTCAGATATGGTCCAATATTTAGGAGTTTAGTACTTTATTTAATGAACATAACTTTTAAGAACACAGTTAATACTACAATGTATGCAAGCAATGAGATCAAAATTTTATCTGATCCCATTTGTCATGTTATGTAATGAAGTTTCCTCTTATAAAGACATTATTATTTGCATCAGCATAAAGCATGTGTAACATTTTTACTTAATGATTGTAATGTTTTTTTCCCAGGGGCCCCAGTCAAGATTGGGACCCCAACTGTGCTAAGTGCTGTATAAACACACACAATTTAAGGAAAGATGTGACCTGAAAAGAGAGACAAAGGAGAAGATAAATCTGTTTTGAGATGAGGCACATTTACACTGTTTAACTGTTTTTATAAGTTGGTGGATGGCCTATCTGTGCCTCAAGTTGTCATTAACTATATGACTTCTTTTTCTAGGCGAAAAATAAAGATGGATTCAGAGCAGTGTTTTAGATTTAAAAAGGTTGTATATGTATATATTGATGAGGGAACTCAATGTCGAAGTAGTTTCTGGGTAGGAAGCTCAGAATCTTCTAGAGCATCTGGGAGAATGATCTGCTGGTAGAACAGGAAAGCAAGGAAGGAACATGACAAAATTTAAGTCAGATATCTAATGGAAATATCTGTTTGATTTACTGAAACACTGTGACTCAGTGGAAGATTTGAGATCTAAATTCCAGTGTTCTGTAATTAAAATCACAGAACAGTTTTGATTGGGAAGGATCCTCAGAGGTTGTCTAGTCCAAGCCCACTGCAGTGAGGAGGGCCATCTTCAACTAGATCAGGTTGTTCAGAGCCTACTTCAAGCTGACCTTGAATGTTTCCAGGGATGAAGCCTCTACCACTCCAAATGGAAAGATGGGTTAGAAAAATTACTTTGAAATATGATATTTTCACTTGGTTGGACAGACACTGCACAACACACACAGAACTCTCCCAAAGGAGTGGATAAGAAAGAAGGGCTCACAAGCCTGCTGTCACTGTGTTACTCAGTGCATGTCTGGTAGATGTGAAGACCCAGTGATGCAGCCTGCAGCAGCATCAGCAGGAGTGACAGGGAGTGTTGGGCTGAATTTTTAATAGTGTCAGATGATATGGAGAGCATTCAGTTTTCTGTTTTGTCTGCTCATAGAAGATGATGAGACATCCAAGGGAAAGCAGATAGGGAGATAAAAAATAGTTGTTTTTCTATTAGTAATAGTAAGAAAAAAACCCATTGCAAAGCTTGAGAGGTGGTATTGTATTGAACGGGAAAATTAAAACCACTGGCAGCTCAGCTGCTGATAAACCCACCAGATTATTGATACTGTTTAACATTAATTTTGGATTTTCTTCTAACAGGCCAACTACAAGCAAGATAATTAAGTCTGAGAGGTTATTTTCTTACTTGATTTTCAAAAAAATTTTAGGTGTTTTAGTTAGATTTTGAATATAAAAATACATACAGATGCATATCTGCTGAAAGCAGGGACTTAAAAACTTGAGTGTAAAATTTGGAAAGTTTTTGCAAAAGTGCTTGTCAGTATGATAACTGTACTTATCACAAAAAGACAGGGATTGTTTTGTCAGGGTGATTTGATTTTCAGTGCTAACATGCTCTGCAATTTAATTTCACTGTTTTCTGCCAGCAACAGAGACTAGTTAATTTTTTATTTTGTTCCATTTTTCTTTCTAGTTACAAATACATCTCAGAGGGCCTGCCAAAGTTTAAACAATCACGTTGTTGGTAAGTGATTTCTTATTAATAGATGATTTTTCTTTTCCATTTGTCTATTCATTTTATTTAATGAATTTGTTTTTGTGTCTCGTTTGCTCACTTAGCAGCAGAAGAATAAATAAGGGGAGAACCCAAAACTCAGCTCTGAGAAATCTATGGAGTGTCTTTCTGGAAATGTTTGAGAGGCCAAGATATAAGCACACTGAATCACATCAGTCTCTGCTGTTTCATCTAAAGAAATAAGGGTGAAATACAGAGCTTCTTACAGAAGATACTCTTCTGTTCATGTTAACATTTAATAAGGGACCATGAGTCTGAGATAGGAAAAGAAGAACTTTGCTATAGAATTGACAATATTGCTGAAAACGGAGACCAAAAGCAGTAATGAAGAGAGCCACTGGTGATACAGGAGCTCTGCTATGCCTATACTACTAATTCTTCCTTGGTCTGATCTGTGCCACCAGGCAGAAACTGATAACTGGTGTTCTGTACAGAAAATAACTTTTTCTGAAGAAAATGAGGAATGCTGTCTTCTGTTATTTTAGATGAAGATGCAACAAGCATTTCCCTAACAATTATGGTGCACAAAGAGTCAACTCTATGTTAGAAATACTGACAATGAAAAATGTACAAGTGTAGTACTTTACTGGTATAAGTACATACTGAGATCACTCCAGTTATCCTTAGGAATTTCATGCATGGGAATGGACTTGAAAACACAACTCTTTTTCATAATTAAAAAAAAAATATTTGAAGCATTATTAGAAATTTTCTTATGAAAATTAGATTCATAAAGAAGTACTCTCATTTTTTAAAATTCAAGGGGATTTAACTCCTTTTCAACCTTGGAGGTTAGTGTGAAGGATTTATTTGGACTTCAAAGGCCATAGTGTCCCATAAAATTGTTAAAAAGCTACTCACCTGAAGTGCCATAATAGATCAAAATGGAAGAAGACAGATGAAAATACTTATTTTCAACATGACAAAATGTAATCAATTGTTTTTCCTGGATGCCATTAAGGACAAAATAGAAGTGGGCAAAAATAAAACATAAAGCATGGCTTTGTGAAAAGAATAATACAGAGAATGCAAGTGATAGTAATGCATTACCTTTCATTGCTGGTCATACTGTGTTTGTCCCCCTTTTATAAATAGGAACTTTAGAAGTTAAGGGGAAGAAGCAGGAGATAAGCCTTATGAGAGAAGACTACTTTTTCTTCTTGTGGCTTAGACCTCTAAAACAAGTAAGAGATGTTCTTTTCTTCTTACAGTTTAGAAAGAAAACAAACCATGTTGTTGAAAAAGCATGGTAAAAACATACCCAGTAATTGATTCCACAGGGAAGATAAATTTGTAGCTCAAATGAAAATCCAGGTGGGATTCTCTGCTGTCACCACTCAATGAAATGAACAAAATCCTTGTCTTCACATACATATCTACAAATAACACTACTGTAAAGCTTTTCTCTTATATTTCCTGCACAAGGAAGGAGTTCTTTCTAAACCTGATATTGCTGAAGTATACTTCAAAGCAAAGTCAATTTTTAGACCTTATTTTTAGAAGGGTCACATAACCTGCTTTTAGCTGTTGTTTTTGTCCATCTGATCACAGCAAATTCTGGTGTATTTACCCATCAAGGGTGTTTTGTTTCTCTGAAGCATTTGGTATTGGCCACAGCTGGAAGCGAGATCAATGTTTCTCAGACTCAGCTGTGCTGCTTTTGAGCTCAGTGGGGTTGTGGATCATGAAGTTTGTGGTGCCTTACAAGTCAATAGTCAGCAAGGAGTCAATTGTCTCTGGCTTGGCAGCATCGCAGCTTCTCCAGGACACAGGACCCACTGTGGTGATTGGCTGCACACGTGCTGAGTAGCCAGCAATTGCAAAATTTATGCCAAGCCCTGGTGGACATAGACAGCAGGGCTGACCTGGTTTTACAGGAGGATCAAAATAACAGGAGTTGGGCAGAGAACTGAAGAGAAGGATTCGTGGTGAGGAGGGAAGGTCAGAGAAAAAGAGGCGAACTCAGTTAAATCCAGGGGCAAAAGGAGAAAGACACAGAACAGAGGGAATTAACAGTCCTAAGGAAAGCAGAATAGGAAGGCATGAGGATAGACAAGCAAAGCATCAGGCACTTTGGTGGTGAGCAATTATCTTTCAGTGAATCCATTGTTTCATTAAACACTCTCCAATATCCTAGGACCTGCTGGCTGAGTGCTTTGAACATATTAGTATAAGGTGCAGAGCTGAAACATGACCTAAGCTGTTCAGATGTACTTTAAAAATGTTTAAAGCACTCAGTCAGTTGGGTCTGAATTGATTCATCAATAGCTTGTGGTTCATGCTCAGTTCAATAGCAATTGGTAGTTCAAGGTCTAAATTTAAGATGGATTGTTGGTGAGATTAGTTCATGAACCATTGTACTTTATTTTGCCTGTTACTCAAGAAGCTCCAAGATCTACCTCTATAAAGAGTCCTCAGTGCCGTGAGCCTGTACTTGAAATGACTTAAAAATGTCCTTTCTGCCTACCTACATAGTGTGGCTTTTAGATTCTTGTTTGTCTTGTAGACGCGAGTGAATCAAGTGAATTACTGTAGTTGAGAAATATATCTTACCTTATCAAACTTATGGTACTCAAAATCTTCAGATTGTTCCATCACACTCACCTTTGCAGCTGGTAAAGAAGAGAACAGTAGCAATACTTAATATACATGGAGGTGAAAGAGGACTGTAACTCTTGATCCATTTCTTCTATTGACAATTCAGTCATAAAATTTGAAGGATGGCTTCCTGTTTAACCTTGTACCTACACGCACTTAGGATGTGCTTGTGTATTTTTGATCTTGGTTTTGATATCTGCACAGGAAGATCTGTACTTAAGGAGATGGGACAGACTTCTTGAAGAGCTAATGTGATGATGGGTGAATAGTTGCTCAATATCTTCTTTCCATTATTCAGCACGATGCTGAATCTGCCTGAAAAAAAATGTAAAACAGGAGCCTTCTAGGCCATTGCTGCCTAATATCCTGAGCAAGGGTTCTGCTTCTTTGTTTTGACTTCTGTTATAGAGGAAAAAAATTGAGGGAAAGAAATTTCACTGGTATAAAGCCCATAAAAATGCACACAGGTGTACTGACCTCTGGAGTTGGAACGGAGCGATGGAATAAGCTGGTATCCCCAAGTGTGGAGAAACATGGAGGGATATAAAGCGGCTGCCTCATTAGGCACAGCAAGTGCCTTGTGGTGCCTACAGCTCATGAGCAGTTAGCTCACTGCCATAGCAGTGCGAGGTCCATTTCCCAGCTAGTGA